>NC_080083.1:47971066-48571066 GCF_949987535.1 Balaenoptera acutorostrata
AAGCCCATGCGCCACAACTACTGAGCCTGGGCTCTAGAGCCCGCAAGCCACAACTACTGAGCCCACGTGCCACAACTACTGAAGCCTGTGCACCTAGAGCCCGTGCTCCGCAACAAGAGAAGCCATGACAATGAGAAGCCCACGCACCACAACAAAGAGTAGCCCCCGCTCACTGCAACTAGAGAGAGCCCACGTGCAGCAACGAAGACCCAACACAGCCAATAAATAAATAAGTTTATAAAAAAAAACATATTAAATGAGTGACATGCTGGGTATAAGAGACTAGAAAAAATGAGGGGGACTGTGGCAATCAGGAAACCTTGGGTTCCAGTTAAAGGGTGACAGTTTTTCTGCTCCTGCCAATTATTGCTAAGCAGGAACGTGGGACATGTGTTCTCTGATCTTTGGGCTTTTCTGAAGTCATAAACTGATAACTTTTAAATCACCCATGTTTTCATTTATGAAATTCAAAAAAATTTTTAATGTTATTTAAGCCAAATAAAACTTGTATGGGGATCAAATTTGCAATCTCTGTTCTAATTACCAACCCTAGCCCAAATACCTAATCCTTTTTGCTCCCATTATCTCACTTCATGCAGTCTTGAACAGTTCCTTGTCTCCCAAGCTCCCATGATTACTCTACGTGCTTTTGCTCTTCTTTCACCCTAGACTACTCTTCCCTAGGAGATACATGCTACGTGTTAAAATTCTACTTCTCCCTACACACAAAACCTAAAACTCTTAGAAGAAAACATAGGAGAAAAGCTTCATGACATTGGGTTTGGCAATGATTTCTTGGAAATGACACCAAAAGCATAGGCAACAAAGAACACAATCAACAGAGTGAAAAGGCAACTTACAGAAAGAAAACATTTGCAAATCACATATCTAATAAGGGATTAATATCCAGAATATACAAAGAACTCCCATAACTCAATAACAACAACAACAAGTGATAAAAAGTGGACAAAAGACTTGAATAGACATGTTTCTACAGTAGATATACAATAACCAACAAGCTTATAAAAAGACACTCAAAATCACTAATAATTAGGAAAACGCAAATCAAAACCACAATGATATATCACCTCATACCCATCAGGGTGGCTACTATCAAACAGAAAACAACAAGTATTGGTAAGGATGTGGAGAAATTAGAACTCTCTTATGCACTGTTGGTTGGAATGTAAAATGGTGGCCACTATGGAAAACGATATTTCTTCAAAACATTAAAAATAGAATTACCATGTGATCCAGCAATTCCACTTCTGGTGTATATTCAAAAGATTGAAAGCAGGGTCTTGAAGAGATATTTGTACACCAATGTGTCACAGCAACATTATTATGATAGCCAAAAGGTGGAAGCAACCCAAGTGTCCATCAACAGATAAATAAGTAAAATGTGGTACATATAATGCAATATTATTCATCCTTAAAAAGGAAGGAAATTCTGGTACATGATACAACATGGATGAATCTTGAGGATACTATGCTAAGTGAAATATGCAAGTCACAAATACTGTATGATTCTACTTATATGAGGTTCCTAGAGTAGTCAAATTCATAGAAACAGAAAGTAGAATGGTGGTCATTAACTTCATTTTAAGTCTTGGTAGCCCCTAACATAGTAGGCCCTAATTAAATATTTGTTTAATTTGTAAATTAAATCTTCCCTTTCTTTCCTCTGTATCCCTAGCCAGAATGAAAGGTAATATACCAAGTTTGGACAGACTAGGGAAAAGTCAAATTATGCACATAATAAATAAATCCCCCAGAGCAGGAATAGAAAATCTCTAGAATTGCAGCTAACAAGTGAAGCCTGAAACAACTTGGGGGGCTCAACCTAAGCCTTTGCTGCCAGAGGTATCTGTGCTTAGCCATCATGAAGACTAGAGACACTCCTAACTTCTGTGCTTAGATGATTTAAATACTGTGAGACCTGTCAGATCTTGAAAATTTCGGATTAAAACAATCATAATACTTTCCTTAATTGCTCTTTTAAAATCACTCTTTTCGATAACACTATAGACTAAAACCTGTGAGAGTTTGATTTTTCCCTCTTTCTGGATGTAAACAATGAAATGGTTCCTAATCAGCATTCAACCAAGGGAACTGGGTAAAATTTTTTACTTCAACAACTTTCAATTCACCAATGTTTAACATGAAAATATATCAATACAGAATTTTTAAAAAACTTCCCCTTCCCTGAAATCCAATCAGTGTCAAAATATTCTGATTCTGTAAGTCATACCCACACATACCCTGAGGGTGCCGAATGAACCACATTGAAATCACAGTTACTCTAAAGCTGGAAGGAGCTTGTGAGTCATTCTTACCTGGACCTGAGCCTGAGAAGTGAATGAGGTCACAGTTGTGTGATGGAACAAACCCTTTATTGGATTCTTGATCTGACTGAAGCCCAGAAGTTGTAAAGTAGCACCACTTAGAAGTAGGTAAATATCCAGATTTTATAGGAATCTACAAGGAGTCCTTTTTTTTTTTTTAATCATCTCAGTGAGAGATTGAAGGTAGTTTTTTAAAGTAATGATTATTTTGAGCCATGAGGATGATTTCACAGCACCTTTCAACTGCCTACGTTGTCGAGCCTCTCCGGGGTTCCCAGCTCTGTGGTAGGTTTCCAGATTTTGAGCACATGTAATTGAGTTGTTTAGAAGCAACAGTTTTCCAGAGTCTGAGGTAAAGACATAGGAAAATTGACTGAACTCTAACCAAACATTCAGAGACTTTTTCTTCATGGTTTAATAGTGTATGATTGTCTGCTGTTCCTAAGTCAGCAACCTAGTTTTCTTGTCAGTGAACTACTTAATACACTCTATATATTAAAAAGATAACTAGAGGACTTCCCTGGTGGCACAGTGGTTAAGAACCCGCCTGCCAGTGCAGGAGACACGGGTTCGAGCCCTGGGCCAGGAAGATCCCACATGCTGCAGAGCAACTAAGCCCGTGTGCCACAACTACTGAGTCCACGAGCCACAACTACTGAGCTCGCACGCCATAACTACTGAGCCAGTGCGCCACAACTGCTTAAGCCCATGTGCTTAGAGCCTGTGCTCCGCAACAAGAGAAGCCACCACAATGAGAAGCCTGCGCACCGCAACAAAGAGTAGCCCCCACTCGCCGCAACTAGAGAAAGCCCACACGCAGCAACAAAGACCCAATGCAGCCAAAAATAAATAAATATATATAAATAAATAAATTTATATTAAAAAAAGATAATTAGAGAGATAAGACCAACAATAAAAGGGAGAAGCCCTACCAACCCAGCTTCTGGTCCATAGGTTCTGATTCTTAAACTATGCAGAAGTAGAAAGGAAGGACTAGGGAGTCCTTAGTGGTTAATAGTCCATTCAGGGGGATTTAAGGTAGCAAAACAGCATTATATCCCACCCCTATTCTTATTTTTAAAAAAGACCAGTGGGTTCATAAGAACTGATAGGGCAGGGGTGGACCTCCCAGAAGGAAACCCTGGGAAAATCTACTTACTACCAGGCAGCTATCCAAGATATAAACAATTAGGTAAATATTTTGCAAATGCTATAACATTTTATTCTCTGTCAATTATGAGATGAAAAACACATTTTAAAAATAAATTTTGTCTTTAAATAACTTTTTCTGCATATTTGCAGAATGCTTTACCATTTATTTTTATACAGGATCAGGATGATACTATTTGCAGGAGGAGCAATGGCAAGAAGTTTCGCTTAGAGATCTTGGGATAGTAAAGGGACCCGTCCACGTGGCCTTCCAACTTTGCACATACTTCTAACTTGCATTTGCACATATTTCCATTCCACGAGACCCTGGACTTCAAACTCCAAGTCTCGAGCTGGGAAAGTTGTAAAAGAATATAAACAAATTAATCTGTGATTTGATCCTTAACTGTATCTTCTGAATTCCAGACAGAGTTACTGGCCACATGGCAGTTTCTGATATTAAAGCAAAACTTAAACTGAATCCTTCAACAAAAGTACCCAGCTTCCATGGCAAGAGGTAAGTAATGAATTTATTAAGGTGATCAATATATTAAGATGAATTATTAAGGTGATGAATATATTAAGTACTCATAAAGGCTATAATGAAACAAGTTAGAATGTTCTTCAAATATCTATTCTGTGATAAAGTTAATTATAAAACAAAACATCTGAATTGAAGATAAAGATTTTTTTATGAAAAGAAAGATATATATATATACTTTTTGATTAGAGAAACAAAGAGTTCTCCTTCCTATTCTCCCAAATGAGAGGATATTTTTGTGTGAGGGGACAGAATACCCCAGAAGAAGAAGGTTGTCAGAAGGCTAAAGGAGTTGTCAGTTACACATTAAGACATTTCAAGTGCCAGTTTAAAGGAGAATAAACTTAGAGGATCATAAACCCCTAAGCGTCAGAATATAGAGAAAGAGTATGTAGCTCAAAAATGGCCAGTAAAATGAAATCTGATAAATTAGCTATGACTAACCTTGAGCTAAAATTGGGAAGGGAGGTTCGCCTGTGACATTAACAATAGCTTTTTCTCAATCTGATAACTACAAATTCCAATAAACAGTAGCCACTAATGATTGAAAATGAAAGCCTGATGTAAATTTTATCAGATCATAAGAAGAAAAGCCTCTCTCCTCTCTCACAATTATCCATTTTCTTTGCCACTTTGAGAGTATTTCTCCTAGTGTCCTTGACTATGCCATTCTACAGGAATATATTATGGACTTTTTTATCAGGATGTGGGTAAGACAACCTTATAGCAGCCAAATCCCTTGATCTCATTGTTCCCTTACCCTTCATCACGAACTATCTTTTGAAGTAGTGACTTCCTTGTCACTGAAAGTAGTCAAGCAAAGACTAGATAATACCACATGTAGAGGGAATTCCTACATGAGATGAGAGGCTAGACTGGGTTCATTCCAAATCTAAAGTTCTTTGAACCTTTGAAACACTGTAAAATAAAAGAACTATTTCCCATGTTTGATCCAAGATAAGATGTGAAATTCTGCCAAGAGTATGGTTTTTTAAACGTAGCTAATAAAGAACTTACATTGCCTGGGCTTCTACTTTCTTCTTGCTTCTTGAGAACTTCATATTTCTCCATCCACTGCGTCTTTTATATCGTGCAAAAGAAATCTGTTTATATTTAGAAATACAACAAATATAAAATAACCAATCTGAGTAAAGGCATCAAGTTGGTAATGAAAAGCAAACACTAGAAGATATCAATGTTAGTAAAAGCTGAGAAAAATAAGACTAATTAGATCAAATTCCATGTCAGAAAAATTGAGAATGGTGCATTTCACCTCCTATTTTACCAGATCTTCTTTAAAAATGGGCTGAATCTAGTAGACACTGTAGAGGATACTAAATTCATAAACTATAATTTTTTTATTTAACTACCATGTTTAGTATTTCTTATAGTTTTACTTTTTAAATTGCTTCTTGTAAAAGCACAAAAACTAAGAGATGACATATTTCTTAAAACTTTTAGTTCTACTAGTATCAAAACTAAATGTATTTTAAATAAAATTAATCCATAAAATTATGATTATTATAAATTTACTATTAAATTACCATATTAGAAGTAAACCCAGTTTTGCATAATACATTTTTATGTTCCTAAACTAAAAAATTACTGCAGATATATACAAAATATCCCCAAAGTATTAATATTTTCCTCTTTTTCCAGATTTTACTTTCCTGAGGAAATAAAAGGTCACCTAGGGTTCCAAACTTTCCAGAACTTTTCTCTCTTGATGAGAGATAGATAGATATGGTTGATATAGAGATATCGAGACAGAGAGAGAGAGACAGAGAGAGATAGAGAGAGGGAGAGAGAGAGAAAGAGATCGATCTACCTCTCTCTCTCTCTCTCATATGCAGGTAAAAATACAATTTGGCAAAGTTGTAAAATAAATGTGAATACAAAATTTCACTATAAGTATATTCACCATAAGATTATTTAAACTAGTTAAAAATTTGAAACAACTTATATTTCTAACAATAGGAATAGTGTGAGGCTTATATTCTTCAACTTTGGCAACAAATAAACCTGGATTTGAATCCCAGGGCTTCCAGTTATTAGCTGTGTGACTCAGGACAAGTTATTTAATCCCTCTGAGCCTCAGTTTCCTCTTTTGTAACATAGGAGAAATCAGATATTTTAAGGGGGTAAGGTTGATGGGCAAGTATAGGGGAGAGGTGGACCTCCGTGGCCAACATCACTCTCCATCCTGTAGCTATTGGCAATTGACAGTAACAGGGCCCTTAGGTGGTGTGACTCTGGATGTATTTTGATGCTTACAGTCACTCCAGTCAGCAGAAACTGATAAAGGGAACTAATATTTGCTGGTTTCAATAAGTATCTCTTTTCTCAGGGATAAAGATTTACCAGGACCTCTGCCAAGCCAATTACAGCACAAAGAAAGGAAGTTGAGCCCTTCACAAATGCGAGGTAATGAGACCCATCCCAAAATGAAAGCATAAACAAAAGCCCCTTAATATATCTGATGATTTTTTTTCTCTAAGGGAGATCTGGGATTTCAAGGGTTGTCTACAGTACTCTGTTATTTAAAAGCAAAAAATATCTATATTTTATGATACAATGTCTAATTTGTGGGAAGGAAGGTGGATTACTTTTTAAAATACTTATTTATTTATTTATTTATTTATTGGCTGTGCCAAGTCTTAGTTGCGGCATGTGTGATCTTCATTGCGGCAGGCGGGATCTTTAGTTGCAGCATGTGGGATCTTTAGTTGTGGCATGCAGACTTCTTAGTTGCAGCATGTGGACTTCTTAGTAGCCACATGCATGCGGGAACTAGTTCCCCGACCAGGGATTGAACCTGGGCCCCCTGCATTGGGAGTGTGTAGTCTTACCCACTGGACCACCAGGGAAGTCCTGGGGGATTACTTTCAAATAGACATCTTCAAGAATTTAGACAGTCCTGGCCAAATATTTTTATTCAAAGGAGAACTTGTGGTGTGGAGAAGAAAAAATACAAGGTCAAATAGAAATTAAGTAACAAAGCAGTATCAACACAACTAAAGTACCAGGATTTCTCATAGAAAAAAATTGTCATGATAAAATGAGCTACCCTCGCTACAGTTCATTCATCCAAACAACAAATACTTAAAGCCAGCAGTGTACTAGGCGAAACACAGGTCAGACATGTTCCCTGCCCTAATAGGAAGTCTTACAGGGAAAACAGTTAAACCATGAATTTGTTGATTGAACCATTTAAATTACAACATGACACAAGTTATGATAGGGAAAGTATAGAGTTAAAGGAGCATAAAAGAAAGTGTCCTAACTTAGTCTCAGTAAGGATAGGAGGGAAGTCCCAGAGAAGGCTGAATAATGAGTAAATCAGACAAAGAGCACAGAAGGGAGTGTTCTGGGTAGAAAGAGTGGAATCTGCAAAGGTCCAGAGAAAAGGGAAAACATGACACACTAGAAAAACTAAAAAAAAAAATCAAGCATGGCTGTGTTTGGGTTCTGAGAAGGTTAATGCTTCACCCCTCCAAGTTTGGAACCAACTAAGAAATTCCTCCAAGAGACAAGAATCAAAAAAACACCTTTATTGCTGGGAAAGCTGGTTTGGGAAACACAAAAGATTGTCAGGATCAGCACTTCATTTTTCACTGTAAAACTGAACTAAATACCTTAATAATAACAGTTTATGGCTTTATAAAACTTCAAGGCTTCTGAAGTACATTAATATACATTGGTGCCTTAAGGGTACCCACTATTTGTTTTAATCAGGTATTGTTATACATACAGACATAGAAACAACTGTCCTGGAAGAAGTATTTTATTCTCAGAGATCCATAAAAGTAAGAGACACAGCACACCATGAAGAGGCAAACAGGGAAGCACCAGAGTCAGTCAAAAGGCAAAGGGTAGAGGGAAGTGGGCAAGAGCCTTAGTTTGGTTTCTGCAGGAAGGAATAGACAAGGCAGGAATAGCAGGTTTAGGATTGGCTAGTTAAATCATTTCAGTGAGCTCTGGGTTTCAGGACTGTCCCTAGTTGTCTGATACCTGGCCCTGCAGTGATTAGGACACAGGAACAGTAGCCTAGAGTTTAAGAGCCTAAGAAAGTTGGTGACTGGGGATATGGTCTCTGGATTGGTTGGTTTGTGTATGAAGAACATGCTCACAGGCAAGTCTTTTACTATCTCTAGGAACTGGCTAGTTATGGGAGGGGCAGGCCCTCCAGGATCAGCAAGGCCCCAGATATCAAAGCATCAAATACAGAAACTAGAAAATATGGTTGTCGTGAGGATTAAGCACTATGAGAGGTTAATTTGTTCATTTTACAAATATTTATTGAACACCTCCAAATCCCCAGCATCTGCTACCATCCTCACTCTCAGTTGATATCCTTGCTTCCTACCCCTTTATAATCAGAGAATTCTGATTCTGCAATCAGAATAGAACTTCCACAGACTCCCACTTCCATATCTACCCCCACCAGCATCTGTACCCACAAACTCTGCCCTCCTCCCTCTTCCACAAATGAACTTTATACTTTTATCTAAAGTCAATCCTTCCATTGTGGACTAGATCACATCTCCTCTCTCAAATTCAAAGATATGACCAAAGAAACTGTGCCCCCCTCTTCAACACCAATTTTTTTCGCTCCCTATTATATCATTCCTATTATCATACAAATTTACTATTATTTCCCCTAAGAAATATACTGTGACCTCATTTCCTCCTCCAGCTACTACACAATTTCTTTGCTCCTCTTTGCAGAAAAATTCCCCAAAAGAGGTGTCTATACTCATTGTCTCCAAAACTATTTTTCCCATTCCTAGATATTTACACATTCTTGTTTTCTTCCTACCTCACTGGTCACTCCTCAGTCTCTTTTGCTAGTTTCTCCCTTTCTCCTGATTCCTCTTAATGTTAGACCACCCCAGAGCTCAGTCCTTGATCTTCTTCTCTTCTTCATCCCACTCACACATGTGGTGATCTCATCTAGTCTTAGGCTTTAAATACCTATATGCCAACAATTCCCAAATGTATATGTCCAGCCAGGTCTCTCTCCCCAGCTCCAGACTCATATCTAACTGCCTACCTGACATCTCCAACTGTATGTCTAAAAGACACCTCAAACTCAACATGTCAAAAACTGAACTCCTGGGAAATTCCCTGGCAGTCCAGTGGTTAGGACTCCATGCTGCTGCTGCCGGGGGCCCAGGTTCAGGGAACTAAGATTCTGCAAGCCACATGGCGTGGCCAAAAAAAAAAATACTGAACTCCTAATATGTTCCTCTTACTCTTTTTTTTTTATTGTAGTAAAATATACATAACATAAAAATTACAATTTTAACCATTTTTAAGAGTTCACACAGATCAGTGGCATTAAATATGTTCACATTGTCCTCTAACCATCACTACCATCCACCTCCAGAACTTTTTCATCACCCCAAACTGAACCTCCAGACCCATTAACCAGTAACTCCCCATCCTCCCCTCCCCTCAGCCTCTTACTTCTAAAATTTGACCTACCCATAGCCTTCCCCATCTCAGATAATGGTATTTCATCCTTCCACTTGTTCTGGAAAAACTCTGGAGTCATCCTTGACTCTTCGTTCTCACCCTACCTCTAAATCCATCAGGAGGGACTTCTCTGGTGGCACAGTGGTTAACAATCCGCCTGCCAACACAGGGGACACAGGTTCGAGCCCTGGTCAGGGAAGATCCCACATGCTGTGGAGCAACTAAGCCCGTGCGCCACAACTACTGAGACTGCGCTCTAGAGCCTGCAAGCCACAACTACTGAGCCCGCGTGCCACAATTACTGAAGCCCACATGCCTAGAGCCCGTGCTCCACAGCAAGAGAAGCCACCAGAATGAGAAGCCCGCCCACCACAAAGAAGAGTAGCCCCCGCTCGCAGCAACTAGAGAAAGCCTGCGTGCAGCAACAAAGACCCAATGCAGCCAAAAATAAAAATAAATAAATAAATAGATAAATGAAGAAATGTGTATTTTAAAAAATAAATAAATCCATCAGGAAATCTCATTGGCTCTACCTTTAAAATATATCGAGATTTATACCACCTCTACTGCTACAACCCTGGTCTAAAGCACTGTTATTGTTCACCCACGATAGCCTCCTACCTGAGGCTAGTCTCCCTGCTTCTACCCAAATCCTTACAAAAGTCTGTTCTAACAATAGCCACAGTGATCCTGTTAAAATATAAGTCAGGTCGGGGAGAGGGAGGCGCTGACCTATGTAACTCTGAAAACGACATTTTGACTAGAAACTGTAAGACTGAACACAAAAGGAGCTATACATAAACAACACACAATATACTCTAATTAGTAAAGTTGTTTCTCATAGGGGTATAGATTAACAATTCTGAAACTGTTGTACATGTATACGACGAATGAATAAATAAGTGACTCAATGGTGGATGGTGGGAGCCAGGTTTCTCTCTGTTGGAGTAGGAAGTTTCAGATAAACAAGGGGAGAAGGCTAAAGTGAAGCAGTGGAACTGGATTAGAGTAAGACATCAGTGTGAACTCATGTTTAACTTAATATGGTTGCAGATGGATAGATCAAGAAATAATATGATATGTGTGTATACATGGGTTAGTATATGTACATATATTTCCTAGCTCTGTTTGCTGAGAGGACTTAAGAGCACTGACACCCCCAGATCTTGACTTCCAATGTCCGTCTCCTATCAAAGAACCAGAGTTCCTTGGATAAATGGCTGATTCTAGGGCTTTGGCAGAGAATATACAAAATGAACCTGGAATATTTTGCAGTGCCAGAAAGTAAGGAGATGCTCAAAATACAAAAGGACAAGAGCATGTCAAGGACATACAGAAATGAACCTGAAAGAGCTCACAACAGCCAAAGCTGGAACAATTTGAACAACAAAAATAAATAGAATAGTATTGGATTATAACTCAAAGTATAAAATAAATATCGATAAGTCCCTAGTGATAGAAATAAATGATTGAATTTTTTTTTTTTTGGCTGCGTTGGGTCTTCGTTGCTGCACGCGGGCTTTCTCCAGTTGCATCAAGCAGGCGCTACTATTTGTTGCGGTGCACAGGCTTTTCATTGTGGTGGCTTCTCTTGTTGTGGAGCTTGGGCTCTAGGCGCACGGGCTTCAGTAGTTGTGGCACGTGGGCTCAGTAGTTGTGGAGCACGGGCTTAGCTGCTCCATGGCATGTGGGATCTTCCTGGACCAGGGCTCGAACCCGTGTGCCCTGCATTGGTAGGCGGATTCTTAACCACTGCGCCACCAGGGAAGTCCCATGATTGAATTTTTTAAATGAAGAAGAGACAAATCTCTCTTACAAGAGAATTCCAAATAATGTATGTAGATATTACCTCTTCCAGGAGGTAGAGCTTAATTCCCCATTCCCCTGAGCCCTCTGTCCCTTGAGTCTGGACTACCCTTAGCAACTTGCTTCCAAAGAGTAGAATATGAAAAAGGAAGGAAGGAAGTTCACAGTGGAAAAATCTGACAAACACTACCTCAGCCAGTTAATCAAGGTTGCCATCACCAGTGATAAGTCATGTTGATAGCCTTAATATAATGATGATAACACCACTTCAGTTCTGTGGTCTTCCTCCCCAAAACCCATAATCTCAGGCTAACCATGAGAAGAACATCAGAAAAACCCAAATTGAAGGACTTCTACAAAGTACCTGAACAACACTCCTCAAACCTGACAAGGGCAGGACTTCCCTGGTGGCGCAGTGGCTAAGCATCCTGCTGCCAATGCAGGGAACACAGGTTAGATCCCTGGTCCAGGAAGATCCCACATGCCACGGAGCAACTAAGCCCGCGAGCCATAACTACTGAGCCCGCGCACCACTACTACTGAAGCCCTCGCGCCTAGAGCCCGTGCTCCGCAACAAGAGAAGCCACCACAATGAGAAGCCCGCACACCTCAAGGAAGAGTAGGCCCCGTTCGCTGCAACTAGAGAAAGCACGCGCGCAGCAACGAAGACCCAACGCAGCCAAAAAAACCCAAAAAAACAAACAAAAACTAGCAAGGGTATCAGAAAAAAAGGAAAGTCAGATAAACTGTTATACAGAAGAGGTTAAAAAAACATGATGACTAATTGTAATATGGTGTCCTGGATGGGATCTTGGACAGAAAAAGGGTGTAGGGAAAAACCAGTAAAATCCGAATAATGTCTGCCGTTTAGTTAATAGTACTACACCAATGTTGGCTTCTTTGATGTGACAAATGTACCTTAGTAATGTAAAATGTTAATGTTATGGGAAACTGGGTGAGGGAACTCTCTGTTCTATCTTTGCAACTACATCTAAAACCAATCTGAAATAAAATTTAAAAAAAAATGTAAAACATAACCACGCACATATTACCTCTCTGACCTCTACTACTCCTTTCCTCTTGCTCACTCTGCTCCAGCCACGCTAGCATCCTTGCTGTTCCTAGAGCATGCCGGGCCCATTCCCCTTACGGCCTTTGTGCTCTAGCTCTTCCCTCTGCCTAGTCCTCTCTTCTTCCAGATATCCACTCTCTCACCTTTCAAGTTTTTGCTCAAATCTTACATTTTAATACAAGCAACCTATCCTTCAATCCCTAGAAATCCCAACGCCCCCCAACCCTGTATTACTTTTTCTCTTTTTCTGTAGCACTTACCGCCTTCTAACCTTCTAACATGCTCTCTATCTTACCTATTTATTACATTTATATAAGGGCATAATTTTTGTCTGTTTAGTGCAGTAATGTATCCTAGGCACTTACAGCAGCACCTGGCACATAGAAGGCGTGCAATAAAAATTTGTTGATTAAGCTTCATGAATGCCTACTACATGGCCAGAAATACTGGGAGAAAAAAAGAAACACGTCAGAGATAGTTCCAGCCCTAGAGAAGACAGCCTTATATCAAGGGAGAAAGATGTTAACTTTTCACACGAATATAAGGCAGGTATCTTATTTCTATAGAATTGATCATTCTTATACACAGAGATGCTAAAATTTGAATGTGATATGAAATGTTTTATACTGGTACCATTTGGGAGAATACCTTGTTCTGGATTCACCTCTTCATTTACTAATTTTAGAAAATACATGTCTAACTTTGGCTCCAGTTAATGCCTTGAGTGTTTCTTTAAAAAAACTTTGAGGGCTTCCCTGGTGGCGCAGTGGTTGAGAATCTGCCTGCCAATGCAGGGGACAGGGGTTCGAGTCCTGGTGTGGGAGGATCCCACATGCTGCAGAGCAACTAGGCCCGTGAGCCACAACTACTGAGCCTGCGCGTCTGGAGCCTGTGCTCTGCAACAAGAGAGGCCGCAATAGTGAGAGGCCCGCGCACCGCGATGAAGAGTGGCCCCCGCTTGCCTCAACTAGAGAAAGCCCTTGCACAGAAACGAAGACCCAACACAGCCAAAAATTAAATAAATAAATAATAAAATTAAAAACAAAACAAAACAAAAAACTTTGAGTCTGTACAAAACATTCAGACCTCACAGATCGATAGTCAGAAGTCAGGTGGGCTCACCTGGTCCCTCGTCTCTGGGTCTTACAAGGCTGAAATGAAGGTGTTGACCAGCTTGGCCTTTTATCTGGAGGCTCTGGAGGAGAATCTGCTTCTGAGCTTGTTCAAGTTTTTGGCAGAATGCAGTTCCTTGCAGTATAGGGCTGAGGTCCCACTTCCTTGCTGGCTGTCAGCCGGGAGCCTCTCTCAGACCTTTAAGGCTGCCTGCATTCCACATCACATGCCCTCTCCATCTTCAAACCAGCAACAATTAGTCAAGTCCTTCTGCTTTGAATCTCTCACTTCATCTGCCACATCTCTCTTGCTTCATAAGGGACTCATTCAGATAATCCAGGGTAATCTACCTTAATTACATCTGCAAAATCCCTTTTGTCATGTAAAGTAATACATTCACAGGTTCCAGGAATTAGGGTATGAACATCCTTCAAGAGCCATTTTGCCGGGACTTCCCTGGTGGCACAGTGGTTAAGAATCCACCTGCCACAATCCTGCAGCCTGTGGACCAAAAACCACAGTTACAGAAAGACAGAAAAGATGAAAAGGCAGAGGGCTATGTACCAGATGAAGGAACAAGAAAAAACCCCAGAAAAACAACTAAATGAAGTGGAGATAGGCAACCTTCCAGAAAAAGAATTCAGAATAATGATAGTGAAGATGATCCAGGACCTCGGAATAAGAATGGAGGCAAAGATTGAGAAGATGCAAGAAATCATTAACAAAGACCTAGAAGAATTAAAGAACAAACAAACAGAGATGACCAATACAATAACTGAAATGAAAACTACACTAGAAGGAATCAATAGCAGAATAACGGAGGCAGAAGAACGGATAAGTGACCTGGAAGACAGAATGGTGGAATTCACTGCTGCGGAACAGACTAAAGAAAAAAGAATGAAAAGAAATGAAGACAGCCTAAGAGACCTCTGGGACAACATTAAACGCAACAACATTCGCATTATAGGGATCCCAGAAGGAGAAGAGAGAGAGAAAGGACCAGAGAAAATATTTGAAGAGATTATAGTCGAAAACTTCCCTAACATGGGAAAGGAAATAGCCACCCAAGTCCAGGAAGCGCAGAGAGTCCCATACAGGATAAACCCAAGGAGAAACACGCCGAGACACATAGTAATCAAAGTGGCAAAAATTAAAGACAAAGAAAAATTACTGAAAGCAGCAAGGGAAAAACGACAAATAACATACAAGGGAACTCCCATAAGGTTAACAGCTGATTTCTCAGCAGAAACTCTGCAAGCCAGAAGGGAGTGGCATGATATACTTAAAGTGATGAAAGGGAAGAACCTACAACCAAGATTACTTTACCCGGCAAGGATCTCATTCAGATTCGATGGAGAAATCAAAAGCTTTACAGACAAGCAAAAGCTAAGAGAATTCAGCACCACCAAACCAGCTCTACAACAAATGCTAAAGGAACTTCTCTAAGTGGGAAACACAAGAGAAGAAAAGGACCTACAAAAACAAACCCAAAACAATTAAGAAAATGGTCATAGGAACATATATATCGATAATTACCTTAAACGTGAATGGATTAAATGCCCCAACTAAAAGACATAGACTGGCTGAATGGATACAAAAACAAGACCCATATATATGCTGTCTACAAGAGACCCACTTCAGACCTAGGGACACATACAGACTGAAAGTGAGGGGATGGAAAAAGATATTCCATGCAAATGGAAATCAAAAGAAAGCTGGAGTAGCTATACTCATATCAGATAAAATAGACTTTAAAATAAAGAATGTTACAAGAGACAAGGAAGGACACTACATAATGATCCAGGGATCAATCCAAGAAGAAGATATAACAATTATAAATATATATGCACCCAACATAGGAGCACCTCAATACATAAGGCAACTGCTAACAGCTATAAAAGAGGAAATAGACAGTAACACAATAATACTGGGGGACTTTAACACCTCACTTACACCAATGGACAGATCATCCAAAATGAAAATAAATAAGGAAACAGAAGCTTTAAATGACACAATAGACCAGATAGATTTAATTGATATATATAGGACATTCCATCCAAAAACGGCAGATTACACGTTCTTCTCAAGTGCGCACGGAACATTCTCCAGGATAGATCACATCTTGGGTCACAAATCAAGCCTCAGTAAATTTAAGAAAATTGAAATCATATCAAGCATCTTTTCTGACCACAACGCTATGAGATTAGAAATGAATTACAGGGGAAAAAAACGTAAAAAAGACAAACACATGGAGGCTAAACAATACGTTACTAAATAACCAAGAGATCACTGAAGAAATCAAACAGGAAATAAAAAAATACCTAGAGACAAATGACAATGAAAACACGACGACCCAAAACCTATGGGATGCAGCAAAAGCGGTTCTAAGACGGAAGTTTATAGGTATACAAGCCTACCTAAAGAAACAAGAAAAATCTCAAGTAAACAATCTAACCTTACACCTAAAGAAACTAGAGAAAGAAGAACAAACAAAACCCAAAGTTAGCAGAAGGAAAGAAATCATAAAGATCAGAGCAGAAATAAATGAAATAGAAACAAAGAAAACAATAGCAAAGATCAATAAAACTAAAAACTGGTTATTTGAGAAGATAAAGAGAATTGATAAAACATTAGCCAGACTCATCAAGAAAAAAGGGAGAGGACTCAAATCAATAAAATCAGAAATGAAAAAGGAGAAGTTACAACAGACACCGCAGAAATACAAAACATCCTAAGAGACTACTACAAGCAACTTTATGCCAATAAAATGGACAACCTGGAAGAAATGGACAAATTCTTAGAAAGGTATAACCTTCCAAGACTGAATCAGGAAGAAACAGAAAATATGAACAGACCAATCACAAGTAATGAAATTGAAACTGTGATTAAAAATCTTCCAACAAACAAAAGTCCAGGACCAGATGGCTTCACAGGTGAATTCTATCAAACATTTAGAGAAGAGCTAACACCCATCCTTCTCAAACTCTTCCAAAAAATTGCAGAGGAAGGAACTCTCCCAAACTCATTCTATGAGGCCACCATCACCCTGATACCAAAACCAGACAAAGACACTACAAAAAAAGAAAATTACAGACCAATATCACTGATGAATATAGATGCAAAAATCCTCAACAAAATACTAGCAAACAGAATCCAACAACACATTAAAAGGATCATACACCACGATCAAGTGGGATTTATCCCAGGGATGCAAGGATTCTTCAATATACGCAAATCAATCAATGTGATACAGCATATTAACAAATTGAAGAATAAAAACCATATGATCATCTCAATAGATGCAGAAAAAGCTTTTGACAAAATTCAACACCCATTTCTGATAAAAACTCTCCAGAAAGTGGGCATAGAGGGAACCTACCTCAACATAATAAAGGCCATATATGACAAACCCACAGCAAACATCATTCTCAATGGTGAAAAACTGAAAGCATTTCCTCTAAGATCAGGAACGAGACAAGGATGTCCACTCTCACCACTATTATTCAACATAGTTCTGGAAGTCCTAGCCACGGCAATCAGAGAAGAAAAAGAAATAAAAGGAATACAAATTGGAAAAGAAGAAGTAAAACTGTCACTGTTTGCGGATGACATGATACTATACATAGAGAATCCTAAAACTGCCACCAGAAAACTGCTAGAGCTAATTAATGAATATGGTAAAGTTGCAGGTTACAAAATTAATGCACAGAAATCTCTTACATTCCTATACACTAATGATGAAAAATCTGAAAGAGAAATTATGGAAACACTCCCATTTACCATTGCAACAAAAAGAATAAAATACCTAGGAATAAACCTACCTAGGGAGACAAAAGACCTGTATGCAGAAAACTATAAGACACTGATGAAAGAAATTAAAGATGATACCAACAGATGGAGAGATATACCATGTTCTTGGATTGGAAGAATCAACATTGTGAAAATGAGTATACTACCCAAAGCAATCTACAGATTCAATGCAATCCCTATCAAATTACCAATGGCATTTTTTACGGAGCTAGAACAAATCATCTTAAAATTTGTATGGAGACACAAAAGACCCCGAATAGCCAAAGCAGTCTTGAGGCAAAAAAATGGAGCTGGAGGAATCAGACTCCCTGACTTCAGACTATACTACAAAGCTACAGTAATCAAGACAATATGGTACTGGCACAAAAACAGAAACATAGATCAATGGAAGAAGATAGAAAGCCCAGAGATTAACCCACGCACCTATGGTCAACTAATCTATGACAAAGGAGGCAAAGATATACAATGGAGAAAAGACAGTCTCTTCAATAAGTGGTGCTGGGAAAACTGGACAGCTACATGTAAAAGAATGAAATTAGAACACTCCCTAACACCATACACAAAAATAAACTCAAAATGGATTAGAGACCTAAATATAGGACTGGACACTATAAAACTCTTAGAGGAAAACATAGGAAGAACACTCTTTGACATAAATCACAGCAAGATCTTTTTTGATCCACCTCCTAGAGTAATGGAAATAAAAACAAAAATAAACAAGTGGGGGGCTTCCCTGGTGGCGCAGTGGTTGAGAATCTGCCTGCCAATGCAGGGGACAGGGGTTCGAGCCCTGGTCTGGGAAGATCCCACATGCCGCGGAGCAACTGGGCCCGTGAGCCACAATTACTGAGCCTGCGCGTCTGGAGCCTGTGCCCCACAACAGGAGGGGCCGCGATAGTGAGAGGCCCGCGCACCGCGATGAAGAGTGGCCCCCGCTTGCCACAACTAGAGAAAGCCCTCGCAGAGAAACGAAGACCCAACACAGCCATAAATAAAATAAATAAATTAATTTAAAAAAAATAATAATAATAAATAAACAAGTGGGACCTAATGAAACTTCAAGGCTTTTGCACAGCAAAGGAAACCATAAACAAGACGAAAAGACAACCCTCAGAATGGGAGAAAATATTTGCAAATGAATCAACTGACAAAGGATTAATCTCCAAAATATATAAACAGCTCATTCAGCTCAATATCAAAGAAACAAACACCCCAATCCAAAAATGGGCAGAAGACCTAAATAGACATTTCTCCGAAGAAGACATACAGACGGCCACGAAGCACATGAAAAGATGCTCAACATCACTAATTATTAGAGAAATGCAAATCAAAACTACAATGAGGTATCACCTCACTCCTGTTAGAATGGGCATCATCAGAAAATCTACAAACAACAAATGCTGGAGAGGGTGTGGAGAAAAGGGAACCCTCTTGCACTGTTGGTGGGAATGTAAATTGATACAGCCACTATGGAGAACAATATGGAGGTTCCTTAAAAAACTAAAAATAGAATTACCATATGACCCAGCAGTCCCACTACTGGGCATATACCCAGAGAAAACCGTAATTCAAAAAGACACATGCACCCGAATGTTCATTGCAGCACTATTTACAATAGCCAGGTCATGGAAGCAACCTAAATGCCCATCAACAGACGAATGGATAAAGAAGTTGTGGTACATATATACAATGGAATATTACTCAGCCATAAAAAGGAACGAAATTGAGTCATTTGTTGAGACGTGGATGGATCTAGAGACTGTCATACAGAGTGAAGTAAGTCAGAAAGAGAAAAACAAATATCGTATATTAATGCATGTATGTGGAACCTAGAAAAATGGTACAGATGAGCCAGTTTGCAGGGCAGAAGTTGAGACACAGATGTAGAGAATGGACATATGGACACCAAGGGGGGAAAACTGCGGTGAGGTGGGGATGGTGGTGTGCTGAATTGGGCGATTGGGATTGACATGTATACACTGATGTGTATAAAACTGATGCCTAATAAGAACCTGCAGTATAAAAAAACAAACAAAACAACTAATACTAAACTTTCATTGGGAAAAAAAAAAAAAAAAAAGAATCCACCTGCCAATGCAGGGGACACGGGTTCAAGCCCTGGTCCGGGAAGATCCCATATGCCGCGGAGCAACTAAGCCCGTGTGCCACAACTACTGAGCCTGCGCTCTAGAGCCCGTGAGCCACAACTACTGAGCCCGCGTGCTGCAACTACTGAAGCCCGCGCACCTAGAGCCCATGCTCCGCAACAAGAGAAGCCACCACAATGAGAAGCCCACACACCGCAATGAAGAGTAGCGCCCGCTTGCTGCAACTAGAGAAAGCCCGCACACAGCAACGAAGACCCAGCGCAGCCAAAAAATTAATAAATAAATAAATTTAAAAAAAAAAAGAGCCATTTTGCCTACATATTTGCTTTTCCACCAATTAGTTTATTCTAGTTCAAATCTCATGGAAGGACACTGTCCTTTATAAGAAATGTCTACTAAATACTCAAATTTCTCTAAATAGTTTTTCAGAACGTGACCTCCAATCAACGGTAATATCTGTTCTAGTTCCATAAGAATATGTATTTATTCTTAAATAACTGTCCTAACCTAATTCCATTTCCCCAGCCTTCCAAGATGCCTACAACTTCTTTAACAAGGATAAAACTGGCTGTATTGATTTACATGGAATGATGTGCACTTTAGCTAAGTTGGGAATGAATCTAACCAAGCATGATGTCTATAATGAACTAAGATGTGCTGATATTGATCGTGAGTACTTTGACTTGTCATTATTTTTTTCATAAAAAATTTTTATAAATATATATTTTTTCTCAGACTACATAAACATGAGAAGTAAACCTCATTCATTTGCCAAAAGCACATATATGTGTTTCTCTTTAAAGTTATCGGTGTACAAGTTATGAAATCAAATTAATGCTACAAAACGGGCTAGTCTTTGAAAAAGCCTGTGTGGAAACGAAGTGACTGTTGTATTTAATATCAAATTCAGATTACTTGTCCTAATGTACATTTTGGAGGGTGCCTTGAAATAACAGATACAAAGGCATTGACAATTTCAAAAATAACCTGTTACTGTTACCCAAAAACTGGCTTCGCCTCTTGGTGGGTGTTGAGCGAAAAGACACAACCAAGCCAAAGAGCAGAAGGAAGGATTTATTACTTGCAACAAGTAAGGAGAACGCTGGGGATCTTTCCCAAAGCAGTGTCTCCCCAAACAGCAAAAATGGGAAGGTTTTAAGCCAAGGGTGCATGCATATTCATGAAGGGGCTGGAGCAGAGGAGAATTCAGCATAGAATTGGGGCAAAGGTCGACAGATCCAGGCTCTAGTTGATTGAGGTTATGAGGGTCAGCAAAGGTCAGCAGCATCATTCCTTAGGCTCTAGGTATTCTGGTAAAGGTTGAGTGCTCAAGGGGGTTTGGATCCTGCAAAACAGCTCAAGAATGTGCTTCAGGCTAATCTCAACCTTCAAAACAGAACTGGGAGTCTTTACAACTGATATATTATTTCCAATATGGTTAAGTTATTTTCCTGGCCTGGTAATACCAGTTTGTTCTTACATTCTTTGTTCCTTTAAAATCATTAACTATGAGGCGTATTCTTCTGCAAGGACAAGCACTGTGGCCAGGCTTAGATGACAAAATGGCTTAGGCCTAAAATGGCTTCTCTTATGTCAAGAAAGTTATGCCTAGTTTTCTTCCTCTGGGACCCCCTACCCTATCTGCCTACATTGCCAAGGAAATCCAAGCCCTTTGTTTCTGTTTGAATCATTTTAGTACAAATCTTCCTTCCATCATTAGAGCCCACCTATATTGAATCTTAAATGCCACAGCATTTTTATTGATATTTTTAAAGCATATAGGTAATGTGTTCTTTGAATATACTGATTTAGTGACTAGTAGCCCAAGCTGGTATGTTGTGTGGAATATATATTCAGCACAGTACCTCATCTCACCTCTCCTCACCCACCTGCCAGTGCCCCATTCAATCAGCAGCATCCCATGTGTGTCAGTCACCATTTAATTAAAGTGTCACTTGTTTCCACGAACTCTACCCAAATTTTTATTCTTTCATTGAAACATAAACACTCTAATAGCACTCGCTATCCTTTAATTTTAGAGGAAACAGGGTAAAACTCTGGCATATTCTAATAATAGAAATATAGAGGTGGGAGTGAAGTGGGAAGGTAAATATATCCTTGTTCTGAGCTTTAGATTTCTGTTGCAGGAGATGGGAAGGTGAATTTCTCAGACTTTATAAAGGTGCTAACAGATAACAACCGCTTCCTTAAGGCTGTGGGTGAGTAGAGATATTGCTGAATAGATAGCAGATGGTTAGTTGCAATTCATGGCACTGTAAAGATTATTCATTTAGGTCTCCAATCAGGAAGGTGTAGTCTGGGATGTGATTTACTTTTGTACTGCTTCTCTAAAACAAAATTTGCTAAGGAAATTGATACAGTTTTAGAATTTTAACTTAAATGCATCAAGTCCTTCTGCAGAAGACACTGCTTTTTGGACTCCAATGAGAACACTCAGGCAGTGATGTAGAAAATTTTGGTCACCTTTTATAGTACTTTAATTCTTTACCAGTACCTGTGCTACTTTGGGAGGTACTCCTCCTACAGAAGAAAAAATATCTTTTTAGAAAAAGAAAAATGCTCTCTCTCTCTCAGGCAGATTTGGGTATAGATAATTCACTATTCCTGAAAAATATCTTCCTCACCCTGGTGAAGCCTCTGCCCTCGGTGTGAGGGCTGGACAGTCTGCTGGAGGTTCGAGAGCATGTTCTCACACAAGGGTATAATGAAGTGGAGGTACTCAAATTATTGCTGTTAGTCCTCTAACAGTTTGTTTATGAATTTAACAAGCTGCCTTGGAAAATCTAACCCTATTCATATCTTGTCTTCTGGGTGAATGCATTCCAAATTCCAAATATTGTATACAGTTTTGAAAAATACATCCTTTCATAAGCTATGAACTGTTTTAGTATAAACAGAAGTTACTGTTTCAAGTATCACTATAGTAACAAGGGTTTGCCTGCACACCAGAAGTATGTTAATCAACAATTCCTTTACATAGAAGAACAGAACAATAGTCCTTAACACATAATTCATGTTTATGTTAAATGTATTACTGTATTTACTTAGAAGTCACTGATCTAAAAGTATTTCATTTAAAATTCCATGATTATTTTGTCTGTTCAGTAATCAAAATGACCTTTTTACCAAATAGAACAGACTTCGGATGTTTTTCTATAATTCTCTGTTCTTGACTTGGTATTAATATTGTATATACAGTAATACAACTGTCACTTTAATCCTTTTTATGATAGAGTTTTTTTCAGAAGGCATTTTGAATTTTTTTTTCCCTCCACAGTTCCAGAAACGGAGAACTGTTTAGATTTAGCTGGCAACCCAGGGATCCTATTGTTTGAAATCCTATCAAAGCTTGTAGAGACTTCAGCCTTACCCAGAAAGGCTATAATGGAAATAGTAAGGTAGGTGGCAAAGAAAGAACAAAAACGACCTTCTCGGCAGCATTTATGAGGATATTAACAAGGCAGCCACCTCTCCCTAACATCCTACTCCATGGATCTGCTCCAAAACAAAGGAGAAGGTGTATAGGCAAATAAATAGTCATGTGCCACAACATGAGACCGTATTCCTTCATCCTCACTGCACTGCCTAGTTCTGAAATTGCAAGGTTGATTCAGACGATCTCAGTGCCCCATGAAAGCCTAAGACAGCCAAAAAAGTTCAGCTTCTCCTACCCTAGGCTAGAGAATCCCAGAGGAATGAGACCTTTCCAGGAATGATTTTGGGTGAGCTTGGAAATCTAGTTTGAATACAAGATACTCCCATTCACACTGGATCTACCAGGGGCTGTCAAAAGGTCCTTTGGGATGAGGTACAGCAATTTCATACTTCCCAAAGTAGTCTTTGGACTGGAGCAGAGCCAGAATTAGACTTGAGAATAGAGGATAAGGAAACATTCTCACACCTAAATGTGTTTATTCCAGCAAATATCACTAAAGATACATTTCCTCAATCTATGTCTATCATTGTATTACAAAAATTAAATGTTTCTGTTATCAGTCTTTTCAACTCTTACTCTCTCAAAGCATTCTACTATCCCACTTAGAGAGACTTAAAAATACAGAATGCCACCAACAATGTAAAATATCCTTCTGCTCCTCAACAGGTAATCTCTTTACACTATCCTACACCTAGGTCAGATGTGGAACAGAGGGTGCACAACATTCTACACTTCATTCCAAGTCAAATACATGTATTAAATGCCTGCTGTTGGTACACAAATTTGGCACATTCCTTAACCATTCAGCCTCAGTTTCCTCATCTATAAAATGAGAATAATAATACCCATAACACAATTATAGGGAAATTGTGAGGATATGTGATAATGCAGGTAAAGTGCTCAGCACATCATAGGAGCTCAATAAATGTTAGCTATTATTATTATGTGAAAGTAACTAGAATAAGTATAGAATACACACATTATTTATTTTAATCCTCACCTACTGATATGCCCTATCATCCCCACTTTACAGATTAAAAAAGCTAAAGCACAGGTCAGTTAAGTAACCTGCCCAAAGGGGTAGGGGTGCCTAGATTTTAGCACAAACTATCTGGTTCCAGAAACCATGCTCTTTTCCACCTCCTTGTATTGCTGCTTATATCCAGTAAGTGCTCAGGAAATGTTAGCAGATGTTGGTGTTTTTATTGTTATTATGGTTATGGTAGTTACTTATCATATACCTGGTTCCTAAGGAGATCAGGCAGAAGTATTTAACAGGTGGCATTTGCATTTAAGGAGCTTAAAATATAAATGGAAAGAAGGGACTTCCCTGGAGGCACAGTGGTTAAGGATCCTCCTGCCAATGCAGGGGACACGGGTTCGATCCCTGGTCCAGGAAGATCCCACATGCCGTGGAGCAACTAAGCCCGTGCACCACAACTACTGAGCCTGCGCTCTAGAGCCCACAAGCTGCAACTACTGAAGCCCGCGTACCTAGAGCCTGTGCTCCACAAAGAGAGAAGCCACCACAATGAGAAGCCCACGCGTCGCAACAAAGAGTAGCCCCCACTCGCTGCAACTAGAGAAGGCCCGTATGCAACAACAAAGACCCAACGCAGCCAAATAAATAATTAATTAATTAATTTAAAAAAAAATCTTCCAACAAACAAAAGTCCAGGACTAGATGGCTTCACAGGTGAATTCTATCAAACACTTAGAGAAGAGCTAACACCCATCCTTCTCAAACTCTTCCAAAAAACTGCAGAGGAAGGAACACTCCCAAACTCATTCTACAAGGCCACCATCACCCTGATACCAAAACCAGACAGAGCTACTACAAAAAAAGAAAATCACAGACCAATATCACTGATGAATATAGATGCAAAAATCCTCAACAAAATACTAGAAAACAGAATCCAACAACACATTAAAAGGATCATACACCACGATCAAGTGGGATTTATCCCAGGGATGCAAGGATTCTTCAATATACGCAAATCAATCAATGTGATACACCATATTAACAAAGTGAAGAATAAAAATCATATGATCATCTCAATAGATGCAGAAAAATCTTTTGACAAAATTCAACACCCATTTATGATAAAAACTCTCCAGAAAGTGGGCATAGAGGGAACCTACCTCAACATCATAAAGGCCATATATGACAAACCCACAGCAAACATCATTCTCAATGGTGAAAAACTGAAAGCACTTCCTCTAAGATCAGGAACAAGATAAGGATGCCCACTCTCGCCACTATTATTCAACATAGTTTTGGAAGTCCTAGCCACGGCAATCAGAGAAGAAAAAGAAATAAAAGGAATACAAATTGGAAAAGAAGAAGTAAAACTGTCACTGTTTGCAGATGACATGATACAATACATAGAGAATCCTAAAGATGCCACCAGAAAACTACTAGAGCTAATCAGTGATTTTGGTAAAGTTGTAGGATGCAAAATTAATGCACAGAAATCTCTTGCATTCCTATACGCTAACAACAAAAGATCAGAAAGAGAAATTAAGGAAACAATCCCATTCACCATTGCAACAAAAAGAATAAAATACCTAGCAATAAACCTACCTAGGGAGGTAAAAGACCTGTACTCAGAAAACTATAAGACACTGATGAAAGAAATTAAAGATGACACAAACAGATGGAGAGATATACCATGTTCTTGGATTGGAAGAATCAATATTATGAAAATGACTATACTACCCAAAGCAGTCTATAGATTCAATGCAATCCCTGTCAAATTACCAGTGGCATTTTTTACAGAACTAGAATAAAAATCTTAAAATTTGTATGGAGACACAAAAGACCCCGAATAGCCAAAGCAATCTTGAGGGAAAAAAAATGGAGCTGGAGGAATCAGACTGGCTGACTTCAGACTATACTACAAAGCTACAGTAATCAAGACGATATGGTACTGGCACAAAAACAGAAATATAGATCAATGGAACAGGATAGAAAGCCCAGAGATAAACCCACACACCTATGGTCAATGAATCTATGACAAAGGAGGCAAGGATATGCAATGGAGAAAAGACAGTCTCTTCAATAAGCGGTGCTGGGAAAAGTGGACAGCTACATGTAAAAGAATGAAATTAGAACATTCCCTAACACCATACACAAAAATAAACTCAAAATGGAATAAAGACCTAAGTGTAAGACCAGACACTATAAAACTCTTGGAGGAAAACATATTCAGAACACTCTATTACATAAATCACAGCAAGATCTTTTTTGACCCAACTCCTAGAGTAATGGAAATAAGAACAAAAATGAACAAATGGGACCTAATGAAACTTAAAAGCTTTTGAACAGCAAAGGAAACTACAAACAAGATGAAAAGACAACCCTCAGAATGGGAGAAAATATTTGCAAATGAATCAATGGACAAAGGATTAATCTCCAAAATATATAAACAGTTCATGCAGCTCAATATTAAAAAAAAACAAACAACCCAATGAAAACATGGGCAGAAGACCTAAATAGACATTTTTCCAAAGAAGACATACAGATGGCCAAGAAGCACATGAAAAGCTGCTCAACATCGCTAATCATTAGAGAAATGCAAATCAAAACTACAATGAGGTATCACCTCACACCAGTTAGAATGGGCATCATCAGAAAATCTACAAACAACAAATGCTGGAACTTTGTTATAGAGCAGAAACTAACACACCATTGCAGAGCAATTATACTCCAATAAAGATGTTAAGAAAGTTAAAAAAAAAATTCTGGAGAGGGTGTGGAGAAAAAGGAACCCTCTTGCACTATTGGTGGGAATGTAAATTGATACAGCCACTATGGAGAACAGTATGGAGGTTCCTTAAAAAACTAAAAATAGAATTACCATATGACCCAGCAATCCCACTACTGGGCACATACCCAGAGAAAACCATAATTCAAAAAGACACATGCACCCCAATGTTCATTGCATCACTGTTTACAATAGCCAGGTCATGGAAGCAACCTAAATGCCCATCAACAGACGAATGGATAAAGAAGATGTGGTACATATACACAATGGAATATTACTCAGCCATAAAAAGAAACGAAATTGGGTCACTTGTAGAGACATGGATGGATCTAGAGACTGTCATACAGATTGAAGACAGAAAGAGAAAAACAAATATCGTATATTAATGCATATATGTGGAATCTAGAAAAATGGCACAGATGAACCGGTTTGCACGGCAGAAATAGAGACACAGATGTAGAGAACAAACATATGGACACCAAGGGGGAAAGTGATGGGGGGGTAGTGGTGGTGGGATGAATTGGGAGATTGGAATTGACATATATACACTAATATGTATAAAATAGATAACTAGTAAGAACCTGCTGTATAAAAAATAAATAAAATAAAATTCAAAAATTCAAAAAAAAAGAGTGTTTACTCTCACTCTTAAGTATGAATAGACATCCAAGGATCAAGAGATATTTAAGGAAAACCTGTGCTACTAAAGAAAGATTAAAACAGGAGGAAAGGAAGGGAGGGAGGGAGGAAAGGAAACAGTTATAAATATAACCTGGTATATAATCATCAAACAAAGATTAGAGTCTCAGGGAAGGGAAAGACTCTATACTACACCAGCAGTTTTCTAACTTGGGCACTCATCATTATCACCTGGAGCGATTGTCAAAACACATCGCTGGGCCCCAGGGTTTCTGATTCAGGAGTTTTGTGTGAGACCCAAGAATTTGTATTTCTAACAAGTTCCCAGTGCTGCTTGCTGCTGCTGATTTGAGGACCACACCCAGAGCCATAGAGTCTGCAGAGAATACTCTGAAGGAAAGGAAAGGTGAGCCTTAAAGAACCTAGTAGGAAGTAAATTACACTGAGAGAAACGACTATTATTCTATATTCAGAGGTGAGTGAGAACATTGTGAGTGGATGGGTTCAAGGCTAGGGAAGGACCCTAGTTTGTGGCTCAATATCAAAACAAACAAACAAACAACCCGATCAAAAATGGGCAGAAGACCTAAATAGACATTTCTCCAAAGAAGACATACAGATGGCCAAGAGGCACATGAAAAGATGCTCAACATCGCTAATTATTAGAGAAATGCAAATCAAAACTACAGTAAATTATCACCTCACACCGGTCAGAATGGCCATCATCAAAAAGTCTGCAAACAATAAATGCTGGAGAGGGTATGGGGAAAAAGGAACCCTCCTACACTGCTGGTGGGAATGTAAACTGATACAGCCACTATGGAGAACAGTATGGAGGTTCCTAAAGAAACTAAAAACAGAGCTACCATATGACCCAGCAATCCCACTCTTTGGCATATATCCGGAGAAAAACATGGTTCAAAAAGATACATGCACCCCAGTGTTCATTGCAGCGCTATTTACAATAGCCAAGACATAGAAGCAACATAACATGGATCATAATCGATAGGTATTTTTCTAAACAAGACTGGGAAGTCTTGGGGAAGAGGAAGGAAGGCAAAGCCCAGGAACTGCATATATAAAGTAATTAAATGGCCTGTGGAAAATATCAGTAAATGTTCTATAAATGTCACAGAAACAAGCCCTCAATAAATAATATTGAATGAATATACAAATTAAATTTAAAATGAACGCATTCAGCATTTATAACTTGCAACTTGACTTTGTTTTCTTTCTGTCCAACACTCAGGCACTTTTTTTCAGTAGGACTGTAGCACTTTTTAACCACCTGTGAATTACTTTTTTTTTTCCTAGCTATTTCCGAAGAAAATTCCAGGAAACCACCTCGGAAATGGTGTGGAGCCCTTATGCTACGGGTTATGGAAAAAGGAGATTTAAGCCAGACATATGCACACCTCCAAGCTCAAGCACAGCCGCCTTTGCTAATGCTGCCCGGATTGCAATAATGAAAGAAAAGGATGTATTTAAATTTCTTGAAGAGCTCAAGAGTAAGAGCCATTTGTCCTCTCCCCACTGTTGTAAAGGATTTATTTGTATATTACTGGTCAGAAATAAATACTAGATGCCAAGTGCTTTAAGAGTAGGGCCACAGCCTATTCTGAGTGTCTGGTCTCTGTCACACAGATATCATTTGAAAGCAAATGTACCTGAATCCCCAGACACCTGATGAAGCTGAAAGTCTGTGGATGTGTGGGTGGTAGGAGCAGGAGAGTGAAGAAGGGGAGGCATGGCCCCTGAGGAGATGAATAGACAAAGAGCAAAATAGGTACCACATGTATGTCTTTTATGTGAATTTCTTCTTACATTATTTGTGATACCAGTTTTTATCTTCTTAGGATGCAGTCCTCCTTCAGATAGCCCATACTCAAAAATACCCATCTTTCCACTGGTTCCTAATGTGGATGGGGTGGTGATGGGAAAGCCATTCAAAGACATACAGAAATTTAAAATGCTAAGGAGAAAGGAGCCTCTGAATTTCTTTGAGAACTATTTTTTCCATAAAAAAGACTGGAAAACACAGGTGAGACAGATTATGTCATATCAGTTAAATACTTAGGTTTTTAAGTTCTAACTTAACAGAACTAGTAATGTGCTTTTTAATGACAAATATTTTCAGTCATGATATTTCAAACCAGATTCCATAGCCATGTTCCTAAATTTAAAGCCCAGGTATAAATATTTCATTTAATTTCAACAAATAGTTAAACTTACTGAAAATACATAATATTATCATTCTAATCTAGTCCATTACAACATCTAATCTAATATACAATAAATGTCAATTAGAAACCAAGAAATGGAACTTTCAAGTTTCAGAATGAAAGTAACTGAGCTAACATGAACACTACCCCACCAATCTACTCACTCACCATGCCCAACCCATCACACAGACTCATGTGACCACATAAAAATACCAAATGAAATAAAGTGACATATAAAAATGCATTCAAAAGAAAGGGACCCCTTTGTTTCAGAAAGAAGAGAGAACCTAAGGCTAGAATGGTATGTTCATAAATGACCCTGTGAGTGGCTGAGGGAGAGGTGAGAGGTGAAGCCCTCATGGGGCTTCACATGGATCTGGATCCTTCATATGGATCTAGGCCCTGATGGCTAGGGGCTGGGGTTTTGTTTTGTTTTTTCCCCCCAGTGGGAATGAATATTTATTTGTTTATTTAAATTTTTTTTTCATGTCTTTTTTTTTTTTAACATCTTTATTGGAGTATAACTGGTTTACAATGGTGTGTTAGTTTCTCCTTTATAACAAAGTGAATCAGTTATACATATACATATGTCCCCATATCTCTTCCCTCTTGCGTCTCCCTCCCTCCCACTCTCCTTAAGGGGTTGGGGTTTTGATGACTGTTCAGGGTCAGGAGATATGGACCCTGTAGGTGAGCAGCTAGGACTGAAACCTCTACAAAACCAGAATCTGAAAGGGCTGCCCTTTTAGTGAAAGGAGGAGTCCCCTGGCGCAACACAAACAACCACCAGTTAGAAGACATAAGAAGATAAAATGACCTCATTTAAAATAGTAACAGAAGAGATAAAACTCCTAGAGATTACTTAGGAAATATAAAATAGCTATATAAAGAAATGGTTAAGATGCTCCTAAAGGACCCAGAAGAAAATGTGAACAAACAGAAAGGCAGACCATGTTCTCAATTTAAAATGTTTGACATCATAAAGATGTTGTTCTTTCTTGCTTGATCTATAACTTTAATGTGATTTTTTGAATTTACCCAAAGGATTTTTATAACTAAATAATCTGGTTCATACACAAAAAATAAGAACAGTCAGAGTAATCTGGAAGAAAAACTTAATGAACACAGGGAGTAACTTTACTAAATATTAAGGCATATTTAAAAGTCTCAATAATTAAAATACTGGAGCTATTGTCAAATTAATAGATCCAAAGAACAAAATACAAAATCCAAAAATAGATAAAAATATACAGAGAATTTTAATTTTTAAAAAATGTGACATTTCTGGGACTCCCCTGGTGGCACAGTGGTTAAGAATCCGCCTGCCAATGCAGGGGACACAGGTTTGTGCCCTGGTCGGGGAAGATCCCACATGCCGTGGAGCAACTAAGCCCGTGCGCCACAACTACTGAGCCTGCGCTCTAGAGCCCGCGAGCCACAACTACTGAGCCTGCATGCCACAACTACTGAAGCCCGTGCACCTAGAGCCCATGCTCTGCAACGAGAAGCCACCGCAATGAGAAGCCCACGCACCGCAATGAAGAGTAGCCCCCGCTCACTGCAACTAGAGAAAGCCCGTGCGCAGCAACGAAGGTCCAACACAGCCAAAAATAAATAAATTAAATAAATCAAATCAAAAAAAAAAGTGACATTTCAATACAACATGGAAAAGATAGATTGTTCAATAAACAGTGTACTAGGTAGCCATCTGAGAAAAAAAATTGAGATGCATAACTTACACCTTCCACAAATTCCAAATGGATCAAAGATATATAGGTAAAAGGAAAAAATGGAAAGAGGAAGAGAATAAAAGAAATCTTTAAAATACTGAAACTCTGGGAAGGCCTTCCTAACAATGACACAAAAGTAATTTTTAACAGAAAGATATTAATTCAAGTACTTCAAGATCAAAAATCCCTACATGGCCAAAAAAGTCACATTTGCAACACATAACACAAAGAGCTAACTTCTCTAATACATCAAAGAGCTTCAAATTGATTAGAAAAAACTAACCTATATAAAAATGAGCAAAGGATATGAACAGTTTTCAGAAACATGAAAAGATATTCAATCTCACTCTTCATAAAAGACCCAACTTAAACCTACCCTGAGATATTATCTTTCCATATTAGATTGCCCAAGACCAAGAAGCTGAAAAACATATGGGGCACTCCTAAATTGTAGATACGAGTTTAAATTGATTCAACCTCTACAGAGGAAATTTGGTAATATTTACCAAAATGACAGACCTCGTTCCTTTTGACTATAGGGGAGGTACAATTTCTCCTCTACCCTCTTAAGGTTTTTGGTAGGGCCTGAGAATTAAATTGACATAAGACAGTTAAAATGGAGAAAAGCAAACACATTTTATTAAATTTTACATGTACCTGGGAGAATGAAGACCCAAAGAAGCAATTAGAATTGAACACTTATGTACTGAAATGGACAGAGTAGTAAATTGTGAAAAAGTGTCCAGACAAAGAGGCTTGAGCTAGGGTAGTTAAGTGAGTGAAGAAGTGAATAGGAAGATAAGGGTTAGTTTAATAAGGTATGTTAAGAGTAACTGCATAAGAATAAATTACTTTTCTAAAATCATTAAAAATTCCCTGGCAGTCCAGTGGTTAGGACTCCATGCTCTCACTGCTGAGGGTCTGGGTTCAATCCCTGGTTGGGGGACTAATATCCCACATCCCACAAGCTGCACAGTGTGGCCAAAAAATAAATAAGAATGTAAAAAATCATAACAGAATAAAATAAAAAACAAAATTTGTACAGGTTTCTCTTTGCCTTGACTCCTTGTCCCTAATGATATGAATGTTACTTTCCTCCTGGTATAGGGAGGACATCTTCCATATGGGGGGTTTATCTCCTGTATTTAGGGGAAAAAAAGGAGAACTCAGTGTACCCTTCTTACACCTGCTGTTCTTCAAGTGCCTTTAGCTCAAAATAATCCTTATGCCAAAGTGGCATATTTGGGGGTGGCATATTCTGTCACCTTCATGACCTGGCAATTCCACTCCTGGGACACCACCTAAGATACACAGATATCCTTGCACAAATTCCAAATGCCACCCATAAAAGGGTAATTCATTACAGGGTCATTTCTGCTAGCAAAAGATTGGTGGGGGGTGGGGGGGAGACTAAATAACCATTAATAGGGACTAGTTAAGTTAGGCTCCAAACACACAATGAAATGTTCTGCAGCCATGTTAATGACTAAGAAACTCTTTGTGCAATGATGTGAAAGATCTCCAAATGGAAAAAGCAAGATACAAGGCAGTATGAATAGTACACAACTATTTGTGTAAAAGGAAGAAAAGTCAATATGAAATATGGACATTTTTTTCTTGTAAAATGGCCTGGAAGGAAACACAAGAAATTATGACATTGGTTGCCTGTAGAAAGGGAAACTAGGGGGTTGGGAGAGAAAAGTGCCAGGGAGATGGCAGTGTATACTCACCATACTTTCAGAATTTTGAACCATGTGCATGTTTTACCCTCTAATAAAAACTGAAATAAAAAGGAAGTACTGGTTTGAAGAGTATTAGACAGTAAGAACTAAAATAGTACACCATGGTAACATGGAAGATGAGGAGGGCAGTGCTCAGAATTAAAACTTTCTAAATTCCTTTTACTGTTTGGGGAGAGGCTTATGATATTGATTAAATCTATAATTTGTTACATTAATTTTAAGTATTAAAAATGTGAAGACAATCACTAAAACTAAAATGAATAATTGCCAAAACGGTAGAGGAAGAAAAAAATAAGAAAAAAGAGAGAATATGAGAAATAGAAAGTGCAAAACAAAATAGGCAGAAAAATCCAAATATATCAGTAATCACAATAAAAGATTAAACACACCAGTTTAAAAAAATAAAGAGGAAGGAAGGAAGGATCATTTTCAAGTTAAAAAAAAAATTCTGATTTTTAAAAAAATAATTTTAAGATATATATTCTTTAAGGGAGACACACCTAAATTATTACACAGAAACTTTAAAGGGACAGAAGAAGATATATCAGGCAAATACAAATCAAAATAAGTTGTTATCCGTACATTAGTGTGGGGAAAAGAAAATTTAAGGAAAATATAGCTAAACATAAAGATGCTATTTAATGATTTTTAAAAATCATCAGGAAAATCTTAACAATAAAAGAAACAAACAAATAAAACAGACACAGATTCACATAGAACAAACTAGTGGTTACCAGAGGGGAGAAGGATGAGGACAGGGGCAAAATAGGTGAAGGGGATTAAGAGGAACAAACTACCAGATATAAAATAAATAAGTTACAAGGATGTAATGTACAATACAGGGAATATAGTTGATATTTTATAATAACTTTGTATGGAGTGTAATCTATTAAAATATTGAATTACTGTTTGTAAACTTGAAACATATAATATTGTAAGTCAACTATACTTCAATTAAAAAATTTTTTAATAAAATAAAAATACATATTTTTAAATTTTTCAACTTTTTTATTTATTTATTTATTTTGGCTGCACCATGCAGCATGCGGGATCTTATCTCCCCAACCAGGGATCGAACCTATGTCCCCTGCAGTGGAAGCATGGATTCTTAACCACTGGACTACCAGGGGAGTCCCTTTTCTTTTTGGAAAAAAAATTTTAAATCATGAGGACGATATAACTATTCTGAATCTGTACACACTAGCAAATTAACAGATAAGGTGATAATTAACAGAATAATAAAGATTGGCTTTAGACTTTTTAAGGCATTATACATGGTAAAAATAAATACTAAATGAATAAGCAAATCCATAAGTACAGTGGGAGATTTTTATGCATCTGCAGAAACTGATAATGCAAAGGAGCGGTTGGGGGGATCAAATCCTCTTACAAAAATTTAAGTTTAACAGAAACATGAAACTATAGCTTGATGTAGAATCAGAGTCTAGAAAAAGTTGTTTCAGGACATAAGAGATGAGCACAATTTGTAGCCAGGAGGAAGAACCCTTAGAACTCCGGTTCTCAATCTTGGCTGCAAAACAGAACCACCAGGGAGAGCTTTTAAAATCCTGGTGCCCAGGCCACAACCCTGTCCAGTTAAATCAGATCTCTGGGAACGGGGCCCAGGCCTCAGTATTTTTTAAAGTTCCAACATGCAGCCAAAGCTGAAAACCACTGCTCAAAGAGAAGAGAAACTGAAGATGTTTGAAGATGTAGGAGAGGGGCAAGACAGGCTACATAACTTGCTAGGCCCAGTGCAAAATGAAAATGTAGTGCCCCTTGTCCAGAAATAATTAAGAATTTAAAGACAGCAACAGAGACTTCCCTGGTGGTCCAGTGTCTAAGACTCCACGCTCCCAATGCAGGGGGCCCAGGTTCAATCCCTGGTCAGGGAACTAGATCCCACATGCCGCAACTAAGAGTCCGCATGCTGCAAATAAAGATCCCGCATGCCACAACTAAGACCCAGTGCAGCCAAATAAATAAATAAATATTTTTTTAAAAAAATAAAGACAGCAACGATAAAACATTAAACCAAAAAACAAAACAAAACGAAACAAAACAAAAAACATTAAACCAAACTTAGGGCCCTTCTAAGTACAAGGTCCTGTGTAACTGTACAGATCACACACCCATGAAGCCAGCCCTGGAAAGAGGAAAATTGAAGGGATAAGGTACAGGAGGAGACCTTGGAAATTAAGAAAAACTCTCAGATATAAGAGGGAAGGAGGAAAAAAAAAATGGTTTAAAGGATGGAGAAATAATAAGGTGGAAAGAAGAGCTGAAAGAATTCATATTAGGGGAATTCTCTGGGGGTCCAGTAGTTAGGACGCTGCGCTTTCAACTGCGGAGGGCCTGTGTTCCACCCCTGGTCAGGGAACTAAGATCCCACAAGACGGCGCAGCGCAGCTAAGGGAGTTTGAAGGTCTGGTTTTCCAGCAGCCACTATGAGGACTGTAAGAGAGTTTACAGCAAATGAAGAAAAGTAATGTCAAGCAGTACTGAGGGCCTGGATGGGTACTGGGTCATACGCATTTTCAAAGAAAGCAATCTGCATATTTACATGATTTCCACCAACATTGTTCAGTAACCCAGGAACAGGAAAAAAAACAGATGGCTGGTTCCCTGTGAGAATTTTGGGAGTAGTATAGGTTGTACTCTGTGGAGGGCACATTCATTTTTAGTGCTTTGGAAGTTTGGGTGAGGATGGAGTTGACTCCTCTCTACCCTCCACATCCATCCCAAACATAAACCATCCTGTGGTCTATACTCCTCTTATGAGTAAGCTTCACTATTAAGAAAGAGAGTTTGCTAGATGCCCATTTACACATGGCACTATACCAGGTACCCCAAAACAACTGACAAGTGCTGTAGAAATAACCTTGTAAATCATATACACACCCTTTCATAATACAATACGCTTCCGTGTATTTTTGTCTTTCTTATATAATTCAACTAAAATATATTACTAACCTTCCTTTTTAAATGTTCATAAAGGCAGCAAATACAAAGCCTATCGACCCTACCTCAGGCTTCCCAACTGACATCCTCGCCATTGACCAAATACTCAAGAGAAAGCAGAATTGGACAGTGGCTGATGCAGCTGCTATTAAACAGCACGTGAGTATTCACTTGTTGAACACCTTCAGAGAAACCATTGACAACTATGTCTTTAAAATAAGACCAGACCATTTCTTATTTTCATCCATTGTAATGATATTTCTTGCTCTATAATCAAATGCATTCAAATGTTAACTGTTATAATTCATCCTGCTAATCACCTATGGAGTCATACCCAGCATCATTTCTGGGACATTCATTTGTTTCGTGCTAGAAATAGCAACTAATTAAGGTAGTAAACCAACGGTCACAGTGAGTGGTGTAATCAGGGAATTGTGATGAGTGAATTGTGATGAGTTGCATCTTTATTATGGCAACTAAAAGAATAATTGTAATAATAGTAGTTTAAGTATGCTTCCTAGGTGTCAGGCACTGTGCTCTATAAGTACTCTACAAGTGCTCTACCAGTACTAATTCATTTACTTATCACAACAAATCTTTGAGGTAGGCACTGTTACTCCTTGTCATTTTACACATATGCACAGAGAGGTTAAGTGACTTGCCCAAAGGCACATAGCTAGGAAGTAATAGGGCCAGAATTATAAGCATGGGTAGCTTGGCTTCAGAATCCACAACTGTGGATTAACCACAACTGTGTGCCACCTGTCTACTTTTGTGCCCTGACTTGTTAGCAACTTTTGTCCTCTAGAGACAGACTGGGGTGTATTTATTTTATGCCACCTCCCTTCTGCATTTGACACTAATGATCAGGCTCTCCTAGACACTTGCTACTTCCTTAACATTTACAATACTGCATCTTTAATTCTCCTTGTAGCTCTGTGTCCTTTCCTCTCCTCTTTCCTGAAGGTTCATCCCTTAGGTCTTTTTTTTTTTGAACTATAGTTGATTTACAGTGTTTCAGGTGTACAGCAAAGTGATTCAGTTATACATACACATATAAATATATTCTTTTTCAGATTCTTTTCCATTTCCCTGTGCTGTAAAGTAGGTCCTTGTTGTTTATTTTATATGTAGTAGCATGTATCTGTTAATCCCAAATTCCTAACTTATCCCTCCCCCCTTTCCTCTTTCAAACTTTGGTAACCATAGTTTGTTTTCTATGTCTGTGAGTCTATTCCTATTCTGTAAATAAGTTCATTTGTATCTTTTTTTAGATTCCACATATAAGTGATATCATATGATATTTGTCTTTCTCTGCCTGACTTACTTCACTCAGTATGATAATCTCTAGGTCCATCCATGTTGCTGCAAATGGCATTATTTCATTCTTTTTCATGGTTGATTAGTATCCCATTATATATATATAAACCACATCTTCTTTATCCATTCATCTGTCGATGGACATTTAGGTTCCTTAAGTCTTTGTTCTTGGCTGTGTTGGGTCTTCATTGCTGCACGCAGGCTTTCTCTAGCTGCGGTGAGCGGGGGCTACTCTTCGTTGCGGTGCATGGGCTTCTCATTGTGGTAGCTCCTCTTGTTGCGGAGCACGGGCTCTAGGCGCACGGGCTTCAGTAGTTGTGGCTCACTGGCTTAGTTGCTCCGCGGCATGTGGGATCTTCCTGGACCAGGGCTCGAACCTGTGTCCCCTGCATTGGCAGGTGGATTCTCAACCACTGGGCCACCAGGGATGTCCCTCCTTAAGTCCTGATGGTTCCTAGTTTTCTAGTCTCATCCTACTGCTCTTCTTATTATATACATTCATTTGTTCAGTAAATATTTATCCAGTGTTAACAAGTTCTGAGATTGTGAGATACCACAGAATAAAAAACACAGTTCCTACCCTCAATGAGCTAGCAGTAAGGTGGGAGACATGGAGAAGGAAAGGAGCAGTAATAATACATTGGGATAAATGGAACTACAGGAGGTCAGTACAGCATGCCACAAGAATGCAAAGGAGTGGACTCCCAACCTCTGTCTCATCATGGCATAAATTCACACTGGCGTAAATGGAGGTCGCTTATAGCCAAAGGGCTCCAGCCCTCAGGTGCTAGCTGCCTCAAGGGCTAGGAAACTTGAGAAGACCAATAATTTGGCATCCCTATAACCCAGTCGCAACAGAACATTGGGGATCTCTGCATTAAGAAAAGGAACAGCTAGGGTGAGTATTCTTTGAGCTATCTCAATCTACCCTCCTTGTTTCAGCTGCCACCTATTTACCTGATAACTCTTAACTGTCACTAGCCTAGACTTGTTTCCAGTACTTCTTCCTCATCTCACTGATTGCCTGATGAACATCTCTACCCTGCTGTCTCACCACATATCAAACTGGACATGTCCAAAACCGAATTCATCATCTTCTATATCAAACTGGCTCTTTCTTGAGGATTCCATATCTCAGTTGTTGATACTACCATCTACCCAGGCACTGAAACTAGAAGGCCAGGAGCCATCCTTAATTTATACTTTTTCCTCACTCCTCACATCCACCAATCACCAAATCTGGCTACTCTCATTCTCCCAAAGATTTTTCACATCTGTCCCCTTTATTCCATCCTGTTACTACTGCCTCAACTGACGTCCTCATTAGGCTTTACCTGGCCAACAACCTCCAACGGTTATCCCTTCCTCGGAGCACCACCCATTCTCCACACAGCTGCTGTGAGGAATGAATCCAAAGATCCAGCCTGTCACTGTCCTGCTTGAGAAATGAATGTTTCCCTCTCAGAGATGCCAGGGTTTTTCAACTATATTTTTCTCTCCGTACAACTGAGGGATTTATCTCACTTCCAACAGAAAAGTGTCTCACTACAGCATGATTTTCACTGATGAAAGGGCTCTCCCCAACCTCACTGAGAACAAGTCTCAGGGCCTGATTACAGCAACAACACCTGGCCTGCCTCTCCTCAAATTTGACACTTTAGCAATACCAAAGTGCCTGGACTCCCCCTACCAGCTCCAGGATGCATTGCCTTTGAGCCGTTGTTGATGCTGTTCCCTCTCCCTGGAACACCTTCCCATCACCACCCAGTCCCTTGATTTAATCAAATCCTTGAGGACCTACTCAGCTCAGCATCTTCTCCCTCCCTGCCCTCGGCTGGACTGAGTGCCATCCTTGGCACTCCTATTATATCCAGAGCCTATCTCCATCCCACATTTCCTCCTGTTTTAGTCTACTGTGTTTTTAAATTCTTATAAAATTTCTTAAAATCTCATTATTCCCAAGTAATACATTTTCATTGTCCATCAACTCCTAACTCACATGTCCTCAAGAGGCACTACCCAATATATAAATTCAGTGACTTTCAAGTAACCTGGGAACATAACTCTTGGGATATCTAGAATTGTGGTCCACAAACCAAAGACATTTTAAGGTAACTACTGTAAACTTCTGCTCTCTCACTGCAGGTAAAGAGAGCTACAGATACCTATAACTTGGGAATTGCCCTTGAGCACCGGAAACAAATGCTAAACCTCTGGCGGAAGATTCGAGGGGATTTGATTGGGATAGACAGTAAAAATGAGTCCTTTTATGACACCTTTTCTACTTATACATGGTCCTGGAATGTCTGCCAAGAATTACTTTCCCCAAAGGACTTAAGGTTATATGATGCCTATGTGAATAGAAATTCCTTCCACAACTCTGCATTCTCTTCCTCTTCGGATATTAGTGAGTGTGACACAGGAAGAAAAAGAAAACGGAAAGGGTTCAAAGGGTTTCGACAATGAAATTTCTACATTTTCTAAACAGCTCATTGCAAACTACTTTTTCATAGATATCAAAATTATTCTTGCTTTTGTCTAATACATTCTTAGCAGCTGGAAATGTTGACATCTTTTGAACTCTGACCAGTAAAAAAGTTTAAGTCATAGTATGGTTTCCCTTTCCTAATTCTTGCTAGTAGATAGATGCCTTGCGGTTATTTCCCTAGCAACCAGCTGCACTGCGCTGCCCCTACCTGGTTCAAAACTGCCTGGGCCTCAGCAGGAAGGAGAAAAGCACAGCTGGCACTTACCTCAGCACAGGCCTGCCCTTCTGACCTCCTAACAGCCCTCTCAGCAATAAGCATCTGAGTTTATGTGACTTAAGTGGCATTAGTTTTTTTATCGTTTGTGAAAGAAGCCAGAGGCAGCAGATAACAATGACCCTTCAGTTTCAGGGAATAATTTCGCAATCCCCCAAGGAACCTTGATTAGATTTGGGTTTTCTAAGCCTCCTTAGCCACACACTTTCAGACTGATCTCTTGGATTACCCTGAAGAATAACTGATTTCACTCCCTCTTTACTGTTAAGGTCCAGGGAGTAACAGTTTTGTAGTAGTTGTGATTAAAGATGGATTTTGGTTGGAAAGAATATTCTTTTCAAGTTTTATCACTCAAAAAAAAGGTTCCAGACCAGACTTCTGGCCATTGCTAAACAAAAGTAGTGTTCTTTTTGATCAGTGCTATGTATGCCTGGAGAAAAATTCCCAGAATGAAGGATAGCTAGATAGGAATTTTATAAACAAGAAAACCAGCCGTCCCACTCCTAGGTATTTACCAAAAAAAAATTTTTTTAAAGGTGGCCTCATCCATTATACTTGTTGTTGTTCTTTAATGCATTTAATAAAGGAGCACATCATGTATAACTGTATTACAAGTTTGAGGGGTTGCAATTTTTTATTGTGGAAAAATATAAATAATATAAAATTTATTATTTTATCATATTTAAGTGTATATCATCCATTACTTTTTTTTTCCTTTTAGAAAAAGGAAAATACATGTTCCATATTGATGGAGACAGTGGCTTATAATGTAAAATTATAACATGCCAGGAAGAAACAAGATAGTGAAGGATCCCAAAACTGTTTAATGAAATAACCTTGAAGTAATTTTGTGTTACCTTGAAAATTCAAAACTAAGTATATTTGCCAGTCTTTATAATGTTATGTTTGGGACAAAAATAGATAACATTATAGATAAGTGACTACGTTTTCTAAATAAATGACAAAATTTATGGTTTGACAAGAGATTTTTTTTTTTTTTTGGTATGCCTGTGAGTATAACAGGCAACCTAAGAGATTTAACTTGGATGCCAAAATATTTGAATTCCTGGAATATTTCCTTGGATCAATGTGATAGCAGGACAGAATATTTTTAAGTAGATCTGTCTTGGAGAATTTTAAATGTGCAGTAATACATTCTATTAAATTATCACACTGTTGATGACAGCATAACTTGCCCTCTCTCTGATGGAATACAGTATAGCAACAGGTACTTAGTCATTTATTCACCAATTATTTCCTGAGTTGCAAACTGTGTGGTGGACCCTGTTCTCAGACCTGGATATCTAACAGTGAGCAAACAGACAAAATGCTCTGACCTCCCAGAGCTTAGTAACAGAGCTAATTATAACCATTCACTCAGCACTTCCACTTCTAGAAATTAATCCTAAAGAAATAATCATGAGGGTGGGAGGGAGGGAGACGCAAGAGGGAAGAGATATGGGGACATATGTATATGTATAACTGATTCACTTTGTTATAAAGCAGAAACTAACACACCATTGTAAAGCAATTATACTCCAATAAAGATGTTTAAAAAAAAAAGAAAGCATTATGAATGTACAAAATGATTTAGTTATAAGGATTTTTCTCATGGTGAATTTTTAATAGTAAGAAACTTAAAGTAGCCTAATTGCCCAATACATTATGATACAGCTATACAAAACAATACGAGGGTCATTAAAATTATGTTGTAAAAGCATATTTCAGGGCTTCCCTGGTGGCGCAGTGGTTAAGAATCTGCCTGCCAATGCAGGGGACACAGGTTCGAGCCCTGGTGCAGGAAGAATCCCACATGCCGCGGAGCAACTAAGCCCATGCGCCACAACTACTGAGCCTGCACTCTAGAGCCCACGAGCCACAACTACTGAGCCCATAGTTGTGCTGCAACTACTGAAGCCCGCACTCCTAGAGCCCGTGTTCTGCAACAAGACACTCTGATGAGAAGCCCTCGCACTGCAATGAAGAGTAGCCCCTGCTCTCCACAACTAGAGAAAGCCCATACGCAGCAACGAAGACCCAATGCAGCCAAAAATAAAAAATAAATTAATTAAATAATTTTTTTTAAAAAAGCATATTTCAAACAAAAGAATAATATTCACAATTACAAGGCAGACTACAACTGCTAAAAGGCATGAGAGAACGTTATGGGGTTGTTCTAAAACTTAACTATGATGGTGGTTGCACAAATACAGATTTTTATGAAAACCCATCAAACTGTCCATTTTATTTTTTTTTATTTTTATTTTTTTTAAAGATTTATTTTTTTATTGATTAATTGATTGATTGATTGATTGCTATGTTGGGTCTTCGTTTCTGTGCTAGGGCCTTCTCTAGTTGTGGCAAGCGGGGGCCACTCCTCATCACGGTGCGCGGGCCTCTCACCATCGCGGCCCCTCCTGTTGCGGAGCACAGCTCCAGACGCGCAGGCTCAGTAATTGTGGCTCACGGGCCCAGCCGCTCCGCGGCATGTGGGATCCTCCCAGACCAGGGCTCGAACCCGCGTCCCCTGCACTAGCAGGCAGACTCCCAACCACTGCGCCACCAGGGAAGCCCAAACTGTCCATTTTAAATGGATGAATTTAATTGTATGTAAATTATACTTCAATGAAACTGTAAAAAAAGAAGGGCACAAAGCAGTTTGTTCTGAAATTGTTTAACTTAAAAATAATTTCTATAAATAAATTAGAAAAAAACACTGGAAGGATATAAACCAAAGTGTCTAATGGATTAAATTAAAGGTGGGATGGGATATTTTTTTTTTGTCGTATCTATATCTTCTAAATGTTCTACAATAAACATATATGTATTTTGCAATAAGGAAAAAACCACAAAAGCTGCTTTAAAATTAACGTTGTTAAACCAGCTTATTCAATATCTAGGGCTGCTACGAAGGCTGTCCAGGTTCTATGAAACTGTTAAGGAGAGCAAATTAGGACACTAGGATACCTTCACCAGTCCTTCAGTTCCAGAGCACATGCTTACACAGCCCAGAACTTCCACTGACTGGAATTGAAAGAAAGCCTGAAACAATTAACTACCCCTGTCTAGGGTTAACACTCAAAGCAATAATCCAGACTGAGAGTTCTTAACCTTTCCATGCTTTGAACCCATGCCACCCACTGAGCTGGAAGAGTTCTCAACACTCACCAGCAGAGGGACCCTTAGCTCCTCTGAAAGGGTAGTGCTTGCTGACACTACAGTCCAGTTGATACCACAGAGGACTCACAGACATGTCTTCCAAATTCCTTACGAAATATTATTTTAGGTGCTTCAAAAGATGGAGAAAAGGGACTTCCCTGGTGGCGCAGTGAATAAGACTCCATGCTCCCAATGCAGGGGTCCTGGTTGGATCCCTGGTCAGGGAACTAGGTACCACATGCATGCCGAAACTAAGAGCTCGCATGCCACAACTAAGACCCGGTGCGACTAAATAAATAAATAAATAAATAAATATTAAAAAAAAAAAAAAAAAAAAGATGGAGAAAAATGAGTTGTACAGGTCAACCAAAGATAATTGTATAAAAGTTAAGTTCAGGGGCTTCTCTGGTGGCGCAGTGGTTGAGAATCTGCCTGCCAATGCAGGGGACACGGGTTCGAGCCCTGGTCTGGGAGGATCCCACATGCCGCAGAGCAGCTGGGCCCATGAGCCACAATTACTGAGCCTGCGCGTCTGGAGCCTGTGCTCCGCAACAAGAGAGGCCGCGATAGTGAGAGGCCCGTGCACCGCGATGAAGAATGGCCTCTGCTTGCCACAACTAGAGAAAGCCCTCGCACAGAAATGAAGACCCAACACAGCCATAAATAAATAAATAAATAAATAAATTTTTTTTAAAAAGTTAAGTTTAGGATACTCTATCACATTTTATTAAAAGGCCCAAGTTGCTTGACACTTTAAATGGCTCTGATTATTGAAACTAATATAGCAAGTAACTTCAAGTGAAGACAGAGAGTGAGCTATCTGCAAGAAGATACGCAGTGGGACTGTTGATTGGGACCACAAACAGCTTTCGGTGTGGGGAGAAAAAAAGCCTGTAGATGAGGGAACAAGATGTCAAAAATAAATATAAACCAACCACCTTATCTGCAAACAGCAGGCCTTGAGAAAAGATAAAAATCCTTGTACTGTTTTTTGGAAAGGAGCTTTTGTTCAAAATGTTTCAGAAGACCTTGAGAATGGCAAAAGTATTTTGTCTTCAAATAAAGTAGTACAAGTTCTTTACTATCTTATCTTTTTGATTCACTCCTGCATTTTTCTTTGTGATTACAGAGCGTTTAGAGCTTGTTCCCATTTCTTTGGTGGGAAAGGTATAGAATCTTTCATTGCTCCCCTTGGTTTTGCCTATGGAAAGACTAAGCAGTGGAGTTAAACTATCACTGGTTACCAGTATGCTAAACCTAGTACTACATTACTTAAATAACTAACTCTTCCCTTCTCTTCTTACAAATGGTAGTCATCACTCTTCTCCTGGAAGTCTTCTCAATTAACCTTACCTTATGTTGACAGCACACTTTCTTCTTTTGAGAATCAGTTTGTAGTAATTATCAAAATAGAAATGTAAGGCTGAAAATGCATTAATATAACTACATATGTGTATGTATTACAATTTATGTATTACAATTCTGATTGTGCAAATAAGCTCTCATATGGATAATCCAAAAAGGTAGTTATAAAATATTTTTAAACTTGTCCTTGGATATTCGATTTCATTTGACGAATAAACCTCGTGTTCTCAGAATTCACTTCATACCCTCCCCCAGAAAAATATATATATAGTCCCACACTATTATATATATACTTTTTTAATATACATGTATACACATTTTTTTTTCCTTTTTCACACTATGATAATCTGACTATAGAAGCTGGAAAACTGCCCTATTTCGTCACCCTGCTTGCTACCTTCCTCAGTTATCTTGGTCATTAGCTCTACAGTGGAACTAGGTACCCTTAATTCTTAAAGTGATTCTAGATTTTTCCAGCCTTACAACTTAAGGGAAACTAGGGACCCTGTTAGAGGATCCCAGCATTGAAAAGAGGCTCAAGTAGAACGTCTCCCACTTTTTCGCCGGCCTCTTCAGGGACAAACGACTCTAGGGCGACACCCCGCCAGCTCTCCTTCCCCAAGGAGCCCCGCGCCACCCGGCGGACCCCGAGCGCCGCCTGGCCGCCCCGCCCCCAGGGCCGCCCCGCCCCGCCTCGCCCCGCCTCGCCCCGCCTCCGTCTTTTCCCGCCCAGACCTCTCGCCTTCCGGAAGGGGGCGTGACCTCGCAGGAAGTTCTCGCGTTAGGGAAAGGTAGGGATTTCCGGCTCCGGTGTCATGGACGGCTCCTACTCTGAAGGTGCAGACGCTGCGGTCTGCGGGAAGAGGCAGCAGTTCGGGAACCGGTTTCTGAGCGACCCGGCGCGCGTCTTCCACCACAATGCCTGGTAACCACCCTGCCCCTCGCCCGGCCTGCGGTTCGCCCTCTGTCCCGGCGCCGCGGAGCGTTCCGAGAAACCCTTGACCGCCGGCCAGAATCCCGCTGCCCTGCTCGAGGCGCTCTCCTCCCACGGGAGAGGCGCTCCGGGGCCAGCGACTCACCTACCCGCAGCGGGAACCTGAGGCCCCTAAGCTGCCCGTTTGATTTTCTCAGGGACAGTGTGGAGTGGTCGGAAGAGCAGGCCGCGGCGGCGGAGAGGAAAGTCCAGGAGAACAGTACCCAGCGGGTGTGCCAGGAGAAGCAAGGTGCGCCCAGGTGGGCCCATAGTGGTATAGACAGCCAGCGTACTGCTGGACGTGCTTTCCCGGAGAGGCCAGAGAACCGAGGCTGCCGGGTCTTTGTTAGTGGACTGATACAGAACTCGGGGGTAGAACGGGAGTGGAAGGGGATGGGCAAGGATGGGAAAGGGCTGCGCGTTAAAATCTTGTTAAGGCGTAGAGCGTGTTCTGGTTTTGGTTTTGGTTTTTTGTTTGGAAGAGGATAACCATCTTGATAGTATTTTCTAGTGATTTAAGTCTTTAGTTATGTTGACTAGATCCCTGTTAATATGGCTGGGGTGTGGCAACCGTGTGGTCACATGATTGTCTTAGAGGGTGTATCGATACTTTCTACATCATTACACTTCGCCTGAGGAAATGTTGCCATTAAAGCTAGATTCAAGTGGTCAGATTCTAAATATTGTTGGGGGGATGGCTAATGAGTAGTGAATTATGTGCCTTTTCTTTGTGTGATGGCTATGAGGATTTAGGGCTTCTGCCAAGGAAAGATGGATGAAGCAGAGTGGAAATAAGTCTGGCCAAAGAAAAAGAGGCCCCTTCTGCAGAGGTGGATGATTTCACTGCAACATATCCCTAGATACTAAAACTAGGACTGGTTGGGCCTGTGTCCTAAGTGACAATTGAAGGTAGCACTAGGAATGGGAGAGTAGTACCCACTGAAAGAGTTCTGAACAACAGTTAGAAGATTCCGGTTACAAAATATTCACCCTACATAATTTGACAAAGACTAGATCAAAGCAAGTTAAGGTTTAAAGGGATTTTGAAAATCATGTAGTCCAATATCCTCTTTTTACAGTTAAAGAATCTTGGACCTCAGGACATTAAGTGCCTTGCCCAGAGGTAAGCAGTTAGTAGTGGTGGAATTGAAATCCAGTTTCTCGGGTTTTTATTCTCCTACTACACTAGTCAAGGCCCTGTATTGGCAAAGAGCAGAAAACTGAAATCTAGTTATAAACCAATGTTATCTCAAAAAAATAAATTAATAAAAAGGAAAAACTGAAATCTAGGACTGCTTCAGTCACCTTAAACAGCAGCTTTCTTTTAAATAGTCCATACCTTAGTCTCTCCTGTACTCTATCATCAAATCTCTTCTCATCTGAAGACATTTTCCCCTCTTGTCAGCATTTTCTATTTCCATTTTTAGTATCTATTAGTAGTAGAGAATTCATTTCTGGGCTCCACACTAAAGAATCACTGACAGAGGAACATAATGTAAAGAGCTACCTGTATCTTAACCATTGATTTCACATGGGGAATAACTGAAGAACCTGGGACATTTAGCTTGTAAAAGAGGATTTAGAAGGGGAAATAACTGCCTTCAAATACAAAAGAGTTGTTCTCTTTGGCCCTGAGAAATAGTAGGACCTTTTGATCAGAAATGATTAAACAGATTTTTTTGCTTAATATTAGGATTTTCTAGTAGTTAAGAGCCATCCAAGGATGTGGGGGGAGATTTGATAGGTAGTAAGTTCTCTGGCAGAAGTTGAATTTCCTGGAAGGACAAGATACACAGCAAATTCAAGTGTGATAGGTGGTAGGACTAAATGACCACCAGCTCTGAGACTGTGGCTCTACTTGAGTATAACTTTTAGTACAAATTTTGGTGAAGCAGGATGGTGATTTACACTATATACAGATAAAATATTGAGAGATGGTTCTTAAAATTCTTTCTTAAATATTTACAGTTGATTATGAGATCAATGCCAACAAATATTGGAATGACTTCTACAAAATCCACGAAAATGGGTTTTTCAAGGATAGACATTGGCTTTTTACTGAATTCCCAGAGCTGGCACCTAGCCAAAACCAAAATGACTTGAAGGATTTGCTCTCAGAGAACAAGGCGAGTGAAGTACCTGCATGTAGAAGCAGTGAGGATGGATCTGGTTTAATAATAGAAGAACAGCACAGTTGTTCTTCAGTCAGCCTTGGACATAAAACACACCCACCTCCTGTGGAAGAGAATGTAACTCAGAAACTCCGTCACCTGGAAATCTGTGCTGATGAGTTTCCTGGATCCTCAGCCACCTACCGAATACTGGAGGTAACCTCCCTTTATTGTCCTGGTAGTGGCATTAGTGAGGCTGTCTTTTTATGCACATAGGGTGGCAGTAGAGAGGCTGACCACCAAAGTAACTTCTGACTGATGAACTTGACTAGACTGGACCCATATGTTGGCCTGGAAACACCTCCATTTTTGAACTAATGAAATGCCCTAGATGCAGACCAGATACCTGGTGGTCATGGCAAACAAAGACAGATCACCTGCTATCTGGGAGCATTATATTGCATCCAAAAGTTGTAGCATCCTGCTGTACCTGCCATCTAGTAAAGAGTCCCAGGTCAGAAGACAACTTTTGTTACTTCTAAGATAGTTGTGAGATGGAGAGGTTAATTGGGGTGGTGCCTACTCTCAATTGTGGGAGAATTCTTGTCTTCTCAGTTTGGATGTGTGGCAGAGGCTAGGCTAGACCTGAAAAGGTGTCTAGGGTGGGCACTGTAACGAATATTCACAGAAGTGACTACACACTCCACCGGAAGCTGACTAGTTTTGGGACTGAGTCCTCTGGCATGACTTTGTGCTCGTCCCTTACCCAGCAGAATGGGACTTCTGCCTCTCTCTGCCTCATAGTTGTTACGGGGGTTGAGACAAGGTATGTAAAATGACTGAGAATAGTGTCTGGCACACAGTAAGCCCTTAGTAAATGGTGCTGTTTTTATTATTACCACACCCAGCACTGAATTTAGGACGGTGTTGCCGTGGTCCTCCTTTCATGAATTTTTCAACCCAGTCTGCTAGAAACATTTTTCCAATAATGGTATAGTGGAGCTCAGTAAGAAAATGTTTTGTTTACAGGACTATTTGCCAAAACTCAGAAAGTAAAAGCAGCCCATGCCCTTTTTTCCAGACCATCTCCCTCCCACTAATGAAAGCCCATGCTCTCATCTTTTATGGCTACCTCTTTAAGGGTTCCTGAGGTCAAGGGCAGGGAATGTCATGGGTACTATTTAGCTCTGGTCACTACACCTTCCCTAATACAATTACGCAGGATTATCCATTGTTGATTATTTATCTAGCTTTAGGGAATTAATTCTTTGGAAAGTTCTGTGATTAATAGTTCATTTCTGTCTACAGGTTGGTTGTGGTGTGGGAAACACAGTCTTTCCAATTTTACAGACTAACAAGTAAGTTTGTTGTAAAGTTTAACTACATGACAGCAAAGAAGAGAAAAGTAAGGGGTTGTTGTTTCTTAGAAGTCTTACCGCATCCAAGTGGTAATAGTGGTAATAGTGGTTGTTGGGAACTGTGGGTTATAGGAGATTAGATGTCTACATTATCCATTTACGGATTGTTTTGACTTAATTTTATTTATAAGTTACCTTTGTTATCAGGGAAATTAGTGGGTATTAAACCTGTTACGTTGTTAATATATGGTGCCTTCATATTTTAACTCGGCTACATAGGAAAGAGAATAGACATAGTACAGTTTGTAATCTAATTGTTGTGCTGTTTTTTCTGCCCATTTCAGTGACCCAAGACTCTTTGTTTACTGTTGTGATTTTTCTTCCACAGCTGTAGAGCTGGTCCAGGTAAGTGCAGTGCTCCTATCACTAATTTTCACTGACTTAAGGGGGAAAGGGTCTGCTAAAAATCAAGGTCTCTAGCTATTTTCTTATTGTACTGTGGTCTGAAAGTAAAAGATGTACTGAAACAGCATGGAGTAGAGGAAAGGGCCAAATGTGAATACAGAATCTGTTGCTTGCCTGCTGTGAAACTTGGGGCGGGTCTCTTGACCTACCCAAACTCATGTTTTAAGGATTAAAATGATATGATTATTTCATTCAGGATTCTTTGAGTTACAAGTTACAGAAACTTCTAGACAAACTCAGCTAAAGGGAATGTCATAGACCTCAAGGGCGTAAAGTATAGCCAGGACTAAAACTCAGCCCTGAAAAGGTGTCAGGTACCAAAGGCAAACTGGCTGGCTGGTGAGATGTTGCCACCCCCTCCTATCACAACACCTCCCTCAAGTTCACAGTGTCTTATCTCTCATTGCCCATTTGCCTTTTGTTTTGTTTTTTCTTTGCAGACCAGCTTTCTCTAATAGGTTTTTCCTGGTTTTGCATGTGGCCTTGGCCTCAACGTACTTGCCCCTCCCAGTCCCTTACAAGTCTCCCCTCTTTAGGTGTTCCCAGAACCTCCCCTGAATGACAGTGTCTTGATTCCAAAGTCCCCAGAATGTCTGATTGACTCAACCCAGCTGACAGTCTACTTGCCCTGTTTCAATTAGCTGTGGCTAATGAGGAACAAAATCACCTTTTTGGAGAAGAGAGATGTCGATAGGGAAGTTACCCTAAAAATGTGCGTATTACAATAATGTATGATGATGCTCTAGCATAGGAGCTCAGGAATTGGTAATAATTCCAGATTTTTTTTTTTTTTTTTTTTTTTTTTTTTTTGCTTCACTGCTTGGCTTGCAGGATCTAAGTTCCCTGACCAGGGATCAAACCCAGGCCCCTAACAGTGAAAGCATTCCCTAACTGGACCGCCAGGGAATTCCCAATTCTGGAACTATTCTTGCAAACCTATACCAGACGAATATTGAGGCTTATCCTTAGTTAATTTAATGATAATAAATTGTAGGTTAAATCTTCCACATCAAGAGAGAGAGATTTTCCTGGAGAATTCTATGATCTGTGTAATATGCTGTAGTAGGAGTTTAAATCATGCTTTTTCAGTACGTTTTGTTTTCCTCCTTATGAGGTTTCTCTTTGCCCTTTTGGTCACTTACCTTCCTGGTCATTTTCCAGTCCTCAGATCTGACTCCGCATCAGAATAAAGACTAAAATTAGAGGAGTTGGGAACGTTCCATTTTAAACATACCAATTAGATTCCACAGGGTCCTAGAGTTGTTCCTGATTCTTACCCTAAGAGTAAGAATGTTTGCCGTAATGGCAAGAACTATCTCCTCAGTGGGAAGAGGCGGTGATTACGTTTAAAGCAAGATAGCTTTTCTTGAGGCTATGTGAACAGTTTCTAGCCTGTGTCCTCTCTTCCATCTGTCTGCAGACAAATTCAGCATATGATCCTTCTCGGTGTTTTGCCTTTGTTCACGACCTGTGTGATGAAGATAAGAGTTACCCAGTGCCCGGGGATAGTCTTGATGTCATCATCCTCATATTTGTTCTCTCAGCAATCATTCCAGACAAGTAAGTTTTAGATCCCTTAGCCAGTAGCATAGCAAAAACAAAGCTTTGGTCAGGGACCTGGATATCAGAGTTGGAACCTAAATAAGAAGGATTTTATGAATGTTCTGATAGGCAGGAAGAAGCTCCTCCATCCTAGGAGCAATAGGAGCTTCTCAACTATTTTTCTAAATTTGTCTTGGAGTCCAGCTTCTGGTTTAGCATCTAAACCTCTGCTTGTTGACTGCAGTGGTCGGTTCTTCTTATGATTATGGTTTAACATCCCCAGAGAGTGAAGGGGCTGTCTTAGTGGGTGTGTGGAAATTTCCTATTGACGATCACGTAGCATGATGTCTTAGAACTGTGGATGCCACAGCTATTAGAGAACATCCCATTATTGGCCTTTTAAATGCTTTCAATAAAAAAAGCTTATTAACAGCACAAAATTTACAGTGAAGTTTAACTCAGGTGTTCTCTGTTTAAGTTCTTCGGAAAACTATAGTACAGGAGAATTCCGTAAAGTCACGATTAGATAAAAGGAAAGTCAGTTGGTTTACCCTAAAAGATACCATTAAAGTCTCCTAGACAGGCAGCCAGTTGTCCCGACAAAGATGAAATACTGTCTCAAGGAGGCAGTAGCATTCGGGGCAGTTGTGGGGGGTGGGGGGTGACTGACTCTCTCTAGCCCACATTTCCTTTAGGGTAGCATTGTGTCATCTGACCTGACAGGGATATTGTGAGTGAGAAATAAAGGCAGGTGGAGGACGGCCCAAACAGCTTGGCATGGTTTTAAACATTAATTGCAAAAGCTTACATGGTGTACACTTTTAAAAACTGATATGGACTGAAACAAAACATTAAAATTAAAAATTCATTATTCAATATTTAAATAGACTTTCAAATGGTTTTCGCAAGTTTGAAGCATTTATACTTTTGCAGTGGTTAAAGCTGAAACCTGCACTGAGACTCTGTATATGGAAAGTGCAGTCAGAAGTGTCAAGCACTCTGCCCAGAGTTCTCATTTGCATACAGACTGTATCACCATGTAAATTGTAAGTTCTTGAGGTTCAGTCTTCATTTAACAGATGGAAAGATGCAGGCTGCATTCAAAGAGCTTGGGCCTAGTGGGGCAGGCAGATGGGTCAACTAGCAGTCTCCACACCGGGTGGTCAGGGGTCCTCTCAGAGATCCGTGGGAGCCTGGTGTAGGATTGGCTTCCCCATGAGGAGTGGGAAGTGAATCAGGCAGAGAGCACGTAACTTCCCCCGCGGTGGACCTCTGCTGAAGAAGCAGGCCTCGTCAGACCTCTTCATACTGAAGGCAGTGGATCGAAGGCACAGTTGTGAGCAGGCAGCAGAAGGCACATGAGAGGTTTGGGCGTGTGCTCAGGTTATAACTGAAACAAGAGCAGAGGAGATTTCAGGACTTTTCGGGATATGCTACAGGGGAGAGGAACCCTATTCTTAAAGAGATCTGATCTTCATTCCCTGCTGTCCCACAGGATGCAAAAGGCTATCAACAGGCTAAGCAGGCTTCTGAAGCCTGGAGGGATGATGCTTCTGCGAGATTATGGCCGCTATGACATGGCTCAGCTTCGGTTTAAAAAAGGTATTTTCCCACTATAATCACAACAATGGCTTTGCCATAAGAATAGTCATACAAATCAGTGGAATAAAATAGAGACTCTCGAATTATATAGTTCCATACATAAAGCCATTTAATACATGATAAGGGTGGTATGTTTTTGAAGACTTGTATAATCTAGGTATTAGGGAGGTCTTTTTTAGAAAAAGGCATTTGATTACATAAATAGTTTTAATTGTGGTATGGCAAAAGATGCCATTAAAAAGTTGAAAGACAAATGACAGATTGAGGACAAATATTTTGAGTTAAAGGAACAGATAAAGACAATGTCAGTGCTCTTCAAGCAGGGCTGTTGGCAAATTGATAAGGGAAAAGATCAGTGACCCACCAAAAAACAGACAAGAAATGTTTTAGAGTTGATTTACTAAAGAGCAGATCCAAATGGCCGAAACCAAAACTTCAAGAAGATAAAAATAACAATGAGATACCTATTGCTGGCTGATTCAGAGAAAGAGATACACTGTTCCATTATTGGTAGAAATAGGAATGGTTATGGGTTTTCTTTAAACATTCTAGTGTTATCTATCCAATCCAACAGTCCTTTTGGGATTTATTCAAGAACCAGCACATAATATGTGTATAATAAGCAAAATCTTGGAAACAAAGTGACTGCCTCTGGATAGGGGAATGTTGTGCATATCACATGAGGTAGACCCCATACCACTGGTCTTGGGGGGGTTTCCATGCTATATTACCAAGTGAGAAAAGCAGTGTGCACATGGGTATTTTAAACTTAATCCCATGTATAACAGTAACTGGGGAAAAATAAGATTATTTTGACATTCAAAAGGTATAGAAGGATTGATTACATGTCAGGTTGTTAAATTGACAAGGTCAGGGGGCTTAGCAGCAGGAGGGGAAGTCTGTGTCCTTGCTAAAAACAGTATATATGTGATCATATTTATGAATGTGCATGTGGATACGTGGAGAGACATGCAAAAAGACAGTCACTAAAACAGGAATAGTGGCTGTCTCAAATTTCCTTAAACTTAGCTATATTCCTTGAGGTTTTTTTAAACATGTTTTTAAAGGGGCAGAAGGCCGTTTAGAAAGTTGTTTCTGTTTTTAAACAGTGTGTGCGCTATTATTTAATCGGGGAGGGAGGGGGAAAACAAGCTATTTCCATCATGAAACGGAACTGTAGACCAGGGGGCTGAGAATTGCATGTGTTAGCTAACACTGAAGTTTGATTATTCCCCTTGGGCTGCTCTTCTCCAAAGCACCATTCCTTTGTAGGAGAGAAATTGCAGATTCCTGCAAAGTACCAGTGTAACCAAGAAAAGGATCCGTTCTTGGCCCAAGAAATTGATATCTTGATGCACATTTGATTGGCAGTGAAATTGAAAGAAGTGCTTTAAAGTTTCTCTGGTCTTTGCCACATCACTCTGCAGGTCAGTGTCTGTCTGAAAATTTCTATGTGAGAGGCGATGGCACCAGAGTGTACTTCTTCACACAAGGTATGAAAGCACTCGTCTTTATGCTGACAGCCCCCGCAGGGCCAGATTACATGTTCCTCCATGTGCTTTCAGAAGTGAAATCATCTGGCCCCTTCTGTCTTTTGCAGCCTCTTCTCTGCCCTTCCCCACCTCTCAGCCTACCTTCAGCCACCTTGAACCACTCACTGTTCTCCAAGTAGGCTCAGCTTGTCGGAGCCTTCTGTCCCTCCTTTGCTCTTCTGCTGGCTGCTCTTCCTCTCTATCACGTTGTCCAAAACAGGAACCTGCCCATTTTGCAGGACTCCACTGTAGCCGTTTCAGCCTCTAAGCTGGGTGGTACCTTAGGTGCACCTGAGTTACAGTGAACTCATGGCCCCCTGGGTTCCAGGTATAACTCAGAACTGCTCTCCTCTGCTGCTTGTCCTGCTGCCGGTTTCCTCCTCCTCCAGTGCCTTATGAATGCTTCATTCCTGGGCCGTTTGTCAGGTCACATACTTTTTTGAGCCTTTAGTTAGTGATGGAACCTCTCTCCTAAAAAAAAAAAAATGGCTTTGACATGCCATATATATCAATTTTTGCATATAATTGTAAGGTGTACATAGAACCCTAGAAAATTCTTTCCCACCAGCTAACTCTTAGAGAGGTTCTCCCTGTGGGTTCCAGGCTGCCCTTCACACATGGTTTGCCTTCCCTACCTAAATGTGGACTTGCTGCTACCAAGCTGCTACTGTATGTGTAACTAAACAATACTGCTCAAGCCACTTAAAATCTATAAATAAGGACAGCAATCTCACAGAGTGCCATTTAACATGGGAAGTGGTAGGCACAGTGCTGCTTCTTCAGGGGAAAATATGTAAACATCTCTTTCCAAACTAGATGAACTGGACACACTTTTCACTACTGCTGGACTGGAAAAGGTTCAGAACCTGGTGGATCGCCGGTTGCAAGTGAATCGAGGGAAACAACTGACAATGTACCGAGTGTGGATTCAGTGCAAATATCGTAAGCCTCTTCTGTCCAACACCAGCTGAGAGCACCTGCTCCTGACAGGCGAGGTCATTGGGGCTTTTTAAAAAGAACGTCCACAAATGGTGTCTTGTAGATATTAAACCATGCAAGGGTTCCAACAGATTTGAACCTAGGAAGAATTATTTTATATCAAGATTCTAACCATTTTTTATAAAGCAGAAACTAACACACCATTGTAAAGCAATTATACTCCAATAAAGATGTTTTAAAAACAACAACAACAACAAAAAAAGATTCTAACCATTTTTGCTTCATATTTGTGAAGCCCTGTGATATATACTTTTCTCAAGATTTTTTCTTACTTGGAGATCTCAAAGAATCTTTCTTGCCATTTTGTAACTTAATAGTTGAAATGTTATTCATGGGAATCAAAGAATTTATTTCCATGTGTAAGTATTATATATGGTGAAGTGAATGACTAAGTTGCATTAAATTAGTTGAGGATTCAAATGCCTGGACTAAGAAACTGATACAAAGATGACTAAAGGTCTCATTCAGTGGTCATCAGGGACGCAAATTAGGAAGAATCACCTGTCTTTGGATATTTTCCTGACTCAAAAAAAAGAGCATCAAAATATGGTGTCCTTGTTAAGTATTTGGTCATGGTCTCCGCTTGACGTTAGTTCCATGGAATTTTAAGTACTGTTTCCCCATCTAAGTAACCTGCATGTAAAAAAATTAAAAGGATCTTCACTTTTAGGAAATTGTCTTTGTGTGCCCTTAAATGTTTGACTGAGAGACATTTTAGCCATTTCACTTCTGAATGTGATCCTTTCATCCCTGTTACTTTTTTAATGTGATCGCCCCCGTTGATGGTCCACAAACTATATGATGTGTTCTTCATTTTACCGAATTAAGAATTTTCAATTCTTCATTCCTACATTTTGGGTTTTTAACTCAAACTTTAATATTCTCATAATCGTTTATTTTATTTATAAAAATATGTCATAAGCATTTATTTTAATAATTCCAAACTTACAGAGAAGTACAGTACCAGAAATACTGTGAGAACAGTCAACTTTTTTCTGAATCTTTTTATCTTTTTTTTTTTTTTTTTGGCCACACTGCATGGCATGCGGGATCTTACTTCCCTGATCAGGAATCAAACCCGTGAACCCTGCAGTGGAAGCATGGAGTCTTAACCACTGGACCTCCAGAGAGGTCCCTTGAATCATTTTTTTTTTTTTAAAGATTTAATTTTAGTTATTTTTGGCTTTGTTGTGGGGCTGTGTTGGTTCGTTGCTGCGTGCGGGCTTTCTCTAGTTGCAGCAAGCGGGGGCTACTCTTCATTGCGGTGCGCGGGCTTCTCACTGTAGTGGCTTCTCTTGTTGCGGAGCACAGGCTGTAGGTGCATGGGCTTCAGTAGTTGCAGCACCCAGGCTCAGCAGTTGTGGTTCGCGGGCTCTAGAGCACCGGCTCAGCATTTGTGGCACACGGGCTCAGTTGCTCCGCGGCATGTGGGATCTTTCTGGACCAGGGCTGGAACCCATGTCCCCTGCATTGGCAAGCAGATTCTTAACCACTGTGCCACCAGGGAAGTCCCTTTGAATCATTTTTAAGAGTAAGTTGCGGGCTTCCCTGGTGGTGCAGTGGTTAGGAATCCGCCTGTCAATGCAGGGGACACGGGTTCGAGCCCTGGTCTGGGAAGATCCCACATGCCACGGAGCAAATAAGCCCGTGTGCCACAACTACTGAGCCTGTGCTCTGGAGCCCGCGAGCCACAACTACTGAGCCCGTGTGCCACAACTACTGAAGCCCGCACACCTAGAGCCCGTGCTCCGCAAAAAGAGAAGCCACCGCGATGAGAAGCCCATGCACCACAACAAAGAGTAGCCCCCGCTCGCCGCAACTAGAGAAAGCCTGCACTCAGCAACAAAGATCCAACGCAGCCAAAATTAAATTAAAATAAAAATAAATAAATTTATAAAAAAAAAAAAAAAAAAGAGTAAGTTGCAAGGTGATAGCCCAACACTGCTGCATATTTTATACTGTGTAATTCGTGTAACTGAAGATGTTCTCCTATATCACCGAATATATCCATCAGAAGTGGATAATTAACATGGAAGTAGAAATTAACATGGAAATCCTACTATCCACAGATAACCAAGTTTTCTCAATGGTCCCAATAATATCCTTTATCATCAAAAAAAAAAAGGCCTTCTGTTGCATGTAGTAGTCATTTCTCAGTCTCTTTCAGTCTGGAACAATCCTTGAGGTTTGTTTTCGTGACCTTGACATTTGAAGATTACAGGCTATTTTGCAGACTGCCCTCAAATTGGGTTTGTTAATGCCTCATGATTTGGTTCAAGTACGTATTTTGGGCAGGAATATCAGAAGTGATGCTATTGTGGTCCATGATTTTGATGAACCCTGGTGGTGGTGGTGGTAACTTTGATCACTTAATTGGGGTGGTGCCTGCTGGGTTTCTCCACTGAAAAGTTCCTAATAACTATTTTGTAGGGTGGTGCTTTGAGACTAAATAGCCCATTACTCATTAAACTCTACCCCTTAGTTTCAGCATCTATTGCTGTTTCTTGGCTGAATTACTACTATGATGGCAGCCAAGTAATGTTTTTGAATCCCACATTCCTCCTACACTTAATTGGTTGGCATTCTACCATAAGGAAGGCTTCCTTTTCTCTATTCATTTGCTTATGGACTCATGGGTTTCTGTTTTACTCAATGATTATTATATATTACTATCATTTTGATACTTTGATTATGATATTGATGCTCATATTGTCCCAGATTTGGCCAGTGGGAGCCCCTTCAAATGCTTCTGTGACCTTTTGACATGTGCAGGAAGCAGGAAAAGACTCCGCTTTTTTTTTTTTTTTTTAATTTTTATTCATTGATTTTTTGGCTGCGTTGGGTCTTTGTTGCTGCGTGCAGGCTACTCATTGCGGTGGTTTCTCTTTGTTGCAGAGCATGGGCTCTAGGTGTGTGGGCTTCAGTAGTTGTGGCATGCGGGCTCAGTAGTTGTGGCCCACGGGCTCTAGAGCGCAGGCTCGGTAGTTATGGCACATGGGCTTAGTTGCTCTACGGCGTGTGGGATCTTCCTGGACCAGGGCTCGAACCCGTTTACCCTGCATTGGCAGGCAGATTCTTAACCACTGCGCCACCAGGGAAGTCCCAAGACTCGGGTTTTATACCTAAGTGCAAAGCACAAGGTAGGTGCTGGGAGGATGGAATAAAAACTGTTCCTGTTGTTATGAATGCTTTAAAGATGCCGAGGGAAGGTCTTTAGTGTATCATTTAATATATCTGTTCTTCATTTCAAAGGACAAATGAAATACCATTCCAGCACTTCAAGCACAAGTTGTTCCAGGCTCACCTTGTACTTTCTCTGCCCCAGTCTGAACCAGCTATTTCCCCCAAGGAGTTCTAGTTTCTTTTAATAGAGCAAGGTATTTAGAAACCAAGCCAAGGGTGCTCATTGCTATTGTGGTGCCTATTCCCAGGCCCCCTCAGTGGATGGAGTTCAGGGATATATGTATGTATACATACTTACATCTATATTTCTGTACTTAAATATATATTGAAAACTAGTTCAAACCAGTACCTTTGATTCCAATCCAACACCACAGGATTTATTCTAGTTTTTATTCTTTCTCTCTGTACTTGTTCTCTTTTCCAACAATCCCAAATGCCCACAATCCTCAGCATACTGGGATAATCCAGTCATATATAACCATTCTTTTGTCACCACACATGGATGCCCTCTCACCTCTTGGGCTCTGACACCCTCTCCAAGCCACTGTTTCCATCATTACCTCACCTAGACACCCTCCTCACCCAGACACCCTCCTGCCCTGGATTCAGCACCCCACAGAGCCGCCACCACCCCTCTGCACCTGCACTAACACCTACCTTGCTTGGTTTCACCTGTCGAGTTTTAAAAGGTAGGAGGAAAGGAGCTCCCATCTTTTCCACTGTAATGAATTTATTTAATATGAAAACACGGGGGCTTCCCTGGTGGCGCAGTGGTTAGGAATCCGCCTGCCAATGCAGGGGACACGGGTTCAAGCCCTGGTCCGGGAAGATCCCACATGTTGTGGAGCAGCTAAGCCCATGCGCCACAACTACTGAGCCTGCGCTCTAGAGCCCGTGAGCCACAACTACTGAGCCCACGTGCTACAACTACTGAAGCCCGTGTGCCTAGAGCCCGTGCTCCTCAACAAGAGAAGCCACTGCAATGAGAAGCCTGCGCACCACAACGAATAGTAGCCCCTGCTCGCCGCAACTAGAGAAAGCCCGTGCGCAGCAATGAAGACCCAGTGCAGCCAAAAATAAATAAATTTTAAAAATGAAAACACTGAGTCACTGGAATGTATTTCATTTGTCTTTTGAAATGAAGAACAGCTATGTTAAATGATCCACTAAAGACCTTCCTTGCAGAAGTCTGCAAGGCTGTGATAGACTTCACCTCAGAGGTCATCTACACCCAGCCAGCTGAGGGGGCACCTCCAACAAGGTCTCCATCCATGCAGCAGTGATGGGACTCCCAGTGGAGGAGGTGGTCTGCCTCAGTGCTGGCATCAGCACCGCTCGCTACATGCTGATGGTGGCAGATGCTGTGATTGAGAAATTTGCTTCAATTAAGAGTGAAATTGAAAAACCGAAGATGAACAAGGACCACTTAGAGAAGGTTTTACAAGGTGGGTCAGCAAAAGCCAAAGAATTAGCATATCCCATGTGCCAGGAGATGAAAAAATTGGTGGGGTTTCTATAAGTTTCAACTAGTCACAAAAAGGCTTTTCTATCTTTTGGTCTGCTCACTCCAGTAAAGGCAGCTTTCCTCACCAGAAAAATTATAGTTTGGGGACACTTAATTTGGTACACCTGATCATTGGCTTCATTTGATGAATAATGATTTGTAGCTTTCAAAAACAGAACAAGAAAACCTTCCTTTGGCATCGCTGAAGCATTTCAAAGCAACAGGAACAATTTTTATTCCATCATCCTAGCACCTGCCTTGTGCTTTGGGCTTAGGTATAAAAGTTGAGCCTTTTCCTCCCCTTCTCCCGCTCCCTATACCTCTCTGCCATCTGCCAAGCTCTCTGACTCTCAAGCTAACTTGAACTCTGTAAGGAACTTTGCATAATTTTTCAGCCTTGGAATCACTAATGGGGTACAGAGGACAATTAAACATGGTCAGGGTAGATTAAAGTATGACCTTAGTGCCACTCAAAAAAATACAGGCTGCCTGGACTGTAAGTCTGACTCCAGTCTGACTCGGTACTCTTTTTTTTTTTGAATTTTATTTTATTTACTTTTTTATACAGCAGGTTCTTATTAGTTATCTGTTTTACACATATTAGTGTATACATGTCAATCCCAATCTCCCAATTCATGCCGCTACCCCCCACCCCACCCCCCCAGCCACTTTCCCCCCTTGGTGTCCATACGTTCTCTATGTCTGTCTGACTCAATACTCTTAAAGCAAGAAAAGTGCTGTGTTGGCTGGAAAGGTAGCTCCACATGTGAAACTGCTCAGGAAGTTGTGTGGTTTAGATTCGAGTCTAGTAGAGAAGTGTTTCTGAAACTGATCTTCCTAAGTGGTGTGAATTTGGCTGAGGAGATAAATTCAACGTTGTTTGAAACATGAGGGACAGTTTAACTTGAGACAGGTGCACCAGAGCTATTAGAGAGAAGCCGTGTTCCTGAAGGTGGTGCCCAGGGTCAGGGTGTAACACTCACCTGGAGACCATGGGTTCTTACGCCTCAGAAGTGATTCATCTCCTGATTTTGTGTGCTTCATCTTGAACCTGGCCTCTGCTAATGCCGTCAAATCTATGCTTTGCAATGGGTCCACTACCTGCCTTCATGTGAGTTCATACTCTCTTGGGCTCTGACTAGGAAATTAGGGCCTTGGAAACTTAGTAGGAAAAGGAAAATCTAATGTACTAAGACATCCTACTTTCCTCTAATTGATTCCTATCTTTGATTAAAGACGTTACTTTAGTAATAGTAGGGGGTTCTATCCGTGGCTTAAAAGATGAACTGAGGACAAGCAGCTTCTTTCACTCTGTTCACAAAGGCCTTTATTTTGGTTTGTGGCTGCAGCTGCTATTTTCAGTGCCGGGCTGCATCGATGCGTTGCACATTTTTATATGCTTCTTAATTCGGTGTGCAGGTTGATTTGGGAGCCTGGGTTGAGAGGTGGGAGGAGTGCTGGTGAAGAATTTTGCAAGTAAAAACACCAAAATGGTGTGTCACAGCCACCTCACTTTACTCCAGTGAATTTCTAGGTGCAAGATTGGATATCGATTGTCTCTTGACTGTAGTCAGTGGAATGTACTACATGACCAAGTTACAGGACAAACAGCCACAGTCAGATTCCATGCTCCAGTGGGGGTCCTGAGACACAATAGCCAGTAACCTTGACCAAGGGCTCAAACTTGGCATCTTCACCCTGAGGTAAGCCCCAAATTGCATGCATTCATTCATCCCCACCTTCCTTTCTCCATTAAAACTTAAAATATCCAGGGCTTCCCTGGTGGCGCAGTGGTTGAGAATCTGCCTGCCAATGCAGGGGACACGGGTTCGAGCCCTGGTCTGGGAAGATCCCACACGCCGCGGAGCAACTAGGCCCGTGAGCCACAATTACTGAGCCTGTGCATTTGGAGCCTGTGCTCCGCAACAAGAGAGGCTGTGATAATGAGAGGCCCGCGCACCGCAATGAAGAGTGGCCCCCACTTGCCGCAGCTAGAGAAAGCCCTCGCACAAAAACGAAGACCCAACACAGCCATAAATAAGAAGAAGAACCACTGATTCATTGTTAAAAAAAAAAAAAACGTAAAATATCCAGGAATTCCCTGGTGGTCCAGTGGTTAGGACTCCACGCTTTCACTGCTGAGGTCCCAGGTTCAATCCCTAGTTGGGGAACTAAGCCCATGGCGCAGCAAAAAAAATAATAAACTATCCTTAGAAGGAGCCACACTTTAAACACTTCCACGGGGAGGAGCAGGACTGGAGAAAGCCCTCACGTACTGGGCTGCCAGTGAGCCCCCCACGCCCTGCTCAGCCTTGCTTCCCATTGCTCAACATTTATTGGGTGATTAAGGCTGACACTCAGTGGAGCTCAGGAAATGATGAATTCCTTGGGGAAACTTTGTATTCTCAGCACTTAGCCGAGTAGCAAGCACCTGGCCCACAGTTGTGCACGATGCATGAGGACTGAATGACTAAATAGCTTCTTCCTGCCATGCTCCCACCCCCGACAACAGACATGCATTGGCACACAGTTTGTATTTAACTTCAGAAGACCGTAGTGTACAGGGCTGTGGTTGCAAGTATCAGCAGCTCAAGCTGGCTTAAGGGAGAAAACAGAAGGTAGGAGGACACAGGGTATCATGGACGCCCAGGCAGAAAGGTAGAGGGGCCTCAGGAGCCCTGGGAAGTGTGTGCTCACCAGCACTCCCCAGTCTGGCCAAGGACCTGCCCTGCTCATTGGTCCACTTGTAGGAGGCGACCATCAACCCTAAGGCTTGATGTCTCTGTAATATGAGTGTGTGTGTGTGTGTGTGTGCACGCACACATTTAGGAGTAAGCGGTTGCCAGAATGGGTTTACAGACCAAGCAGAGTCCCCAGAAGGCATCCACAGAGCACCCTTTATGTGACATCTGGGCACCACCGTTATTTACTTGATCTTTTTAAATTACTTACATTCTTAAATTTATTTTTAAAAGAAACTATATCACTGTGATAAATGTAAAATAAGTATCATTTGTCCTGAACAAAAGTATTTTTAAAAAATAAATACAATGAAAACAAGAGAATAATACAAGTTCTATCTGGATCCCATTGCTGGTCAAAAGCTCTGAGCCCCAGGCGTGGAAACACCGCAGTGAACAGAGCAGAGTCACAGCTCTCTCAGAGCTCACACTTAAATGGGGCGATTCCAACAATAAACCCATAAAACATGAGTCAGGTGGGCATATGCCAGGAAGAATCGAGCAGGGTAGGGAGGATAGAGAGGTGACAGGGAGCAGGGGAAAGGGCCCTCTGAGATGGGGTGGGCAGAGAAGATCTCCTGGAGGAGGTGACATTTTTCATGGGATGCGTGGGGGCAGAGCCTTCAAGGCAGAAGGAACGGCCACTGCAAAGGCCTAAGCATCTTGGTAGACTCCACCCCACGGCATGGGCAACACTGCATCTCAAATAGAAGCTTAGGGGACCATTGCTCACTCTTGTAATAAAAGTATCTGCCTTTAGCACCTTTTAATAAGCATATTACTGGGAGTTTGCTGGTGGTCCAGTGGTTAAAACTCCACCTTCCAATGCAGGGGACTCAGGTTCGATCCCTGGTCGGGGAACTAAGATCACACATGCCGCGGGGCAACTAAGCCTGCGTGCTCTACAGCCTGCGCGCCACAACTAGAGAGCCCCGCATGCCGCAACTACCGATTAATTTAAAAAACTAATAAGAGTATTACCCAAATGCACTAAGAAATTAGCAAGAATGATTACTTGTCTCCTTCAGACCCTCAGGTCCAGGATCTGATTCTTCTCGGTTCATTTAGGGACTATTAAAATTATGAAGGCAGCCCAACTCACGAGAGTCTGTTATATAGACCAGGATTATTGATCTGTGATCTGAGGCATACCTGACAAGCCAAGGGGATCTCCCCAGGAAAGGAAGCTGCTTGAGAAACTGAAGATCAGAAGTTGATTGCTAAGAATACACCAGAGCCTCAGAGTCAGTGGCACAAAGAGAGGCTTCTGCCAAGCGGCGGCTGTCCCGAATCCCCTGTCTGCGTGGGTGAGGCAACCACTGAGGAGATCTGTAGTAACACTACCTGGCATTTGTTTAGACCTTAATACTCTAAAAAGGCTTTTCATATGTTTAATCCTCACAGCACCCCTGTGAAGTATAATTATCTCCTTTTTACAGATGAGGAAATCTGAAGTTCAGGGAGAATAAATGGTTTACCAAGGTCAGAGGACTAGTGTTAATCATAAGGTAATTAGCCTAAGATTAAGGAGGGGTGGTTTGTTATAAATGATATTTGACATAATATAGGGGGTTAAACATTCTTGGCTCCAACCAACTGTGCCTGCCCGGGAACATGTCACACCTGCTCAGAGGTTAACCCTGTTGTGAGGAGGAGAGATTCCCGGGCCCCATCTGCCCCAAATCTCCCAAGGGAAAGAAGAACACTGCAGCTGTCAGAAGTGTAATCAAAAGTCCATGAAATCAGCTACATAAATTATGTTGGTTTTGCAACATTGTACAGTTTGCAACATTTTCATCAAAATAGAAAATTTTAACCCACCACCTTTACCCTGTGGCCCTGCCTGCGAGGTGAGGCTCAGCCTGGGGTGAAAGGAGGACCTGGATTCGTGCCTCATCTTCCCAAGGGTCTCCACTGGGCTGGGGCCAGTGTCATGGACTGTGTCCTGTTGAGTGGCACCCATGCTCAGTGCTCAGAAGGGCCCTCGCCAGGTTCAGTGCTCTGCTGTCACCATCTTGAAATTCTTAACAATTTTTTAACAAGGGCCCCAATCCTGCTGCTGCTTCTTCCTTGCTGCTTCTTCCTCCCTCTTTCTCCTTCCCCAGGAAAAAGGGGTCTTCTCTTCCCATCTCATCAGCTGGTCCTTGGTGGCCCTGGGTTGGGCCTTTCACCCAGGGCAGGACCCCCTGCCTGCCTTGGCTCTTTCTGCCTTTCCAAGCCCCTCCCCCCCATCAGGAGGGCCTTCCGGACATGCCGAGCCTGGACCCCCACAGCTCACTGCTCCTGCTGGAAGGGCCCTGCACGCACCCTATCTCCTCACAGCTGCTACCATCTCCTCATTCAGGGCTCAGCTGCAACATCCCCCCTCTGAGACTCCTTTCCCACCAACAACCTTGACCAGTGTCACCGCCACTCCTCAGAGCCCTCCCGTGCCCTCACTCATGCCACATTATGAGGCTTTATCGTATTCCTGACACCTGGAACTATTCTTATTTGTTTATTGTCTGCCTCCTGCCTCTAGACTATAAGCTCCTTGGGTTCAAGAGACTTTGTCTACTTTGTTCACAGTTGTATCCTCAGTACCTACAATGGAGTCCTGCACATAGTTGGTGCTCAATAAATACTTACTGTGTAGGTGAGTGCACAGAGGTGCTGGTTCCACAGAGAGATCAGGCATCAAAGTGAGGAAAGTCAAGTTCTGGCATCTAATCCAGCAGGAAATAATGGGGCTGGAGATGGAAGCCCAAGCTGGTAGCCCAGGGCCTGTGGACAGAAGTTGCCCGGTAAATGTGTCTCAGGAGCCAGGCATACCTGGGAAAGAGTAGGGAGTAAGAGCCCACAAGAGAGCAAAGCTGCTCAGCTCCCCAAGGGAGGGGGCCCACTCAGGGTGGTTTCATGGTACAGAGATTGCAACAGAGTGAACAAGCTGATCCACTTTGAATCTTTAAATGCCACCAACACTTGGATAATTCCCAAATCTATGTCACGAGCTAAGGATCTCACTTGAGCCTTGAACTAGTTTATCTAAATACCTCCTGATGTCTCTCTCCCCTAGAAGGCCCTCAGGCACCTCAAACTCTGTCTGTCTGTCCAAAGCAACTCATAAGAGCACAGACCAGGATTGAAATCCTGGAGTCACTAATTCATTTGTTCTCTGCATCATCTTGGCTCAGATACCGGATTCCTCTAATTCTCAGTTTCCTCAACTGTCGATCAGGTATGAACAATAATAATCCAGCAGCCCTAGCGGCCCCCATAACTCCATCCTAACTCCTTGAGGGGACAGCACTGAAAGCCAACCTCTGTGGGCTATTATGTATTTATAAGGCTAGTTTGCATAAGGCACACTTTATCATATGTTGTGTATTTAGCAGTTATATAGATGGTATGTCCCTTGGCAACTTTTGCCTGGAGAGAATAACCATGTGTTCCTGAGTCTTGATAAGATTGTAGCAAGAAGCACTAATCTACATTTCTTCTCTAAAGTCTCAAAGAACAGTGAAGAGGAGATAAAACCATCCAGCTTTCAGTGAGTTTCAGGTTGTTGCCCTCAGCCAGAGTCAGCTTCTTCATGAGGCACAGGGCACAATCTCCTTTACAGTGCAGTGACTTGGGCCCACAGTACTTTTAGGGGCCCTTGAAAACGTTTTAATTTGATTTATTTTAAAACCAGAAGAGGGGAATTCCCTGGTTTCCAGTGGTTAGGACTTCGCACTTTTACTGCTGAGGGCCCAGGTTCAATCCCTGGTTGGGGAACTAAGATCCCACAAGCCCACAAGCCGCCTGGTGCAGCCAAAGAGAAAAAAAAAAAAAAAATTTTTAATAAATTAAAAAAAAAAACAGAAGGAAAAAATGAATAGTTGGTAATGAATATATGATAATGAAGGCAGCCTAGGTTATGTTTGTTTTTATACCAGTACATTTATTTAAAAAAAATTTTTTTTTTAAATAAAGTCTCTTTATTCTTTTTTTTTAATTAATTAATTAATTAATTTATGGTTGTGTTGGGTCTTTGTTTCTGTGCGAGGGCTTCCTCTAGTTGTGGCAAGTGGGGTCCACTCTTCATCGCGGTGCGCAGGCCCCTCACCATCGCGGCCTCTCTTGTTGGGGAGCACAGGCTCCAGACGCGCAGGCTCAGCAATTGTGGCTCACGGGCCCAGTCGCTCCACGGCATGTGGGATCCCCCCAGACCAGGGCCCGAACCCGTGTCCCCTGCATTGGCAGGCAGACTCTCAACCACTGCGCCACCAGGGAAGCCCTTAAAAATTTTTTTTAATGAATGGAGGAAAGGGCTCATGAAATCAAAAGTGCCCAGGGCCCATGAAAGTCACAATGTGACTAGACCCCTCAGGTGGCATCAGCCTCCCAGATGGAGGGGCAGAGTTGATGGAGGTAGATGTGGGTGAACCCCTCACTCTACCTTCTCCCTCTGCCCAACCCACACTGTCTCAGGGAAACATTTGTGGAGAGAATTGTTGTGTAAAGTCTTTAGCATTTCTGTATGCATGTCGGGCAGTCTAACTGTTTGAGCAAAGTCTCAGTGGGTCAGGAATTTGGAATGGTGGCATCCATGGCATCGAGGAACGAAATCCAGGCTTTTTACATTTATTCGTACAGAAATGATTTCCATAAACGGCATTTTCCTGGAGCACAGAAGAGCAGGACTTCTCGGGAGGATGTTACAGAGCAGGTAACCCTTGGGCAGGGTCTTGGAAGATGAAAAGTTTACCAAGTGGATGGGGATGGGATGATGGTGTCCAGCCAAAGAAATGGAATTTCACAAAGACCCATTTATGGGGGAAGAGCAGCAAATGGACAGGATCATGGCTGTTCTGGAAGGATGGTACATGGGACAGTTCTCTGAGAAAGAAATGGAAAATTTTATTGGAGCTAACCTGAGGATTATAACCCAGGAGACAGTCTTTCAGAAAACTCTGAGGACTGTTCCATAAGCTAGAGGTCAAAGCACAGTATATAAGTTTTTGAGACAAAGGGTCCTACATCAAATGATGTATTATTGATAGTTGACACAATCCAGATCTACACGTGCAAAGTGAGTAGTGGGTCATGGGTCACTGTGGCCCCTCACAAGATTAAGAAGGAAGGTTATTGCTTAAGAAGGTCTGGTTAATGCAGATGCACACTACACACTAAAGGGGAGAGAGGAGGCCCAAATAGGCAAAGAAAAATTTTGTTTAAATTTTTCTTGTCTTGCCATAGAATATGAATTTTACTTCATCAGTGCCATAATTAGGGCTTCAATCCAGAGAAGAAGGAAGAGATTTCAGGGTATGGAAGGAGAGCCTCCCAGTTTGCGCCACCCACGGCCATCCTGTGGGGCCATCCAGCAGCCGGATACAAATCTGAAACCAAGAAATTGGTAGGAAAGGATTTCAGTTAGGGAATCACCAGCATAAATGTGGTGGTTGGTTGAAGCCATTGCAGTGGGTGATATCGCAGTAAGAACCGAAAAAAAAAAAAAATGGGAGAAAGAATCCAGATATACAATGAAAAAGCAGAAGCGGTGGAAGGTGAGGATCCATTCAAGGTTCATGGTTGGAGATTGACCAGGGAGGCGACAACAGAGCCGATGGAGGCTAGCGGTGGTTGTCCTCAGCTGGTGTAATCCTGGTTTTTTTTCCCCTTGTTATTTTCTGTATTTTTAAACTCTTTTATCAGTAAGTATATATTGCCCTTTTTGGCTAAAATAGACATTTTATTGGAAAAATAAAAGGGGTAGTTCCCAATAGGTTAAGCACTGCTGAGAGGCCGAGAGCACTGAAGGCTGAGCAGAGACTTAGAGACATTGCCCACCTTCTTCCCCCAAAACCGCTCCCCTGCCCCAACCCTCCAACCCCCAAGGGAACCAGTGCAACTCCTGGCAGCCGTGTTTTCTTCCCCGTGACCTGTTCTTGGCCACAGATGATTGGACAGGGGTGTTCATGTGACACCGGCTAAGCCAATCAGAGCCCTCCCCAGGAGGTTGCCTGAAGAGGGCAGCGTGAGCTCAGAGCCGGGGCCGCTCTACGCCAGGCAGGCCGACCTTGAGACCCAGGGAAAGGGCGTAGCAGCCAGAGGCGAGAGCCTGTAGAAACAAAAGACCCAAGGGGGTAAAGCCTGGGCATTTAAGGAACTAAATGGAGGCCAGGGTAGGGTCACCAGAAAGAATGGTGGAGGAGGTTGGACAAAGCCAGGACTAAGACCACCAGGGGCCTCAGAAACCCTGCTGAGTTGGGAGTTTTCTCATTACAAGGAGAAGCTGTTGGAGAGGTTTAAAAGAGGGAGTGGTCCGACCTGAATTACAATTTTAAAAGATTAGCAATGCTGGAAAATGTGCTGGAGGGGGTGGGGGGCAATGGTAAGGAGCAGTTTGGAGGCTCCGGCGCTATGCAGACCCCTGAGGGTGGACCAGACATCAGAGGCAGTGGGGAAGATGCAGGGAGCAGGGGTCCAGACAAGACCCAGTGGCTGGGGGGCTGGTGAGGGAAGGGTGGCATCAGGGCAGATGATAGGTGAGGGGGATGCTGTTATTGAGATGGGAAAGAAGGGAAGACGTTAAGACCTCAGTTTGGGCATGTTAAGTTTGAGGTGTTGATGGCCCGTCACAGGGGAGGTGCTGAGAAGAAAGCAGTGGGGTACATCAGTCTGGAGCTGGGGGATGTCAGAGCTTGGATGCTGGAAATATGGGTGGCATCAGCATGCAGCTGGTGTTAAGGCCACCAGCCTAGATGAGACCACCTGGGAACTGGAGAGGAGGGGCCCAGCACAAAGGCCTGAGGTCCCCCAACATTCACAGGACTGGTAGAGGGGACAGAGCAAGGAAGGAGGGGGGAAACTGAATGTGTTTTGACCCAGAAGCTCACATTGGAGACTTCCCTGGGTTACCCCCCTGCCAAGGCCAGAGAGGGCTTTTTAGATTTGGTAAAGAAGTCACCCTGACTTTGAACACTCTGGGTGGAGTGGTGGATCTGAAAGTTAAGTTGGGGTGGGCCTCTTCCCTGAATGAAACCTGGATTAAAAAGTAGCTATGGAGGACCTTTTGGGGGCAAATGAAGAAATATGAAAATGGACTTTATATTAGATTATTGTATCAGCATTTAATTTCTTGGGTGTGATAATGGTCTGTGGTTATGAAACAGGGTGAAGGGACTTCCCTGGCGATCCAGTGGTTAAGACTCCACACTTCCAGTGCAGGGGGCGGGGTTTCATTCCCTGGTAGGGGAACTAAGATTCCACATGTCATGTGGCGCGGCCAAAAAAAAAGAAACAGGAGGGAAGAGGGCGGGGCACAACCTTTAAAAGAATGACATAGCTGTTGAAGATCCCACAAAAACTGGTTAGAACTGATTAGGCCCAAGATGGTGGAAGATGGTCCACTTCCAGTAGACCTTGAGCCTCATTACACGCTCATTGTAATGCATTAGCATCTAAACGGCACACTCGTGGGCACCGTGATTGGTCTGAGGCTAACCATAAAAGGCCAAAAAGTGGGCAGTGGCCCAATTCGTGGAAACCCCTGCCCTCCCCCGCCAAATAGTTGGAATAATCCTCCCACTTTTTATGGGCTGGGTAATTGCATAATTAGCCTATGTAATTACCCAGCCCATAAAACTAACCACCCCAGGGAATTCCCTGGCAGTCCAGTGGTTAGGACTCCACGCTTTCACTGTCTTGGCCTGGGTTCAATACCGGGTCGCGGAACTAAGATCCCGCAAGCCACACGGCAAAAAAAAAAACACAAAAAACTAAACTAACCACCCGATATTTTGGGGTCACTCTCACCTTTTGAGGCAGACTGCATTCTGTCTATGGAATGTGTATCTATCTAAATAAATCCACTTCTTACCTATCACTTTGCCTCTTGCTGAATTACTTCTGCGCTGAGACGTAAAGAATCTGAGCTTCATTAAGTCCTGAGACCAGGTGTGTGATCTCAATTAAAAGATAGTGGGTTCGAGTCCCATCTGAGTTGTGCAGTTTCAGTTACGTGAGAGAGGTCTGGTTCTTAGGAGACACACGTTGTAGTATTGTAGTATTTAGGGGTGAGGGAGCAAGATCCTGAAACTTTTCTAGTGGTTCAACAATAACAAACTATACATATATATCTGTATATATTACATATAATATATGTAGTATTTATGTTATATATAGGTATATATATAGTTTATATATAGGCACGTTATCTATTAGAGAGAGAGATATAGCATATGTGGCAAAATGCTAATTGGAAAATCTAGGTGGGGGGCTGTTTTAACACTTTTTCAACTTTCCTGTAGGCTTAAATTTTTCCTAGGGACTTCCCTGGCAGTCGGATGGTTAAGACTCTACACTTCCACTGCAGAAGCTCTGGTGGTGCAGTGGTTAAGAATCTGCCTGCCAGTGCAGGGGACACGGGTTCGAGCCCCGCTCCGGGAAGATCCAACATGCCGCGGAGCAACTAAGCCTGTGCGCCACAACTACTGAGCCTGCACGCCTAGAGCCCATGCTCCTCAACGAGAGAAGCCACCGCAATGAGAAAGCCGCTCACCGCAACGAAGAGTAGCCCCTGCTCACCGCAGCTAGAGAAAGCCCGCGTGCAGCAGCGAAGACCCAAGACAGCCAAAAATAAAATAAATAAATTTTAAAAATAAAAATTTAAAAAAAGGAAAAAAAATTAGAAAGAGTGAACTGGCAAGGCTGTGTTCCCACCCTGTTTGTTGTTTGGCTTGAGGCGTCCCAGCACTGTAGCCTGCAGGCTGTTGGGTGGTACGGGGGTGGCGGCCTCCAAGAGAGCTCACGCAGATGACTGGTCCCCAGTACCTCTGCCAGCAGTGTCCTTGTCCCCACAGTGAGCCACAGCTGCCCCCCACACCCCCTGCCTCCCCGGAGACCCTCCATGACCAGTTTTTGAAGAGCCGGAAGATCCAAGCAACAGGCCGTTATTCTCTGAAATTATCTCTCCGGTTTCGGATGTGAAGTTCAGCCACAGTGGGAGGTATATCATGACCAGAGACTATCTGACCATCAAAGTTTGGGATCTCAACATGGAAAACCGCCCCACTGAGACTTACTTGGTTCACAGCTACCTCCGCAGCAAGCTGTGCTCCCTCTACAAAAATGACTGCATTTTTGATAAATTTGAGTGTGTGCGGAATGGGTCAGACAGTGTCATCATGACGGGCTCCTACAACAACTTCTTCAGGATGTTTGACTGAAATAGCAAGTGTGATGTTACTCTTGAGGCCTCGAGGGAAAACAGCAAACCCCAAGCTATCCTAAAACTGAGCAGTGTGCGTGAGGGGCAAGCAGAGAAAAGACGAGATCAGTGTCGACAGTCTGGACTTTAGCAAAAAGATCTTGCATACAGCTTGGTATCTTTCAGAAAATATTGTAGCAGTGGTGGCTACAAATAACCTATATATACTCCAGGACAAAGTAACTAGGAGGACACGTTATTACTTAATAATCTCACATACTATTAGTCAAACACTTGTTAAAATTTATTTTATTTTTTTTGGCCGCACGGCATGTGGGATCTTAGTTACCCGACCAGGGATCAAACCCATGTACCCTGCAGTGGAATCACAGAGTCTTAACCACTGGACTGCCAGGGAAGTCCCTCAAACACGTTTTTTTTTTTCAAACACGTTTTTTAAATGTTTCTTTGGGTGTTCATTGGATGCATCGACCTTAATTTCCCTCTTTGGAATAGAATTCAGTTGGAGTCCAACTTTCCCAAATCCCAAGTTCTAGGAAACTTTTGTCAAACCCGATAGGTTCCGGGACACTTCTGTTTAGAATTGAGAGCTGCCAGCTAACAGTAGGTCTTCCATAGTTGACTTGAATTTCTGATGCTTTTATTGCCCTGTTTTCTCTGGTGGGTCCAGTGTTTTGCTTCTAGGTGTCTGCTGAGGTAAAATGAAACTGTCTGTAGTATTTAAAGAGAAAAGAGAAGTTTTTTTAAATTAAGCAATTCCATTTGATTGAAAAAATTCAACAAAAAATAAACACCGTTTACTCTAAAAAAAAGAAGTTAACGGCGGCTGTAGAGGAAGTGGAAACAGACAAGTTTTCAAGGAGAGAAATGGTATAGTACCTGGAGGGGATCGTGAGGTCAAGGGAGGGTTTTACACAAAAATGTTTAAAATGAGAGCAAGCGTGTATGTTGACAGGAATGTTCCCGTGGAAAGGGAGAAATTGATGTTGTAAGAAAGGGGTGAGAGGTGCCGGGTAAAGTCCTTGGGAAGGCTGGCCGGCGGGTGGCCCCGAGCTTGGAGGGGACGCCGCACTGAGGTGCTGCGCCAGGCCCTGGGGTCAGTGCGGGGGGGCAACCCCTCAGGAAGTAGGATCTGAGGCTCTCAGCTGACAAGAGTCAGGAGGGCAAGTGGTTGTTTCAAGCAGATTGAGGCACAGAGCCAAAGAAAAGCTGGCAAATTTGTTTGGTGTTTAAGATCTGAATGGCGATTATTCATCAGCTTAGGGGAAGAGCCAACAGGGGAGAGATTTAAGTCCTTACCCCTCTGCTACTCAGTTTTTCCATCTGTAACATGAGGGGATTGAACTGGGGGCTCTCAAAGGACCCTGCAAACTCCTGTTCACTCAGGGTCCCTTATGATACCTGATGGAGAGCTTTTACTGAATAGCACGTGTTTGGGTTGTTAAAGGATTAAAGATGGCTAGTAAAAATTGGACACTTGCCTAAGAGGTTTCTAATTGAGGGTAAAAAACCAAGAGATACAGAGAGACACTTGAAAGGAAGACTGCTTAAGGCTTGAGGACACCCCTGGGGGGAGCAGGGGGGTGGCCCGGAGGTTGCTGGGGCGCTGAGATGCCTTGACGACGCTTGGGTAAACGCAGTACGAGGTCCCTTTGAGCGTAAATTCTGCTGTCTCTGGGCTCTCGCTGAAGCTGGCATTGCACAGCGTGAAATGAAACAGCACATTAATGTGATTAACACTGAATAAACCTCCGTGTGTGAGCAAATATAGCTTGAAGCGGGTTCAGGAATTTTAAAATATCTATTATTAAAGACAGCCTGCAGGGGCCGTGGCATCCGATGACAAGCCAGAGGCTGCTACCGGCATCTAATATTCCCAGAGTCGTTTCCTTCGGCAAAGTGCATTTGCAGGCTTCTGTGCTAGGCTCTTCCCTGATCCTCCAAGGAGGATTATCACCACTACCCCATTTTATAGATGAAGAAACTAAAAGCATTGTCAACAGTAGGCCTCTCAGGCCGCTGAAGGCAGAGACCACGCGTATTATCACTGGCTCCCCAGTGGCAGGCAGAAGGCCAGGGCAAGGGGAGGAGCCTCTCAGGCCCTGAGAGCCGGCCCAGCGAGCCACGAGCGCTGTGCTGGGACTTGCACGTCTGGCGTGCCTGCTAAGCACCAGGCTCTGTGCTGCAAGCCTCACACAGATGGTCTCACTTAGTCCTGATGACAACCCTTGGCAGTTGGTATTATTAACCCCAAGAGGAAACTGAGGGCAGACAGGTTAAATAACTTGCCAAAGGTCACCCGGCAGAATCAGGATTCAAGCTTAGATTTGTCTGAAGCGAAGCATGTGCTTGAGTGCCGAGCTGGGCGCTGTCTTCCAGGAGAGTATGGTGCGGACTTCTGGAATTCTTACAGCCCCTGTGCTTGAGAGCCGTTAGCACAGCGCTGAGCACAGGTAATAGGGTGGCATCAGTGTCAGTGAGTATAGACTGTGGGGCAGACAGTCTGAACAGATGAATGAGTAGAGATGTGAATTCCTGTCTTGTGGGGTCTTCCTCTTCAAATTGAAGATTTCCCCAAAGCTTATGAATGCTCAATCTAATTAAGGCAAAAAGGCATCAGAGAATTGCTAGGCCTTTCCTTTATTAACTGTCAAGTCCAATCTGTAGGCTGTTTACGCGCTGAGGTCAGAGATCAGTCTTTAGCTGCTCGCCTTTCATTCATCTGGCAAAGCCCGGAACATAAAGTTTATTGATGCAAAACTGATTGGCAGGCAGGGGTAACGAGGTGGCAGGGACAGGGAATATCAGGAGTTCTAAGCCACTCGGGTCACTCCTGCTCCCTTGCCGTGCTAACTTCACGTGCTCCAGGTTACTGGCTCGTAGCTCATAGCTTTCCACACCGCAGTCTAGATGAGCAGCAAATGTCTGGACCTTGGACAGTGTTCACAGAGCACATCAGGATGGGGAGGGGAAGGAGTCCTTTCTCCCTGTCTGTTAGTTTGGAAAGGAGAGAGTGAGGCACGGAAGATTAGGTGTGGATGGTCTTGAAACTTCACAGATCAAAAGGAATTCCCATGTAAGCTTGCATCGGAGAGGCCTGGGAATTGGGAAGAGGAAAGTCATTGATACACCAGCCCAGGACTAAGTGGCTCCCTGTCTCTGGCGAGCTCCTGCGGGGCCTCCTCCGTGCCCACCAGCAAGAAGAGGTGGGAAAGCACACGTGGGTCCACACCTGGGTCTATCTACTCGCAGCGTCCTCAGGATAAAAACCACGAGTAAGGCACTAAGTTCCAAAAGAGGGAGTTGGACCCAGGAGTTGTTGCTCATGCCACTCAAGATAGGGAAGGTCTCAAATATTATTTATTTATTTTTATTTTTAAAAACAAATTTATTTATTATTTTTATTTATTTTTGGCTGCATTGGGTCTTTGTTGCTGCGCGCGGGTTTTCTCTAGTTGCGGCGAGCGGGGGCTACTCTTTGTTGTGGTGCTCGGGCTTCTCATTGCAGTGGATTCTCTTGTTGCGGAGCACGGGCTCTAGGCGCATAGGCTTCCGTAGTTGTGGCACACGGGCTCAGTAGTTGTGGCGCGCAGGCTCTAGAGCGCAGGCTCAGCATTTGTGGCGCATGGGCTTAGTTGCTCCGCGGCATGTGGGATCTTCCTGGACCAGGGCTCGAACCCGTGTCCCCTGCATCGGCAGGCGGATTCTCAACCACTGCGCCACCAGGGAAGCCCATCAAATATTATTTATTTTTATCAGGACCAAACTGGATTCTGCCTGATCTGAGGAAAAAACCCCTGACTGCAGGTCATTTTAAATGCCTTCTTAGTCTCTGCAACTCAGAAATAGGGGTTTTCCACATCAGTCAGCTGTCTGGATTCAACCCCCCACACTCATACATCACAAAGTAAAAAATAACAAAATTAAAACAAACCAAACCCCCAACCCTCGTTTCATTTCCTTAGAAAACAGTCCAGGTTCAAGGTCTAGTCTGAGCAGGGAATGTCTCTCTCCTAATCTGTATCTGGACAGGCAGGGGGGCAAAGTCCCTTTTCTTCTTCTCCGTGACGGGGGGGTCGCACAGAGGTCCAGAGAGAAACGCCCACCAAGGAGCAGAGCTGGACCCAGGGCTCCCGTGGCCGTGACCTCCCTTGAGTTCAGTGCTCATGATGAGTGGTGGCTACTGTCGGGCACTGGGGTAGGAAGATGATTAAGAATGGATCCCAGAGACCCACACACAAACCACTAACCATAGTAAAACACAATAAATGCTCTTTTGCAGTAGGAATAAAGTGTTTCAGCTGCACAGAGAAAGAAGGGAGAGGGAAAAGCTTTGGTGGTTCTCAAAATGGTTCCCAGGCCTGCAGCAGGAGTGTCACCCAGAAGTTGTTAGAAACGCAAATGCAGGCCCAGCCCAGACCCACAAAGTCAGAAGCACCGGGGGTGAGGCCCAGCAAGGTGTGTTGGAAGACGCCCCCCAGGCGTTTCTGGTGTGAGCCAAAATTTGAGAGTCATGAAGGGGCTGGCAAACTGCCTATTTTTGCAAATAAACTTTAACTGGAACACGGCCACAGTCATTCAATTACATGTCATCTGTGGCTATCTTCCTGCCGTGCTGGCAGGGTGAGACTCGTAACAGAGACAACATGGCCTGCAAAACCTAAAATATTTACTGTCTGGGCGTTATGGGGGGTGGGCGATGGGGGAATTGCTGCCCCCAAGGAGGGGGGTGGAGACACCTGAATCCCCCTTCTGTGGCCGGTGCTGCTAGGGCCTCTGCAGTCATGCTTCAGTCAGCTCAGTGCTGGGACCCAGCTCTAGTCTGGGGACTTACTGAAAACACTGAACAGTCAATTTTAAGTGTGAAAAATATATAAAGAAGCCCCCGGTTATTGACTCACTTTGTGCTCAGTGCTGTGCTTGATGCTGTAAGGGCCTAACTCCACCCTCTAAGATGGGCATTGTATCCCCCTTTTACAGATGTGGAAGGTGAGGCTGGGAAGATGAAGTAACCAGCTCAAGTTCACGGAGCCCAGGAGAGGAGAGCTTGGACTGGACCCTGGATCAGCTTTGCTCCCAGCTCAGGCTCTCTGCCTCACACCTACCACCTCTGTTTTCCCAATTATAAGATGGAAACTCCCTCAGTGGACAACGGGGGCAGCTCTCAGGAATCTGTTAACGTAACAAGAACAATTTTCATACTTTTTCCAGTGGGGAGATGAGTCACCAGGGGCTGGAGAACCCAACCCAGGCCTACATCCTGGGGGTGTCCAATCCTATGGGGAGCACGGCGAGGGGAGGGCAGGAGATGTCGGACCCACAAGGACACAGGACCAGCTCTCACGTGTTCTAGCCAAATGGGGCAGGTGGGAGCATGCAAATGCTGTATCAGTGCCAGGTGGGATGCAGCCTCTGGGCAGCGTGACCACCAAAGGCCTCCCAGTGCAGCCCCTTCCCCACATTCCAATCCCACAGGTCCTTCTGTCCCGCTCCTGAATTGTCAGTGTGGACGTATGTATAAGGGGCGCCCCAGGGAAGAAGGACTTGGTAACTTAGGTGAGTCTTGTATCTGTGGGAGAAGAAAAGAACCTATCAGGGTATTTCCTGCTCCGATACAGGAGTGGAACGGACCAGCTGGTCAATAAGATGCTAAGCCAGTAATCAGATTGGGGAACCTGTTACTATGTGATATTGCAACATCGATGCTGGTGATTGAAACGGCAAAAGTAAATCTTGCCCTGCTACCATTTAAGAAACATGGGAGCTAAAACACCACTGTCTGGGTGGCTAAAACAGTGACCAAGAAAGTCTGTCCCCCACGCACATACGCAGTATCTGTTTTGGCTTCCAAATATTTTGTTAGAATAGGAAGATAAAAAACCTTCTTAACAGACAAAAGAGCTTGGTTTGTCAGGCAAAAGTTAAAACCTCTGAAGAAAGCAAGCATTTTGAGGAGAGGACTAGTGATAAACTGCTTCCTCTCGTCAAACAAATCAATGACATTTAATTATTTTAAACAAGCATCATTGGAGTGTCTTCTGCATGCCAGACACCACACTAATCTTTCTGGACCTCGGTTACCTCATCCCATCCTCACATCAGCTCTAAGGGGCAGGTCATGTGAGCAGCCCCATTTTACGGGGTGGGGGGGCGGGGGGTTCAGGCGGAGGGGAGGACACTTGGCTGAGCGTCACCCAGCATGCACGGCAGAGCTGAGTTTTGAACGCAGGGCTTGTGACTCTGCGTCTTATATACCTTTCAGAGCGTCACATTTACTCTGCAACTAAAAACTAAATCTGGACAAAGCACAGGGAGACCAGGGAGACACAATAGCCAGAGTCTGTGGATGGCTTCACATTGAGGTAGTATTTATTAGGGCAGTGGTTCCTGGACCTGATGGAACCGTACTCCCATTGACGAGGGCTGCTGGGCTGCTGTGTGAATGGGCAGTGTAGGCTGCAGATCGCGTGCAGGGCCAGCTGTACTGTCACCGTCTTTCCCTGTTGCTTAAACTATTGTTTTAGGGAAAACTTGCCTTGAAAGAATAATTCTGTTTTGCATTTACATGTCACTTTTTTTCCCCCTAAAGTTCAGAAGACTTTATTGTGTTAACTGACTTAATCCTTGGAGCAATGCTGGGAGGAGAACAGGTGTTAGTTCCTAGTTTGATAGAGGAGGAAGTTGAAGTAACTTTCTGAAAGTGTTATGCTAATGAATATTAAAGCAGAATCTCAAACATGAGGCCTCACCAAGATACCTGCAAAACCAGAGAACAAAACTTGGAAGACTCCACGGGGATGGAGGAGATCAACTACCTACAAAGCAGCAGCTTTGGCTAAAAATGGGTTATCCAAATTTCCAAGAAAATGTAAGCCTGTATGTACATTGTGGTTTCAGAAGAGGAGAGTCCAAGAGAGGGGAGTCTAAAAAGCAGGGCTCTGGTGTAATTTCATGAGAGGGACAGACCCAGCGTCCTGTCCCTCTAGCAGACAGGGCACTATTTCGAGGAACTGGGAACGGCGGCTGAACACAGCTGTGTGTGGTGGCGCCATTAAGGCCATCCCCTTGCCCTTGCTCACCGAGGAGCCTTCCGAGCAGCTATCCTGGGATCAGCGTCTGTGGGTCAAATGTTGCCGCTTGGCAGTAACATTCCCCTTTTGAAATGAACGAGTTGGCACACAGGGCACCATTCTCAGCATTTTGATGAGGTTCTTCCCAAACTGGATTAACTCTGGGGCCGGGGGAACCCGAAGACCTGAGAACCAGATCCTATGTGACGGTGAGTTGTTGTTGTTGTTGTTGTTGTTGTTATTTAATTAATTTCTTTTTGGCTGTGTTGGGTCTTCGTTTCTGTGCGAGGGCTTTCTCTAGTTGCGGCGAGCGGGGACCACTCTTCATCGCGGTGCGCGGGCCTCTCACTAGCGCGGCCTCTCCCGTGGCGGAGCACAGGCTCCAGACGCGCAGCCTCAGTAGTTGTGGCTCACGGGCTTAGTTGCTCCGCGGCATGTGGGATCCTCCCAGACCAGGGCTCGAACCCGTGTCCCCTGCATTGGCAGGCAGATTCTTAACCACTGCGCCACCAAGGAAGCCCAAAAAATTGTTTTTCTTGTGATGAAATGGTCTTTCTTTTCAAACTGCCCTCCTCACTTATTTCTACTCAAAAGCCTAGCATGGTTGTCTCTTGAAACGGCCTGGAGGTTCTTCTCACCCTATCATGGAAAGGCAGCCACTTGCCAGCTCCGTATCATTATCACACATACGCAAGATAGGACACATTCCGTGCAATGCAGTAACATGTGGCCACGCCTGCTAAGTGTCTGCTGAAAGTGTTCCAGGTAGAGGGATAGTAAGTGCAAAGGCCCTGAGGCCAGTGAGGCTGGAGTGGAGGTGCTGGGGATAAGGGTGTAAGAGAGGATGATTCCAGGGTTTTTGACATAAGTAATGAAAGAATGGAAATGACATTTTCTAACATGAGTTAGGTAGGGGGAGGAGCAGGTTTTGGATGTAAGTTTTATGATGCTTTCAGGTTGGAAGCACCTGGCAGGAATCTGGCAGTAAGCCAGGTGCTTTACATACATTATCTCCACTGCACGGATAAGGAAATTGAGGCTCCAGAAGTCATGTGTCCTTGGGTCTCAGAACATGTATGTAGAAGGGCTGGGATTTGAATCCAAGCTGCTTCTGCAAGGGTTTGTCACCCTGAGAAGCACTGCTCACTGAAGAAAGAGCTGGGAGAGGACTACTTGCCTGCAGTTGGAAGAGTTGAGTATTTTGCATAAGGTGAACTCAGATCTCCTTTCCAAATTCTGCAATACCAGGACACAGAAGGCCCTTCTGTATTTGGACTGGTACGTTTAGGGCCAATAAAAGGAAGCACCACATCACAAGAGGGCTGAGGCTGCCATCCCTTTGGCCTCAGCAAGGTGGCTGGCAAATCCATTTCCACGGCTATTCAGGCTGTCACATGATGCCAGAACAGTGGAATGAAATGTGGAAGATTCTATTGAGGTTATTATCATGGGTTACACTCCAATTTTTCATATTTTTAAAGATTTGCTCACTGTACTTACAAAGCATTCACATAGAGCATTCACTAATGTAACAGACAAGCCTTCAGAGCCTTGAATCCAGTGTGGGCTGCAGACCCGCAGCAACAGCATTACCTGGGGCTGTCAGAAATGCAGACTCTTAGGCCCTATCCCAGATGCATTTTGGCAAGATGCCCAAGGGATACGTATGCTTGGTCCAATTTGCGAAGCCCTGGCCTAGAGCAGGGGTTGACTAACTTTTTCTGTAAAGGACCAGATAGTAAACATTTTAGGCTTTGCCTGCCTGTCACAACTACTCAATTCTGCCATTTGTAGTGCAAAATCAGCCACAGACTGTATATAAAGGAATTAGTGTGGCTGTGTTCTAATGAAACTTTATTAATGGATACCAAAATTAGTTTATGTAATTTTCACGTCACAAAATGCTATTCTTCTTTTGATTTTCTTTCAGCCATTAAAAATAAAACTCATTCTTAACTCAGAGGCTATACAACGTCCATCTTCTGACTTGCCTTTCTGGGCTGACCATGCCCAAGGCCACTAGCTGAATGATCCCCTTCTTTCTTCTCTGTGGGCTTGGGCCCCCTTTCCCTCATGAGCTGTGTCACTGTGTCTGAAGGTTGATTACTTAAGCCTAATATGAAAGGTCAATGGAAGAACTAAGATTTATAAAATACACTTTGCCAGCTTCCACAAATGCAGTGTGTTTGCAGTTGTTCCCTATCTTGACGTTTTCTGAGAAAGACCAAAATGGAAGATTCAAAAGCTCAGGGGAGGGGGCTTGTTACTTTTCAGGGGCATTTATTCTCTTTGCTCCTCTACTTGTCTATTTTACATTTCAGCTGCTGGGAAGAAGGAACACACAATTCAGGGAAGACAAGTATTAAAAAGTAACATTTGGGGAGGGAGTTGAAAGAGGACATTAAAGAAGGGAGGTACTCTCCAGGAGAATAAGAATATTGTTCCAGCATCACTGGGCTGTGGGGAAGAACGCATGATGATAAAGAAAGTAAACTGTGTCAAGGAGACTTGCTCAGGAAGGCTTTCTGAAGCAAGCTGGGCAAAAGGAGGGTATGAAAAACATAGAGATAGGGGAGAGATTGGCAGAGAATCTTAGGCAGGTTGAGATCTGAATTTCTTTCATCTATAGTGCACTTTCATGGCAACCAGATGCTTTTCCACTTTGTTAGGAATGGGGAGAAGGGAGGAAATAACACTGACCAAATGCCTACTGTATGTCAGGCACAGTTACAAGGCATTTCCTATCACTATTTCAACTTTAATTAAAGCCACTCATGGGATTAGGTGTGCTGGCCACAGTTTTCAGATGAGGAACCTGACAGGTGAAGAGACGGGGTTAGGACCTAGTTCTTTCCAACCACCAGTGCCCTGACGTTCTACATTGCCCTGCCTACCAGAATTTATAGTGGAAATATTGCCTTCACAAAATTTGTTATTTCTTCTCACCATTAGAAACCCTAAATTCTCCAGGATGGGGGAAGAACATAAACAGACCAGATGACTTTTACATTTTTCTCTACTTACCCCCCCCCGCCCCAAATAAAATGTAATGCTTTTTTTTTTTGTAATGCTTTCTTTAAAGGGACATCAAGTCCTTTTTCTGTTATGAAGAAAACAGCCCCACAAACAACTCAGTACATTGGCAGCTTGGTTTCCGAAGTTAAACTGTGTGCTGCTAACCAATCTCATGACAAATGTCTACATCCTTGGTAGAAATGTGGTTTGGGGACCATTTATTTAGGGATTACTCAGTCAGGCATACACATTATCTCATTTCATCCTGCAACAGTCCTGTGAGGTTTTTAACACCATTTGATGGATAAAGAAACTGAGGCTTAGAGAAGTTAAATATCTTGCCTAAGGCCACACAGCTGGTAAGAGGCAGGGCCAAGATGAAAACCAGGGCCCTTGACTAGAAAATTTGTCCTCTTAGCCACCACACTGCAGGCCCCTTCTAGAAAAGGTGCACGTAAGGTCCCCTGCTCAGTAATATATGCCAGATGGTGGACATTATGAAACATTTAAGAAGATGCTGGACATTCATTAGTGTGGTACAGGTGAAAGGGCAAAAGAGTGCTAGAACTACTTTAGTTTTCCCCAGTGTCTTTCTCAAAACACCTCTCCCATGAGTACCTGAAACCACCAACCAGCCAGCAAAAAACCAGGGTGGTGGTTCCAAACATCAATAGGAAACCACTGAATACCCTGATCCCCCCCTGGAGATTGTCATATGCCTACCTTTTAGGCTTTAAGTAGTACTGAAATAAAGGATTCCACTTAACTTTAACCTAGAGTTTCCCGAGGTCCAATGTACATCTACTCCCTTTAAAGCATTTAACCTATCGAGATGTGCAGAGCACAGCTTGGGGAACACCAGCGCCCTGGTCCTCTCTGTGACTATGAACATGAACCTGGAGGACTTGTCACACACTGAAGGCAGGAAGGACCAGATGATCAACGTGCACATCTAGATGAATCCATGTTTGAGCCTTCTGAAGCTGATGGGAATTGGGCCTTTGCATGGGGAGTGTCACCATTTGCCAGTCTATGACAAGTTGAGTCTCACAAAGTTGCCCTGTGAGCAAACACAATTAATAAATTTATTTCTGGCCACAGGGCATGTGGGATCTTAGTTCCCTGACCAGGGATCGAACCCGAGCCCCCTGCATTGGAAGCAGTCTTAACCACTGAACTGCCAGGGAAGTCCCAGTAAACACACTTTAAACAAGTTGGTTCATGAACCCAAGGTTAAATCACATTGTGAGAACCATCTGACAACAACAGAGCTTATTTTGAAATTATCCACCTATTGTTCTTTTTCCTTACTGTTGATATTTGATATTTTCATTTATATGATGCTTATAAACAGAAGCACCTCATTTTTGTGGTAAGCAAATTCATTAAATTCCTATGAGCAATTCCTGTTGGGATGAGTGTTAAATGTGGAGTGGGGCTGTGAACAGACCTATGGCAGTGTAAGTTCTTTGACATGCAGAGGAAAACGCACTAGGCAAAGTGAAAGTAAAAATCTCATCTTTTCCTGTATTTCAGTAACTACTTTTATTTTTTAAAAAATAATTACCTCAGGGACTTCCCCAAGTGGTCCAGTGGTTAAGACTCCGTGCTCCCAATGCAGGGGGCACGGGTTTGATCCCTGGTCGGGGGAACTAAGATCTCCCATGCCGCATGGTGTGGCCAAAAAAAAAAAATTAGCTCAAAAAATGGAATCATAGCCTTATTATTTTCTTATTATCCTCTAGTCCAAACTCCTTCACAGATGAGGTTGGCGAAACTTGAAAGGTTAGGTAACTGGTCCATGCAGCTTGTCTGTGAAAGAGCTGGCTGGAACTCAGCTCCAACTCTGTCTGGTGTTCTTCCTTTTAAACTCTTCTCATTTGAGACATTCCAGTGTCATTTTAAGGAGTTACTTTTTTGATCATTCGCTATAATGACAGAGCTTGCCTCACTTGTTTTTCGAGTTGTAGGGGAAGGTACTCTTGGTTCTCCTGCTCTCTTGATGGTCCTTCACTTTGCCCTTTTTCCTACCCTCCTCTGCCTGGAACTTGCTCTCCCCCTCCCCTTCAGACATTGTTATCTTTGGAAATACGTGTGTGCACAGGGCCCAACCTGGCTGTGTTCGAAGCAAGGTGACTCTTGGTTGAATGGAGTTTTCCCACAGTGCTTGAATTTGTCCAAGGCTTTGGAAGGCTGGGCAACTAACAAAAAGTAAACTGCCATCCTTTGCCCTTCCAGCAGGTCTGTGTTCCATTAATACAGGATGAATTAAGAATAAGGAAGAAAGAAAGGCAGAAACGCCACTTGAAGTACTTGCCTAGCCCCTGGAAAAGTTCAAGGCTCTTGTTCATTATCTGAATTTTTCCCAAGTGATTTGCCTGTAGTCCTTAAGTCATCTTCAGACATCTGATCAAGGCGGCATCAAAGGAAAATAAAAAGTTGGGTATTTGCGTTGAAGTCAGTGTCCTGGCTCATAGAAGTCCGTGGAGAATGTGATTTTTTCTCCGGTGCTGGGTGATCAAAATGGGAGGCTTTTTCTGTGCAGGAAGCCCTCCTAGCTGCGGGAGCTACTGCACCCTTTCACATTTCCCATTCCTCAGCAGACACTGAGGGGCAGGCCTGTTTTCTCCGTTCTTGCCCTTACCCTCCGAGCCCCCTAAGTACCCAGGAGGGCCTTGTTTTTAATCAAAGGTTGAAATGGAACCTCCCCCCGGGGGCACCGAGAGAATCCCTTTGGGGCAGCATCCTGGTGGGGGTGGGGACTCAGCCTTGATCCCAGAGGACCTCTTGTCCCTGGAGACGTCCTGCCAACCAGGTACGTGGAGGTGAAGCGCTGTCCGCTTTCCAAGGCGGCTTGGATTTGGGGAGTGGGAGGGTGAGTTTGGAGAGTGGCGGGGCGTGGGAGCCAGCCAACACGGGTGGGCACAGCCAACTCACTAACTGGGCGTCTCCGGGGAAGTTCGGGCGGGGTTCGCCGGCTCACGGGCTTTCTTCCTCTAAAATCCATCCTGGGCAGAGCAACCCCACTTCTCACCCAAACTCGTGGAGACCAGGGATTAGGCTGGCGCGGGGTTCGACGAGGCGGATCGGGGAAGCGCCCGGCCCCGGTGGCGAGGCCCCTCTAGCTCCGGTCCGCGACCCAGGGCGCCGGCCCAACCTCCTCGGCTGGGGCCGGTCCCGCGGGGCGAGGGCCGATTTTACGGAGGCGGCAGTGGGGGCTCCGGAGCTCCGGACCTGTCCGACCTCTCCTCGCGTCGCTGCCGGTCCGCCGGCGCCGCCCGTCCGCCCGCCCTCCCTCAGCCGCCCGGCAAGGCGGCGGCCTCCTCAGCCGGCGCGGGGTCCCCTGGTTAACCCCTGCCCGCCAGCCCGGCCGCTGATTGGAGGAGGCGGGGCGCCGGGGCAGCGGGGACCCCCCCACCTTCCTCGTCCCCTCCCCCTCCTCCCCCACTGTCGGCTCTTCCCCCACCCCCATTGGACCCCCCCTGCATCCCAGCCGTGCAAATCTCGCGAGGAAACACGCGGTTTCACTAGTGTGTTTACACCGATCACTACTAATCCGGACCGAACCGATCCGGATTAAGGGGCCGGAGGCGGGTCCTGGGCACCAGCGGTTCCGACCCCCCCGCCCTCCACGCCGCACCCGAGTGGCCCCTAGCCGAGTGGGCCCCCACCTCCCGGCAGGGCCTGGGCCCTTCTGTGCCTCCCTTGGCCTTTGTCCGGCGCCAGGAGACCGGTCCCGCGCCCCCCGCGGCCGCCCGGGCCCGGGCCCGCGTCGGGCGCCTGGCTCTGTACGCGAGCCCGGGGATCTGCGGCCTCCGAGGCCCCCCTCCCCCGCCCACCCTTTCGTGGAGCCCGGCGCCGGCGGCGGCTGCCCGGGCGGGGGGTTGCGGTGCTCAGGAGAGGCCCCGGCTCCGCCCCGGGCCTGCCCAGGGGGAGAGCAGAGCGGTCCTCAGCCGGGTCGGGTCGGGGCCCCTCCCGGGAGGAGCGTGGAGCGGCGGCAGCGGCGGCGGCAGGTGAGACGCTGAGCCCCGAGCGGGGGAGGGCGCCGGGCCTGAGGCATTAACCGTCCGGGCGACCCCCTCGGCTGAGGAGGCTGCGGCCCGGGCCCACACGGGGGCCGGCGCCGGGCCGCAGCTCCTCGGCTCTGAGGCGGGAGGGGCTTTCCGAGGGCTGCGGGTCGCTGAGGGGCCGGGCCGAAGATGGGGGAGGCCCAGGCGGCCCCGGCCTGGGAGTGGGGCCGGCGGCCGGCGGGGAGAGGGGGGCGCCTGGGCAGCTGGAGGCCCCGGCAGCTTCCCGGGCGCCCCCGAGAGCTGGCCCGCCCTCCCTCCGTGACAGGTGGGCCTGGAGTTGGGGAAAGTTTGGAGCCGGCGGGAGGCGAGGGGCGCCGGGACCAGGCCCCATCGGTCCTGCTTCCTGGCTGTGGGCTACAGGGAGGATCCCAGGCTAAGGCCCTGCTGGAATGGAACAGAGTGGATCTTTCCTTAACATGAGTTGACATTAAATGGAATAACCGCTGGGGCGTCATTTTCCGGGCCGGGCCTGAGGATGGAGGTTTAGGAAACGTGCCGAGAGACCCTGGGTCTTGAAGGGAGGTTGCAACCTCTGCCATTCCGGCCTCGATTAGGGCAGGGCGAGACGCGAGGAAGGCCACTTAGGGAAACACTCTCTCAATCTCTTTTCTTCTTCTTATTTTCTTTCCTTTTTCTTTTTTAAGATGCCTTTGTACCCTTCCGAGAATTTCCTAATTCCCTCTGTAACCTGCACTTGTCTGTGTGGGTGAAACTTTAATTTGCCACCCTTTCATTCCCCTTTGCCCCAGGCTCTCAATCCAGGAAGGGAAATGAAACTGGAGGACTTTGTAGGGGTTGTTACTGGAAATTGTGGAGGTGTTAGATTGCAGAGGAGCATGGTTCATTCATGTTTTCAGTGAACTTTTAAATCATGCCAATCATTCCAATAACTATTTAATAATATGTTCAGAGGGGTTCTATGTAATGGTATATGCACCTCTTCTACTTTTAATATTGGGGAGATTTCCAATGGGTTCTGCAAGAGTTGATCTCTTGCAAACGATGGAGGTATTTGCTGAGAGTAGCCTGTGCATTAATTGGTCGTGGAAGGAGTTTAAAAATGGTGTCCTCCTGCCCCTCCCTGCTTGGAAGGAGTGCTAAAAGCAGATGTCTAGAGAAACCTACTGCTCCAGGGAGTGGCAGAGAAAGATTTTGTAAAGGGATGGTTATGGAGCTATACTAATTTCCTGAGTGAATGCCGGTTGATGGTTTTACCATGGGTTCTCTATTAAATTTGAAGTAATTCCTTTTTTCATGAGCTACTATCTGCTCCTCAGAGCAAGGAGGCATATAATAGCATTATTTTAAGTTGTTAGCAGCTTCTGATTCATGCTGTATTTTTTTTTTTTTTTTTGCCTGCATTGGGTCTTCGTTGCTGCGTGTGGGCTTTCTCTAGTTGTGGTGAGTGGGGGGTTACTCATTGCGGTGGCTCATCTTGTTGCGGAGCACGGGCTCTGGGCGCGCGGGCTTCAGTAGTTGTGGCTCACGGGCTCTAGATTTCAGGCTCAGTAGTTGTGGCTCACGGGCTTAGTTGCTCCGCGGCATGTGGGATCTTCATGGACCAGGGCTCGAACCCGTGTCCCCTGTATTGGCAGGCGGATTCTCAACCACTGCTCAGAAGAGGACTTTTGAGCCACTTTATAATTTTAAATGTATTACTGTTTGATGCAGCACATTGTAGTTTATTACTTGTATGCCATATTTATTTGAGGTTTACCTGTACGTGACCATTCGGTGAAATGATTACTCTGAGTTTTGTTATATTTAAAAATCGGTTCCTCATGTTTTAGCTTTTATGGTCTCACAGGTACTTTTTCTTTTTCAGTAGAAATGATGGAAGAATTGCATAGCCTGGACCCCCGACGGCAGGAATTATTAGAGGCCAGGTTTACTGGAGTTGGTGTTAGTAAGGTGAGTAAAATGATGATAACAAACACTGCTTAGAGTCTAATGTAAACACATTTAAAAACTAAGAGCAATTTGGGTGGATCCTGCAGATACACTGAAGGGGAGACGATTTGGCTTACGGTTCCAATGAACTTTTAAGTCCTACCAGTTGTTCCAGTCATTTAACAGTATGCTTGAAGGTACTCTCTATGGGAGGATATACTTCTTTTTACCCTCTAATATGGGAGAGGTTTCCCATGGGTCTGTTGCAAGGATATTAACAGGATGTGTATATAGATTCTATGCCACATTTTGTCAAAGCTCAGCCACTCAGAAAAAACTGTTAATGAAAAGGTATTGGCATAGCTTCATTACGATGGACTTTCTGGATAGTTATATGTATGTAGAGTTTTGAAAAATCTGCCTCTGCTAAGTCTGTCAGTTCTCCAAATCTGCAGTTCAGCAGATTCCTCCTGGTTGTACCCCCAGACTGCTTTTTCTCTCCTTCTATTTTTCCTTCTTGTTCATTCTTTATTTTGTTCCAGGAGCATAAAATAAGATCAGGCCTCATTAATGAGCAGGTGTTAAGTTAAGCAGTGTTATGGCTTCCTATGCATTCTTATATACCTGCTACCTCACCCCTCTACTCTCGTAGGATGGCTTTAGTACAAAATGTAAAACAGATTTATGATTTTAATACAATATATAAAATATATTTGTGATGTTTTATTTAAAATCTTCACCAATCCAAGATGTTGCTTCCTTGGGCTTGAGACTCGAGAATTTTTGATCTTTGACTTCATGTGATACATTCCTTCCTGTGCTTTTCAAGAAATCTTATTTCTCATGGTGACTTAGATCTTAGTCTCATGCTTTGGTCAGTAGCGTCTTAATTTTTATTTATTTATTTATTTAGGCTGTGTTGGGTCTTTGTTGCTGCACGCGGGCTTTCTCTAGTTGCCGCGAGCGAGGGTTACTCTTCATCGCGGTGCGCGGGCTTCTCATTGCGGTGGCTTCTCTTGTTGCGGAGCACGGGCTCTAGGCGTGCGGGCTGCCGTAGTTGTGGCACTTGGGCTCAGTAGTTGTGGCTCGTGGGCTCTAGAGAGCAGACTCAGTACTTGTGGCGCACGGGCTTAGTTGCTCCGTGGCATGTGGGATCTTCCCGAACCAGGGCTCGAACCCATGTCCCCTGCATTAGCAAGCAGGTTCTTAACCACTGTGCCACCAGGGAAGCCCCAGTAGCTTCTTAAAGGAGGAGGTGTTTGTCAGGGTTTATTTGGAAAAACTGGCTGCTTTGAGGAGTCTCATAATTTTGGTGAGCTGGAATAGCCTGATAGTTTTTGTTCATTCAACAGCCAATGAGTACCTGCTGCATACTAGGCATTGTGCAGGGTGTTAGGGATGACGCCTCAGTACAGTGCTTCCAGGCCCCCCCACAGTGTGGAGAGGGCAAGTGCTGTAGACAGAAAGCTGATGCTGTGATGAGAGCTGCATTAGAGCTGTGGTGAGGTGCTACGGGAACACAGGATTTGTCACACATTTTGTAATTCTTGGTTTCTTGGCTTCTTTAATTAAGTAACTGACTTTTGTGGCACTTTGGAGCAGCTATACTCCTGACTGTTGCTGTATATTAAAGTTACGTGTGTAAATGTAAATTCTCTGATCTAGGTGAAGTAGCTTCAACTGTAAGTGAGCAGTATATTTGAGTATTAAATTGATTTCTGATTCAATTGACTACCTAATAATAACCTTTGTTGTGTCTTTTAACTGGGGAATTCACCAAAAGGCTCCTATCCAAATCTGTCTGTTCATATGGTCACCTACTGAGTAAAAGTGGGTTTGTATTCAAATTGTATACGGTTTAAACTCATTGGGCTTCCTTGTTAGGATGCTTTTCTTTCCTTCTGTTTTTAGGTTCATGGTAGCTGTATCCAAGCATACTTTCCATGGGGTAGAGCGTAAGTTATGGAAATGAGTAACATTGTGAATTTTGCTGCCCAGGCCCGACCTAAAATCATGTAACTAAGGTGTCAGAAAACTTTATCTGTTTAATAGGAGGTTCTCCCTTTGATACATAGAAAGAAGTTCCTTTATATCCAAAAGCTTTTATGCCATTAATTGTATGTTATTTTTGAAGTTTCCAATCATGGTAAGTATATTGATTAAAATAAATTTGTTATTCATGGACTAGCAGGAGAGTATTTTTACCCATAGCAAAGAAACTTGGGAAGAAAAAAAAAAAAGGCAAGTAAATTATCCTGTGTTTTGTGGAGTTAGGAAGAGGAAAAAGAAAATCTCCATTTTGCAGGACTTTTGCCTGCAAGACATTGTATCTCTCAGACCACTGATTTGAAACAGGAGTGGGGAGGTGGCCACAATACTGGGAGAAAAGGTGCTTTTGGATAAACTCCTCCTTCTAGCTTGGAATTCCTCATTATGGGTCATAATTTCTCAATGAGGATGTCACTGTGTTGATGACAGCTTTCATTTTTGCAGAGATCATGAGCACTTTCAGCCCTTGCTCCAAATGGGAGAGCAGAGTGACTTTCCTGTGATAGTGCCATCTAGCGGGACTGGTGCAGCCTCATGGGCTGTCTCTTGAGTTTCTGCTAACTATTCATAACATTTTCAGTACTTTTTGATGTCCATAGAAGGAAGAAAGTCAGTGCCACTGTGGATTCTTTCCTAGTGGACAGGGTGTTTTAAGTAGCTGCAGTCTTTGAACTTCCTGGTTATTGTAGATATTCTGTCATGTTGCCTTGAGTGTTTTGTACCTGCAAATTGGATATACATCACAAAACTTAGGCTAAAAGAAAATGGCCAAGCCACCGCATTTATTACTTTCAGTATTTAAGATGCTCTTTACTTATATTTAGGTTATTGGCAAATTAAAAATTTTCCTGTACATTGCATTTATATGCATTAATTTTATATAATTTTATGTATAATATTTAACTTATAATAATTGGTAAAACAAAGGCATTTGTTTTGCGCTTTGGGATGCACCATGTGGTTTTGTTTAAGAGATTGATGCTTTCTGTCATCAGTGAGTTGATAATAGAGGAAGGTAACCTGATGTGCACTAAGCTATAGCTGACTTTCCTCTAGTCTAGCTGCCACTTTTTAGGAGGACCTGTAGCCATACTCTTAGCATTTTTTTTTTTTTTAAAGATTTATTTATTGATTGATTGATTACTATGTTGGGTCTTCGTTTCTGTGCTAGGGCTTCCTGTAGTTGCGGCAAGCGGGGGCTACTCTTCATCGCGGTGCGCGGGCCTCTCACTATCACGGCCTCTCTTGTTGCGGAGCACAGGCTCCAGACGCGCAGGCTCAGTAATTGTGGCTCATGGGCCTAGTCGCTCCGCGGCATGTGGGATCTTCCCAGACCAGGGCGCGAACCCGTGTCCCCTGCATTAGCAGGCAGATTCTCAACCACTGCGCCACCAGGGAAGCCCTTAGCATTTTTGAGGTGATAGATTAATTGGATTATGAACCTACTTCTTCATTTCTTGTTGACTTGACATGTGAGCTATCCTTCTTTAAGTTCTCTTCCTTTAAGTGCTAGATAATCCACTTCCAGTAATGTGAAACTGACTGCACCTTGTATTCATATGTTTTCAATGAGGACTTAATGCAGTTTATATTCCCTACTCTCTCCCCTTTTGACAACTTAAATACAGGTAGTCTTGTCTCTGTGATTCTGGAGACTGTAAAGTAGGTGGATTTCCACCCTTACATGCACTGTTAACTGTACTTAGTTGAATTTTAATGCTAAGATAGTAACAAATACTCTTATAGTACTTTCTGTGTGCCAGATACTGTCCTGAGTACAATAAAAGCAATAAGTGAATTTAGATCTTTCATAACAGGGATACTAGTCTTAATAAACATTCCTTCTCTTTTTATAAGACATACTAACTAATGCCCACTGCATTGCTCCCACCAGTTGATTTATAGACTTACCAAGGGTCACTTTATGACAACTTGCACTTGTAATTATATAGTTCAATACAAAATTGTGTTAACCATTGACATATGATTGTAAAATGAAAGAATTGTTGATTCGGTGAAAACTAAGTTAATTGCCTTGGAAAGACAATATAAAATGAGTCAATAAGGAGATAAGTATAAAAATTTATTAAAAAAAATTTTTTTTTAATCTGGAAGAATTCTTCATTTAGATCCTTGGCAAGTATCTTTAAAGTTCTTGCTTCACTTTTAAAGAAATTGAAACTGGAAATTGTAGATGATGCATTATGGGTGTGGTTTGTGTAAGACAGTGTGAAACTATAGTCAGTGGATCTATAACTCAAAAGGCCTATATCAAAAGCTTGGCAACAGAATAAACATTTATATGTTTTAAGTTCAAAGAAAACGTTTAAGGTGTTTTTTTTAGGATTCCCCACTATCACTTACTTCTTTGATTAATGTCATTGGTTTCAGTTGTATTGAATGAAATGGATTATGCAGTGTGTTGATGGTATTGACAAGAAGAGCAAAATGAGAAGCCATGAAAGTGGGACTATCTCTTTTGGCACAGTAAGAACCTTCACTTTATAGAGCTTGAAGCAAGATCATGTAATTATAGGTAGTACCACATAGTAGATTATTGATGTCTTCTTAAAGAAAAATGATCTCTTTTCCTATCTTTTATAAATTTGTGAGTCTGATATGTGAACATTTTAAATGATCACATTTGATTCCTGAAAAGACCTTTAACCAGCCAATACCTTTCTCCTGTCATTTAGTGAATTGCATCAATTAGAAGATGTCAGTTATCAATATCTAGTGTTAGCTATTTCACATACCAGTGCCAGTAATTTTAAACAATGTGTTTAGGTGTTTATATTTAGTACATAGTTAGATGGTCAGTAAGCATAAGTGTTGAAAAATAGTTTATGTTTATACCGGTTAGTTTTAAGGAACTGTTGATAAATTTATTATTATGTTTGCTTTTATGTTACCTTCTCCTTTTCATTACAGATCTTCCTCGACTTACAGTGGGGTTATGTCTTGGTAAACTCATTGTAAGTTGAAAATATCAGAAGTTGAAAATGCATTTAACATACCTAACCTACCGAACATGGTAACTTAGCCTAGCCTACCTTAAACGTGCTCAGAACACTTACATTAACCTACTATTGGGCAAAATCATCTAACACAAAGTGTATTGTATAATAAAGTATTGAATATCTCATGTCATTTATTGAATACCATACTGAAAGTGAAAAGCAGAATGATTGTCTAGGTACAGAATGGTTGTAAGTGTCTTGGTTCTTTTACCCTCGTGATTGCATGGCTCACTGGGAGCTGTGCTGATGCCGCCGCCCAGCGTCATGAGAGAGCGTTGTGTCACGTATTACTAGCCTGGGAAAAGATCACAATTCAAAATTTGGAGTGTGGTTTTAACTGAATGTATATTATTTTTGCACCATCATAAGGTTGAAAAATCATTAAGTGGAACAATTATAAGTCGGGGACCATCTGTACTTTAGTATTTATTTAATTCTACCCTCATTTCACATGTAGTCAAGTATCAACTCATTTCTCTTCTTTCTCTAGTATTTGTCTGCTCCACTGCTACTGCCTTAATCCAGACCTTCCTCATTCATAACTGTAATAGCTAGTTTCTCCTAATCCCATTCATCTTTTTGTAAACTGCCACCAGTTATATTTCTAAAAATACCAATATTATTGTTTTACTCCCTTGCTTTAAAGGCTCCACATTGTCTACTGGATAGAGTTAAAACTCCCTAGCCAAACTTTTTAACTTCATGGATTGTTGTCTACTCCCCCACTGCTGGGCGCTGCTGCCTCAAACCATGACTGATCTAACCTGTAATGTTAGTAAACAGGGTTATGCTGTCTCCTCTACCGTTCCTTTTTATTTGTCAAATGAACTTCCAGTTTACTTTTCAAAGCATAATCCGGATATCCCTTCTGTATAGCTTTTCCAGATAGCTGCACCATCTACTTGCATTATCTTATTAGCACCTGATAACCTACTTTTATTATAACACATTTGTTTTCCCCATTAGTCTCCTTGAGAACATGGGTGATAACCTTTATTTCTGACTATTCAAGTGCTCAGCACATTGTATACACTGAATAAATCTTTGTTGAATTGGAAAAGAGTATTGAGAAGATGAAAATAGAGTTAATTGTCACCCATATAGGCATGTTTCTTCTTTTAATCTAGCTCCAAACTCTTGTCTAAGTTTGCATTTAAAGCAATGACATATATTTGGGCTTAAATCTTCCTTATGTTTCTTTTAAAATCTTTCTTATGCTTCTTTTACCTTCTTTTGAAATTTTTTTTTTATTTATTGAGTAATTATCTGCTATGAGAGACAAACATTCTCATACTATTTTCCCCCCACCTTCAAATTTTTGTCAGTTATATTATTATTTATTTTTAATATTCCATTTTTCCACCTTCTAGTTTGAAAGTTATGCGCTCTTTTATTGGTTACCACAGAAATTACTATATGTATCCTTAATTTATCAAAGATTAATGTTAAATCAATACCTTTGCCCTCCTTTTTGTCAATATAAGGGCCTTGAACATTTAACTCCATTATTCCTCTCCCACCTCACATGCTATTGTTCTGTATTTAATTGTATATGTATATATATTTAACTAGTAGGCTTTTAGAGCAGTTTTGTATTTATAGAAAATTGATCAGTTAATACAGAGAGTTGTCATATACTACCATCCCATCCCTCCAGTTTCCCCTATTATTAACATGTTGCATAAGTGTGGTAGACTTGTTACAATTGATAAACCGGTATTGATACATTATTATTAATGAAAGTCCATAGTTTAACATTAGGATTTACTCTTCGTGTTGTACAGTTCTATGGCTTTTGATAAATGAAAAAAGTCATGTATTCACCATTTGTATATATATTTTTAAGAGTCCACAGATTATTATTGCATCTGTTTTATAGTTACGTTTATTTTGCCTAACCTACATGTTCACCTATGTGTTTACCACTTTCTTTGTCATTCATTCCTTTTCACATCTCTGCCCTTCTCTCTGGAATATTTTTTCTTTTGCCTGAAATATATCCTTTGGAATTTCTCTAGTGTGGGTCTACCAGTGATTGTCTCTCTATTTTGTCTGCTTTAAAATGTCTGTTTTTGGTTTTATTCTTGAATGGTGGTATTTTTGCTAGTTTTAAAATTCTAAGTTGGTTGTTATTTTCTTTCAGTACATTGTTTACTATTGTCCACTGACTTCCATTATACTCTTTATTTTTAGTCTCATTGCCATTCTGTTGAAGGTAATCTATCTTTTCTTTGCCCATTTTCAAGATTTTCTCTTTGTCTTTGATCTTGTGCACTATAATGTAGGGATGAGAGATATGTCTAGATTGGATTACTTTTTATCTTTATTATTTTCCTGAGCTTTATTTACATCTGAATATTTTGGGGGAACCTGAGAATACACTTAAAAGAAATAGATTTTAGTTTTTAGAGCAGTTTTAGGCTCACAGCAAAATTGAGTGGAAGGTACAGAGATTTCCCAGATACCTCCTGGCCCTGCACATTTGTTATAACTGATGAACCTATACTGACATATTATCACCCAAAGTCCATAGTGTACATTAGGGTTCACGCTTGGTGTTGTACATTCTATGGGTTTGGTCAAATGTATAATGATATATATTTGTTATACTATCATACAGAGTAGTTTTACTGCCCTAAAATCCTCTGTGCTCCAGCTATTCATCCCTCCCTCCCCTAACCCTAGGCAACTACTGATCTTTTTAGTTTTGTCTTTTCTGGTATGTCATTGTAGTTGGAATCATACCGTATGTAGCCTTTTCAGATTGGCTTCTTTTACTTAGTAATGCTCATTTAAGTTTTCTCTGTGTCTTTTCATGGGTTGTTACCTCTTTTTTTTAAATTTTTTTTTTTTAAAGCACTGAATAGTATTTCATTGTCTGGATGTACCACAGTTTATTTATCTGTCCATTCACCTACTAAAGAATGTCTTGGTTTCTTCCAAGTTTTAGCAGTTATGAATAAAGCTGCTATAAACATCTGTATGCAGATTTTTATGAATGGTTGGATTATTTTGATTTATTCTGCTTGGAATTTATTGGATTTCTTAAATCTGTGGGTTGCTGGTTTTCATCAGTTCTAGAATATTCTCAGCCATTGTCTCTTCATATATTGCCTCTGCCTTCCACTCTGTCTTCTCTTTCTTGCACTCCATTTAAACATATGTGAGACCTTCTTACTGTATTTTCTCTGCCTCTTACCCTATCTTCTGGATTGCTGGTCTTTATTTCCCAGGGCTGAATACTGAGTAGGTTGTTCTGAAATTTCCTTGCACTTTTGTATTTCTTCTGATACCTCCACTTCTTTATTTTCTCTTTAAATTTGTCTAATCTCCATAATTCTATCCATTGAGTTTTCATGAGGGCTGGTGTATTCCTAGGTGGCTGTTACCCTGAAAGGGTAGCCCTGTGCTCTTTGTTTAAAGTGTAGGGTAGATTTCCCAGAATCCCCTCATTGGGCAGGTCCTGGGCTTTGACTTTCTTCTTTCTCCACACACTCAGGCCTCAAAGTACAGCTAGCTCAGTTTCAAAGCTTTTTCTTTAGAATTAAATCAGCAAATGCCCTCAAATAGAAATACTATTTTTTGAGTGCTGATCTTACCTTTCTGAATTCTTGTCTTATGGATTTTGGTGCAGTAATACCTTATTTCTCTTTTTCGCAGTCAGTAATATAAAATTGGTTGACACTTAACAAAGTGTACATGAACTCTTGTGCCACAGTGGTTAGAGAATCCATAACCATATCTAGTTTGCCCTTAGAGACTTTCATGGGGAATCTTGTTTCATAATTTGGACTGCTCTTGCTTTCTACCCAAGGAACACTCCTTTGCAGGTTAGAGCAGTCTGAAGGATCTGGAGTACTAGTAAAAGCTCTTCTCTTTTGGTTGATTAGTTTTGCCTGTTTTCCAGGGTTCTCATGACTAAGTCAGGCTCTTTGCTTTCTTCCCACTTTTCATACACTAGTTTTGTAGAATCTTATCTTTACTGTTTAACAATAGAACATAGTTATACTGTATTAGCCATCAGATACAAGCGGTATCATTCCCCTCACAGATATACCTTGTGCTGAGGAATGTTCACAGTCAAATGCTCACAGTAAGGGAATTTTGGTTGTTTTTTTGTTTGTTCTTTTACTTTTTGGCCGCACCATGCGGCATGTGGGATCTTAGTTCCCCAACCAGGGATCGAACCCTTCCCCCCTGCAGTGGAAGCAGGGAGTCTTAACCGCTGGACCGCCAGGGAAGTCCCTGGTTCAGTTTTTTTTTTTTAAACATGGATTTAATTTATTAAATAATTAATTTATTTTTGACTGTGTTGGGTCTTCGTTTCTGTGCGAGGGCTTTCTCTAGTTGTGGCAAGCGGGGGCCACTCTTCATCGTGGTGCGCGGGCCTCTCACTAGCGCGGCCTCTCTTGTTGCGGAGCACAGGCTCCAGATGCGCAGGCTCAGTAGTTGTGGCTCACGGGCCTCGCTGCTCCGCGGCATGTGGGATCTTCCCAGACCAGGGCTCGAACCCGTGTCCCCTGAATTAGCAGGCAGATTCTCAACCACTGCGCCACCAGGGAAGCCCCCTGGTTCAGTTTTTGATAATTTTAGAAACCTAATTGGTAATTTCCTGTGCAATTTGGAATACAGAGCTAAGAATGGGATTTCGTTATAGTCATATCTTACTCTTTTAACTTAACCTCCCTCTCCCCCCTTTTAACTGCATATACTGCAAAGTGTACTGGAATAGGAATAATCTAGCTTTGATTTCTAGTACCTTCTAAGAAGTTAATTAACTATATGACTTGGAAGTCAGTTCAATTCTGGGTGGTCCCAGTTTAAGAAAATTATTTTTGATGATCTGCACCAAAAGAGGGAGCCATATTTGAGAAAGGGGAAAACAAAACTAAAAATTCCATTTAGACATTAATACTATCAAAGAACGAGTAGTGGCGTTAAAATACAAAACCCTCAGGAACAAAGGCTAGAAAAAAATCTTGCCAAAATTCTTTCATTATGTGTATATAGACTTCTGGGAATTTGGATTGCAAATACCAAAGGAACAAGAAAAGCACTTTGTTCTGCCCGTTAAGTATACTCTGAGACAGTGGCAAGGAAAACAGAGGTGGAGCGTTTTTCTAAAAGTATTCTTTAAAAAAGGGTGATGTCTGTTTCCTAATTCTAACTAGATGAGGGAGATAAAGAGGTTGGTCATCAAACTTCACTTTTTTTTTTTAAACTGAAGTGTAGTTGATTTATGATGTTGTGTTAGTCTCTCTTGTACAGCAAAGTGATTCAGTTATATCTATCTATCTATCTATCTATCTATGTATATTCTTTTTCATATTCTTTTCCATCGTGGTTTGTTACAGGATATTGAATATAGTTGCCTGTGCTATACAATAAGACCTTCTTTATCCATTCTATATATAAATAGTTTGCATCTATTAATCCCAGACTCCCAGTCCAACCGTCCCCTGCCTCCCCTCCCCCTTGGCAACCACAAGTCTGTTCTCTATGTCTGTGAGTCTGTTTCTTTTTCGTAGGTAAGTTTATTTGTGCCATATTTTAGATTCCATATATAAGTGATATTATATGGTATTTGTCCTTGTCTGTCTGGCTTACCTCACTTAGTATGATAATCTCCAGTTCTATCCATGTTTCTGCAACTGACATTATTTCATTCTTTTTTTATGGCTGAGTGATATTCCATTGTATATACGTACAACTTCTTTATCCATTCATCTGTTGATGGACACTTAGATTGCTTCCATGTCTTGGCTGTTGTACATAGTGCTGCTATGAACATTAGATGCATGTATCGTTTTGAATTAGAATCTTCGTCTTTTCCGGATATATGCCCAGGAGTGGAATTGCAGGATCATATGGCAACTCTTTAGTTTTCTGAGGAACCTCCATACTGTTCTCCATAGTGGCTGCACCAATTTACATTCACACCAACAGTGTAGGAGGGTTCTCTTTTCTCCACATCCTCTCCAGCATTTGTTATTTGTAGGCTTTTTAATGATGGCCACTCTGACTGGTGTGAGTGGTACCTCATTGTAGTTTGGATTTGCATTTCTCTAATAGTTAGCGTTGTTGAGCATCTTTTCATATGCCTGTTTGCCATCCGTATGTCTTTGGAAGAATGTCTGTTTAGGTCTTCTGCCCATTTTTTGATTGGGTTGTTTTTTTGTTATTGAGTTGTATGAGCTGTTTGTATATTTTGGCAATTAAGTCTTTGTCAGTTGCATCGTTTGCAAATATTTTCTCCCAGTCCATAGGTTGTCTTTAAGTTTTATTTATGGTTTCCTTTCCTGAACTTCACTCTTTTCAAAATTGTAGTAAATATACATGACATAAAATTTACCATTCTAAGCATTTTTGAGTGTACAGTGCATTCACTTTGTTGTACAACCATCACCACCGTCCCTCTCAAGAACTTTTTCATCTTGCAAAAATGAAACTGTACTCATTAAACAATAAATCCACATTTACGCCTCCCCTTGGTCCCTGGCAACCACCATTCTACTTTGTTTCCATGAATTTGACTACTCTAGAAATGTCATATAAGTGGACTCATACGGTGTTTGTCTTTTTGTGACTGGCTTATTTTACTTAGCATAATATTCTCAAGGTTCATCCATGTTGTAGCATGTGTCGGAATTTCCTTTCTTTTCAAGGCTGAATAATATTATATGTACCACATTTTATTTATCCATGTATCTGTCAGTGGTCACTTGGGTTGCTTCTGTGTTTTGGCTACTGTGAGTAATGCTGCTGTGAACATGAGTGTACAGATATCTGTTCGAGTCCCTGCTTTCAGTTATTTTGGGTGTATATGCATAAGTGGAATGATTGGATTTTATTAAACTCACTCTTTTGTTGAAGCTTGACCTCCTCTAATCCCGTATCGTTGACAAAGCGCAGTCAGAAAATGGTGATTGTTTTTCTTTTAGTCCACATTTAGCAAAAGCCCTAGAAGTCTTGAAAATTTTGTTAGCATCTGCCCAACTAGTAATACTACTCAAATGGCAGTTATTTTTCCAAACGGTATTATTGGCCCAGGATGTTGACAAACTAAGTAACTTGGTGAGTTACATAGCATTGTTGAGCATCTTTTCACGTGCCTATTGGCCATCTGTATGTCTTCGGAGAAATGTCTATTTCAACGCCCTTTATTTTAACCAAAGCATAGTTTAGTTTTAAAATGGTAACAGTAAGTGGCTATCCAAATTTGCTGTACTAGAATTTTATTTTAACCAGTACTACCTCAAGTATTAAGTCCTGTGAAGACTGTTAATGTTGCCTACATAAACATAACAAGGTGATGGTATCTGTTGTAATAGATGTGACCTGTGTGACTGATAACTTTGCTTTTATAAAGAGTATGTGACTTTTATCACATAGTCTGCTGCCAGGGTTCATGTTGATTTAATTTCTGTTTTGTCTGTCTCCAGAGGAATACTAAGGATTAATTGTGGAATTAAAATGTAATCTGAAGGACCAGCTAATCTCAGGAGATGGTGCCTCTAGTTCAGGATATATTCTGTTATATTAATTAACTTCAGCAGGCAGATTTAATGTTCAAATTTGACAGAAGCTACTAGCATCAAACCAAAACTAACTTGTCCAATCTCCATTATATTAACAATTGACTAGCTAGAATCAAGGCACAAAATATTCCGTCAGCTTCTAATGAAAAGCTGTTTGACCAGCTCTGTGATAATCTGGATGAGATGAAGGAGAAGAACCATAATAGCTATATTGAAATTTTAGCGCCCAAATTTTTCAGCAGTTGAGTTCTGCTAACTCTTATTGAGTCTGTACTATGTATAGGTGTTACAGAGGATTAAAAAAAAATCAACCAGATGCACTGCGTACTCTTGAGGCACTTATACTCAGGCAGGCATGGACCCATATGTCTGTGGCACACAGCTGATGGTGGATATGGAGATGTGACGGTATTATGAGCCTAAAAGAAGGGGGCACAAGTACATATGTAAATTTACTCCCCTCCATTAAAAACAATATGGAGATGTGAAGGTATTATGAGCCTAAAAGGAGAGAGCGTAGTAATTAATTTGCTCGGGGGTCAGTTTGTGGAAGGATGAGACTTTTTGTTTCACAGTAAGATCACTATAGCTAAACAACCTAAGAAAAATTCTGATCAAATATTATTATGAATAAGTCACAGAATGATAGTATAGAATAACTTGGTTTTATTTTTTTAAAATATTTATTTATTTATTTGCCTGCACCTGGTCTTAGTTGCAGCACACGGGGTCTTCGTTGCCACGTGCGGGATCTTTAGTTGCAGCATGAGAACTCTAAGTTGTGGCACGTGGGATCTAGTTCCCTGACCAGGGATCGAACCCGGGCCCCTGCATTGGGAGCGCGGAGTCTTAGCCACTGGACCACCAGGGAAGTCCCCTAGAATAGCTTGGTTTTAAAGCTTAGCAAAACTGCTTAGGGTCTAAGGCAGAGTTTTGTTTTGTTTTTAAGAATTAATTTTGACTAGGTGATATATTTACATAGTACCAAATGCAGAAGATCTCAAAGATACACAATGAAACATCTCTGCTACGCTTTTCCTTTTTTTTTTTTTTTTGGCCACACCATGCGGCATGTGGGATCTTAGTTCCCCTACCAGGGATCGAACCTGTGCCCCCTGCATTGAGAGCATGGAGTCTTGACCACTTGACTGCCAGGGAAGTCCCTGCTATGCTTTTCCTATGTCCATCTGGTTCCCTTCCCTGGAGACAACTATTAGCAGTTTCTTGTATTTTATTTATGTGTGTGTGTGTATATCATATATATCACACATGATATGTATACGTTATATATATGTGTGCGTGTGCAAATACATATGTATATTCACCCCTCCATTTTTAAAAAATACAAAGACAAGTATGTTATATACATTATTGTGTATTTTCCTTTTCGTGTTTAAAATATTTTAGAAATTGTTTTATATTAGTACACATAGAGCTTCCTTGGCTTTTTTTCCCCAAGGCTGTTTAATATTCCATTGTGCAGCTGAACCATAATTTAACCAATTTCCTGTGGATGGACACTTAGATGGACAACACTGTTTTATTGACATAAGTAGTGCTATAGTGAATAGCTTTGTAATACACAGTGTCATTTCACACATGTTTACTGGATAAATCCCTAGAAGTGGAATTGCTAGATCAAAGGATATGAGCGTTTGTAATTTTGGTAGTTATAGCCATATTCCTCTCCATAGAGAAGAGGAATATAACTGTATTCCTCCATCAGTGAATGAGAACATTTGTTTCCCCATAGTTGAGTATGTTAAGGGAGTTAGTTAAGGGAGTCTGTGGACAGATGCTAGTGTTCCTGAACCTTGTAAAATGATAGGTAAAAACTTATATGTATGTATTTATGGCCGTGTCTTTTTCCGGGGGGACAGGTCCTCAGTTTTCACTACATTCTTAAAAAGTTCAGTGATTCAAAATAGGGTTAAAGGACTTCCCTGGTGACACAGTGGTTAAGAATCCGCCTGCCAATGCAGGGGACACGGGTTTGAGCCCTGGTCTGGGAAGATCCCACATGCCACGGAGCAACTAAGTCCATGCGCCACAACTACTGAGCCTGTGCGCCTAGAGCCCGTGCTCTGCAACGAAGAGTAGCCCCCACTTGCTGCAACTAGAGAAAGCCCGCGTGCAGCAACAAAGACCCAACACAGCCAAAAATAAAAAAATAAATAAAATTAAATCTTTTTTAAAAAAATAGGGTTAAAAACCACTATCTGGCAGTTAGTTGTTTTAAATTAGAACACAACGCTTTGAATCGTATTTCTCTTTTACAGAAGTATTTGAGCAGAAGCATGTAAGTAATTATTAGAGATGTTGTGTGGAAAGTTATTGTGTAGGAGAATGGACTAAATCTAATTCCCAATCTTTTATTATTCTTCCCTTCACTCCCTGGGAGGCCATGTTTTAAAAAGCCTGTTTTCTATTAAACTGAATTTATTAAGCAATACCTTATTTCCCCAGTTTTATTAATTAGAGCTTTAGAGCAGTATGAGGTGAGTTTTACTACATAGAGTTAATCCTTTCATCTATACTGAGTTGTTGAAATTTTAGCTAAAGTCAAGTCAGTTTATCATTTTAAATAGGCTGTGTAGGTGAAAAATAGTTCAGGACCCCCACTGTTATCTTCAGGACTTATTAGGGATCTAAGGAACAAATCTCTATACCAGATAACCTCCAAGGCCCTTTTGAGTTCTGTGTGTCAACAGTATATATTCTGAGGTTTTGATGAGGACCCATATTAAGTTCTAATACAAGTACTATTACAAATAAACTTTCACCATAACAGATTCCATAGGGCTTTCATATTTTGGGATAATGGAATTAATCTGTAATTACCGTATGCATATTATTGAAAGTCACAATTCTGTTAAGTCCTGGAGAAAAAAACAGGAGCTATCTAAAATGAATTAGAAAGTTAAAAGATTTAATTTTTTTAGAGACAGTTGGTGGTGTTATGTAAAGCCCTCTCTTTTTTGATGCTGTATTATTATTTGCTGGCTTGTTTTGAAAGGGCATTTTTCTAGGGATGATTTAGAATATTTCATGTGGGGAAAAGTGAGGTGAATCTATATGCCATACTAGATACTGGAGCAAAAGTTAAAAGGTCTTGCCTGTTAATAGCACTCAGGACAGTTTTTTAAAAAAATTGTTACATATTCTGGAATAGAACCTGAGGAGCTGTTTGTTGTACAGAATTATTTGTTGTAGATAACTTATTTTATCTAGTTCTCCAAAGTTTTATTTATTTCTGAATAGAAATTTAGAACAAAATTTTTGTTATGGGCTGTCCTTATAGAACTTTTTATAGTGACATTTGCTATAATGGGAATCTGCTTTTACTAACAAACCTTTGATTACAACGAATTTTTTTCTTTTTATTGGAGTATAGTTGATTTTCAATGTTGTGTTAGTTTCAGGAGTACAGCAAAGTGAATCAGTTATACATATACATATATCTACTCTTTTTTTAGATTCTTTTCCCATAGATCATTTGGAGGTTGGCTATGATAAGTTAAATATGCATACCACTAAGAAAATAACAAAACAGAGATAATAGCTAATGATCTCTTAGTGGAGATAAAATGGAATACTTGAAAAAATATGTATCTAAGTTCTAAAGAAGGATGGGGAGGAGGAAAAGAAACAAAAGATAGGAAAAAAAAAAAGTAACGTAGTAGGTTTAAACACAGATAATTAAATAAATTTGTAAATGGTCTAGCACTCCAATTAAAAGTGTCAGGTTAGATCATTGTTATGTGATCCAACTATGTGCTGTCTACAAGAAACCCACCTTATTTTTAACCCGTATCTTTGTATTTAAAAGGATGGAAAAAGATACCGTATAAACACTAAGTATAAAAGGATTGGCGTGCCTATAGTTGCATTAGACAAAGGAGACTTCAGAACAAGGAAAATATTACAAGGGGTAATGAAGGGCATTTCATAATGAAAAAAGGATCAATCCATTGAGAAGACTCAGCAGTTGTAAATGTTATGCATCCAATAACAGAGCAAAGCAAAAACTGACAGTTGAAAGGAGCAGTAGACGAATCCACAGCTTTAGTTGGAAATTGCAGTATTCTCTCTCAATAATTGATAGAACAAGCAGGCAAAAAAATCAGCAAGGATATAAAAGATTTGGACAATACTGTCAGTGAACTGTACCTAATTGACATTTATAGAACACTATACCCACATGCTTTTCAGGCGCACATGGAACATTTACCAAAATAGACTATATCCTGGGCTATAAAACTTGTTTCAACAAATTTAAAAGGATTAAAATTATATAGAGAGTATTCCGACTACAACGAAATTAAATAAGAAATCAAAAAGAAAAAGATACCTGGAAAATCTCCAAATATTTGCAAGTTAAATAACATACTTCTAAATAAACTTTAGATCAAAGAAGAATTCACAAGGGAAATTAGAAAATATTTTGACCTGAGTGAAAATGAAACACAGTCTATCAAAATTTGTGGTATGCAGCTAAAGCAGTGCTTTAGAAGGAAACAGTTTCAAAAGAAACATCTAAAATCAATGACCCAAGCTTCCGCCTTAAGAAGTTAGAAAAAGAGCAAACTAAGTAGGAGAGAAATAAAGAGTTGAAATAAATGAAATAGAAAGCAACTCTGAATAACCCTATATTAATTAAAGAAATTGGATTTGTAATTAAAAGCCCTTCCACAAAGAAAAGTCCAGGCCCACATGGCTTTATTGGTGAATTCTATCAAACATTTAAGGAAGAAATAATAACAGATTTTTCACAAATTTCAGAAAACACTTATGAGACCAGCATTACCTTGATACCAAACCAGGTAAAGACATTATGAAAAAAGAAAACCATAGCTCAGTATCCCTCATGAATATATATGCAAAAATCATTAACAAAATATTAGTAAATTGAATCTAGCTCTCTATATGTATCCTATATGTATGATAACACATCATGACCAATTGGGTTTAATCCCAATTGCAAGGTAGATTGAACATTAAAAGTCAATGTAATCTACCATATTGATAAAATAAAGGTGAAAAGCTGAATGATCTTGTAATAGATGCATAAAAAGCACTTGAACAGAGTTCAGCACAAATTTGTGATAAAAGCTATCAGCTGGTTAGGAATAGAAGGGAACTTCCTCAATCTGATAAAAGGCATCTGTTAAAAACCTGCAATGAACCTCATACTTAAATGGTGAAAGATTGAGTGCTTTCAACCTAATGTCCAGAACATGTCAAGGATATTTGTTCTCACAGCTTCAATTCAGCATGTTCTGAAGGTCCTAGCCAGATGCATTAAGGCAAGTAAAAGGAATAAGCTTATAGATTGGAAAGGAAAAGTAAAACTATGTTTATTTTTTAGATGTCTTATATTGCTTTGGCCAGAAAGTTCCTTTGGTATTTAAGTAAAAATAAAAGACACATTTTTCATTTTCACCAAGAACTTTGTTGAACAACGTATTCACTGTTTTGTTCTACGACCTTCTGCCATTTTTCAGGCAACTTCATAATTCCATCTTCCCAAAACTTTCTCTTCTTGAGCAAAGAACTGTTCCATGTGCATTTTACAGTCTTCCAGGGAATTGAAATTTTTTCCATTAAGAGAATTTTGTAAAGACTGAAATAAGTGGAAATCCAAAGGTGCAATGTCTGGTGAATACGGCAGATGAATCAGAACCATCCAGCCAAGCTGTAACAGTTTTTGCCTGGTTATCAAAGAAACATGTGGTCTTCTTGCATTATCCTAATGGAAGATTATGCGTTTTCTGTTGACTAATTCCAGACACTGTTCGTCGAGTGCTGTTTTCAGTTGGTCTAATTGAGAGCAGTACTTGTTGGAATTAATTGTTTGGTTTTCCAGAAGGAGCTCATAATAGAGGACTCCCTTCCAATCCCACCATATACACACCATCACCTTCTTTGGATGAAGACCGGTCTTTGGTGTGGTTGGTGGTGGTTCATTTCGCCTGCCCCACGATATCTTCTGTTCCACATTATCATACAGTATCCAGTTTTCATTGCCTGTCACAATTTGTTTTAAAAACGGAACGTTTTCGTTACGTTTAAGTAGAGAATTGCATTCAGAAATATAGTCAAGAGAGTTTTTTTCACTTAGCTTATGTGGAACCGAAACATCAAAGTGAGTAACGTAACCAAGCTGGTGCAAATGATTTTCAGTGCTTGATTTGGATATTTTGAGTATGTCGGCTATCTCCCGTGTGGTATAACGCTGATTGTTCTCAATTAATGTCTCGATTTGATTGCTATCAACTTCAACTGGTGTACCCAACCGTGGAGCATCGTCCAGCGAGGAATCTCCAGCATGAAACTTCGCAAACCACTTTTGACACGTTTGATCAGTCACAGCACCTTCTCCATACACTGCACAAATCTTTTTTTGCGTTTCAGTTGCATTTTTACCTTTCTTGAAATAATAAAGCATAATATGCTGAAAACATTGCTTTTTTTCCTTCCATCTTCAATATTAAAATGGCCACACAAAAATTCACCAATTTTGATGTTTTTTTAAAATGTACACTGATATGACAGCTGTCACAATGCAGTCTAACAAAATTGTTTCGAATGAAGTTAAAGACAACTAAGTGCCACTAGAGCCATCTTAGGGAAAAAATCGAACAAACTTTTTGGCCAACCCAATAGATGACATGATTATGCATGTAGAAAGTTCTGAGTAATTGATGTAAAAAAAAAAGCTACTAGAATTTAAGTTTAGCTAGGCTACAAGTTCAGTTTCTGAAATACATCAATTGTATTTATGTAAACTTGCAATGTACAGTTGGCAATTGAAATTTGAAAAGCAGTACAATTTACAGTAGCATCAAATAGTATAAATATAAAAACATTCCCCAAGAACAGAAGAGTGAGAATATTTCTTAGAGTTCCCTGTAATAGAAGTTGCTTTGTATTCCCATTTCATTAATGAGGACATTGAGGTACAAAGGATTAAAGAACATCATTTGTTTATGAGCACACCTTCGTTAAATACCTGTTATGTAATAGATACTGTGCTAGGGACATAGTATATAGTAGTGAGTAAAAGATTATCCCTTCACTCATGGAGTTTATAATCTAATGGAGATTGCAGGGAGAAATAGATTGAGGGTGCTGTGTTCCCAGCCTTGGTTTAGCATTTTTTATTTAGATCAGTGGTTCAAAGCCATTACCTTTTAGTTAGATCTTAAATATTGTGACTTGTTGAATAATCTGGCCTCTATGCGGGCAAACTATTTTATTGTAATATATGCCTGACAGTTTATAGAGCGGTTAAAACTGGTTGGCTTGGTTGTTTAAAGTTTCATGTTAAGGATGGTCCATGCATATCTTCCCATACTCCCATTGAGCACCAATTTTATTTCAGGCAGTATTTTACCCACCTCCCCAATATATAGTATTATTTAATCCTTGCAATATCCCTAAGGTGGGTGGTTTTTCCTTTTTTATCACAGATGAGAAGACTAGAGCTCATAGAGCTTAAGTGATTTGCCTAGTTTCATTCAGTGGTTCAGTGATTCAGTCCCACACCGACCTGACTTTAAACTGTCGGTACCAGCTATTCTCATTTTTCTATTGGTCACACCCCTGGGCCATCCCATTCTTTCCCATTCAGGAAATGCGAGTAAGTGAGATTAATTTTTATAGTGCTAAGTTTGAATCTTCCTTTTTTTTTTTTTAGAGAAAAACTTTTTAAAATTTTTTTATTTTGGCTGTGTTGGGCCTTCGTTGCTGCGCTCGGACTTTCTCTAGTTGCGGTGAGCGGGGGCTACTCTTCGTTGTGGTGCACAGGCTTCTCATTGTGGTGGCTTCTCTTGTTGCGGAGCATGGGCTCTAGGTGCACGGGCTTCAGTAATTGTGGCTCGCGGGCTCTAGAGCGCAGGCTCAGTAGTTGTGGCACACGGGCTTAGTTGCTCTGCGGCATGTGGGATCTTCCCGGACCAGGGCTCGAACCCGTGTCCCCTGCATTGGCAGGCAGATTCTTAACCACTGCGCCTCCAGGGAAGCCCGAGTGCACTGATCTTTAAGTTTTATTGAGATATAATTCACACAACATACAGTTTACTCAATTAAGGTATACAATTCAATGGCTCCAAGTGTATTTATAGAAATGTGAAACCATTACCACAGTCAATTTTGGAACATTTTCCTCACCTCAAAAACCAAAACCAAAACCAAAAAACCTTACCCCTTAGCTTTCACCCTCAAAATCCCTCTCTCTCTCAGCTCTAGGCAACCATTAGTCTACTTTTTGTCTTGATAGATTTTGCCTGTTCTGAACATTTAATATAAATGGAATCATAAAATATGTGGTCCTTTGTGATTGGCTTCTTTCACTTAGCATCATGTTTATAAGGTTTGTTCCTGTATCAGAACTTGATTTCTTTTTATTGCCAAATAATATTCCATTGTATGGATAGACCTCATTTTGTTTATTCATTCTTTCAGTCGATGGACGTTTGGGTTGTTTCCATTTTTTGGCTGTTATGAATAATGTGCCATGAACATTCATGTACATGTTTTTGTGTGCACATATGTTTTCATTTCTCTTGGGTATATTCCTAGGAGTGGAATTGCTGGGTCTTATGGTTAAGAGATAGTCCATTAAAGGATGAACATAATATAAAACTAAGGATCTATTTTTTTTTAGTCATTAGTTTAACCCTTTGAGGGACTGCCAGACTGTTTCTCAAAGTGGCTGTGCCATTTACCTCCCCACCAGCAGTGTATGAGGGTTAAACTTTCTCCATATCCTTGCCAACGTCGTATTATCTGTCTTGTTGGTTATATGTGCCAGATCTTGAGTAAATACATAGACTTCCATAGGCAGGTTGTCCAGGAGAAAAAACAAAGGATTTCTTATTCTTATTGTTGGACTTGCTTGTCTGGAAATGGATGTTAATAAGTTACATGGTTAGGATTTTGCCATTTATTTAGGACTGAAATACTACTAAAAATCATTAATATTAGTTAAGAATTTTCTTGACAGTATACTGTAATATTTTGTTTGCTTGCCAGAACACAAAGTCATTCATTTAAAATCACCCCACTGATTTGACTCTGCTATGGGGTGAAAAGGTGGTGCTAACTAATGACTAAAAAAAGTACAGAGACCCCTAGTTTTAACCCATTAGGTCTAGTCTTTAATGGAGTATCTTTTTTTTTTTTTTTTTTAATGGAGTATCTTTTAACTACCTCAGGTAGTTTGACTCTGTTGTCAGCTGTGCTCCTTTATACTTAAGTTTAACTTTTGTCTGCTGTTCTCAATCCCTTTTAAGATGCCAATTTAGTTCAAGGAGGAAATGAAGACTTTAGAAACTCAGCAAATGTTGACATTTAAATTTTTACAGGAGCGAAAGATTAACCTTTGGCCCCCACTTCTACAAGGTTTTCTTAGTTCATATAGGCTTCATTCATGTGCTAAAGGCTGATTGTCAACATTCGTATTTTAACCTCAGTTTTCATAAGTTTATAACTTGTCCACAAGGTTTTCTTTAGGCTTGTTACTGAAGTATTTTTAAGCCCCCCAAAAGTGCATTTAAGTATATTAAAAGTGTGTTGTACTTTGTTTTGGGGAGCCCTGCTTTTTTTTAAAACGAGAAACTTGACTCTTGTCTATTTTTTAAACTGTCCATTCGGTGTTTTACTTAAAAAAAATCATTAGCAGGAGACAGGGTAATCAGCTTAAATGTTAGCGTAGAAAATAGGGCTTTTACTGAGGAGTCTTAACTTATCATACTTTGTTAAAAAAATTTTTTTTTCTTTTATCTTTATTTAAAAAAATAAACTTGTGTCAAAGGCTGACTTTCAATAGATTGAAGATTAGGAATGAATCAATCTAGAGTTGGAAAATTAGAAAACAAAGAGGAAAATGGAGGAAGTAAATGGAATATAACAAAAGTGAGGACTTAGAAAGAGAAAAAACGAAATGGATGCTGTTAGTTATGTGATTAATATGAAAATCTCAGTGAAGTAGATAATTTCACTCAAAGATAGTAGAAATTAATGTTGACAAAAATAAGATGGAAAATCAGAATAGCCTCCTATAACCAAGGAAAAATCAAGATTATAAAATTATTTCCTCCTCCTCCTCTTCCTCCTACTCCTTTGAAGCAGTGCAAAAAAATCCACTCCCTGGTTACTGGTGATCTCTCCTAACCTTTCAAGAAGTAGATAATTCTAATGTTAAATAATAACATAGGAATAATAAACTTTGATAGCAAAACCTGACAGATATGAGGAAGTAAAAGTATAACCTGATTTCATTTATGAATATATAGATGTTTAAATTCAAGTAAAAATACTTGCGAATGGCTAATTATTTTATTTATTTCAGAGAGTTTATCCGAAGAATGTTGGACAAGTTCAACATTTTAAAAATGTATTAATAGGACTTCCCTGGTGGTGTAGTGGTTAAGAATCCGCCTGTCAATGCAGGGGACACGGGTTCAAGCCCTGGTCTGGGAGGATCCCACATGCCATGGAGCAACTAAGCCCTGTGCCACAACTACTGAGCCTGCGCTCTAGAGCCCGCGAGCCACAACTACTGAAGCCCGCGTGCCTAGAGCCGGTGCTCCACAACAAGAGAAGCCACCACAATGGGAAGCCTATGGACCGCAACAAAGAGTAGTCCCCACTCGCCGCAACTAGAGAAAGCCTGCGCACAGCAACGAAGACCCAATGCAGCCTAAATAAATAAATAAATTTATTTAAAAATATTTATGTAGCACTCACTTAAAAAAAAAGTATTACTGTATGTAGAGATGACTCTATACTAATATATCTAGAGTATAGTGCTACTGAATGGCTAGTAGCACATATTTTGAAGCCAGGTAACTTAGGTCTAGATCCTGGCTCTGCTTCTTGCCAGCTGTGTGACGGTGGGGAGTTCACTAAACTTCTCTTATAGTTTCCTCATCTAATAATGAGACTACTGATAGCTATCATATAAGGTTGTCATTAGTTTGCTAGGGCTGCCATAACATAGACCGGGCGGCTTAAACAACAGAAATTTACTTTCTCACAGTTCTGGAGGCTGGAAGTTCAAGATCAGGATGTCAGTAGGATTGATTGCTTTTGAGGCTTTCTCTCCTTGGCTTGCAGATGGCCACCTTCTCGCTATGTCCTCATATGGTCTTTCCTCTGTGTGTGTGCATGTCTGGTGCCTCTGTGTCCTAATTTCCACTTTGTATAAGGACATCAGTCGTATTGGATTAGGGTCCACCCTAATGACACATTTTAGCTTAGTTACCTCTTCAAAGGCCCTGTCTCCAAATACATTCTGAGGTTTTGGGGATTAGGACTTCAACGTATAAATTTGAGGAAGACACAGTTGAGCCCACATTACAGGTTGTTAGGAGGATTAAATGTGCTAATATAGAATACCTGACCGTGTAGCAAGCACTACCTAAGTATTGTTTACCATTATCATTACTTAACTATAGCAAGTAGTTATAGAATTCATATTAATAATAAATAAATAGCAAAAAGTAAAATAAATAATATATTAAAAACTTTAAAATACTTCTAGATTCAAAGGAAGTTGCAAAAAAAAAATGTACAGGGAGGTTCCATGTACCCCTTCTCTCCCAATGTGAGCACCTCATGTAATTATAGTACCATATTAAAATCAGGAAATTGACATTGGTGAAATCCACAGAACTCATTCGGATTTCATGTATACGCACATCATTTGTGTGTGTGTGTACATGTACTTCTGTGAAATTTTATCACTTGTGTAGCTTATTGTATCCACCACCACAATCAAGATGTAGAACTGCTCCAACAAGACTCTCTCCTGCTACTCCTTTGACAATATTGATTCTTCCAATCTAAGAACATACTATATCCTTCGTCTGTATGTCTATCTTCATGCCAGTGCTGTGTGTTTTGATTACTGTAGCTTTGTAATAAGTGGAAGTGGGAGACCTCCAACTCTAACTTTTTACAAGATTGTTTTGGCTCTTTGCAGTCTTATTACAGTTTTTAATGGTAAAGCACTAGAGGAGTCACCTTGAAAAAAGAAGAACAAAACAGTGTTCTTTATGGTGATTATTTTTGTTTTATTCAAAGCAGTAAAATATGAAACAAATAAGATATAAATTGTGGAAAGGAATGTATAAGCTTATTATTTATAAACGCTATGATTTATATCTAGACAACAAACTCAAGAGGAACAAACTGCGAGATGATTAGAAAGAATAACAGTTCAGTAAAGTGACTGGCTAAATGAAAATTATATAATTCCTGAATGTCAGCAGTATCAGAAAAATAGGAAAAATTGAATCCCAGTTATTTTAACTTGGGAGATGAAGACGAAGATGTCACAGTGGTGAATGGGAGTTAAACTTTGGTAACCCATAAGCTTTTATGCCTTTGGGGTTAATTTCCCCCTGGGGTTAGTAATTGAGGTCAAAGGCTTGAACTGGAACTGTATAAGGGTGGGAATTGGGAAGGGGCAAACCTGTCTATGAATTAAGACTAGTAAAACTGCCCACCAGTCCAGGACATAGGATGGAAGTGAGCTGCCTAACTTTGGATTGTGGATGTTAAAAGCCACAAGAAATGGAAACTCCAATTTTGTGTGGAAGTCCTGGGCAGGAAAGCTAATGTATAAATATGTTTGGAACTGATGAATGTTGTAGGGCACTGGCAGAGGTGACCATTAAACTTCCCTTGGGACTGACTGCTCCTTAACCCCTGAAATGTGGAGGACTCCCTCAAAGCCGAACATGAACTCATACAAAACTTATAAAGCACCTTAGTAAAAAGATGCAACAAATAGGAAAATTTACAATTGAAGGACTGATAATAATAGACTGGAACTTAATTATCTAGTATATAGTCCATATTCAGTTTCTGCCTTTGTCCCAATAATGTCCTTTATTGGTTTTGCTATCCAGAGTCAAATCAAGGATCATACATTGAATTTAGTCATGCCTTTTTATCCTCATCTAATTTAGTTCAGTTTTTTTCTGCCTTTTTTGTTTTTTAGTGATAGTGACATTTTTGAAAGATAACATTGTTTGCCTAAAAGCCTTTGGTTAGCTCCCTTACTAGACAGTAAGCTGTTTTAGAACAGGGACTGTATGTCATTTATCCCTGCTAATTAAATTTAATCTAATGATTTTATAATAATTTGGGATGCTGTGCATCAGAAAAGGATGGGGAAAGGGAGGATTAAGTGATTCTTAATCCTTTTTTTCTTTTCGTTAGACACACATACCCAAGGAACCACAAGGACCCTTGTGCCTCTTGCATCGATATTTCAAACACTACAATGTACACCACTGTTATGCACACTTTATAGTTTATGTCATTATCAGTAATTGCTAATAAAAAATAGGTTCTTCAGTTCTCTCTTGCCTGTATTCATCGCACTTGCCATTTCCTTTTTTTTTTATAAATTTATTTTATTTCATTTATTTTTGGCTACGTTGGGTCTTTGCTGCTGTGTGTGGGTTTTTCTCTATTTCCAGCGAGCGGTAGCTACTCCCCGCCGTGGTACGCGGGCTCCTCACCGCGGTGGCTTCTCCCGTTGCGCAGCACAGGCTCCAGGTGCACAGGCTTCAGTAGTTGTGGCATGCGGGCTTCAGTAGTTGTGGCTCGCGGGCTCTAGAGTGCAGGCTCAGTAGCTGTGGTACACGGGCCCAGTTGCCCCGCAGCATGTGGGATCCTCCCGGACCAGGGCTCGAACCCGTGTCCCCTGCATTGGCAGGTGGACTCCTAACCACTGCGCCACCAGGGAAGCCCCGCCATTTTCTTTTGAAAATGATGGATAGTTGGTGGGTAAAGTGGATAGTTAAAATATAGTGTACAGTTTTATTACTATCCAAGGGGGGGGCAGAATACTTCATAATGGTTACAATAAAGATAATTCACAAACGGAATATTTTAAGAATTTAGGCATAGAAAGATTCAATTTAAATTATTCTAGAATTCTTATGTAAATAAAGCTCTTTTTTTTTCAGTTAAAACATCATGGAACTCTTATTATATCTTTAAAGGAATAAGTCCTTTGTTGATTTATGTCACTGGGAATACATGATTTGATTTTATTTCTTATCCCTAGTTTCACTTTATTTTTTTATTTGCAGTTTCACAAGTATCTATGAAGCTCTCTGGTATATTGTGTTGATTACAGTTTAAAAATAGTGCTTTAAGGACACAGTGAAAAGAAAACTTAATACACCCTTAAAGGAATGTGAATTATTTCTGACGCTAAGCCTAGTAACTGTTGTTTTTTTAACAGCCTTATTGAGATGTAATTCATATACCATACAATTCACCCATTTAAATTACACAATTCATTGGTTTTTAGTATATTCACAGATATGTACAACCATCAACACAGTTTTAGAATATTTTTATCACCTCAAAAAGAAACCCCATACCCTTTAGCTATCACCCCCATGTTCTCCAACTCCTCCCCTAAGCAACTACTGTTTACTTTCTGTTTGTCTTAGATTTCCCTATTCTGGATTTTCACATGAGTGGAGTCATTTGATATGTGGTCTGTTGTGACTGGCTTTTACTCAGCAGAATGTTTTCAAGGTTTGTTTATATTGTAGCATGTATCACTGCTTGATTCCTTTCTATGGTCAAGTAATATTCCATTGTATGAATATACCATATTTTGTGTATCCATTTATTAGTTGATGGATATCTGGATTGTTTCCACCTTTTGGCTTTTGTGAGTAATGCTGCTGTAAAGATTTGTGTCCAGGTTTGTGTGTGTACATGTTTTTATTTCTTTTCAGTATGGACCTAGGAGTAGCATTCCGGGTCATATGTAACTGTGTTTAATTGTTTGAGGAACTGCCCGACAGTTTTTGAAAGCACCTGCACTATTTTACATTCCTACCAGCAGTGTGTGAGGTGTGAGGGTTCCAGTTTCTCCACATTCTTGCCAGCACTTCTTGTTGTCTTTTTGAATCTAGCCATCCTAGTAGGTGTGAAGTGGTACCCCATTTTGGTTTTGATTTGTGTTTCCCCTTTGGCTAATGATGTTGAGCTTCTATGCATGTGCTTATTGGCCATTTGTATCTCATCTTTGGAGAAATGTCTGTTTAGACCTTTTGCCCATTTTAAATTGGGTTATCTGTGTTTATTTCTGAATTGTAAGCGTTCTTTATACAGCATACAAGTACCTTATCAGATATGTGATTTGCAAATATCTTCTTTTGTGGGTTGTCTTTGTTGATAGTGTCTTTTCAACCATAAACGTTTTTAATTTTGAAAAAGTCCAGTTTATCTTTTTTTTTACTTTTGTTGTTGGCACTTTTAGTGTCATACCTAAGAATTCTTTGCCCAGTTTGAAGTCATGAAGATTTACCCCTATTTTTTTTTTTAAGTGAACTTTTTGGCTGCATTGCATCTTCGTTGTTGCGTGGGCTTTCTTTAGTTGCGGCGAGCGGGGGCCACTCTTCGTTGCGGTGCATGGGCTTCTCATTGCAGTGGATTCTCTTGTTGCGGAGTGCGGGCTCTAGGCGCGCGGTCTTCAGTAGTTGTGGCATGCGGGCTCAGTAGTTGTGATGCACGGGCTTAGTTGCTCCGCGGCGTGTGAGATCTTCCCGGACCAGGGCTCGAACCCGTGTCTCCTGCGTTGGCAGGTGGATTCTTAAGCACTGCGCCACCAGGGAAGTCCCTTTTCCTCTACTTCTTTTTTTTTTTTTTTAATTTTTATTTATTTATATATTTATGGCTGCATTGGGTCTTCGTTTCTGTGCGAGGGCTTTCTCTTGTTGCGGCAAGTGGGGGCCACTTTTCATCGCGGTACGCGGGCCTCTCACTATCGTGGCCTCTCTTGTTGTGGAGCACAGGCTCCAGACGCGCAGGCTCAGTAATTGTGGCTCACGGACCTAGTTGCTCCGCGGCATGTGGGATCCTCCCAGACCAGGGCTCGAACCCGTGTCCCCTGCATTTGCAGGCAGATTCTCAACCACTGCGCCACCAGGGAAGCCCCCTCTACTTCTTTAGTTACTGTTTCCTTTGGTTCCGTGAACATATTTAGGATGGCTATTTTGAAATATTTTTCTATTAAATCCAGCATCTGGTCATTCTCACCGGCAGTTTCTTTTGCCTGCTTTTTTTTTTTCTTTTCCTGGTATATGGGTCATACTTGTTTGTTTCTTTGCATGCCTCATGATTTTTTGTTGGAAATTGGCCATTTTAGATGATACATTGTAGCACCTCTGGGTACTGATTTCTCATCCTGTTCTTTGGGGCCTTGTTATTGTTATTTGCTTGTTTATTTGTTTAGTGACTGGCTGGATTATTTTAGTGAAGTCTGTTTTACCACCCATCGCCCCAGAGCTAAGCCTCTGATGGTATTCCTCAGGGAGGCATGGCTTTAGGTAAGCCTGCAGGTACCCTGTGGTGACTGGTACTCAGTAGGACTCTCTTTTCCTGACCAACCCAGCTGTTAAACTACACTAATTGTCCAGATTGCTCTCTTGTTTTCAACAGTGCCCTGAGGCATACATTCCTCTACAAACTAATCCAATCAATTTGGGGCTCCTTGGAAGGAAAAGTTTCTGAGGTCAATGTTTGCTATTTGTTCTGACCCCAGGAGGTCTCCTCCCTGGTGTCTTATTCCTTGATTCTCTCCTGCAAACTAGCTGACCTACAGTCTAGACTGTATCTTCATTACACGAATCTCTTTCCGCTTGCCTTTTACCAAACCCTCCCTTAGATTTAAACTTGTCCACACTCTGTTGGGAATGAAGTCAGGTCCTTTGGGAAAAGATTTGGTACTACATGTTCCAGCTTTTCTTCCCTGGCAAAATATCTAAGCCAGGGTTCTGGGGCTGGGAGTGGGGACAGTGAGTAATACTTTTCTGTGAGTGACATTCAGGCTGTAGGAACTGAGTGCCAGGAGGTAGAATGTGGAGATGGGGCACCACAGCAGCTTGTCTCTCCTGGTGTTGAACCACTGTCTCATGAGCTGAGCGGGAGGGCTGTTGGGGTCCCAGTATTCTCAGTTTACCATGCCTAAGGCAGAGCCTCTGTTCCACAAGTCGATGTTGGGCAGAAGGGAGCCTCCTGTCTTTGATGTACTTGCCTGGGACTTAGCCTCAGTAATGGGGGCTGGGGACGGGTTGAGAAGCCCGAAGTCCTGCTCCTCCCAGGAAGAAAGCCCTTGGACTGAGAGCTGGGGGAAGAGGGGACCTTGTGCTCTTGGCTGCAGCAGTCTGGAGCCTTGCTGAGATGGGGGGTTGGGGGCGGGGTTGGGGTTGGGGGTGGGGTGGGGAGAGTGGTCTTGGTTTTAATACCACAGACTTTTCACCTTTCAGGCTGAATTTTCATAGATTTTATTGAACGGTTGTTTCTTCATTTGCTGTTTGCCCTTAGGGACCATTGTCAGAGGCTTTGAATGGTGGTTTTTACAAATAATTTGCATCAGTTTCCCTGAGGAGTGAGCTAGCAGAGATCCTCACGCCATTAGGCTAGAAGTCAATCTCTTGTAACTGTTTTTTGAGCTAGCAGTCATGCCTCTTTTAAAGCATGATTCGGAAAAGCGTTTCCTTCATTATGGTCTCTGACCACCTCCTCATGAGGAACCCTTGACATACCCCGTAACACCTCAACTTTCAGATATTGCCTGTGTGATACAAGAGGCCAAGAGAATTGATTTTCCCCTGCTTATTTTCCTTAAAGAATGAACTTGCTACATGTGGAAGTACTCTAGAAGGGAAAATTTGCACGAGTTCAGAGTTTATAAAGGAAATGAAAATAGTATTAGCTAGAGAATTTTAACATGAGGACCCTGTACTATATGGTTGATTGAGTTCTTTTCAAGTTGGCTCAGAGGTGTTGCAGTTAACTCTTGGCTTCTTTGACCTGACTTAGATATCAAAATCAAATGGCTTCTCCCTCATTTTTGCTGTCATCCTTAAATAAGTTTCTTTTGATTCCTTTTTTTTTTTTTTTTCTTTTCAGGGGCCACTCAATAGTGAGTCTTCCAACCAGAGCTTGTGCAGCGTGGGGTCCTTGAGTGATAAAGAAGTAGAGGTAAGAAGCCACATCCATTGCAAGACTTCTCATATTGCCACACTTTTGGTCTGGGTTAAACCATAGCACTGCAAACTCTGGGGTCCTGTTAGGGTCTGTGTGAATGACTCCCCTTTGAGTTGTTTGCTCGTTGTACAGTTGTGATGTGGCCTTGATGGGTTTTTATTATGATAATCATAATTATCAATAAAGGGTAGAGATTTGCAGTTGTAGCTGAATTAGCCTAGGTGCCCTTGAATTTTAGCACTTTTCAGTACTTCAACAGAGTGGGTTAGTGTGGCCCGACAGACTTTAGTAAGAAAATTTGAAGTCTTTTTTTTTTTAAAGGCACACAACCTAGCTGCATAGATAGGTAACCGCTTACTTTGCACTTAGATAAAACTTTCGATAAATTAGTCAGTTGATTATGTATATCTTTCCTTTTTGGAAAAAAGGATTAGATTTAAGCTCTTTTAAAGTAGAAATATTGTGGGAATTCCCTGGTGGTCCAGTGGTTAAGACTCGGCGCTTTCAGTGCCAGGCCTGGGTTCAATCCCTGGTTGGGGAAATAAGATCCCGCAAGCCAAGTGACATGGCCAAAAAAAAAAGTAGAAATATTGTAACAGCTGCTGTCTGAGAGCCTACTATATGCTAGATGCTTGTACTACATTTGTGCTTTGTAAAATAGCTCATTTAATCTTTGCAGCAACCCTGATTTACAGATAAGTAAATTGAAGCTCTGATATTTTGAGCAGTTTGCCAAAAATTGTATAGGTGGCTTGGTTCCAGATCCTGTACTCTTTCCATGACCCTGCCCTAAGAGTAGGACACTCATTTAGGACTTGTCTGAGCCAGTTAAATCTCCTTATAAATTTGATATTTTGTACATACTCTCTAATTTTCATAATGTGAAAAATTTAACAAAATGCTAATTGTGATGTATATGGTATTTAACAGACTCCTGAGAAAAAACAGAATGACCAGCGAAACCGGAAAAGAAAAGCTGAACCATATGAAACTAGCCAAGGTAGTAATAATTTCACACCAGTAAAAATACTAGATTCTTATGTACTTAGATAGAAAATTTCCAGCTCACACTAAGTAATTAGTTTGTGCACAGGGATTCCTAACAATGGAGATTTGTATTCCTTAAGGGAATATCAGGCTGTTTATTATAGACTTGCCATTTGATACACACTTGAGGAAACAGTGTTAGTTCTTTGGGGACTCTGGTTTTTCCCTGTTGTAAGTTAACGATCTTCTCACCATGGGTATGTCTTCAGACTAAGCATTTATTGTACAGAAAAGAGGTTACATTGGAGTTTTAACTATGTCTTGCACTAGATCAGTGATTTGTTAATAAATAGGCAAGCAGAAATGGTTTCAGTCACATGGCTGTCCTTTTACCTACCCTTCTTCCATGTCAATTATTTAGTTGTACATTGGTGCCCAGTGGAATAAATCTGTAAATATGATGGTAATAATGCCAAATTTCTGTAAATAATTAAAGAAAAAATAAATGAATGGCAGGGCTTCCAAGAAATGGACACCCTAGTCTTTTTTTTTTTTTTTTCCCATATTCTTTTAATCTGCAAATCATTTTTTACTTTTTTGGGAGAAAATTTTCCCAAAGTGACAAGGTCACATAAAGTTTTTTGTGAAATAGAATAAACCCTTTTGTTCTGATGAATTTGTTTTGAATTTTTTATCCTCTTAGTTGGGGGTGTAGTTTATAGTTCAGTTTTATTTTGATGCACAGTTGTGGCATGAGTTTTGTTAGTGTACTTGTAAAAGAAAGATTAGTGAATCTTAAAGGAAAGCGAGCTGTGAAAAAGTCTTTCTTTCACTGCTTATTTCAGTCTTTTAATTTTGTGGAGGAAACTGTCTTCTATTTTGTGGAGGAAACTGTCTTCTGTTCTTATGATACAGGTATTTTGGCTCATTTGTTAAAAGTAAGCTTGACATTTGAATTGATAACAATATAGGCAGTTATTGAATACATAGTACACTTTAGTGAATGATGGTTTACTTGTGTTACTGGAAAAACTATACTTACTTTGGTTTTATTTTCAGGGAAAGGCACTCCTAGGGGACATAAAATTAGTGATTACTTTGAGGTAAGTTAAATTTTTGGAAAAAGAAATCTATAGTGAGTTTTTAAAAAACCTAAATCCCTTTGTTCATTTAAGGCTTTAGAGAGGAATATATTGCCTTTACTGTGCTCTCCTCCCCTCCCTCCCCATCTTCATCAACCCTATGCTGCCCCATCTCTATAAGAGGAAACGGCTGCTGACTTCCTAAATTTAAATTTGTTTATGATGTGTCTTTTCTGTGATGATATAAAAATTCACAAATGAGGTGATTTTTCTCTTGGCCAGACTAGGTTTCGTGTCTTACAAAGATTGAAGTGAAATGACTTGGACTCTTGTTTTGTCCTCTTCCCTTTAGTCCATTGGAACCTGTAGTAAGCTCACTGACCCATCCTTAGTGGTTACTGAAGAAGACACTAACATCCACTGTACCACTATATTCCTGCTTCATGTATTTTGAGACAAGAAGGGAAAACATTCTTCTCTTATGTCCTTTCAAAACCATGTGTACCTTCAGCTTTCTAGCCATGTTTTCTTTATATCTTGGTACATTTCTGCTGGAGCTCCTCCTTAAAATCTCGTTGAAAAGATAGCAAAATTTGACTTATATGGCATTTTCTCTCTAGAATAAGATGTATTGACTTAAAGGGGCCGTATATAATTAAGACCTGTTTGTGTATTAATCTTTTACTCTCCTTATATGAAGCCTAGTACTGTTGTGAATTATTCATATCCATTTTTCCCTGTTGGCCAGTTTGCTGGGGGAAGCGGGCCAGGAACCAGCCCTGGCAGAAGTGTTCCACCAGTTGCACGATCCTCACCGCAACATTCCTTATCCAATCCCTTACCGGTAAGCATTCACCTGGAGAAATTTGACACCTGTTGTAGGAGACAAGAAGCCCAGGAACACTCGAGCAAAGTTTCTCTTCCATTAATTACCCAAGGGGAATGAGGCATTAAGGAGAAACGTTCATAGCATTACCTATGAATCACTTAACTTAGATTCAAATCTGTATCTGTAAATTTACATTTTATAAGAGCTGACCCTTTTCTCCCAGTATAATAAATTACTTCTAGGCCTGCAGCTCATTGTTCTGTCAAGGAAGTGATTTCCAATCCAAACATTAGATTTTTATCCTTGCCAGACTTAAATGTTCCTATAACTAAATTCCTTAAAAAAAAAAATTTGGTCAGCTCCTGGCATTTGAATTATTTTTAAGGCTTACTCGGTGATGTAGTAGAGAAGCTAAAGCTACACAAATTTGGGATAGGTTTGTTTTCTGCCTATAAGTGAGATCTGAAACTCTTAAAAACATTATAGCCAAGTTAGTGGTTCTCAACCAGAGGTAGTTTGTCCCCTCAGGGGACATTTGGCAGTGTTGGAGTAATTATTGGTCAGAAATAGAGGGTGAGTGGAAGGATGCCATAGGCATTTACTAGGCGGAGGCCAGGGATGCTCTTAAACATCCTACAGTGCACAGGGCAGGCGCCACAACAAAGAACGATCCAGTCCAAAATGACACTAGTGCCAAGGTTGAGAATCCCTGAGCTAGCTAATGTAGGGTTTTGTGTTAATTTGCTCAAGTGCCTTTGGATAATTTGTTGATACCAGTAAGAACTCTGTACTTAAGAGTGTATTATGTCTACTGATGCCTCAGGTATTGCTGTGGGATCCAAGGGAAAAGGGAGATCAGGAGTTTTCATCCTAGGTCTCTGTTTAGGAAAGTTGCTTTTCTCTGCCTCAGCAGAGTTGATTAATACTACTTTTTTCCTAAATGATTTAGTCTTCTGTATTGTTAAAGTATTTTAAAATATCCTTCCCCTCTTCTCTCTCATGAAAACATGCATTCATTAGGGTGATTATAATTATTAAAGCACTTAGGAAAATGTATTCAACTTGAAATTTTTGCTATTATTTTGTCATCCTTGTCATATTTAAAAATGTTAGAAATGTTTGATGTGTAGATCTGTTTGGTTAGGTTGAGGTTTGTTAGATAACTTTCGAGGAGGCCTATATCTATATTTTTATTAAGTTTTAAACCAGTTAAAGTTTTAAAATGTTAAATGAGATTGCAGAATTATCTATTTGGGATGAATATGATTTGTAGAATTTTGTTGTCTATTACTCTTTTCTTCCTGAAAAAGATTTTTTTTTCATTTGGTTTTTAGTAGTGTGACCACCCATCTATCATGTGTCCATTTAAGTCAGGTCTTACCTGAAAACAAAAGAGATGATTCAATGATCTGTAGACATTTCTGCCACCTCTATGAATGGTGGTGGGGCCTCATCATTATTATGCAAATCTAAGTATATCTTGGGTGTTAAAATAGGAACCAAGCCTTAATTTCCTTTTTCCATTGCACTGAGAAGCTCTTTATCCTTCTAACTTAGATTCTGTGTTTCATTGTTATAATTACTGATTTGTGTATATCCTTCAGCTCCCTTTCCCCACTCTCTCTCCATCATACTTGCCTGAAAAAACTCAACCCTGGTTATCTAATTTTCCACCTTTTCCTTGTCTAAGCAGCTCAGCATGGTTAGAGGAAAACACATATACCCATGCTGACTGATCTCACTTTAAGTTCATGACCACCAACCTCATGAACCCCCTAGTTGCTGCCAGTCCTATTATATTTCCATAGTTAGTTCCCTTTCCTAGATGAATATTTCATATTTTTGTCATTTCCTGCAAGCCTCCAGCAACGCTTCCTCCTCCTCTACTATTTCAACTGATGGCTTTACTTTTTTATTTTCCTGAGAAAGCAGAAGCAATCAGAAGAGAACTTTCACATGCACCTATGCCAAATCTACCAAGTTACTTGTATCATTATCCATATCTGCCTTTTAGGATGAAAGAACTTGCCAGCCCTTTACTTGGGCACTGGTTTCCCTGAAAATTACGTATACAACTCTACTTGACATTTCCACTTACATAACTAAATGGACAGCTTAAAAACGTCCACAGAGGAACTCTTGCTCACTAGCAAAACAACAACAACAAACTGCTCTTCTTGCAGTCTGCCCTGTACTGGTAAATGACAGTTTACTCTGTCCAGTTTTTCAGATCATAACTTCATGCCCCATATCTAACCTGTCAATAAATCCTGTTTTCTTTTAAAAAATACCCAAATCCCAACCTCTTTTCTATTCTTTTGGTTCTCTGCATTAAATCTCCAAAGTGGTCTCCCTGTTTCTGCCTGTGTCTAACCTACTTTCAGTATAGTAGCCAGAATGATTCTGTGAAAAAATTAAGACAGATCCTGCTCAAAACTGTCCAGGGACTAGTCCAGACTGTTCTGGGCTTACATGGCCTAGAAGCTCCTACATGATCTTTGCTCGCCCCATCCGCCTGACTCCATGTGCTCCCCCCTCACCCTCATACCACTCCGGCCATGCTGGCCTCCTTGAAGTTCCTTGAACACTGTGAAGCACTCTTTTGCTTCACGGCCTTTGTACCTGCTATTCCCTCTTTCAGGAATAGCATGATTAGCAATCTCTTCATCAGGCTGTTGCTCAAAAATGACCTTATCAGAGAGGTCTCTCCTGGCCAACTTCTTTAAATATCAGTCCCTCTCATCTTGTAACTCTGTCCCTAATCCTGCTTTAATTCTTAGTTATTACTACCTGACATATGTATTTAAATTTTGATATATATGTAAATTTTTTCATTGATTCATATTTATACATATAGAAGTGTACACATGTAAGTCTACAGCTTAATGAAGTTTCACAAACTGTGTACCAGTACAAGAAACAAAATACCAGGCCCTCCAGAAACCCCCTTATGCTCCCTTCCAGTCGTTAGCCCCCTCCCTGCCACTGGGGATAGCCACTATCCTGACTTCTCACAGTACAGGTGGGTTTTTTTGTTTTTGTACTTTGTATAAAAGGAATCATACAGTATATACTCTTGTGTCTGGCTTCTTTCGTTCAACATTACTTTTGTGAGATTCATCCATACTGTGTGTTGTAGATCATTCATTGTCGTTGTGTGGTATAATTTTAATATTTTTATTTAATAATTTAAATATCTTAATTTTTAACTATACAATTAATCTATTGCCCAGCTTCTCCCACCAGAATGTTAATCCTGAGAGAGCAGGGATTTTGTTTTATTTACTGCTGTTTCCATCTCTTACAGTGTTTATTACATAAAGATGTAATCATTTTAACTATCCCCCCACCCCCACCGCCGTTCACATGGAATAGATATCTTGTTCAATTTTTAGTCTCTAACACCCAAAACAGTGTTGGGTACACAGTGGGGGCTCAAGACTATTTGTCAAAAGGGAAGAATGGATAAAGAATTACTTTAGCATTTTTCCCCCAAGTGATTCTTTTATATTTTTTGTTAAATACAAGAAAGTACATAAACCGTGAGCCTTTTAATGCAGGAGTTGGTAAACTACAGCCCACAGTAGCAAGCTAAGAATGATTTTTAGATTTTTTGAGTTGTATAGACAAAGAAGAATATATGCCACAGAGATGATATGTTGCCTGAAAAGCCTAACGTATTTCTGTCTGACCCTTCACAAAAAATGTTTCCAGGAAATCATTATGAGGTTAACTCCATGTAATCATCACTTAGGTCAGAAAGTAAAATATTTCCAGCACCCTGGAAACCTTCCTTGATCACAACCCCCTCCCAATACCCTAGAAACAACCACTGTTCTAATTTTTGTGATTATCATTTGCTTTTCCTTATAGTGTGACCACATATGCATCCCTAAACAAAATAGTTTAGTTTTGTCATTACGATAATTTTGTTAAACATGGCATTTAATCACAGTATTTAGATCTTCTGTATTCTGACTTTTGGCTGTTTGTTCTGTCAGTTACTAAGAGAGGTATATTTATGACTCTCATGATTGTGGGAATAGTTTGTTTCTTCCTGTGTATATATTTTTGCTTTATGTATTACTAAGTGATTCTCTTCATTTCTTCTGATACTTTTTGCTCTAAATGCAATCAATATATCTGATATTTAGTATATCCAAACCACTGTATGGTGTAAATACTTCCATTTTTATACTATCAACTTTTCATTATTTTGTTTTCAGTGTATCTGACAAATATCATATAGTTGAAATTTTTTTCTTTATTCAGTCTAAAATCTTTTTTAGGGAATTCCCTGGCAGTCCAGTGGTTAGGACTTGGCACTTTTACTGCTGGGGCCCGGGTTCGATTGCTGGTTGGGGAACTAAGATCCTGCAAGCTGCACGGCACGGCCAAAAAAAAAAAAATCTTTTTTAAACTTCAGTATTTATCCTATTTACATTTAATAAACTTATCATTATATTGGTTTTAAATATACCAGCTTCTAATTATTTTCTGTTTATCTTGCCTGTTCTATGTTACTTTTTCTTTCATTCCTTGTTTTCATTTGGATTAAAAAAAATTATTTCATATTTTTCTCCTCCACTAGTATGTAGGTCCTATGTGGTGTTTCTCTTAGAAGTTACCACAGGTATCTTTTTTTTTTTTTTTTTTAAAGGATTTTCTTATTTATTTATTTATTTATTTATTTATTTTTGGCTGTGTTGGGTCTTCGGTTCGTGCGAGGGCTTTCTCCAGTTGCGGCAAGCGGGGGCCACTCTTCATCGCGGTGCGGGGACCGCTCTTCATCGCGGTGCGCGGGCCTTTCTCTATCGCGGCCCCTCCCGTCACAGGGCACAGGCTCCAGACGCGCAGGCTCAGCAATTGTGGCTCACGGGCCCAGCTGCTCCGTGGCATGTGGGATCTTCCCAGACCAGGGCTCGAACCCGTGTCCCCTGCATTAGCAGGCAGATTCTCAACCACTGCGCCACCAGGGAAGCCCACCACAGGTATCTTTAATATGCCAAAGTTTGATGTTAATAGTATCTTTGCCCTCCTCACAAATATATGATAACCTTGATTCCATTTATGTGCTACTGCTTTGGTGGTGGTGGTGTAGGTTTATATATTGCCATTTTTTTTAGTCTCATAAAACATCATTATTATGCTGTCAGTATTCATTTAGATTTATCTATATACTTACCTCTTTCTTTGTACTTCTTCCCATTTTACATATTACACCTTCCACTCTAGGGTCACTTCCTTCTGCCTTCAGTGGTCCTTTAGTATTCTTTTAGTACAGTGTTTATCTGCTGGGGGTTAACTCTCTAGGTTTTTGTTTGCTGAGATAACTTTCTTTTGCCCTTATTCTTGAAAGATGTTTATGCTTGTATATTTCTAGATTGGCATTTTTTATCTTTTCACACAATTGAGTATATCATTACTATCATCTGGTTCCCATTGTTACTACTGAGAAAACACTTTTCATTTACTTGTTATTTCTTTGAAAGTATCTGCTCTGCTTCCCCCCATCCCCAGCTGCTTTTAACATTTTTATATGTGGTGTTCTGCAGTTTTACTGTGATGCATCCTTTTATTTTATTTTTTAATTCGTTGGGCTTCTGGTATTTGTGGGTTGGTGTCTTGTACCATTTCTGAATAATTATTTGCCATTGTCTTCAGATATTATCTTGGCCCTGTTTCTTTTTCCTCCACCTATAAAATTTCAATTAACCGTATGTTAGACTGTCTCACTTTATCACCATGCCCCTTAACTTCTTTTTTCTATTTTCTTTTGGTCTCTGTATGCTCCATTCTGGATAGTTCTTGCCTTTCAGTTCCCAAATTCTCTGTTTTGGTTTATCTAATTTGCCCCATTGAATTCTTAGTTTTTGTTATTTTATGTTCCCTGCAGATATATTCAAACTTGTCTTTTATTTTTTTAATCTAGTAGACATAGTTGTTTTATAACCTGTCTGTTAATTCTTGTATTTGAAGTTTTTTTGAATCTGTTTCTGCTGTCTCTTCTTTTTCCTAGTTGTTGCTCAGGGCTTTATTTCTTTTATGCTTTTGGTTTTTTGTCTTTGTGCTGCTCATTGTTCTTGAAAAATTATTTGTGAAATTTCTTTGAGATCAAGAATAAGATATGTTCCTCCAGGGAGAATTTTTATTTGCTTCTTTCAAGTGCTTAGAGATTCTACCCATCTCTACAAACTACTGAATTCATGGCTTGCATTTTGTCTGTTTGGTTTGCTTATTTTGTTTCTTTCTTTCAACCACCCAGGCATTATTGATTCGGATTATGTTAACATTTCTCAGGGGAGCCTCCACCTGCTGCATGGCCAAGGCAACTTCATTGCAGCTCCCTGAGGGCAGAGGAAATATTTCTTCTGGCTTACATTTTCCCTGAGGCTGTAATAACCCTTTGGAAGTGTAGCTTAAAGTGGGAAGGGTTTCATAATGAACCCCCTACTATGGGTGGGCTTTGGCCTGTGACTCTCCAGTTGGCAACATGGTGCCCTGGAAATGGAAATTCAAGATCTGCAGGTACTCTTAGGGCAAATGTGACTTTGTTTCCCTTAGGTTTTGCCATGACAGACCCCTGCTATTTTATCAACTTTTCATTGCTTTTAATATCTTTTTTTTATATTTTGTCTTGTCTTTACAGTTGTTTTCTAAGGGGAGGTTGGTACAAACATCCCAGCCTGCGATATTTCCAGAGATACTTAAAGATCTTTCAGCCCTTGGCAAATATTTATTGAATGTATAACAGAATGGTTTGTTTTAATATTGCAGCTTCAATGATACAGTCTCCCAAGTAGTGAGAATATTGTGAATGAGTATTACAGGTATTCTGGAGCCTGAATTTAAACCGTTTTATTGGTTAGGGCAGGAGTGTTATTTTTAAGGTGGTAGATTCTACTCATAGATTTTTTAAAAAATAAATTTTTTGTCAGGATCATTTTGATTAGTCTATTTTACTTTTATTTTCTAAAATGAAAGTGTTAAATAGTTTTCCCTGATAAAGGGATACATGCTGATTATGAAAGTCCAACCGTTGAGAAGTGGTAAAATATAAAGTCCTTTCCACAATAACTATTATTAAAGAGTTTAGTGGGCATATATGTGTATACATGTGTATTCATGTAGTAGATTTCCTCATTTTCATTGTATTTATTTAATCAATAGCCTTAAACATTTTGTGTTCTGTAAGTAATGCTGTAATGAATGTCCTTGTATATACATCTGTACTTACGCATTTTTTTCCTTTGGATATATTTCCAATGTATAGCTACCAAATCAAAGAATGTGCTCACTTTAAAATGTCATCACATGAATGATAAAGAAGATGTGGTGTGTGTGTATACACTCACACACACACACACACACAGACACAATGGAATATTACTCAGCCATAAAAAGAATGAAATATTGCCATTTGCAGCAACATGGATGGACCTAGAGTTTATCATACTAAGTGAAGTAAGCCAGACGGAGAAAGACAAATATCATATGATATCGCTTATATGTGGAATCTAAAAAAAAAAATGTTACAAATGAACTTATTTACAAAACAGAAATAGACCCACAGACATAGAAAACAAACTTATGGTTACAAAAGGGGAAAGGGTGGGTGGATAAATTAGGGGTTTGGGATTAACATACAACACACTACTGTATATAAAATAGATAACCAACAAGGACCTACTGTATAGGACAGGGAACTGTACTCAATATTTTGTAATAACCTAAAAGGGAATCTGAGAAAGAATATATATATATATATATATATATATATATATATATATATATATATATTCAGTTATATATATATATAACTGAATCATTTTGCTGTACACCTGAAACTAACACAACATTGTAAATCAACTGTGTGTCAATTTAAAATAAAATAAATGTCACCACATAATTGCTAGCAGGCTATCAGCAGTTTGAGAGCCCCAATTTCTGCCTACCCTTCTAATAGTGAATTTTATCATTATAATTTTTGCCAGTGAGAAAATACCTTGTTTTAACTTGCATTTCTTCATCAGTGATATTAAACATCTTTCCATATGATTAATGGCCTTTTGGATTTCTCTTTTAATGCTTATTCAGTTCCTTTGCCTATTTATTTATTAGTGTATTGTCTTACTGATGGGTAGGAGCATGTTATTTATTAAGATTGTTAACTCATTGTCATTTATATTGTAAATATTTTTTGCCTGTTTGTAATTTATTTTTTAACTTTGTTTATGTTGACTTTTACCATTCAGAAGTCAAAAAATTTGAAGTAGTCAAATTTATCAGTGTTTTTCCTTCATGACTTACTGGTTTTGTCTTATTCTTAGATGTTTCTATATGGTTTGTATTTTTACTGTCATGTTTAAAAAGTCCTTCACCACTAGAAAGTCATAAAAGCATTTGTTTATATTTTCTTATAAATTTTATGTATGCTATAAGGAAACAATCTACTTTTCCTTTTTTCTAATATCTACACACATATCCTATCATCTTTGTAATAAATTCCCACTAATTAAAAATGCACTATAATCACAAATTATACATCCATTTTATATGGGTCCGTTTCTGAATTTTCTGTGCCACTGATCAATCTGTCTGTTCCTGTACCAGTGTTATGCTCATTTGGTTAATGTTGCTTTGCAGTAAGTTTTAATAGCTGGTCAGGTTCCCTGATACCCTTTATCAAAAATTATGTGGCTAATTTTGATTATTTTTCCAAGTGGACCTCAAAATTAACTCGTGAAAATCCACAAAACAATCCCGCAAAAGAGCAAGAGAGAAGCTAGATGATCTCTATACTACCACAACACCTTCTCTTACAAAAACAGAAGCAAAAATACACAAAAAGCCCTAAGTATTGGCTTTTAGAGAAATTTGACATGTGTAAAATTTTAACTCAGGAGCATGGTATTGCCGTTTAATTTAGGTCATCTTTTATATTTGTCAGTGAAGCTGTGGGGGTTTTTTTAATGTGTAATCTGCATATTTCTTAAGTTTCCTTTTAAGTATTTCACAGATATTTTGAATCTGCTTTTTCTTCTATTACTGCTTGTTCAGATTATAATCAGTTGTGATATGTGGGAAAGCTATTGATTTTTGTGTATTTATTTTATATTTGGCCATCTTACTGAACCCTTATTTGTTGTTTTTCAGTTGATTGGTTTCCTTTGTGAATAGTTATATCATCCAAAAGTGACACTTTTTAATGTTTAATATTTTCTAATATTCATACCTCATATTGTTTTCCTTATCACTTTGGCTAAAAATTCTATGATAATGATGAATGATTATATTAGTGTATTAACCCCTGTCTAGTTCCCAATTTTAATGAAAGTGCCTCGAGTATAGCACCATTAATTATATTTATGTTTATTTCTGAAAAAATACTCTTTGTTGTGTTAAACATGGATACTTCTAGTTTTTGTGGGTTTTTTTAAAGCATTGCCCAACAATGTGCCAATCTTGTTTGGTGTCTAAAGGAAAGAATTTTGATTCTCTGCCCACCCCCACCCCCTACATTAATGTAATGAATTACATCAGTAGAGAGAATACTGAACCATCCTTACGTTCCTGGAATAAACCGTACATAATTGTGGTATATTGTTCTTTTGTTTGTATTTATTTTATATTTTTGCATATAGGTATAGTAGGGTGAGAATAGAATAGAGTGAAATGAGTTCTACCTGTAGAGTAGGGGACAAATGCCTTAACCTTTATTAATCTAGAGGAGAGAAATAGCATTTCCTTTGTAGAATTGAGGGTATTATGAAGTTGTTTGTTGAACTCTACAAAGTATCCTGCAAATTCAGAGTTATGTAAATATAGAACCATTAAAATGTAATTTTATGGCATTTGAGTAAGATACTAACTCAGGTTTTTAGATAGGTCATGATCCAGTGATAATGTTATTACGCTTTCCTTATTTGTTTGCAGAGCTGTTTTTTTAAAAAAATCCTTCTTATATCTGATAACCGTGTTTTAATCTGTTGCATGTTTTGGCAGTATCAGATTTTCTTTCTCATGTAATTTGTGTGTTTTCTTTAATGTTTTCCAGCGGCGAGTAGAACAGCCCCTCTATGGTTTAGATGGCAGCGCTGCAAAGGAGGTGTCAGAGGAGCAGTCTGCCCTGCCAACCCTGATGTCAGTGATGCTGGCAAAACCTCGGCTCGACACAGAGCAGCTGGCCCAGAGGGGAGCTGGCCTCTGCTTCACTTTTGTTTCAGTGAGTACTAAGGCTAAGTTTATGCAGATCCTTGTTTTCCTGGAGCGCCGAGATGAAGTTTGAGAAATTATTTTGGTAGACAGATGATGATTTCTAACTCTGTGTTACTTCTGAAGGTATGTGTTTGTACTCAGTCCCGCTTGGTTCAAGGGGCTGAGAGAGACTGCTCTGTCAAAGTCTGAGTGTACCATGGGAAGGAAAACACAATCTTAGGTTGACAAAGAAGAAAAGAAAATAATTGTAATAATGAAATCAAATTCCATTAGAATTAAAAATAAAATCTCCAAACTCCAGCCATCAGTTAAAGTAATATTCAAGTTAATAAAATCTTAGCGTGGGGACAGGCATGCTTACCAGTCATTTCCCCCTGGTGGTACTTGGGCAACCTACATGCTTGCCTTCTCACTTCTTCAGAGTGTTAGCACAGTTACTTTTTCCAAGAAGATTTGGCTACCTGCCTGCTCCTTTCCGCTTGCTTCTTTCTTCTTCCTTGAAGAACAAGAATTTGATTATTATAAATGTTTAACCCCCATTTTTTATTTGCCAAATTATAATGCAGTTTGGCTTAAAAGTTGTTGCTTTTCTTGGCTTCTTTGCCCTACCAAGTACCTGTTTGTTGCCAAGGATGGTATAAAGCAAGAGAAAGCTCCATTGCCCTATTCCTCCATTTATAGGGGCATCATTTAGAGCTGACGTCACCATTGATCAAAATTTCTTTCCCTCTTACCGGTTCATTTTCTCCAGTAATAATCTGTTTCCTCTTTATTTGCTCTGTGGATTCTGAGCAAATAAATTTCTAATCTCTGGGATTAACCCACATGTGATTGTATTAAGAAAGGCCATGGAATGGTGGGTGTCTTAGGGAAAGGAGATAAAAATAATAACATAATTAGATAGGGATCATTGTGTATTATTTGGATCTATTCCTTCCTCCCTCCCTCCCTCCCTCCCTCCCTCCCTCCCTCCCTCCCTTCCTCCCTTCCTCCCTTCCTTCCTGCCTTCCTTCCTCCCTCAGCTTAAAACAGCACCCATTTATTACCTCACAGTTCTGTAAGTTTGGGGGTAATTTGTTGCAGAGCAATAGAGGACTAATACACATGGCTTTATCCTTAATGCCTGTGTTTCCTCACATTCTACATCTAATCCATCAGAAAATATACTTATATCCAGAATCTGACCATCTCTTACCGTCTCCACTGCCACCACAATGGCCCACCATCTCTCTACTTTGGACTACTTTCTGGTAGTTATTACTGCTTTCCCTCAAGAAAAAGGTAATAGCTTTTTAAAAATGTACAATTTTTTTTGTTGTTGTTTAACATCAAAAGAATGGAGAAACTTCTTGTGTGAAGACAGTATAATTTTGTGCTTCAGTGGCAAAGGAGACACAACGTAAAATGGGAGAATTGACCAGTATAATATTTTGAGTGGGCCTGACAGTAGTATGGAATAGTTTGTATGAGAATGCAGTAGTGTTGTTTTAGAGAATGTTTGTCTCTCTATGTATGTATATATTTCATCGTGTGACAGGCACATAGTCACATACACAGGATTTTGATTAGCAAGAACTCGTTCCCCTGATGCGAGCCTTCCGTCAGAGGTATGGGCATGCAGGCTGGGGGCGGGTACACGTGAAGGACAACCACCTGCTCAGTCCTGTCACCTAGTACTCAGGCTGTCAGAGGAGTTGCACATGCTACAGCCAGATTGCTGTCATGTGGAAGAGAGATGACAGAGGAGTAAGAAAATAATCATGTCTGAAGAAGGAACATGGAAACAGTATAAAAACCAAAGGCCTAGAAGCTTTGGTATAGTTCTGTTTCTCTCTCTCTTTTTTCTTTTTTTTTAAAATAAGTATATTTATTTATTTTTGGCTGCATTAGGTCTTTCTTGCTCCATGCGGGGCTTTCTCTGGTTGCGGAGAGCAGGGGCTACTCTTTGTTGTGGTGCGTGGGCTTCTCATTGTGGTGGCTTCTCTTGTTGCAGAGCACGGGCTCTAGGTGCGCAGGCTTTAGTAGTTGTACCACGCAGGCTCAGTAGTTGTGGCTCGCGGGCTCTAAAGCGCAGGCTCAGTAGTTGTGACGCATGGGCTTAGTTGCTCTGCAGCATGTAGGATCTTCTTGGACCAGGGCTCTAATTCATGTCCCCCGCATTGGCAGGCAGATTCTTAACCACTGCGCCACCAGGGAAGTCCAGTTCTGTTTCTCTTTGCTTCTCTGCAGTTCCAGCCGGGATGTAAACTTAGTGATATAAAAAAGGAAAAAAGCAAAAGAGTTAACATTAATATATAACAAATGTTAATTAATAGATAGAGACAAGCAGTTTCCTTTAAAAAAAAAAAAGGCAAAGACTGTGAACAGGCAGTCTTACAGGAGGAAGAAAAGACAAATGACTAATAACAAGAAAAAATGCTTAACTGCAGCCATAGAGAAATACAAGATAAAATAACTCTTTTGAATTATCAAGTTGACAAGGATTAATAAATTTGATAATTCCTAGTGCAGGTAATAGTTTAGATACACATGCAGTTTTATACTGACTATAAATTGGTACAGTCATTTGGACAAATTGGTAATGTATCTCAGTGTTAAGTTTACATATCCTTGGGTCCAGAAATTCCATTCCCATAAAACTACACAAAGATGTTTATTGTATTGTTTATAAATTGCAAAAATCTGGAAGCAGTGTCCCTCCACAGTGTTTCAGACGAACTTAGAACAAGGATACCTGTGACCTCCATGTTGCTAAATCCAGCAATCAGTTCTCAGAACTTATTGAGTATAATTCATTAGCCACAGTTGATCAGTCCCTTCTTCTCCAAGCACATGGTCTTCTCTTGGCTTCTACTCTTTTGGTTCTTCCTCATTTCCAGGATCTCCAAACACTGGAGTGCCCCAGGGCTCAGTCTTCAGACCTCTTGTCTACCTTCATTCTGTAATGAGAATCTCATTTAGTTTCTTTGTTTCAGTTATCACCTATATGCAGAGGACTTCCAAATTTGTATCTCCTGCCCAGAGCCATGCCCTGAATTCTGGACCTATGTAGTCAGTTGCGTTTTTATGTCTAATAGGCATATCAGATTTAACATGACTGAAACTGAATTCTTCATCTTGTTCCCCCACTCCAGACCCCCATTTCTTCCACATCTCAGTAATTGTCAACTCTCTTCTTCTAATAGTTTAAAAATCTTGGAGTCATTCTAGTCTTATCTCTTTATTTTATACCCCAATTCCAAATCCATCAGCAAGTCTTACTGATTTTACCTTCAAAATATGTTCAGAATCCTGCCACTTCCACCCCCCTTAATGACTACCACTCAAATCTAATCTCCCACTGAGATTATGGTGGCAGCCTCCTAACTGGACTCTTTGCTTGTGCCTTTGTTCTCAACAGAGCAGAGTGATCCCATTGAAACATAAGTCCAGTCATGCCACTGCCCTGCTCACAAGTGTTTAAAATGGCACATAACGCTTTGTATGGCCTCTTTCCCACCACTTTTTTTTTTTTTTTTAGACAGAGTATCTTTTATTCTGAATTACACAAAATCAAAACTCCAAACAAGTACTGCTTGTACGATCCACTGACATATTTTCACATGATATATAATTTACTTTAAATCTGAGTTAGCTCAAATTTGTCAGTATAATATTATGTTTCATCTTTCCTAAGACTGAATGATTACAACCGCATTAATACTCGAGAGGATTCTGATGTCTGATAATCCCTGCATATTGGACAGCATTCAATTAAAATATCAGTGTAGCTTTCATTCATCAAAGAAAATATTTTATTCAGGTTACCAAGACAAATTTGAGGAGTTACCTTGGGCTTGAATTGAAGAAAAAGGCCAAGTTAAAAAATGGAAACAAAGTTTCCATTTGGTGGAAGCTGAAATCAATGTATACATTCTAATCAAAGACCTGTCCCATGTGGCATTTTTCAAGTTTTTAAGGGTCTACCAGGCCAAACCCTTCGCTGCCTTGATAGCTTTTGCTTTGCTTTTTCCTTTCTTTTTCTCTCGCTTTGCTTTCAGCCTTTTTCTTTGCCTCTGGTTCATCCGTACGGGGTACTGCCCATGCTGGTCTAGAAGAGTCTTTTTGTTTCTCTTAATATCAGTCTCCATTTTCATGTCATCTGTTTCATCTTTCACCACACATTGCGTTTTCTCTTGACAATGTTTGGGTTCCACCACAGTTGCTGTCTCTTGAACGTCTTTCATTAAAACATCACCATCTACTTTAAGAATACTTTTAAGTCTGCTGAGCTCCTTTGGGGCATTCTTTTTTCTCTTTTCAGCACGCATCTTCCTTTTCCACTTACTCCGTAAACTTTTAGCCATATTTTACCTGGAAAGCTGAGGACACCCAGAAACTCAGACACCGCACGCTGCTCACGCCGACCGCTTTCCCACCACTTTGACATCTGTTACTACTATCTCCCTTCCTCACCAAGTTCCATCCACACTGCCTACGTTTCTGCCTCAAATAATACCTGACATGCTCTCACCTCAGAGCCTTTGCGCTTGCTGTTGCCTTTGCCTTAACATTCTTCCTCTAGATATCAGCATGCCTTGCTCCCTCCGTTCTCTCTGGTCTCTGCTTAAATTTACAGCCTATCAGAGAGGCTGCACTGTATAAAATAGCACCACTTCCTGCCCACCCCACACATTGTGTTGCTCCTGTGCCCTATTTTTTCTTCTTGGTCTTACCACCAACTGACCTGCTATAATTTACTTCTTTGTCTCACTCCCCACTCCCACACTACCTCCCCTCCACTGGATTGTAAGCTCCATCAGGTCAGGGACTTTGCGTTGTTCACTTCTGTATCTCCAGTGCTGGAACTGGATCTGCTCTCATAGACACTCAGTGTAATTATATGTTATATGAATTAATGAGAGCATCTTTCATATAAGGACTAGTAAAATATAATACATATATACAGTGGAATGCTCTACAGTTGATCAAAGAAGTGAGATAGATATATATGTGCTAACAATGTAAGATCTATAGATAGATATTGATAAATAAAAATAGGGGGCAGCATATTATGAGTTTGAGCCTTTAAATGTTTAAAATCGTTACATAATTTTATATATTTCAACATAGGAAATTAATTTTTAAAATTATAAGCATATAATTTTCTAAATTGTAAAAATAGTACATGCACATGGCCCACAAAAAATTGAAGTGATGGAGAAGAGTAAAATTCTTTCCTTTGTGTTCCTCAGACAGACAACCACTCTTAAGAGTTTGTGTTTTAGATTTTTCTACTGAATACCATTTTAACGTCAAATTATCTCTTGTGTAATCAACTTTATTTTTTTTTGAATATTTATTTATATTTTTTGGCTGCGTCGGGTCTTAGGTGTGGCACGTGGGATCTTTCGTTGTGGCGCGTGTGCTTGTGGGATCTTAGTTCCCCGACCAGGGATCAAACCCGCGTCCCCTGCATTGGAAGGCAGATTCTTTTTTTTTTTTAACATCTTTATTGGAGTACAGTTGCTTTACAATGGTGTGTTAGTTTCTGCTTTATGACAAAGTGAATCAGCTATACATATACATTTATCCCCATATACCCTCCCTCTTGCATCTCCCTCCCACCCCCACATCCCACCACTCTAGGTGGTCACAAAGCACCGAGCTGATCTCCCTGTGCTATGTGGCTGCTTCTCAGTAGCTATCTGTTTTACATTTGATAGTGTATATATGTCCATGCCACTCTCTCACTTCGTCCCAGCTTACCCTTCCCCCTCCTGTGTCCTCAAGTTCATTCTCTATGTCTGCGTCTTTATTCCTGTCCTGCTCCTAGGTTCATCAGAACCTTTTTTTTTTTTTTTAGATTCCATATATATGTGGTAACATACGGTATTTGTTTTTCTCTTTCTGACTTACTTCACTCTGTATGACAGACCCTAGGTCCATCCACCTCGCTACAAATAACTCAATTTCGTTTCTTTTTATGGCTGAGTAATATTCCATTGTATATATGTGCAACATCTTCTTTATCCATTCATCCTATGATGGACACTTAGGTTGCTTCCATGTCCTGACTATTGTAAATAGAGCTGCAATGAACATTGTGGTATATGACTCTTTTTGAATTACGGTTTTCTCAAGGTATATGCCCAGTAGTGGGATTGCTGGGTTGTATGGTAGTTCTATTTTTAGTTTTTTAAGGAACCTCCATACTGTTCTCCATAGTAGCTGTATCAATTTACATTCCCACCAACAGTGCAAGAGGGTTCCCTTTTCTTCACGCCCTCTCCAGCATTTATTGTTTGTAGATTTTTTGATGATGGCCATTCTGACTGGTGTGAGGTGATACCTCATTGTAGTTTTTTTTTTTTTTTCAAGTGGTGATTTTCATCCTTTCTTTTCACCCTCTTATGGCAAGTATTAGTTGAAAAGCAAAAAACAAATTTTGAAAATTTCTTGGTATTCTTTTTTTTTTTTAATCAGTCATCAATTTTATACACATCAGTGTATACATGTCAATCCCAATCGCCCAATTCAGCACACCACCATCCCCACCCCTCCGCAGTTTTCCCCCCTTGGTGTCCACACGTTTGTTCTCTACATCTGTGTCTCAACTTCTGCCCTGCAACCCAGTTCATCTGTACCATTTTTCTAGGTTCCACATACATGCGTTAATATACGATATTTGTTTTTCTCTTTCTGACTTACTTTACTCTGTATGACAGTCTCTAGATCCATCCACGTCTCAACAAATGACTCAATTTCGTTCCTTTTTATGGCTGAGTAATATTCCATTGTATATGTGTACCACATCTTCTTTATCCATTCGTCTGTCGATGGGCATTTAGGTTGCTTCCATGACCTGGCTATTGTAAATAGTGCTGCAATGAACATTGGGGTGCATGTGTGTTTTTGAATTACTGTTTTCTCTGGGTATATGCCCAGTAGTGGGATTGCTGGGTCATATGGTAATTCTATTTTTAGTTTTTTAAGGAACCTCCATACTGTTCTCCATAGTGGTTGTATCAATTTACATTCCCCCCAGTAGTGCAAGAGGGTTCCTTTTTCTCCACACCCTCTCCAGAATTTTTTTTTTTAACTTTCTTAACATCTTTATTGGAGTATAATTGCTCTGCAGTGGTGTGTTAGTTTCTGCTTTATAACAAAGTTCCAGCATTTGTTGTTTGTAGATTTTCTGATGATGCCCATTCTAACTGGTGTGAGGTGATACCTCATTGTAGTTTTGATTTGCATTTCTCTAATGATTAGCGATGTTGAGCATCCTTTCATGTGTTTGTTGGCAATCTGTATATCTTTGGAGGAATGTCTATTTAGGTCTTCTGGGAAGGCAGATTCTTAACCCCTGGACCACCAGGGAAGTCCCTCTGGTGTAATCAACTTTAAACAAGGTCTGTTTACTCCCCATTATAAGAGATGAGTTTAACATACTATCACCCAGCTTCCTTTTTCATCTTTCACTTTTTTAGTTATTGTTACATTGTGTGTGGTATTTTGTTTGTTATTTTAACTATAATTGAGTTGTTTCTGCTTTATAAATTATTCTAAAACTTGAAAACACTTAAGGAGCACCTACAATATTATGGTTGTTTCATTATTGGGCACTGTAAAACCAAATGATTTTATTGGATTCACTGAGAAGAAGAAGACAGTCCTAGTCATTGAATTAGTTTTGGTTGAATGAGACAGTTTAGTTGTCAAGGTCTAACTGATCTTTTTTTTTTTTTTTAAATACATGATCTGTTATTTCCTTGAAAGCTACATCTTTTAACATTATACAAGATATTCTTAAAACCCTTAATTTTAAAAAATGTAGTTTGTAGATTGTTTTGGCTGTGGGATCCCTTGCATTTCCATATGAATTTTAGGATCAGCTTTTCAATTTCTGTAAACAGACCAGATGGAATTTATAGCAATTGTGCTGACTCTGTAGGTTAATTTGGGGAGCATTGCCTTCACAAAAATATTGTCTTCCAATCCATGAATATGAGATATCTTTCCATTTATTTAGGTATCTTTCATTTCTTTTTAATAAGGTTTGGAGTTTTTGGTGTGTAGATTTTGCCCTTGTTTTCTTTTTATTTCAAATTATTGAAAGAATATATTTATTTCTAAGAATTTATTCTTTTTCATGCTTTTGCAAATGTTTTTCAGAGGCAGCCTCTTTCAGGATTGAAAAAGTTCCCTTCTGTTCTGCGTTTGTTGAGTTTATCATGAAAGGGTGTTGGATGCTTTTTCTACATCTATTGAGATGATCAGATGGTATCTTTTTGTTCTTGAGGTCCATCCACTATTTGCCTTTTCCTCCATTAATGTTGCTTGTCATATCGTAGGCTTTTTCAGTCTTAAAACTTACCTTTTAACCTCAGAGAAACTTTGTTTTACTGTTCTTTGATTATATCTTTCCCTCTGTTCTTTTCCTCCTAAAAGCCTGTTAGATAGTTTTGGAGCCTCTTGCTGTTCATGTTTCTTAACTTTTCTTTCCTGCTCTGTTTGACTTTCTGTTTTATCTTCTGGGAGATTTTCTTGACATTGTTTTCCAGATATTCTGTGTTCAACTGTGTCCATTTTGTTACTTAGCTCATCTATTCAGTTTTTAAAATTTTGGTAATCTTATTTTATCAAGTTTATTTTTCATGTTCTTTGCTGCTTTTTCATTTCTATAGATATAGTATGCTTTTGATCCTCTCTGAACATACTTTATTTTTAAAGTTATTTTTATTGAATTTTCTGTTTTCTTTTGGATCAGGTTTTGTTTTTTCATGTTGGATCTTCCCTTTTGTGCTGTTTGTTTTCTTGAAAATGTATATATAGCTTTAGTTGAATGCAGTACTATTAGGGTGATTAGCATAGGTTGTTGGCATGGATTTTTCCCTTCAGTGGCATAGTACTGCTTCGCAAATAGCCCACCATTCCGGGGGTTGGGGGGCGGTGACTGTTATCCCTGTGTAAGCATCTCGCAAACTCTAGGCAGAAAGACCAGCTCCTTTACAAACATGGAAATAAGGAGGGCATTGTTTTGATAGGTAACTATTTCACTCTTATTGGTGTATTCCATTTCTTCCTCCATTGTGTCAGTTGTGGAGGGCAGGGGTACTGTACTTATAGCAGGAGCCCTCCCCTGGACCCACTTATTTTCCATTTTTAAATATTTACATGTTTGTTTTTTATTTAAGAGACCAGTTCTTGTGCTTTACCCTTGGGTCAGAAGCAGTAGTATCCAGGACCCTCATTATGCAAGGAAGAGATCAAGAGAGGACCCTATTGGACAGTATAGGTTTTATTTATGTATTTATTTATTTACAAATAAATAAATAGGTTATTTATTTGTTTATTTATTTATGGTTGCATTGGGTCTTCGTTGCTGCGCGCGGGGGCTACTCTTTGTTGTGGTGTGCAGGCTTCTCATTGCGGTGGCTTCTCTTGTTGCGGAGCACGGGCTCGAGGTGCGCAGGCTTCAGTAGCTGTGGCTCGTGGGCTCTAGAGCGTAGGCTTTAGTAGTTGTGGCGCACGGGCTTGGTTGCTCCATGGCATGTAGGATCTTCCTGGACCAGGACTCGACCCCGTGTCTCCTTCATTGGCAGGCAGATTCTTTTTTTTTTTTTTTTTTTTTTAATTTTATTTATTTATTTTTATTTATGGCTGTGTTGGATGTTCGTTTCTGTGCGAGGGCTTTCTCTAGTTGCGGCAAGTGGGGGCCACTCTTCATCGCGGTACGCGGGCCTCTCACTATCGCGACCTCTCTTGTTGCAGAGCACAGGCTTCAGACGCGCAGGCTCAGCAACTGTGGCTCACGGGCCCAGTTGCTCTGCGGCACGTGGGATCTTCCCAGACCAGGGCTTGAACCCGTGTCCCCTGCATTGGCAGGCAGATTCTCAACCACTGCGCCACCAGGGAAGCCCGGCAGGCAGATTCTTAACCGCTGCACTACCAGGGAAGCCCCATATAGGTTTTAAATGTCTGATAATTGTCCCATGGGTCGCTCCTGGTTTTTTTAAAGGTAAATCTCATTGTGAGGCTTTGGAGGAGCTCTCTTGAAAAGACCCAGCCTGTTTTACTGCTGATGTTTTCAGCTGTGAATTTCTTTATTTCACTTTCTCTATCAGTCTGATACCAACTGCTTTTGAATGTTTCTTAAAATTTAAAGTTTTAAAAAATTTCTGATTCTCAACTCTCCCTTGTTTCTTAGTGCTATTATGATTTTATTTTTTAAAAATCTCTGAATATCAGTAGGACTTTGGGAGATCCAGCCTGTAATCATGAATTAGAAGCTAATATTACTTTTATAATAGGAACAAAGAATATGGAAGTCTGGGGAGAATGTTTTGCAAAGTAGGGGTTGGACTAAATTTACAACTACAGTGGCCCGCTTAGCAAGGCCATCGACTTCTGTTCTCATTTCTCGAGGACATGATTCCGTAATTGTGGACTTGTTGGGAGACTGTAAGCGCTCTTTGTTTTCCAGTGTTGCACTTCTAGTGTTTAACACAGGACCAGGCACAGAGGTTCATAATTAATATCTAATGAATGATCAGAATTAGAGCATTTTTTTCTACCATGGATTCACTTGTCACAGTAGGTCCTTATATTTTTGTAGTTCTTTTACCTTTTGAAAGTATTATTTTCATTTTCATGAGGATTTGCTACCTCCTGACTTCTGTCCCACTTCCTCAGTTAACTTTCTACATTTTTACTTCTTATCATGGGGCTATTTATATGTACATTTTTACAGAGAGCTTTAATTTGGAAACATCCCCTTGAATCACATTCTAGCAATCTTGGTTTGCTGAAAGAAAACTTAGAAATGAGCACATGTTAAAAAAGCATTTTAACAAAGCCCATATACCAAAATCTAGAAGTTCATAGAAGGGCCTTTTTAGCCGGTCATGTGATTCTTATTGGCTTTTATTATAAAAGCTGCTCCAACAGTCATGTTTGTTTAGGGACATATTTTAAAAGGAGAGGGTTGTAAGAGCAACCTAATGATAACTGAAGGAGATAATGCTTGTATCATAGTGCAGTGTAATATGTGAGTTTATTTATTTTTTTATAAATTTATTTTATTAATTTATTATTTTTGGTTGCGATGGGTCCTCGTTGCTGCGCACGGGCTTTCTCTAATTGCGGCGAGCGGGGGCTACTCTTCGTTGCAGTGCGCGGGATTCTCATTGAGGTCGCTTCTCTTGTTGTGGAGCATGGGCTCTAGAGCGCAGGCTCAGTAGTTGTGGCGCACAGGCTTAGTTGCTCCGGGGCATGTGGGATCTTCCCGAACCAGGGCTTGAACCCGTGTCCCCTGCACTGGCAGGTGGATTCTTAACCACTGCGCCACCAGGGAAACCCAATATGTGAGTTTTATAATGATGGCCCTTAATCAGTAAGACAAGGTTAGATTTGCCACATTGTAGAAAGAGTGGGGAATATTTTCAGTTATTTAGACTCTCCTAGACCTGGCTCTAATCGCTGCTCTGACTTACAGGCTGTGCGCATTGTTTAACCTCTTTGAGACTGACCTCTCATTTTTTACTTCTTTGATCCCCACATCATTCTTCTCTCTTCCCCTAAGGTTCTTGTATGGAATGTGAGAACCTGAAATGACCCCATCATCTCCTTTCTTTGATTGCTTATTTCCTTCAAATCTTAACCCTGATATTACTTTCTCAAGGAATTCATCCCCAACTCATTAAGTTAGGTTATGTACCCTGTTGTGTACTCCTTTTTTTTTTATTTTTTATTTATTTTTATTTTTATTTTTATTTTTATTTTTTTATATATATATTTTTTGGCTGTGTTGGGTCTTCGTTTCTGTGCGAGGGCTTTCTCTAGTTGTGGCAAGCGGGAGCCACTCTTCATCGCGGTGCGTGGGCCTCTCACTATCGTGGCCTCTCTTGTTGCGGAGCACAGGCTCCAGACGCGCAGGCTCAGCAGTTGTGGCTCACGGGCCCAGTTGCTCCGTGGCATGTGGGATCTTCCCAGACCAGGGCTCGAACCCGTGTCCCCTGCATTGGCAGGCAGATTCTCAACCACTGCGCCACCAGGGAAGCCCCCCTGTTGTGTACTCTTATAGCACGTATCCTAATTGCAATTTTGCATTTATTATATGATTGTTTATTTAACAATTTCTTTCAACAGGTATTTATCGGGTACTTAATACATCTTCTCTTGGATTGTAAGTGTTATAAGGCAGAGTAATGACTGGGTCTGTGGGTTTTGTTTCTGTTTTTCTTGGCCACTGTGTCCCTAGCACCTAACACAGTGCTTAGACGTAGGGTGTTCTCAGTGAGTACTTGTTGAATGAATAAATAAAAATGGAGATGATAATACTGCCTACCTTACAAGGCTGTTGTGAGCCCTCAGTGTAATTATGTGTATGAAGTGCTTAGCTTGCTTGTGGCCTGCTCACAACAGTACCTGTAACTGTTGACGTGAGGTAGTCAGTGTACTGTGGTCATAGAGATCGGTTATTATGGATGCAGATAGCCCTCTATTCTTGTTCCCCCACTAACTAGCTTTGTGACCGCACGTAGGTGCTTAATATCTCGGATTTGCATTTTCTTTATGTATAAGTGGAAATAATAACTACCTTATAGGGTTTTGTAAGGACTGTGTGTGATCATGGTGATAATTGCTCAATAGGTGGTGGTTATACATTGTTTTAATGTTCATGAATAAGAAAATAATTAAAGGAATATATAGGAAGTTTCAAAAAATTTACATATGTGGAAACACTGTATTCTCTGATGAGATGATAATACTGTATTGCCATTAGCCCATAATCCCCAGAATATCCAATATTTTCTAATTATGTCTATGGTGGGTTGTACTGTGTTGGGTGCAATTTTGTTTTTAAAAGGACTTTCTGAAGTACAGGTCTTCCTTGACTTACGATGGGAATTAGGTCCTGATAAATACATCATAAGTTGAAAATATCATTCGTAAGTCAAAATGTGTTTAATACACCAAACCTACCGAACATACTGTAGCTTAACCTTGCTTACCTTAAATGTGCTCAGAACACTTACATTAGCCTACAGTTGGGCAAAGTCACCCAACACAAAGCCTGTTTTATAATACAGTGTTGAATCTCATGTAATTTATTGAATACTGTAGTGAAAGCAAAACCCAATATGATTGTCTGGTACAGAATGGTTGTAAGTGTGTTGGGTTGTTTACCCTCATGATTGTGTGGCTGACTGGGAGCTGTGGCTCGCTGCCGCTGCCTAGCATCATGAAAGAGTATTGTGCCATATGTTGCTAACCCAGGGAAAGATCAAAATTCAAAATTTGAAATACCATTTCTGCTGCATGTGTATTGCTTTCACACCATCTTAAAGTTGAAAAATCGTTAAGTGGAACCATTGTTAAGTCAGGGACCATCTGTATAATGATTGCATATTCTTGAACAGTTGAATTATATTAAGTCCTAAACCTTATAAATTTGAAAATGCCTTAGAATGCCCCATCGTTTATGTGTAAAAGTCACAGTAAGCAAGTGACAGTGTTGGAAATCAACCGGGATTTTTTGGACCACTGCATGTTCATGGATAATGTTTGAGGATTTAGGATGCTATTCTGAATAGTAGTTCACAGTCCTTTCTGCCTGGAGTCACAAGCATCCCCTGTGCTTTGGATGCTTCACCAGCCTTTCCTGCAAAAGCATATTAAAATACAGTTGACCCTTGGACAACATGGCTTTGGACTGATTGCTCAGGTCCACTTATATGTGGATTGTTTTTCAACAAATCCATTCTACAGTACTACACCATCTGAGATTGGCTGAATCTGCAGATGCAGAACCATGGGTACGGAGGGCCACCTGTAAAGTTAGATACGTGGATTTTCACTGCACTGCGGGCAGCGGGGTGGGTGGGGTGGTCGGCACCCTTAACCCATGCATTGTTCAGGTATCAACTGTACAAGTGAAAAGGGCATTTACATATTTGATAATTTACATATTAAAAAAATTCATTTATAAGCATTTGATACTTTTAACTATTTACAGTAACGTAGTCTAAGCTACCATGTCTAGCCCTTAGTTTTCATTTGAATTGTTTATACTTTCATCTTGGCTACATGGCCCTGACTTTTGACTTTCATCAGCAAGTGTTTGTTTTATATAGAGTTAATCATTTGCATTCATACAAATGTTTGTGGAGAAAGATGCAAAACTTTCTTGTGATTGGTGATGGACCTTTATTACAGGCTCAGCAAAACAGTCCCTCATCTACGGGATCTGGCAACACAGAGCATTCCTGCAGCTCCCAAAAACAGATCTCCATCCAGCACAGACAGACCCAGGTAGGTCAGTGATTGTTAAACAGAAGAGGAAAAGAAGGGTCTAGGAATAAATACTAATAACTACATATAAAATCTAGGTCCTCCCTTTGTTGTCCCTTTATTTCTCTGACTTCACCTCATTATTTGTGTGCGTCGTATTCAGAACTTGCATTATGAATATTTAGAGTCTTTTGGAAGGTGCTTTTAATTTAACTTTTTGAGGTGTTTGTTTACCTTTCTGGTGTATTGCAGCAGAAATGATTATACTGCAGCATGATGTTAAGGAAAAGACCTCTAGGCCTAGATTCAAACTCTAGCTCTGCAACTTATACCTTATCGTTTTGGGCCTTAGTTTTCTTCAGTTCAAATCATCTATAAAACTGTGGTTGATTATCATTATCTTAGTGTATACAAAACGCTTGTTGGGACAATGCTTATGGTAGGCTTCAGTGACTCTTAATTCCCTACTTTGTGAAAGTACTTAATTTATTCCTTGTACATACTCATTTAGCAAGACCTAGCTAAACTTCTTTTTTTAGAAATTTTTATTGAAGTATAGTTGATTTTACAATATTGTGTTAATTTCAGGTGTACAGCAGAGTGATTCGGTTATACATATATATGTATATGTCTATATTCTTTTTTTCCAATTCTTTTCCATTATAGTTTATTACAAGATATTGAATATAGTTCCCTATGCTATACAGTAAATTCTTGTTTTAAACTTCTTTAACATGTGGCACACCAACATAATTTCTCCTTAAACAGTCTTCAGAAACTCCTTAATTTAGGGAATGTTGTGAACGTTCAAAGATAATATCTGAAAAGGATAGTGGATATATCTTCCATTTTGTGGTATTGAGCTAGCCAAATATTATACCTGGTTTTCTTGAAGCCCGTTGACACTGTGTTGCCTTCAAGACAGGATGCTTGGCAATCTAGGAGAATTTCTTAAGATGCAAGAGCTAAACAACCCTCAGGAGCAGATTTTCAATTTTATTTGAATTAAGCTTTTGAATAGTTGAACAGACTTAGATAGTTGCATGTTCATCTCTCCCTTCTGGTTACTCTTTGTTTCCACTAGGTGGCATGTTTGTCGTTTAGAGATTTGGGTCCTGTCTCTGATGGCCTTTTCTATTCAAAGTTAGTTTCATTTCTAGAGTAGTATGTTTCTGTACTGTTCAGTGCACAGCAGTTTGAAAATTTATATATTTGATTCCAGAGCTAATATATTTTTGAAGGGCAGGTGTAGCAGAACATAATGCTTAAAGAATGGGATGAGGAAAGCAGATTTAAATTCTTGAGCCATGCGATTCCAGGCTAGTTGTGTTGTCAAGTGCTTTTTTTTTTCAGAAAAGTAATGAGAAAAATGTGATGACATGTAGTATTTTGAGACTAATCCTAAATTTGTTTTCTCTTTATAGTCTGACCTCACAATAGAAAAAATATCTGCACTAGAAAACAGTAAGAATTCTGACTTAGAGAAGAAGGAAGGAAGAATAGATGATTTGTTAAGAGTAAGTATTAAAATGTCGTAAGAGATTTTATAACAAGCACTAATTGATTTTATATATATTTTAATTATGTACATATCATAGAGATAATTACCATAGCCAAATAATAAAGTTAAAAAGTAAACATTTGGATATTTTCCTTTAATCTGAGGGAATCTGAGTAGGGAACGAGGATCAAACCTATATTCTAAACGCTGTCTTTAAACTGGACATCTCAATTATAGAATTTTAATATTTAAATATATACTAGAGGAATATATGTGTGGAGTATTGTATTTCATTGGGAACTGTGAGAATAGGTATAAAATGTTTTCCCATTTCAGGAAAATTGTTTTTTTTAATGTCCTTGAATTTTAAAAACTATTTCACAAGTACTTTTCAGCCCTGGTTTTGCATTTTGTATCTTTTATAACCTATTCATGTAAAGTGTTTTGTGCTTATAAGAGAAACTTCAAAAATAATTAATGTGGAATTAAAAATATACCTCTAGAAAATACACAGTGGTTTTTTTAAATTTTAATTTTATTGGAGTATAGTTGATTTTCAGTGTTGTGTTAGTTTCAGGTGTATAGCAAAGTAATTCAGTTATACATATACATATATTCATTCTTTTTTAGATTGTTTTCTCATATAGGTTATCACAGAATACTGAGTAGAGTTCCCTGTGCTATACAGTAATACCATGATATTTTTTGAAATACATATATATTTTTTTAATAAATTTGTTTATTTTATTTATTTATTTTTGGCTGTGTTGGGTCTTCGTTGCTGCGCGTGGGCTTTCTCTAGTTGCGGTGAGCGGGGGCTACTCTTCATTGCAGTGCGTGGGCTTCTCATTGCAGTGGCTTCTCTCGTTGTAGAGCACGGGCTCTAGGTGCATGGGCTTCAGTAGTTGTGGCACGCAGGCTCAGTAGTTGTGACTCACGGGCTCTAGAGCACAGGCTCAGGAGTTGTGGTGCACGGGCTTAGTTGCTCCGTGGCATGTGGGATCTTCCCGGACCAGGGCTCTAACTCATGTCCCCTGCATTGGCAGGCGGATTCTCAACCACTGCGCCACCAGGGAAGCCCTTGAAATAATTTTTTAATATACAGTTTGGCATATTGACTGACCCATTCTTTACAAAATTTTTTTAAGGTTTATTGTTTTCTTATTGTAAAAGCAATACGTGCTCTTTATAATAAATTTAGAGAATAGTAAAAAAAATATGACACCCATAATTCCATTACTGAGGTAAAACATTTGGTACATTTACTTCAGTAATTTTTTGAGCTATTTGTTGCATATATATAAATTTTAAAAATTTATTTATTTATTTATTTTTATTTTTTGGCCATGCCACACGGCATGTGGGATCTTAGTTCCCTGACCGGGGATTGAACCTGTGCCCCCTGCAGTGGAAGCACGGAGTCTTGATCACCAGACTGCCAGGGAAGTCCCTGTAGCATATATAAATGCATCTATACATAAATACTACCAATTTATAAATAAAGTTGGCTAACATTTTAATCTTCTCCAGTGTTTTTATTGTTCTCAAGCTGATGTTCCCTTTCCTATTCAGAAATATTTTTCCTTAGGCCTGTTTCTTTCGTTTGTTTGCTTTTCTCCATCTTTCAATGAGGAGAGCCATGTTTGGACTCAGTATCTATTTTCCATCTTTCATTGTTAGCGTCCATACTTGCTTGGGGTTGCTCTTATTCCTGTTTTTGTACACTTGGGTGCTCGTTGAATTACCAAGATTTATAATTAGATACTGTGGGTTTAAAAAATTCCTAACCTAGTTGCAGTATTGGCAGGTTTTTGTCCAGGGTAGCTCTGCTGGACTGAAAAAGGATCATGGGCTTGTCTTCTTCCTTCATCACCTGACTTTCTTAAGATTGAGAAGATGAAGTGAAAAACTGATCCTAACTTAGGACTCTTTTTTGGGGGGTTTAAAAAAAATGTCTGGTTTAATTTTCCAGGAAGTGGTATGTTCTCTTTACTCACCGCTACCCTCTTTCTACTGCCTTGTTTTCTGAAGGTTGTAGTCTTTCTTTGGGTATAGAGCAGTGCCAGTGGAATGGATATGTCAAAAAAGAAGATACAAAAGGACAGCTGCCACTTTTTCAAGTTGATGAGAGCTTGTGTTTCTGATTTGGAGGGACAGGGGGAATGACCACTGCTCTTTATATCTCCTTTCAGGCAGGCATGGACCATTCATTGAGCTTTTCCATTTTAGTTAGATGTTTGGGTAAGGCTGCATCAGGAGCTGCTAGCCAGGTGCTATTTTAAACCTGAACACAAAATCATTAGTGTTAGAAACGACAGAAATTGAGTTCTTAAAAGTTTAAATAAGCTGCCAGAGATTGATTGATGCCATAAATTTGATTACAGATTTCAATGCTCACCTTCCAAAAGTAGATTGAATTTCATATAAACATTACATGATCTTTGTTTTTGTTGTTTTTAATGTTTATTTATTTATTTATTTATTTATCTGGCTGCACCGGGTCTTAGCTGTGGCACACTGTATGTGGGATCTTTATTGTGGCATGTGGACTCTTAGTTGCAGCATGCGGGCTCTTAGTTGCAGCATGTGGGCTCTTAGTTGCGGCATGCATGCGGGATCTAGTTCCCTGACCAGGGATCGAACCCGGGGCCCCCCGCATTGGGAGTGCAGGGTCCCAACCACTGGATCACCAGGGAAGTCCCAACATTACATGATCTTTGGCTTGTAGATTTTTAAGTATGAATTAGTCACATTTACCCAAATTTACTTGTACTTAGCCTTTGGTAACGTGGTCCATAGAACTCTAGGGCTCTGTTAGAAGAACTAATAAGAAGAAATTATGTTTATGAGGAGAGTAGAAATTTGGAGATGGAAGCTGTTGTACAGTGGTCACTTTAAAATGAAGCTGAAAAGTCTCAAAAATTGAGTGTGCTATAGTATCTTCCATTTGTGCTTTTTACTGTTTCAGAAACACTTATATCATTTGATTGGGAAATGCTGTATTTTTTTCATAATTCAAGCAAGTTATTATAAAGTATCATTTATTTGCCAAAAGAGTAGATATCTTTTGTTTAACACAAGAATAAATTTAGGAGTTGCAAGTCAAAGTTGACCTTGGGTTAGTGGTTCTTCCCTTCTCTGTTATTGTAGGAGGCTTGAATTTTTCAAAGTATTTAGCCCTTCTGACCACAGCTAAAGTAACTGTGTATTTACATTCTGGTGTTCTTGAACCAAGATGCTGTATTCAACTTCTTTGTTAGTTCTGTCTTAGACGGGCATGGGTGTGCCTGGCTTCTCTGGTAAGGAACATTTATATAAATCCATGTCTCTTCTTCTTTGGAAACAAGAACAGAAAAACAAACAATTGAACATAAAGAACATTATATAGTTTTTTTTTTTTAAATTCTGTAATTTTTTGGTAGTGCTTAATCACCCTTTGGAAGTATTTAATCTGTAAGTGCTAAAAACTGCTCTTTATATGAATTTTAAACATCTCATTCATTGTAGGTTTTTTCTTTTATTTTGTGACAATTTAAGTATGTGTGATGTACTAGATTTATCTGTAACTGGCTTTGGGGAGGAATAAAATATGATCAGTAGAAAAACATGCCCACTTCTAGTAACAGAATTCATCTTTAATAAATGATAAGTTTATTAAAAGAGAATCAAGGAATGAAGTATTTACCTTCTTTTTTAAAAAGACATAGTTACTCTTACCTCTTTGAACCTTAATTTTGCTTATAATTTAACAACAAATGATTTTCAGACTCCCTAGAAACTGCTTTTGTATTAATCTATCTTCCTTGGAGCTAATTTAAAAAATTTTTTTTCCATTGAAGGCCAACTGTGATTTGAGACGGCAGATTGATGAACAGCAAAAGATGCTAGAGAAATACAAAGAACGATTAAATCGATGTGTGACAATGAGCAAGAAACTCCTTATAGAAAAGGTAAGTGATTAGTGGTGGCCTGAACTCTGTACCCCAAGATGCTTAGTGTGTGTCATTATTGTGGCTTCTTACTCTTTACCTGAAATGAAAGTATTTCAGAGTAGGGCTTCTTGGGAAAAGACTTCTCATGATTTGACAGTTAGAATTCTTTCTTGTGTGGACACTGAACCAAGTATCCAGAGTGATAATTTGGGATATTTTTTCTGATTGTGCTTTGCTTTGAGTATGGTGTTGGTTGGACAGGGGCAGCTTGTCCTAGTTGAGTTTATTCGGGGTATTGCTCTCCAAAATTCTTACATTCGTCCTATTAACTAAAGCGTGTATCCTGTTACTATTACAGACATTTAGCAATAGTTTTATGTCTATTTCAGATATGGTATTTGGAGTAACTTATGTATATAATGTGATAATTCAGTGCTTTGTGCTTTAAAAAACTAAGTTGGCATTTACTTGTATATGATACTTTAATTGGCTGATGTCTCCTTTATTATAGTAACTGATTAGTTGCAACTTGCCTTTAATAGATATAAGTAACTATTTCTTGAAAATTTTAAAAATATTACATCTCCAGTACTTATTTATCTTATAGTGGAAGTTTTAAGATGATAATACTTCCTAATGAAATTATTACAAGCTAGAGGTTTGAGACAGACGAGTGGTTTTTTTTTCTTTTTTTTTCTTTTTTTAAATTTTTATTTATTTATTTTGGCTGCGCTGGGTCTTCGTTGTTGCGGCTTGTTGCGGTATGTGGGATCTTAGTTGTGGAATTTGGGATCTTAGTTCCCCGACAAGGGATCAAACCCGGACCCCCTGCATTGGGAGCCTGGAGGCTTAACCACTGGACCGCCAGGGAAGTCCCAGACTAGCGGTTATTTTTGCTGAAATCTTTGAAATGCTGTTAAAAAGACAGGGAACACTGATAAAAGTGAAGTGAATTATTTTATTGATGTCAGAGATACTGCGGAGAACTTTGCTTCATCTCTTAATCCATTAATTTTATAGAAAGGAAATCACTTTTTTCCACATTTATAAGAGAAATAACAAGGTATATGTTAACATAGAACATTTATGGGTTATATAGAACGTTTATAGCTTTAGGGTACTTCCTGAAGTCAGTGTAGATTTAGCCAGTTGTCCTAAACTTTGAGCAGTATAGTACAAAAAAATAAACATAATGCTGTATATGAGTTCTCATAGGAAAATAAAATTATTTTCTATTTGTCGTTTTCCCCTAAGTCAAAACAAGAGAAGATGGCATGTAGAGATAAAAGCATGCAAGATCGCTTGAGATTGGGTCACTTTACCACTGTCCGACATGGGGCCTCGTTCACTGAACAGTGGACAGACGGTTATGCTTTCCAGAACCTTATCAAGTAAGTGAATTGTGATGATTAAGTCGAGAACTGAAAAGTTGGTTTGGACTTAAAAATTTTTTTGTAATTGTAGTCATTAATATCTTAGTAGTGACAGTCATCATTTCATTCAGTTTTTGTCACCACATGTGTTAAGAAATGTAGGGAATGAGATAAAGTCCTGGAAAAAAAATGACAAATAATCAGATGAATAAAAAACAAGTTCTACATTAAAGCTTAAAAGAATCAGAATCAACAAAGCTAAGAAAGAAAAATCTGGGACCTGACTTGATATCCTTTTAATTATGTAATTGATTTTCATGAGGAGTACACCCACAGTCAGCATTTATTCTGGGTCCACAGGAAAATGAAATAGGCAAAGACCCAAGGAAGGATTTCCTGAGTTAGGTATAAAACAAAATAAAGCTTTGGAAGAACTTACAGGACATGTCCCTGGGGCCCTTTAAGGGGAGAGTATCCAGTCAGCAGAGATAATCACCTCCTTGGAGGCAAGGACTGAGCCATGGGTCAGGCTGGTGACCAGCCCCACTGCCTGTGCCTCTCAGCAACTTGGAATCTTGAGCATTCCTTCACTTTATTATAACTTTGGTTTGAAACACTCAAGTATTTATTCCAAGGAGGGCGTTAACGTTTAAAATCCTAGAATTCCAACTGTGTAATATTAGCTCAGGACTTAAAAAAAACCTTCAAGTTGTAGTACCTTTTATTGTATCTTATTTATTTATTTTGATTTGATCATTTCCATTTGAGACTGGGTTGCGGGGGGCAGGGGTGGCACATTGTATTTTTAATCATGGGCTCTCAAACCTCTGATCTGTAAATCACCGCAAGTTGAAGGGTTCCATAGACTGCCTTTCCTACCTTTTTTTTCTTGCTGAAATAACTTATTGAGCATCGATTGGAGAGGGTAGAACTACTTTTGAATAGTAATGAAACATAAATAAATAAATTTATGTCTGAAAGAAAAGTACAGATACTGATATTATTAATAATATTTTGTTAATGCGAATTCCCTGGTGGTCCAGTGGTTAGGACTTGGCACTTTCACTGCCAGGGCCCAGGTTTGATCCCTGGTCAGGGAACTAAGATCCCACACGCCACACTGCACGGCCAAATTAAAAAAAAAAAAAAAAAAAAAAAGCTTTGTTAATACCAACCTCTGGATTACATATTAGTAGTCAGTGCTTTATATGTGATACATTAATCTCCAACTTGGTTTAGGTGTGTTTTTGCCTCACAAGTGCACCTCATGTATGTATATTTGGGTGTGATAAGAGGGTGTCAGTCAGAGATATAATACCGTGGAAGAAAACAGGCTTTTGAATTAGGCTAGATGCCAGAGGCTCAGAGTGGCATCCACTCTGAGCTCTATGCATAGATGATAGCAGAGTTGCACTAGGGCAGTGTAAACGGCTGCTGCAGGGAGGCATGATATCTATTCCTTAACACCCCGACTGTGATGTGCAAATTGCCCTGGAAGGGGCACACCATCCAATTTCGTTAGAATGGGACAGAAGATAAAACTTATATCCCCCATTATTGACCAGAGCTACCTAATGTTCACACTGAATTCCAGATGTGATAATGACTCCTACCAGCCCATGACAATGGTTACTCCTCAGATGGCAGTTTTTTTTTTTTTTAATTATTTATTTATTTATGGCTGTGTTGGGTCTTCGTTTCTGTGCGAGGGCTTTCTCTAGTTGCGGCAAGTGGGGGCCACTCTTCATCGCAGTGCGCGGACCTCTCACTATCGCGGCCTCTCTTATTGCGGAGCACAGGCTCCAGACGCGCAGGCTCAGTAATTGTGGTTCACGGGCCTAGTTGCTCCGCGGCATGTGGGATCTTCCCAGACCAGGGCTCGAACACATGTCCCCTGCATTGGCAGGCAGATTCTCAACCACTGTGCCACCAGGGAAGCCCAGATGGCAGTTTTAAAAATGTCTAAAGACTTAAACTCAAAAGGTTAGTGGATTTGTATAGAGATGTAAAATGTAATTACTTTTAAGAAGTGATTACAATTTTTGCTGATAGTAGCAGGTGTTTTATCTTTTTACTCTATAAGCAGCCTGATGCCCAGAAGGTTCTGGAAATCTTATGTAGTTAGAGGACAAAACAATGACTTTGCTGTAGAGCCATCGGACCAGAGAAACTGGGACTATCTAAATGAGATTCCTAACCAGGTTTGCTTCTTCTAAGTAGATAGCATTTTTTCATGGTTTTAAGTCACATAAATTGCAGACTATCCATCTGTTCTCTTGGGAAGCTATTTCTGGCTGATAACTTTTTTTGTTTGTTTTTATTTTGGCATGCCACACGGCTTGCAGGATCTTAGTTCTCGGACCGGGGATTGAACCCGGACCCCAGCAGTGAAAGGGCCATGTCCTAACCACTGGGCCACCAGGGAAGTCCCCTGGCTGATACTTACTAATTATAAGTATTTTATTTTTTAAAGTTGTGCTTTAATAAATTAATTCCCTTTCTTAATTTTAATGCAGAATTGAAGTTCTTTAGTTGTAAAAGGCTGTAGCTGATATCCTCACAAATGATAATTTTCTGTGTATAAGAAACTCCATGGCACATAATTTGGTGGGCAAGGTACCTGAACACAAGGCAGGAGTACTAGGTTTTATAGGAAGAGGCAAACCTCAAGACATTAAAAATTTAGTCAGATAATCAAATATAGTCTCAGTAGGAGCCTCAACACAGTTCTTTTGTTCTCACTTTGTTCCTTGGCTCTGTTTTGAATGATCTTTATTAAGATCCTGAAACAGAAGATTTAACTGTCTAATAGGAAGATCATAACAGATTTGTAATGTTTTTTGACTACGCTAGTAATTTTTCCTAAAAATATGTTTGAATCTATTGAAAAAGTAGCTTATTTTATAGTTCTGAGAAAGTAGTTATATTAAATACTATTGTTATTCAGGACACAATTTTTTATTTAAACAAGTCTTAAAGTCTCAAATAATCAATGGCAAGGCAATAAAAACTTTTTATTAAGATTTTCTTTATATTAAAGTAAAGCACATTAAAGTAATGGAATTTGACCTGTATACAAAATCGTGGTTGTTTAAGATGTGGATTATCAGAGGGAGTAAATGAAACTTTATAGCATTGTTACGCTAGTCCACATATTTATTCTGGTGTGTAAGGAATCATAGAATCCCATTTTAAAGTGATTTCTCCTGAACCATCTGATTCTTGGTCACAGGATCCATAGAGAGACAATTCGTTTGTTTTAATTTTAATTTTTTTATTGAAGTATAGTTGATTTACAATATTTTAGGTGTGCGGCAAAGTGATTCAGTTATACATATATATATGTATTCTTTTTCAGATTCTTTTCCATTATAGGTTATTGCAAGATATTGAATATAGCTCCCTCCGCTATACTGTAGTTCCTTGTTGTTTATCTATTTTATGTGTAGTAATGTGTATCTGTTCATCTCAAATTCCAAATTTATCCCCCTGTCCTTCCCCTCTGGTAACCTAAGTTTGCATCCTGTGTCTGTGAGTCTATTTCTGTTTTGTAAATAAGTTCATTTGTATCATTTTTTTTTAGATTCCACATATAAGTGATATCATATGATATTTGGAGAGACAACTCTTTTTGTTGATTTTATAAATGCCAGATTTTCCTTGGGTAGTATATACCATTTTACAGTCTCTAGTACACACAAAACATATGAAATCCTGGGAATCTTTAAAAATTCTTATCTTGGATATTTAGACACTATCTGTAGATCACCACTAAAATTATTTTGGTTAAAATAATGTCTGAAAATATGTGCATTTGTTTTTTAATACCTCTCCTACTAGTTATGATACAGTTTTGCTATTGAAGTTGCCTTTAATCGTTTCCTAGGGCTACCGTCACTAAATATCATAAACTGGGTGGTCTAAAACAACATAAATTTATTTTCTCACAGTTGAGGAGGCCAGAAACCTTGAAATCAAGATGTTGGCAGGACCATGCTCCCTCTGAGGCCGCTAGGGAGGCTCCTTCTTTGGTGTTCCGTGGCTTGTGGCAGCATAGCTTCAGTTGCCTCCATCTTCACATGGTGTTCCCCTATGTGTCTCTGTGTCTTCTCTCCTTTTCTTATGAGGATACCAGTCATATTGGATTAAGGGCCCACCCTACTCCAGTATAACCTTATTTTAACTAATTAAATCTTCAATGACCCTGTTTCCAAAGGTCATAATCTGAGGTTAGGACTTTAACATATCTTTTTGGGTGACACAGTTCAGCTGATAATGGTACCTAAAGCTGATGGTCTTCTTATCGTTTACAAATAATGGCTTTTAAATAGAGTTATTTAGATTTGAATGAGATAAATTTATCAGGTCATCAATACTTTTGTAAAAGATAGTGGAGGTACTTCCCTGGTGGCACGGTGGTTGGGAATCTGCCTGCTAGTGCAGGGGACACGGGTTCGAGCCCTGGTCTGGGAGGATCCCAAATGCCGTGGAGCAGCTAGGCCTGTGAGCCACAACTGCTGAGCCTGCGCGTCTGGAGCCTGTGCTCCGCAGCAAGAGAGGCCGCGATGGTGAGAGGCCCGCGCACCGTGATGAAGAGTGGCCCCCGCTTGCTGCAACTGGAGAAAGCCCTCGCACAGAAACGAAGACCCAACACAACCAAAAATAAATAAATTAATAAATTACAAATGTGGCTTACAATTGGGATTCATATAATATTAAAAAAAAAAAAAAGAAGATAGTGGAACTGGGACTTCCCTCGTGGCACAGTGGTTAAGAATCCACCTGCCAATGCAGGGGACACAGGTTCTATCCCTGGTCCAGGAAGATCCCACATGCTGCGGAGCAACTAAGCCCATGCGCCATAACTACTGAGCTCGTGCTCTAGAGCCCATGCGCCACAACTACTGAAGCCCGTGCGCTGTAGAGCCCACACCTCAACTGCTGAAGCCCGTGTGCCACAAGTACTGAAGCCTGCGTGCCTAGAGCCCGTGCTCCGCAACAAGAGAAGCCACCGCAGTGAGAAGCCTGCGCACCGCAACAAAGGGTAGCCCCTGCTCCCTGCAACTAGAGGAAGCCTGTGTGCAGCAATGAAGACCCAATGCAGCCATAAATAAATAAATTAATTAATTAAAAAAAAATGTGTGGGGCTTCCCTGGTGGCGCAGTGGTTGAGAGTCTGCCTGCCAATGCAGGGGACATGGGTTCGAGCCCTGGTCTGGGAAGATCCCACATGCTGCGGAGCAGTTGGGCCCGTGAGCCACAACTACTGAGCCTGTGCGTCTGGAGCTTGTGCTCCGCAACAAGAGAGGCCACGACAGTGAGAGGCCTGCGCACCGCGATGCAGAGGGGCCCCTGCTTGCCGCAACTGGAGAAAGCCCTCGCACAGAAACGAAGACCCAACACAGCCAAAAATAAATAAATAAATAAATTAATTAATTAATTAATTAATTTTTAAAAATGTGTGGATTTTCCCTGAAAACATTAGGAAATTAGTTTTATTTTATATTTAATAAGGGTAATTGCTAAAATCTCAATCTTCCAAAGCAGTTAGTCTTCAGAGACAGAATGTTGTGGCACTCCACTAGTACACTGTGGTTTATAGTTAAACTATATATTGTATGGTTATCTTCAGAGAGTTCAGAGTGTCTTGAACTCAGTGAGGCCCCTGAAAGGGTAGAAATGAGCTTAAAGATATTTTACCAATTTTTTTGATTGGGAAACTCATATTAGAGAAGATAAATGTTTTCCTCAAGGACATTCATTAAGTGAGAAGGAAGATTGTGATTTTACCTAAGGATTCTGTGTCTTAATCCAGAATTCTTTCAAGCCATGAATTATTCATATACATATATTTTGGAGGGAAAGGCATATCTCTAATAGTTAAAAGATTTTCTTACACAAGCAGACAACACTTGAATTAAAACTTCTGCTCTGCTGTTAAATTGACATCTAATCAATAACCCAGCTCATCTTGAAGCCAAGAGAATCGTAATATCAAGTGAATGGATATTTATTTGTGGTACTCTGTCTGATCAGGTTAACCTTGCTTATGGTGTTGCCATTTTAGATGTGGCAGGGTAAATTGTACTATGGGCATCTGCTCTGGGGTATATAGTCTTGTTTTTCTGGTTGCCGTTCTTCCAAGAAAGATATACTGAATCTGGAAAAGGTCTAAAGACCAACAGCTATAGTGTTCAGGGAAGAGGGTCGAGTAGAGTTCATTTTAGAATATAGGTTTAAAAAATTAGATTCTATCATTTTGCGAAGGTGAAGTTGGATTGAGAAAAGGAGATGGATAAAAGCATGGTAGAAAGAGAAGGTGAAGGAAGCTAGCATTTGACTGTCAGGTCAACTATGATGGGTGATTTAAAGACTTTAGTCTGTTAAGTCTTGGTATACTTTTATATGCCAAGTCTATAAACCTTAGTGTCTTTCAGGTAGCAGGATACGTGAGAGAAAGTGGATTACTTATATTGGTATTTTTATTGACTCCTAGTTTGTAAACTAGCTATTATTAAAAAATTAGACATCTTATTAGGAAATACTCTAATGGAAATGGTGTTAAATATCTTAAGAGTCTTTATATATGTTTTTTATTAATTCATTTTGCATACTATTTCCTAAGGAGTTTTTACTAGTTGAAAGGCTTCATTTTGCTTTCTCTGAGTGTACATCCTTGTTCTTAAAAAACTTAGTTTAGGTTTCACCGTATTAGTGACTGGGAATGACTTGGCTGTGGTAATGCCTCACTTAGACTGAATAAATGATAGGTCTAGAAGGAAAATCTTTTTTACTTTGTTTAGCATCCTTCAAATTTGGTATCTTTCTAGATAGAATTTGAGGAAACTATAATCCAATTAAAAAAATAAAAAGGCACTTGGAAACTTTTGTACTTTCTTTCTTATGTAAATACAGTTCTCTAATGGGTTCATTACCAGGAGTTTTCTTTTTTTTTAAACTTTGGGTTTGTTTGTTTGTTTGTTTATGGCTGTGTTGGGTCTTCGTTTCTGTGCGAGGGCTTTCTCTAGTTGTGGCAAGTGGGGGCCTCTCATTATCGCGGCCCAGGAGTTGTTTTCTTAACTGTTAAAAAGCAATCAGAAAATTTTTCCTTTTGAGTTAGAAAGTAAGGTCACAATAGAAATTTGATATTGTTTCTTCCTGCCCACTTTCCTACTCTGAGAATTACCATAATTAGTGTCTTAAAAGTACAGATTCATTCCGAAAAATAGTTCTATCACCAAATATTTGGCTTTTCCAACCTGAAGTTAAAGTCAAATCTCTACTTAAAGGGGTTTATTTTTTCTGGAGTCTATCGAATATGCAGGTAACAAATATATTTATGTTTATTCCACAGCCATGTTCAAAAAATTTTGACCTTCTTCCTCTGTGCAACATCTTTTGTATCTCTAGGCAACAGGAAAGGATAAATTCACAGAGGGAAGAGATAGAAAGACAACGAAAAATGTTAGCAAAGCGGAAACCTCCTGCCATGGGACAGGCCCCTCCAGCAACCAATGAGCAGAAACAGCGGAAAAGCAAAACCAACGGAGCTGAGAATGAAACGTATGTTCTTTATTAATGTGAACTGAGATACCATATTCTCCCCTGAGATACAAACCTCCTATTGAGTGGCACTGGAAAAAGTGATAGATTGTGGAGATTTCTAGAGCTTAAATTTTCTTTTTAGTTACATTAATGGATTTGCTCAACTCATATAAAAGCCATCTAAAATTAACTCATTTTCTTAGTCATGATCTTATATAAGGAGTTTCAAATGAGAGGGAGAAAAAAATGTCATTTAACTTGATGTCATGATCTTTGGCCACTCTTATAACGAATGTGAAGTCATTAGGTATTCAAATGATATAATTACTTACATGTGGTTCCAGGTTATGGTATGTTGGCTTCATCTTATGGGGATTACCTGACTCTATTTCAGACTGAAGAATGCACAACTGAAGAATGCTATTTAGTAGTCTAAAGAACACTAGTTAACACTCACAAATTTAGGTGTAACCTAAGAAAAAATAGGTATTATTTTAGGAAAAGGACATTTTCCCAGTAAACCAAATCTTGACATTCCCAGTACTTTTACCTGTTCTGGCAACCTGAGGAAAACACCAGTATCTTCAATTGCAGTGTAGTCATCTATTTCACTGCCAGTCAACAATTATTCCATAGCTATCATGAATATGAGGAGTAGAATATTCAGAGTACAAATGCCTTCCTTTTTCACTCCAGCCCCATGTCAGATTTTCCTAATTGATTTTTGAATTCTTGACCACTAAGAGAATCTTCCTCTAGGACAGGAGTTGGCAAGCTTTTTCTCTAATGGGCCAGATAATAAACACTTTAGGCTTTGCGCACTAGAGGGTCTCTGTTGCAGCTACTCAACTCTACTGTTACAGCTTGAAAGCAGCCATAGACAGTACATAAGTGAATGGATGTGGCTGTGTTCCAGTAAAACTTTATTTCTAGAAATAGACTGTGAGCTGAATGGCCCACAGGTTGTAGTTTGCCAACTAGGCAGGACTGCTAAACAGTTAGAATTGGTACGGGAAATAAAACCTATATATTACTTACCTGTTTAATACTTACTTGTTTAATACTTACTTAAACAGTTAAATACTTAAAACCTATATATTACTTACCTGTTTAATACTTACCTGTTTAATATATTACTCACCTCTGTCATCACCATCATCAGCCTCAAGAGGCTTTCCAATTAAAAAGGAAAAGAAGATCTACAAATAATGATGTAGAAAATCTCTACAGAATTGATGGTAGCCATGAAGTCATTTTCTGAATTGGATATTTGAATGTTTGAAATTTAAAATATGTTTTTTCATAGAAACCAGTCGTTGGTATTGTAATCAGTATTTCCATAGTGGCTACATTGGTTTTTCAAGGGAAAAAGAAATTTTGTAAAGCTGTCATTGTGGGATTTAAAGATAGCTACAAATAAGAGATAATGATATTATGTAATTTATTGACTAATATGTCTTTTGCCATTAATGTTTTCATATTAGTTCACAAAAACATATTAACCCATAATCCACCTCAAGTATAATAATACTTATATTACACCATTGCTAAAAGTTCATGACATCCCAGAAATGTATCTTTCTTCATTCCAGTGAGAAAGATGGCTTAACACCAGTCCTCACCCCATACATACCTGGTGTGTTGGGGAGCCTTTTCCTTGACATTCATTTAGTAAATCTGTGTTAAATGCTTATTATATATTCAGCCCTGTTCTGGACACTCGGGTACAGAGCTGAAGGATACAGCCCAGTCTTAGGAGCTCACAGTTTATTTAGGGGAAATGAACAGATGAATAAACTAATAATTACTTTAAGTGTTGTGATAAAGGTATACACAGTGAATAAGTTTGGAAAACATCTTCACTTCACAAGTATTTTAAAACTAGATTCTAAGTAAAAAATATTTCCTTTCAAAAAGTCCAAGTAGGAGCCCAGATTCGAAGAATTCTTCAGGCAAATGTTGTACACTTTAATCTGATTATTGTCTTCTTTCATGACTCCTATATTTATTGTGTAGGGACTCTCCTTCCAGTGTTACTTGAAAATTATTTCATGCTAGTGCATAAAACCATTGACTTAGGAGTAATAAAGTAGGCATAGGTTGTTTTTTTGCCATAGCATAATAATTAGAATTCAGTCTAGGCCAGTAGTGTGTCAGTAAGCAGTTGCCATCTGGAGTCCTGTGTAAAATCCAAGCTGGAAGGCCTTTGGTCTAGTCTTTAATAATTAGAGTATCTGTGACTTGGCTCATTCCTTTGGCCCGAAGCCAAAAACGGTCCTCTGGAGTCTTGGAGTGGGTTACATTGTCCTTTCCTGGTATTGAACCTATTTCAGGCAGAGAGAATTCTAAGCTCTGATTTTCCATTCCTCCCTTTTTTACTGGTGTGATATGGAGTAATAGATGTAAGTTTTTCTGCAGCTGTGCAATGATAGGTGTAACAGCCCTAATGGGTGTATTTTTTTTTGCTCTTTTTATCTTCTTTTAGTCAGACCTCAGAGACACTATTTTGTAGCCCTTCCTGGTTGATAGGATAGCTGTTTCTTCTTTCTCCTGCTGTTTAGAATATATCTAAACAGTGACACCTAAAACTTTAAAGTATATGTGTGTGCTTCTAGAATGTGAAGAGGGTGAAGATGGAGGAGTAGATATCACTTCTAACATGCTCATTCTTGAGATATGAGGATGCGATCAGGGTAGGTGGAACATGAAATGAGTGATTACCCATCAAGTAAGCCCTTTGAGAACTGTGTTAAATAGCATTTTACAAATTATAGATTCCTTTCATATTCTCATTTTAATAGCCACAACAGCCTTTTTAGATAGGTATCATTACTTGCTGCATTTTTAGGAAATTGAGGTTAAAGTTTCTTGCCCAAGTTCACATGGCCCGAGTTGTGCTTTGAACCCTAGTCCTCAGACTCCAGATCCTGGACTCTGTCCTCTAGGTTCTTCTCCTTGTATCAAAGTCCAAGAGTTATCAAAAATAATCAAATACGTTGGCTTATTAACATGCCCTTTATAAAAACTTTTAGACATATAATTTGGCTACCTCTCTTAATGGATTTTCATCTGAGTATGGTATGGGACAAAACTCATTTCATAAGTAATGTGAAAATTTAACTCATTTATTTTTCTCATTTTTTAAATAAATTAGACTTCTGGCTTTGAAGTCCTTCCTTCACATCACATCTGATAAATCACAGAAGTTTTCTCTTGTCAAAGGACTGCAAGATAATCTATCTTTTGGTCATTTTAACTAAGAGACTTAACATATGGTATAGCATGCGTTGGCATTTCTCTTTAAATAGGCACACTATGATTTCAAACAATTTCCTGAAATTTTTATCATTATTTTCCAGGTTAACATTAGCAGAATACCATGAACAAGAAGAAATCTTCAAACTCAGATTAGGTCATCTTAAAAAGGTAAGTGTAATGAGAAAATCTGTCTGGAGAAATGCAATTTTTAGTTTACATTTGGTGTTGAAGCTCTTTGGTCATTTGGGCAAATTAATAGCTTTACATACCTGTGGAAATCTTCAGTAGTTGCTCTGTCACACCTGTATTCTAATGGTGGAGTTCATATCTTTCAACTTGCAAGTCAACTCCAGCCACGTGGTGAGAGTGCCTTTTCCATCAGTGATGTACCAGTACTTAGTTCTGTATGCCTCATTCGGCTCCACAAGTGATTATGTTTTTAGTAAAAATTAAATATAAAATAAGAGCAGATGGTTCTAAAATTGATATTTAAATTATTTTGATGTTTTAAATCACATAGCAGCTCTTATCTCTTGTAAACTGGCTAAGAAGAGAAGGTCTTGCACCAACCATATTGAAACACAAAGGCAGCTACATAGAATTTGTTATTGACAGTGTTCATGGAGGTATCTTAGATGTAGGTCACTCATCTCTTAAATTCAGCAGCCTGTACTTTTTTGGTGGCTTTTTTGGTGGATGCTGCTTATTCTGAAGATGACCAATAAGTGTCTAATAAATTGCTATTGGTGTATGTTTGTCGTCTCCTCCTCCCCTTTCTCAGATCCTGTTAAATCAGTGGAACTTAAGGCACCAAGTATAATCCCTCCTTACAGAACAGAACCAGATAGAGAACGTGATTTTTGTTTTTTAAAAAAGATTGCATGCCTATATGTATACACACAAAATATTTCTGGAAACTTACACAAGAAACTTAACAGTGATTATATCTGGGGAGTGGGCATGGAGGTGGACAGAAGACTTTCACTTTTCCTGCTGTACTTCTATGATTTGAATTTTATTTACTGTTTTGCTGTGGGCTCGTTTTTATGATTAAAATTCTAGTTCTTAAAAATATCTTTTTCAATGCAAAACATCTTAGCTTTTCATAAGAGAGATGTCTGCTTTTGTTTTTGAAATGAGATTCTGAAACGGTAACGTTTCCTGTGTTCCGAGCTGTTTCTTTCTTTTTCACTTTAGGAGGAAGCAGAGATCCAGGCAGAGCTGGAAAGGCTAGAAAGGGTTAGAAATCTACATATCAGGGAACTAAAAAGGATACATAATGAAGATAATTCACAGTAAGCAACTTGGGAGTATGTTGGGTTGGAGATTGCTGAGCACTTTCTGACATGAATGGTCTAGAATGATATTTTTGCTTAATGTAAATTTGGTAAACCATTCCACTGTGTATTTAGCTCTGTTGTAGGTGTAATACAGTTTCATGAATAAAATTTTGATTTGCATTAGTTTAAATATGTATAAATATATTAGGTTTATATATTAAGTATACATCTATACATATATTATAGCATTTTTACACAAGTAGAGGTCACTAAAACAATACAACTTTGTAGTCGCAAATGGTTTAGATACACTGTGTATTCAGATTTACCCTCAGAGCCTTACTAAAGGGAAGCATGGGATGACAGTGTGGTGTTGTGGAAAGATTACTGGGTTGAGATGACACTCGGTTTCTGAATGACCTTTATGGGCCATTTAAGTGTTGAGATTTTTAAGAAAGACTCTCTTTAAGTTCAGCACATTAATTATAGATAAATGCCCATCTTTGTAAGTCATTTAAGGAACTGAAACTGAAAAGTAGATTACAAGTGGGAAATGGCTTCTAACCATAATCCTTTCTTCTCCCACATTTTTCTGACTCTGAAACATGGGGGTTTTGGCATGGCTGCAGCTTGTGTATTTTTGTTTGACCAGAGTGAGCCATGGACTTTGCTTTCTGTAAAGTGGCAAGCAACAGCAGCTACCATTACTGCACACTCTCTGTGTCAGGCAGAGTGCTAAGTGTCCCTGTGTTCTATCACTTAATTGTCACAATAGCCTAGTGAGGTAGGTCATCTTCAATACATAGATCTGGAAACTGGCTTAGACAAATTAAGTTAATTTGTCCAGGGAGTAGTGAGACCAAACAAAGAGTTGAAATGTGGATCTGACTCCACAGCTAACTCCCATGCAGTAATATCACCTCTCTCCACAGGCATGCCACTGTCTCAAAATCAAAATAAAGTAATTTCAGGAATATTAGTGGGGCTGATGAGGAACAGGTAGAAATACTCTAAAAGTTATTTTTGCCAGAATCTCTCATTTCTTTGTCTTATTGTTAGAAGTGGAATTCTATATGGGGAAAACAGTTATATCATGAAGACTTAAAGAGAGAAAATGAATGCACATAGAACATGTGACTCACTTTATAATGAAATCTGTTTTTAAGGCCGTGTAAACTATCTTGGAATTTTATTGTATGTAGTTGTGGAATGGTGGGAACGAGTGGTTCTTGAGTGGTTTGGAGGACCCAGGTAGCACAGTTTGAAAATCCCTGATCTAGTGTATCTCCTTCCCTGCCGCCCCGCCCCCCCCACCCCCCACCTTTACAGCAGGGCAGAAAGGGAGGGAAGTCAACAAAGGTCACTAGTCTAATTGTGGCTGTGCTGAGACTGGCACCTGTGTCTCATGACTCCACAGCTAATGCTGTTCATTGTGATTATGCTGTCTCTTTGAACTATAGAACTTACTTTAGGCTCAGAATTAGCTATATTGTGATGATTGCCAAACTGTTGGCAGCATCTGTAATCATGTGTATAACATGTTAGATATTCTGGAAATTTTGTAAACATGGAAAATTGTGTAGTCCTTGACCTCAGGATGTTGTTATATATCCGCTGTTTCCACAGATTTAAAGATCATCCAACGCTAAATGACAGATATTTGTTGTTACATCTTTTGGGTAGAGGAGGTTTCAGTGAAGTTTACAAGGTAAGTATGAGGAACTGCGTACAGGGACTGAAGGTTAAATTATTGGTTATTACAAACTTGGAGATCATTTAGAATAGTGATATAACTCTGGGTTGATATCTATTGGTTGAAATTCCAAAACATTTAAGAACCTGTATCTTTGGGAGAACTACTTCCAGTAAACTTGTTGACTAAAGCAGGATTCAATATTTTACCCTGTTTTCAAGTTTGAAAAGTAAATAATTTTAAAAAAGTAAATAATTTAAAAAAAAAAACAGGAAGGGAAAACAACACTCATTTCTGGATAATGGAATCTTTCTGCCTCATCTGTATTTGTTAGAGATGAGTGTTACTTTTATTCTTATAAGTTTTTGTTTTATTTTTACAAAATGGATGTGTTAAAAAGTTAATTCTTTGAAAACCTGTTTTTTGCTTTTAAAATGTTCTCATCTTCTAAGTCAGGGTGTTTAGTAGCACTGGTGTTCTGAAGGATTGTCCTGGCTTAGAGTACTTCAGTTGGGCCAGCAAAGAACAGGCTACTAATACTAAGCCTCCAGTTGATTTTCCCTAAATGAGGAATTCAGCCTGTTTTAAATATAGTTGTAGATATATAACATGTTCACCAGCCACAGCCTCCTTAAATTTCTCTAGATGTTTCTGGCACCTGGCTTTTAAATGCTGAATTGGTTTATTAAGTGGTCTTTACTGCATGTCCCTGGTAATTCTTTCTTTTTTCTAAGGTGTAGCCTTCACTGTTAATGATTTATATTATGCCCATATGAATTTTTATATAAGAAATCTTTTGAGTAAAATAATTAGTTTTTATTTCAGATAAAAGCTAGTTCTACTGTTTTCCCTTTTTTTTAATGTTAATTTTTTCTTGTGATGATGTATACACAAAATTTGCCATTTTAACCATTTTTAAGTGTACAATTCAGTGGCATTAAGTACATTCACAATGTTGTGAAACATCATCACTTTCCATTTCCAGAACTATAATAATATTTCTAGTGTACTGCTGGGTTTGATTTTCTGATATTTTGCTCATATTTTTAATCTGTGATCATAAGTGGGACTGGCTTATAGTTGTCTTTTATGTGCAAGCAGCATTGTCTAGCTTTGATGTCATAGTTATCCTAGAATGAGTTGTGAAATTTCTCTTTTCCCATGTTCTGGAATGCTTTGCATTACATGTTGGCTACTTGAAAGTTTGTTAGAGCTAAGTCATAAAATCACCTGGATAGGTGTCATTTTAGAGGAAAACTATTTGACAACCTTTTCAATTCCTTCTACAAATATCGAGCTATTCAGATTTTTTCCCCCTCCTTAAGTCGGTTTTGGTAATTCATTTTTTCTGAAAAATCATCCTATTTTATCTTGATTTAAAAATATCATGCATACCTTAGTTATTTCTCTTCTCTTATGAAATGTTTATTTTTGTATCTCTTGACTGATAGGCCAGAGATTAGTCAATGTTTCTTTTTTCCTCTGGAGATTAACTTTTTATTTTTGTTGATTGGATCTACTATTTGATTTGTTGTCTATTTCATTAATTTCTGTTTTCAAACCTTCCTTCTTTCTTTCTGCTTTCTTTGTTTTCATTCTTGAGTCATATACTTAGTTTATTTTTTATTTTTGGTAACTTTTTTGATTGTGATAAAAAACACATAGCATAAAATTTACCAATTTAACTTTTTGTAAGTGTACAGTTCAGTAGTGTTAGGTATATTCATGTTGTTGTGAAACAGATCTCCAGAACTTTTTCATCTTGCAGAACTGAAGTTCTACCCACTAATCAACAGCTCTCCTTTTCCTTCTCTCCCCAGCTGCCGGTAACCACAATTCTGCTTTCTGTTTTTATTAATTTGATTACTTTTAGTTAACTCATATGAGTGGAATCACACAGTGTCTGTCTTTTTGTGACTGGTTTATTTCACTTAGCATAATGTTCTCAAAGTTCATCCATGTTGAAGCATGTGACAAGATTTTCTTCTTTTTAAGGCTGAATAACCCTCAAGTGTATGTATATACTTCATTTTCTTTATCCATTCATCTGTCAGTGGACATTTGGGTTGCTTCCTCCTCTGGTCTGTTGTGAATAGTGCTGCTTTGAACATGCATGTGCAAATATCTCTTTGAGACCCTGCTTTCAGTTCTTTTGGCTATATTCCCAGAAGTGGGACTATTCCTTTTTTAAAATCATCAAAAAATTGGTTCTTGGGGCTTCCCAGTTACTTGTTAGTGATTTCTTCATATTTTTTCCTAATGTATTCTTCAAACATTTTAACACTTCTGAAATCTAAATCCTTCTTACAACGATGTGTTCATTAATGTAGTTATTCTTTTGCTGTTCTCCACTCTCCAAAAGCCCTTCTTAGATTAGTGGTGGATCACAGTGTCTTGGATTCAGAAATAGGGTTTGGTAATTGGAGAAAATGACACTTGTAGTTCATTTGTGCTCTTACAGATTAGGTGGTATTTAATCTGGCTTTTAATAGCTTGAAATGATTCTCTCTTATAGCCATGATGGATACATGCATACAGGTGGACTTCATTCAGACTCTGTAAGAAAAATAGAGTTCAAAAGTTTCCATTTGTGTGAAATAAGATATTCTGTTTGAATTGAATGGTTTTTATATTTAAAAAATACTGGTTTATGTAATATAATTAGTAAATTTTTACTGATTGCTAAAAAAATAATAAAATTAAAATGGGCTACTTGGAAAAAAAAATACTGGTTTAAATTTGGTATAAATTAGAAGTTTCTTTTATAATCAGGCCTCTCTTGTATCCTGTGCTTTCTTAGAGGTAGCTTACATCTTAAAAGATCTGTAGAACGGTAATCACCGCTATTCATGGACTGTATATCCTGTGCCTGTTGCCTTCATCTGTTCAAACATTTGTGGAAACTGGCAGATAGGTGGTAATAGTGTTGAAACTGGAGTAGTAAGTTTTTAATCTGAACTTTAAAACCTAGGAAGAACTATTCATTCTAAAAGAGTTCCTCAGTAAATTCTTTTGTATTGGGGAAATCTACTGTAAAATGCTACTTACTTTTTCAAATTGTGATTTACGCCAGGCATCTTCAAAAATCTGTTGCCTTTTTTCACCCCATAATTAATAGCACTACCTAGCTGATGTGGAACTTGCCAGCAGTGGTGGTCTTTGGGGAAAGCATGTCCCTTTCTTTGGACAGTGCTGGAGAAGCGATTTGGTGTGACTAACTTCAGACATTGTTGCGATCCAAAATTGCTTTTTATTTATTCAGTATGTAGGGGTGGGATTAAGCAAATTTAGCAAAGAGGTGTATCCTGGGGGATTCTTTCTCAAGGAGGCAGATAGTCTATGTCCCTAGCATTTCAAAAGTGGCAGGACCTCTGAACCTAAACCTGCTCTAAAAATAAAGCCTATTAAAAAATCTTAAAAAAAAAAAAAAAAGTGGCAGGACTTACTGTTGAAGAATGTCAGGTCCCATTGTCAGCTGAGGGAAGAGAGCCAGCGTAGGGAAGAAAGGTCCCAAATAGGGTAGATGATGTCCAGAAAGAGAATTGTTTAGAAGTGACCGTTAAGGCATGGGCTGTCTTTCTGTTTGTGGTGTACGCTTGGTTTTATTTTCTAAACCCCTTGGTGCCAGTGCGTCTGGAGACTTCTAAATTATCTGATCACAGGTTTCAAGAAAGATGATTGCAACTCTGAAACAAGTGTGTGTTGTGTTGTCCACTGCTGTTGTTATTTAATAATGCATTTTGGACTTTGAGTATGTTGGTCTGTTAAACAGAAGCTTCAAGTCAGTTGCCTGTAATTCTTATTAGCATTATCCAGAATATAATTTATTCCTTTTCTTTATAGGCATTTGATCTAACAGAACAAAGATATGTAGCTGTGAAAATTCACCAGTTAAATAAAAACTGGAGAGATGAGAAAAAGGAGAATTACCACAAGTAAGTTATAATAGAGTGTCTCATTTTTCAAAATTTAGTAATAATAGCTGTAGTTTGAGCACTGTGTTAAGAGCTTTACATGCATTGCTGTTGTCGTTTCATTTAATCCTCCTAACTGTCCTAGGAGAGTGAATAAATTTTCCATCTTACTGCTAAGGAAACTGATACTTAAAGAATTTGAGTAACAGTTAAGAAATGGCTGAGCTGGTATTTAAATCTAGACTTCCCTTAATCCAAAGCCAGTGGGTTTAACCATCCCCTTCCATTGCGCATCTAAAATTAGCTATAATAAACAAGTAAAGCCTCAGAAATTATTGTTGCTTGTCTGTAGAAACCAGATGTGAGAGTGTTCTTCAGTGGTCTAGGGACCCTGGGGAGCTTCGGGTGGGGTTTGTCTGCTGCTTCAGTCACCTCGTCGTAAAGGAGACAATGCGGGGCACCTGGTGTGCCTCGGTGGTACTTGTTTGACTTGTTCAGTCCCTCAGTGCTGAGCTCACCTTCCCCGTCATAGTTTGTCCGTCTTAAAGTTCTTGGTCTTCAGCGTCCAGCTTGCTGTGCTTTCCCCTCTTCAGAATGCCACTCATGGTGGCCCTCATCTGTGCTTGGGGTACGGGGTGAGAGGGTGACTCTTTAGAATGAATAGTTATTACATGAGCGGGTGTGAATGTCTTTGTTCCACTGATGTCAGGCCTTGCCTGTCTCTCCCCTGAGCTTCGGAACATTGGAGTTCATAGCTCACTTGCTTTGGAGGCCATGCAGACTTAATTTGCTGTTAGGATCCCCACTGGGTTTAATATTGTTTCCTTGTTGTAGGTACAAGTACTACATTAGACATGTCCTACCCCTGAAAGGAGGAAACAGCCCCTTTTGATATAAGGCAGTCTACCTCCTTTCTATAAAAGCAGTTTTTTTTTTTTCCTATAAATAGTACTTTGGAGGGAAAAAAGCAGTGGACTTTAGCCAACTTTTAGTTAGCTTCTAAGTCTCAATGGAAAAATAAAACATTTCTACATCATCAACCCATTCTTCAGGCATGGAGCAAGGCAACTGCTGCTCTATACCTGCTGTTCATCAGGGACCCGGGAACTCTTGCTGTTCCATGCAGATTGGCAGTGGCGCTCAGCACTGGGGGAGAGAAGGTTCCTGTGGCGTTAAGAGAAACAGGGCTTAGCAGAGGTAGGAAAAAGGCTGGTGTGTGCTCTGTGCATGGCACCCCTCACGCGTGCCCTATGTGAGAGGCAGCTGCAGTCCAGATGCTTCGGAGGAGCAGTTACACTATTAGAAGTACATTCCAGGCACTTGACATGCAGGGACGAATAGCACGCGGCAGCAAATGCCAGGGAGCACTTGAGAGAAGGAAACCACATGTTATTCTGACCAGTTAGAAAAACGGTGAGAAATGTCCTCATTATATTGAGACTCAGAGTACCTAAGGGTATAGGAACAGTTCCTGCATCTCTTTCAAAATACCCTTCAACTATCCTCAGAGGCTGTTCTGCAGCTTGTGTGCATGACCCACTCCAAACCAGCTGACTCTACAAGGGGACAACCTTGGTCAACCTTGAGGAAATAGTTCCTGTGCAGAGACTTATACAGATTTTACCTAGTCTCAGTATCCAGCTTTCAGGCTGATCTTAAAGAGAACGCTGGTGTCGAATACTGTAGTGGCTGCATGTGGGGTTGTGCTCACTGTAGCCTTCTGAAGCAGTGAGGGATTGAAGTCAGGACCATGTACCTCCTTGACACATTTGGCAAGCTGTTTTGAGTCCTGACGGGTGTAGATTGGTTCTCTTTTCACATTTGTCTACCAGATGGAGTCACAGAGCAAGCGAAGGGGGCAGTCTCGTTTTTCTGAGTTCTGCACCGGCTCAGCTGTGGTTCGCAGTGGTACCCTCCTATTCTTTGTGTCCTCACCAAGGCGGGAATCACGACTCCTGAGCACCTTCTGAGGAGCCATCTCGGCAGGAGCCGTTTCCCAGTTGACAGACACACTGGGGAGGGGGTGTGCAAAGATTTTGTGACCTCTATTCATCCTTGAGGGGAAATTCTTACAGCACTTCCACCTTTCTTTGAAAGATTTTGCTTGCTAATTGATAGGAAATCATACTGATGACTTTCAGGCTACAAAAAATAGTGAATTAGCAAAATGTTATTAACTCCCTTGAACTTAAATTAAGGAGGCTTATATCAGGCACCAAACAGATTTTAGAGAGTGCTTCAAAAATTCAGTGTTAAACTGAAAAGTAGTACACTTCAGTGTTGTGGTAACATTATAAAATATGAAAGTGCTACTGTTACCCTGCATAGTAAGGTCTTTTGATTGCTTTTCCCTTTGTGGGGATGACTTCCGAGCCCCATCTGGAATCAGAACATTTATTTGGGTAAAAAAGAAGGAAAAATTCAAAGAAAATAAAAGGTTGTTGTATTGTTTATTTCTGAGTTCTGTTCTATACCCCCTTTCCTCTCCTCTCCCCACAAACAGAAAGTAAACTGATTGTTTTACTTTTGCATTATTAAAGCATTAATAGGTATTACTCGATTTCTTTAACTCCCCAAAATAGCATATTAAGAACTTTATGGTAAGAAAAACTTCATATAAAGCTATCCACAGAAATAATTGTATCTGAAGTAGTTAGTATACTCTTTTTTTTTTTTTTTTTTGGCTGCGTTGCTACGCGCGGGCTCTCTCTACTTGCGGCGAGCAGGGGCTACTCCTTGTTGCAGTGCGCAGGCTTCTCATTGCAGTGGCTCCTCTTGGGGAGTGTGGGCTCTAGGCGCGCGGGCTTCAGTAGTTGTGGCACGTGGGCTCAGTAGTTGTGGCTCGCGGGCTTAGTTGCTCCATGGCATGTGGGATCTTCCCGGACCAGGGCTCGAACCCGTGTCCCCTGCGTTGGCAGGCGGATTCTCAACCACTGCACCACCAGGGAAGTCCAAAGTAGTTAGTATACTCTTGTATGATACTCTTCTAATTTTCTAGGATAAAATTACTGAAAGTCTAAATATAGATCCACTTAGAGTAAAAGACTAACACTTTAGTGGATAAGTTTCTTCCAGCCTCCTATTTAAGTTTCTGTATTTATAGTACATTAATCCCTTGGATGCTTAGTTGAAAGTTGAACATATAAAGGACATGGCAGAGCCTCTGCCTTGCCTGCTGAACCGTAAGGAATGGCCTTAGAGCCTGACGTGACGTTGAGGGAGTGCTTTCAGTGACACACAGAAAGTTTTCTTAGTTGGCGAGGACTTTGCCATTTTCTTTGATTCATAATTTTTGCCTCCTTTATTTTCCTCTATTTTTTATACCATGATGGAGAAATTGGTCTCTACTCTGAAATGCACAAAATCAAGAAGTTAAAAGGGCAGAGAGCTATAGATTTATAGTGTGTGAGAGTAAGAAATGACTTAACGGTAATCTGTTTAGACCATAGGTTTCTAACTTTGTTTTTTTTTTTAGAAACAGCATCACCCTTATTTTACCAAATGAAATATTACATGGAATCTTTTTTTTTTTTTTTTTTGCTGCACTGTGTGGCATGTGAGATCTTAGTTTCCCAACCAGGGATCACACCTGTGCCCCCTGCATTGGAAGCATGGAGTCTTAAGCACTGGACTGTCCCGTGGAATATATATATATATATTTATATTTATTTATTTGTTTATTTATTTATTTATTTAGGCTGCGTTGGGTCTTCGTTGCTGTGCGTGGGCTTTCACTAGTTGCAGCGAGCAGGGGCTGCTCTTCGTTGTGGTGCACGGGCTTCTCATTGCGGTGGCTTCTCTTGTTAGAGAGCATGGGCTCTAGGCGCCCAGGCTTCGGTAGTTGCAGCACGCAGGCTCTAGAGCGCAGGCTCAGTAGTTGTGGGTGCATGGGCTTAGTTGTTCCATGGCATGTGGGATCCTCCTGGACCAGGGCTTGAACCTGTGTCCCCTGCATTGGCAGGCAGATTCTTAATCACTGCACCACCCGTGGAATCTTGATATATGAAAAAGGACAGTGTGGAGCTGCTTTGGTGGGATGGGGGGTTGGGTCAAAGCTACATTTGCTTAGCTTCTCTTTGGAGGCGTCCAAATCTAGGGAGCTCCCTTTAAAATTTCTAGTCCGCTGCCATGGTGGTGCAGGCCCACAAGGCCAGAGAGGGGGCATCATGGAGCTCAGACTCAAAGCCAGGCTTCTTGATCCCAGTGCCTCCTGCGTTCTAACACTGCTCTGCCTCAGTGCTGGAAAGTTTTTTCTTTTCACAAAGACATAAAGATGCTGATGAAATTAAGCATCAGAAGAAGCAAAAACTGCCAAAAATGGCCACTTGAAAAATAAGCCTAATCAAACAAATTTCCATTGGGGAAGAATATTTAATTACTTTTAGATTCCTATCCTTCCCCTCCCTCTTCCCCTAGTTGTTCCTCAGCTTTTCTTTGGTTGAGTACTTTCTGTGTATTTTTGACATGCTAGAGTACATTTCAGAAAATAACACACTTTTTTTTTTATCATACTATGGAAAGTTTCCCTTTTCTGACTCTTGTCTTATAACAAAATGCCCCAAACTAAATGGTGCTAGATTACTTAAAATATAATAATATCCTATTACTCTCTTTGTAAGTAAGAACTAAATGTTATTCTTTTAAAATTCAGTATATGAATTTGCCAAATTATATCGTACATTTTTGTTCCTAGTCTTACTAAATAATTTTAAATTGGAAAAGTACTAAAGAAGAAAGATGTTAATACATACATACATACATATATATATATATATATATATATATATTCTTGTTATAAGAAAACTAGGGTTTCCATAATTTCAAAGTTTTTATCAAATTAGCATTTTCTTAAAGTAAAGCTGATAGTCTTTAAAATTTTTTTTTGTAAGGAGTAGGATTTAAAAACAAACAAATACAAAGCATTGCTAATTGCCTTATCTAACAGGTAATCCTTTTACCCAGTGAATTTGCATGCTAAAATTGATCCCCTTGATGTAACCCCAGGATATATAACATTTATAGATAGAAAATATCAGCTTTAGAGGAAAGAAAAAAATGCTGTCTTTATAATTTTTCAAGTTCTGATATTTGGGTATAAATATAAAAGAGATGAGATTACCGTAGAATGAACTCGAAAGGGATAAAAGGTTAGCACCTACTATTTTCTTAACAGCTTGGTAGATACTGGTAGAGAAAATAGGATGAAGAAAGATCAGGGGACTAGATCGACCTTAATGGAATGAATGTTTGGGAACAATGGAGAAGTGAAAGAATAAATTAGGAGTATCCTGGAAGAGTTCTAAGAGACAGGCCAAAATACAAAATGTTAATTTTCCATTTTGTTTACAGGCATGCATGTAGGGAGTACCGGATTCACAAAGAACTGGATCATCCCAGAATAGTTAAACTGTATGATTACTTTTCACTGGACACTGACTCGTAAGTGCTATGCCATTTTAGCTTAGCAGATAATATTATTTTCTTGCAGTGTGTTGACTACTCATGGAATAGAGTTTAAATCTGGGTCCAGGAAATGCTCTCTGAGGGGACCAAATATACTTATGGGCAAATGATCATATTTGAATTCAGATTTGGGCCAGCAAGACGTCTCTTGGCCACAAGATGTGTGCTGTTGTGTGCTGGTAAATGTTTAACAACCAGCTTGGTGGGGAGAGGCATAGGGCTGATTTGTACTGTTTGCCAATTTCTGTGGTATAAATACTCTGAACATGTCCAATTTAAAAAAAAAAAGAACAGCTTTATCGATATATGTTTACATACATACAGTTCACCCATTTAAAAGTATACAGTTCAGTGGTTTTTAGTATATTCACAGATACGTACATTGCAGCCATCACCATAGTCAATTTTAGAACATTTTCACCACCTCAAAAAGAAACCCTGAACCTTATGCTATGGTCCCCCTATTCTTCCACCCCCACTCCCTGCTGTAAGCAACCGCTAATCTACTTTTTGTGCCTATAGATTTGCTATTCTGGACTTTCATATGAATGGATCATATAGTATGTGAACTTTTGTGACTGGCTTCTTTCACTTAGCATGGTGTTTTTTCAAGGTTCTTCTTGTGTCATGTATCAGTACTTCATTCCTTTTTATGACTGAATATATTCCATTGTATGGATACACTACCTTTTGTTTATCCATTCATCCTACCAGTGGCTTAAAAGCCAGCTCACAAAAGTCCTGAAAATTTATCAGCTCTCAGAAACGGGCACAAATTGGCGCCAGCATACCACCGAGAAGCACCAGTCAAGAGAGCCTCTGCCCCATCCTGGAGACTCTGATGAGCACCGATGGGCCTTTTAAAGAAGTGCCAGCAACGTGACTTTATCACAGAATGAGAATGAATGTGGCGTAGCCCAATGCTGCATCCTAAAATATAAGTTGGTTCAGAGGCTTATAGAGATTTCAGTCCAGCAATCTCATTTTGTAGGTGGAGATTTGAGGACCAGGGAAGTTAAATGACTTGTCTGAGATCTTTAATAATCGTAGGCGTTGTTGTATTTCATTACTTGGTATAGGTAAGCTTTAGACCTCTCGGTTTATCCAGGAGTTTAGAAATATTTCAGCATTTGGAAACATTTTCTCTGTTGGAGTCTGAAATAAATCAGGAGAACATACCTAGGTCTGGCCCACAAGTGTTTCCCTCCGCCTCTCAGGCTGTTCAGCCTGTTCCAGACAGCAACTGTCTCAGAGGTTGCTGCACAGAGAGCCGGCCCACATTTAGAAGTGGCCCCAAAGGGAGACCATAATTCCCTTTGGAAACATCCACTCAGGGATTTCCCCTTTCCAGTCGCGTGCACCCAGCACAGTCATGCGTGTGGCATGGAGTGGGGTTCAGAAAACCCCACTCTAGTTAGAGAGCAGGTTTCCACAGGGTGGCTTACTGTTTTGCTTTCAGTAAGTTCCTTGAATACTAGGAAGGACACACACCACCCCCCCAAATGTAAGTACAAAAATCGTTTCAAAAATAAATATAATGACTCGGATTATCTGCTGTTTTTAATTGTATACACACTTTTAACTAATCTGAGAAATTGAGTTGATTCTGTGCTATTGTTAAGTTGTTTACTTTGTTCTTCCTGTTGTGTGTATGGTGAATTTTTATCAAAAGTAAGTCAGACCATTGTTTTAGAAAGTCTTCTGAGAGTTGTTTGGGTATTAAAAGTGAGATTTTATTTTCAGCTTGCATTGGGTCCAGAATAAATTCACTAAGCATGAGAGTCTATGCCTCAGATTTCAGCATATCAGATCAGAGAATCTATAAATTTTAGGCATATTTTCTCAAATAGGGTGCTAGCATGCTAGGACATGCTATGTTTCATAAGAAGCATAAGCTGTTGTTCAGTCTGGGGATCCCTCAGGGCTGTGTGTGTCCACATTTTGTTGCTGTGCTTTGGGAGGGCCTCAAATTGCCCAGAGCCCCATAGTGCTAGTCCTGCGCCTGTTTAATCTGAGGTGAGTTGGCCCTTGCAGGTTGTATTTACCAGGCTCCTTTGTCAGTTGTTATTCAGTGGGGTTCAGCCAATGGGGAGATAGGTGGGGGTGGGTGGAGACCCCTCCGCCCAGCTGTGGTTGCAGTTTCCCTTGGTGACTCTGGTTCTGGTTGCACCACCTCCTCCCTTTGGCCCTCTGGCCTTAGGGTGCTAATGCCTTCCTGCTCTAGATGATTTCTGGGGTGCTCACTGGCCACTTTGTCTTCTCAGCTCTTCCATCATTTCTGGGATTAGTTCCCTGAATTAAAGCCCCTCTGTTTTAAATACTGGTTTTTATTTCCCAGCTAGACCCTGAGTGATTTACCCAGATTGTCACAGCTTAGAATACTTTAAAAGGTATTCATCTCTCAGGAAGCCTTTCTTTAGCTTATAACTGCCTTGGAAGATAGACACATGACCCTTAATGGCACGAATGGTATGTAGTTTTAAATTTGGGGCTGTATGATATATGTATGATGGAATATTACTCAGCCATAAAAAGAAACAAAAGTGAGTTATTTGTAGTGAGGTGGATGGACCTAGAGACTGTCATACAGAGTGAAGTAAGTCAGAAAGAGAAAAATAAATACCGTATGCTAACATATATATATGGAATCTAAAAAAAAAAAATGGTTCTGAAGAACCTAGGGGCAGGGCAGGAATAAAGATGCAGAGGTAGAGAATGGACTTGAGGACACGGGGAGGGGGAAGAGTAAGCTGGGACGAAGTGAGAGAGTGGCATGGACATATATACACTATCAAATGTAAAATAGATAGCTATCGGGAAGCAGCCGCATAGCACAGGGAGATCAGCTCGGTGCTTTGTGACCACCTAGAGGCGTGGGATAGGGAGGGTGGGAGGGAGATGCAAGAGGGAGGCGATATGGGGATATATGTATATGTATAGCTGATTCACTTTGTTATAAAACAGAAACTAACACACCATTGTAAAGCAATTATACTCCAGTAAAGATGTTAAAAAAAAAATTGGGGTCTGTATGATATACTGATACAAGTGAAAGAAAAAAACTCATACTGTGTAATAATACATTTGTTAGAACCATCAATACTTTAAAAAGCTCTTTTATACCTTGTGTGTTTAGCAAAGAGAAATCATAGTATATGCCAATCTGGCAGGAGAGGTAGTATGCAACCAGCCCTTGCGACCTAGGCAAACCCTAGATTCTTCCTCACTGTCAGCACTTGAGGTCATATAAAATGTTTGCAGTGACAATTGTGTATTTGATCATAAGGTACTTGTTTAGAAATGGAGCATTGTGTAGATAGTAAAAGAGGTATCTAGCTTAAATACATTACGATTCCTGTCAGTATTGTTATAGTCTTGATTCAATAAGAGGTATGCCCTGGGTGAACTTTAGCACAGCAGGTTCCAACAGGAAGGGTGCAGACGCTCTTCACCGAAAGAGTAAGCAGTTTTCTTCCAGTAAACCACTCAGTTAGCTAATACTGAATAAAGAATAGAAGAATATTTTAAGGAGCAAAGAAGAAAGAAGTGAGAAGCTAGTAACCTGACGTTTTCAGTGGGGCTGGTTTAGACTTAATCTGCTTGCTCTTTTCCCACGGTCAAATGTTGGTTTATTTGTGTTTAGGTTTTGTACAGTATTGGAATACTGTGAGGGAAATGATCTGGACTTCTACCTGAAACAGCACAAATTAATGTCGGAGAAAGAGGCCCGATCCATTATCATGCAGATTGTGAATGCTTTAAAGTACTTAAATGAAATAAAACCTCCCATCATACACTATGACCTCAAACCAGGTATGTCTAATTTTTAGGAGACAGTATTGGTAGTATTCCTTTGGTCTTATAAGTGACTTTTAATTTTATAAAGTTAGGGGACTTGGCTGGGGACCAAGAAGGCCTAATAACATCTGACTTTAAATTGCCTGGGTAGTGGGAATAAGAGAGTCCTGGCCACACAGCACTGGGTTTAGGAGGGTGGGTCGTATTAAATGCTCTGGAGAAACAATGCCCTTGTCTTAGAGCCAGGGCAGTTCATGATGTCAGTCCGATTAAGAAAGAACTGCTCTGGCAAGCTCGGTTATGTTTTTTCCCATTACTCACACTGCATAGCAGTTCCTCTACTCCAAGTCTCTCTGATAAGTGCCCCCACATTAACAAATTAGTTTACACATATGCCTCCCATTTCATTAAATTCCGAGTGGAATTTTCCATCTTTTCTCATGGTTACTATCTAACATTGATAGTCGCCAGTCGAGTAGAGAGCAGTTAGACTTCTTACTTCTGTCTGTTGTTGTCATTCTGAGCTGTTGCTTAGAAGTCTGCCTATGTTGTCTGTAGACAGCTCTAACCAGCTGAGCTTAGGTGTTGGGAAGATTCCCATTTACCTCCTGGTGGGCACAGTTGTTAACTTTGCTTTCCTCTTCTGATAGCTACATGTTAAATCTCACTATTCACTATTCTTTAATGTTCTAGTATAATTCAAATGACTAAAAAATTCATCACAATGAAGTGATTTTTTTAAAAGATGGCTATTGTGTGATTGGGTTTTCTGTCACTGAATCCATTACATTTTCCTGCCCCAGGAGCTGTAGGTGGCACTGTGGTACTAGCTTAGATTCCCTTGTATGTTTTCTTTGATTCCCGCCCCCCCCCCCCCCCCGAAACTACTGTCCTAAACAGGGTGGTTAAGAGATCCTTACTGAAAGTTCGGATGTAACTTTTCCACTATTTTTGACCAACCATAGAAGTGATACTTTACTTTGGCTAGTTAATTATTTTTTTCCACTGCTCATAGTGGTGGTTTTGGCACATTAAGCAGGTGATTCTTGGAAAAGAGAAATTTGCCGCCAGACACTTAAAACTCTCCCCTAGCATCTAGAGTCCAGATCGTTTTATTCCAGAGATTTAAATGTTTGCTGTTATATGTAAGAGTTTCAGTTCAGTTGTCCTCTTCTTGCCTGTTATTACCTTGGTTTATTTTAATTAGTAAGTCTTTTTTATTCATGAAGATTTTTATCTTTTTAGGTAATATTCTTTTAGTAAATGGTACAGCATGTGGAGAGATAAAAATCACAGATTTTGGTCTTTCCAAGATCATGGATGACGATAGCTACAATTCAGTGGATGGCATGGAGCTAACATCACAAGGTGCTGGTACTTACTGGTAGGTACCTGGGAGATATGTCAAGTTGGCTGATGGAGATGTGGCTGTGCTATACTGAAGTGTTGGTAATTATTAATTAAACTACATCCTGTCTGCTTAGGCAAAAATGCTGTATACCATAGTAGACTTTTCTCTCCAAATATTTGCTGTCTTTTCAACAGTTTGACTCTTTGTATTTACATGAATTTGTCTTAATTTGTCTTTCTGTTCTTGAAAAACCATTGAGAAAGAGATTATGTGTGGCCAGGTGTTTGAGTTGTTTGTTTCCTCCATAGGTTTGCCCCTACTGAGTAGATAGAGAATGAGGTTGCTCATGTGTATGTACAGAATGGCCTTAAATTCTTTTCAGAATTTCAAATGCAGGTCTCTCTCTTCATGAGTTAATGGGATGAGGGATTTGTTTGTAGAGTTGCCTGAGGATGGTGGACTCTCAAGAACTAAGGAGTTGTGAAGATTAGGATGTAAAATAACCATAGCATCCCTTGAAATCTAAACAGGAAAACATGAGCATGGTTTACCAAGAAATTTATCCATTTCTGGCAGCCATGTTCTAAAAGGTTTTGAGCCACATTTCTTCCCATCTGTTGTCACTCATCTACCCTCAGCCACCCCACCCCAGCTAGCTCTGCCTGCCTGTTCTATGCCCTATCCTACTCTGCCTAGTATTACTTTTGACAGTGAGAACCCATAAAAGATACCTGCAGCTCAGGCATTTGACTTTGTGATTGTAAAGGCATGTTACCAGAGCTTTCTTTTCACTTCTGTGGTGGTGACACAAAGCCATACATTGGATGTGTAATTCTGAACATGGAAAAGCCTCCAGTAGCACTAAGGGAGGGGGAATACATACTGTTAAACCCCAGGGTCAGTTGGCCAAATCACTTATGTTTGAGACTGAAGGGCCCTGGCCCTTAGCAGATTAGTGACTCTCTCGGAATGAGGTTGTTGATCTGAAACAGACAGAGAAGAGGGGGACGTCAGTCCTGGTCTTACCACTCCCATCATATTAAAGAAAGACTCAACCATATCCTGCTAGAAACACCATGTACACAAAATTTCAACTTTCCCTTGCTCCGTATTGTTTGTGGAGATGGTACCTATAGTGAAAATCAGTCCCTAAATTAAAACTTTGAGATTCTAGGTTTAAAATAGAAGCTACATTTACAGTGTTTATTCACTTGGTGGTTGTTGTGGGTTCCTGTCAGTAAATGATACAAAAATATCTGTTGTTGGAAATTCTGGAAGAAGGTCTATACCTCTGTTATATAAATTCACCAGAACTTGGATTTTAGCTTTTCATTTGATAGCTTGTTCTTTTTTAAAGGTAAAGATTTTTCATGTTTAAATTAATTATCTCATTGCTGCCTATTGCTCTATTTGCTAAGCTATAAAATTCAGTGGTTGGAATTTAAATAAAAATATATAATGTTTGGGATTTGCTTCAAAGTAATCTGGGGGAGGTGGAGAGGGGTGTATATATGAACAAAGATTTGCCGCATGTTGACAATTATTGAAGCTGGATGATGTTTACTTGGGGTTCATTTTACGATTCTTTCTACTTTAGATCATATTTGAAGATTTTTTTTTCATAATAAAGAGTAAAGTAGAGAGGGAGCTACTGAGAAAATTAATTTTATGGGTTTCTATGAAGGTTTAAAAAGTCTCCATATTGGAGACTTTAATCACCATCCTCAATGTGTCATCCTCATATTATGTCCCAGACACATACAGATAGAATGGGAGGACATAACAGATTTTAAGTGATTGTTTGCGGCATTTGGTTGTTCCAGAATTCTTCTACATGGAATACTACTTTTAAATAAGTAATCCCTAGACTAGGCCTTGAGAATCATTTTTCTCTATGAGGATTTTATCATGATGGCATATGCAACCATGTTTGTTTTTTAAACACAATTTAGTGTAGTATCTTAGAACTGTCTTCTACTCTCCCTCCCACAGTCCTTGATAGGGACTTAGAATGCTTATTATTTGGGTGAAGAACTAGTGTATTTCTTTCTTTATAGATGGGGAAACTGAGTCCTAGAAAGTGATATGCCAGACTTGTACTATTAAGGGACAGTGTCTATTTGGCCAAATTATTGCTCTGCATTTGGATAAGTCCAACAACCTCTGTTCTTCCTCACCACAAACAAGAACTTACTTCTTCCCCACTACTTCCACCAAAAAGTTATAAGTACATTAAAAAAATCATTTTAGAATCAAGGTTCTATTTGTTATTTATCCAAGATCATATTTAAGTTATGTATATTAAAGAATCAAGAACCACAAAAACTTATGGTTCAGGGAGGTTTTAGTGGCATTTGGAAGAGCTGTTCTTTTTATGGATTCTTTTGTCTATATTTTTATTTCTTCGCCTTTCTCTCTCCCCCACCCCCCTTTGTGAGTTCTCTGTCTATATTTTCACTTTTCAATGTGTGTTTTGGCTAAAAGCTTTCGTTGTGAAATAATAATCTAGGTCAGTGGTCTTAATCATTTAAAAATGACTGTTAAAAATAAAAAGGAACAACGTGAAACTAAACTTCTTTTAAAAAAAAAAAAGAAAGAAAAACCCATCATCTGAACATTTTCTGCCTCTAAACTCTTGTGATTCCCTTCCAGCTATACATTTAGATTTCTATACCAGAAGCACAGCGGGGTTTATAATAGTTTTTCACAGAATTGATTTTGCCAGCATGAAATCTGCAGAAATCAGTCTGTTATCTTCAGAATTCTGCCTTCCAGCTGGGCTATGGTGAAGACTCCAGGCAATGAGGAGAAACATATTTATTTGGTTTCCTAAATGCTGAGGCACTTACCTTCCACACCATACAATTTGGTGTGGTTGGCTGTCCAGCTAGTCTTTTTAGAGGCCAGGGGTGGGTGGGGAAGGAAGGAATTCAGATGAGGATTGAGTTGGGCTAATAACTAGTAGTTTGTTTGGCTTTTTGTGCACTATTTGTTAGTCTTCCATAAGCCCCTGATCACCCTTAAAGTAGGGAATGTAAAATATCCTTTCATAATATGAACTTTAATGTCACCATTGACTATAATTGTAGTTATTTTTAGTCTAGATTTCCAAAAGAGGCTACCTTAAGAAGACAGAATAGCCACTCCCCTCAGAGATTTGTACTGGGTCCTGAATTCATTTGGACTTTTAAAATAGTAATTTATTTTGGAGACATCTTCTGCCAGCCTGAAAGGAAATCACACCACTTCTAGTTGCATTTTAATGTTTGTTGCTGCAGCTGTCATAAAAGGGAGTGCACTTCTTTTGTGCTCCCCCTCCTTTTAAAAACTTGTTGAATGACACCTTATATTAGGCACAGCACTGGGAAAGGAGGCTGGGGTGGGTAAAGTAGGAACTAGGGAGAATATTCACCTCTCTCCGTAAATAAGAAACATGTATTTTAAGGCTTTATAATAGGACATTGCCGCCTCCTTAAGTTAGAGTGTCTTTTCATCTACTTTATCCAGCTGGGTCTAAGCTGGCTTTTCAACTGTTAAGATTCAGATATTTTTATTTCTAACAGGGTCTTTATTTTGCCTTTTTGTAAATGTCTTAGATTTATACAGTCTTTTTCCTAAGAATTTTTATTTCCCTTTTGTCCCAGGTATTTACCACCAGAGTGTTTTGTGGTTGGGAAAGAACCACCAAAGATCTCAAATAAAGTTGACGTCTGGTCAGTGGGTGTGATCTTCTACCAGTGTCTTTATGGAAGGAAGGTAATGAAGACGGTTGGATGTGGTGGCTTCTGTCTTAGGTGGTGCGTGTACACGGTGGCATTGTGTGGATTATTCTCTTGTCGTTAATCATTGGGTTATACAGAATGCAATCCTGAAAGTTGTGGTTTGAAGAAAATACAGACTTTGATTATAAAAGCTTTATGCATAAGCAGAAATTTTCAGTCCCAAGGCACCTAATGAATTCTGCGGGGCTGTTGAAGACATGCATTTTTTGCTGTTCTCAGATCCAGTCTATGTTTTTTTTTTTTTTTTTTTTTAGGAGGGTAAACTGATTTAATGAAGCAAACATATTCATAGTATAAAATACTAAGTAATCATGAGAAGTGATGATACTTATTACATTGTTATGTGAAAAATACAAATTATAAAATAGCATGTACAGATGTTTCTACTGTATTTTTTTTTTAAGATTTTTAGATATTTCATGTAATGTCTGAAACATTTATATTAACATATTTCCATACAAATACAAGATTTTTAGAAATTTCATGTAATGTCTGAAACATTTATATTAACATATTTCCATACAAATGACCCAATGAAAGTTTAGTATTAGTTGTTTTGTTTGTTTTTTTATACTGCAGGTTCTTATTAGGCATCAGTTTTATACACATCAGTGTATACATGTCAATCCCAATCACCCAATTCAGCACACCACCATCCCCACCTCACCGCAGTTTTCCCCCCTTGGTGTCCATATGTCCATTCTCTACATCTGTGTCTCAACTTCTGCCCTGCAAACTGGCTCATCTGTACCATTTTTCTAGGTTCCACATACATGCATTAATATACGATATTTGTTTTTCTCTTTCTGACTTACTTCACTCTGTCTAACAGTCTCTAGATCCATCCACGTCTCAACAAATGACTCAATTTCGTTCCTTTTTATGGCTGAGTAATATTCCATTGTATATATGTACCACATCTTCTTTAGCCATTCGTCTGTTGATGGGCATTTAGGTTGCTTCCATGACCTGGCTATTGTAAATAGTGCTGCAATGAACATTCGGGTGCATGTGTCTTTTTGAATTACGGTTTTCTCTGGGTATATGCCCAGTAGTGGGATTGCTGGGTCATATGGTAATTCTATTTTTAGTTTTTTAAGGAACCTCCATATTGTTCTCCATAGTGGCTGTATCAATTTACATTCCCACCAACAGTGCAAGAGGGTTCCCTTTTCTCCACACCCTCTCCAGCATTTGTTGTTTGTAGATTTTCTGATGATGCCCATTCTAACAGGAGTGAGGTGATACCTCATTGTGGTTTTGATTTGCATTTCTCTAATAATTAGTGATGTTGAGCATCTTTTCATGTGCTTCGTGGCCATCTGTATGTCTTCTTTGGAGAAATGTCTATTTAGGTCTTCTGCCCATTTTTGGATTGGGGTGTTTGTTTCTTTGATATTGAGCTGAATGAGCTGTTTATATATTTTGGAGATTAATCCTTTGTCCGTTGATTCATTTGCAAATATTTTCTCCCATTCTGAGGGTTGTCTTTTCGTCTTGTTTATGGTTTCCTTTGCTGTGCAAAAGCTTTGAAGTTTCATTAGGTCCCACTTGTTTATTTTTGTTTTTATTTCCATTACTCTAGGAGGTGGATCAAAAAAGATCTTGCTGTGATTTATGTCAAAGAGTGTTCTTCCTATGTTTTCCTCTAAGAGTTTTATAGTGTCCAGTCTTATATTTAGGTCTCTAATCCATTTTGAGTTTATTTTTGTGCAGTCTATGTTTTGATTCTGATAATATGTACAGGGAAATATATGAAATAGTTTACTAAAGTATACAGTCTTCCCAAGAGCCATTCTTAAGGGTCCCAAGAATTGAAACTTGAAAAATCTGCAAGGCTTCTTATTGCCAACCACCCCATTAGTTAGAGCTTTTATTAATAAAAGCATGCTTTGTATTTCTGTACCAGGGAGGTGACGTCAGAAAGTACTCATTGTCTGTTACTTCTGGTAAAGGTGATACATTATTTGCATAAGTAAAAATGTAGATGGTAAACTACATCTAATGAATTGTCACATTTGTGTTTTCCTTGTGAGCATAATATCTTGTATAAATGTATATGTTGGGATCCAGTTGTATATTTATATTCTTATTTCTGCTACCAGTGTGTTTGTGTGTTTTAGCGTTCCCCATTGGGCTGTGGGTTTAAGCCATTTGGGAGTTCTGCAACTTCCTTAGACTCCTAATATTTTGATTACAATCTCCAGACCAAACTCTTAATTCAGATCTCAGCTTCCTCTTTAACTTCTCCTTGGGCTTTGTTTCTTTATTGTACCTATCTAACATGGGGAAACTATTCAGAGCTAATAGGGGTTAATTATTATTTATACTCTGATATTGTGGAAGTGCTGCTGATAATGGTGGTAGAGGTTATCTAGAAAGAATTGTGATCTCAGTAGAAACACTGTAGAGATGACACTAGGTGTGAACTTATTTTTTTTAGGAGTTTATTAGAAGATAGCAATTTGTGGCACAGATGAAGCCACTCACTGAGTAGCCCCGACTCTGTTTTTTTTCCCACTTTGTCGGTACCCCTCTCCTCTTTCACTTCCTTTCCATTTCTTCATCTGTGTCTCGGGTCTGTCAGTGGCACACATATATATTGCTAAAGCCCACAGGTATCACTCAGGGCAAAAGAGGTTGCTGGGTCCTGCTCTGAATCTGCTTTATCTTTGCTGTAAGCAAAGCTTAGCAGAGGTGTTGTGATATAGCAGATGCTGCTTCTGGTCCCAGCTCTGCCTTAACCTAGATGTTGGAATTTGAGCAAGTTACTTAAGCTCTGAGCCTTTCCATCCATTATCTATAAAATGAGAGAATTAGAGGAGATCATCTCCAAAGTTCCTTCTAGCAGTTCTTGTTGAGATGTGTCTTCTCCTTTCCTTTCTCTTTGGTTTTGAATTGTGTTCTCTCTCTCTCTCTCTCTCTCTCTCTCTCTCTCAATTAATTAATTAATTAATTAATTAATTTATAGCTGTGTCGGGTCTTCGTTGCTGCGTGCGGGCTTTTCTCTAGTTGTGGCGAGCGGGGGCTACTCTTGGTTGTGGTGTGTGAGCTTCTCATTGTGGTGGCTTCTCTTGTTGCGGAGCACAGGCTCTAGGCGTGCAGGCTTCAGTAGTTGTGGCATGTGGGCTCAGTACTTGTGGCTTGTGGGCTCTAGAGCGCAGCCTCAGTAGTTGTGGCGCACAGGCTTAGTTGCTCCGCGGCCTGTGGGATCTTCCCGGACCAGGGCTCAAACCCGTGTCCCCTGCATTGGCAGGCGGATTCCTAACCACTGTGCCACCTGGGAAGTCTGTGTTCTCTCTAATTTTAACCAGAGGCCTTCCTTTGTTTGTTTTGTTTTTATATGATAGCCTTTTGGCCATAACCAGTCCCAGCAAGACATTCTACAAGAAAATACTATCCTCAAAGCTACTGAAGTGCAGTTCCCGCCAAAGCCAGTAGTAACACCTGAAGCAAAGGTAAGTTTCGACCCATTGGCCAGCAGAAATGTCTGCTTTGCTTTCTCTATTATTTCTCTGGGTAATTTGTCCAACCCCTACCTTCTTCTCCCCCTCTCTTCCCACAACAAACATTTATTGGGTGCCTGTTAAGTACTAGACACTGTTCTAGGTAGTGGAAGGAGCTGTGACTGTGTGTCAGTGAACTACACAGACAAGGTCCCTATACTTACGGAGTTTACATTTTACTAGGTGAGACGAACAATAACTAAAAATGAATACATTTCAGGTGGTGATAAATGTTTTGAAGAAAATAAATCGGAGTAAGGGAGTAGAGAGGGGAGAACCCCCTTTTTTGATGGCATGGTCGGGGAAGGCCTCAGTGATGAAGTGACTTTTTTGAACGGTCTTGACTGATGTGAAGGTGGGAGCCATGTATAGATTTGGGAGAAGAATATTCTGAGCAGAGAGAAGTGAATAAAGCTCAGATGTGAGTGTGAGCTTAGCAGGTCCACAGAGCAGGCCGAGCAGAGGGGAGAGTAGTAGGAGAGGCAGCAGGATAGATTGTAAACTGATGGAAGGCAGTTGAAGGTTTTAATCAGGGCAACTTTGTGATCTGATTGCTGTTTCAAAAGCCTGCCCTGGCAGCTGTGTAGAGGGAAAGTTCAAGGCAAAAGGAGTTTATTTGATTGGTGCCCATCCCAAGAAAACCTTCCAGCTCCAGGTATCTCACTAAGAAAGCTTAATTTTTAAAGGCCAAAGGATCCTTATGTTCATTTCTGTGAATTTGTTATTTTCCAAATGCTTTAATAAAGCAACTATGTGTAGGCGTCTTTGCTTTTGAAAAACCAGGAATTTTATTAATTAAACATGAAAAAAATAGAAAATCAGTAGTTCATTTTATGTTTTAGATATATTAAAATAGACTTTACTTCTCAGAGCAGTTTTAGATTCACAGCAAAACTGAGTGGAAAATAAAGCATTGCCATATACTCCCTGCTGACGCAGCCACCCCCTCTACGGATGCACAGCCTTGCCCCTGTCAGCATCCTGCACCAGAGTGGTACAGCTGCTACGATCAATGGACCTACATCCAGGCATCATTACCACCCGAATGTAAAGGATGGACTTTGGATGATAATATTTTAGATTTTTAAAAATTGGTTCAATTTAAAATAATTATATTGTAAGGCTGTGATTAAATAGAACTGGCTGGTTAAGAAATGGGAGAAGACAGATAATCTATGTAAGGGCCTTTGTGTTTACAATTGTAGAAGCTGAGGCCACATAGCTCTTCGTACCTAGCACAAAGGAAACCTCCATGTTGGTAGTGAATTAGGATTCTGAATCAGTAAGTTTTTATGTCTGCAGGACTCTTGAGGAGACAAGTCCTGTTCAGGTTTTCCTTTACTATTTAGATGTAGTAGTGCCTGAGCATTTGCCTGATGATCTTTCAGGGAAAAATAAGATACACCGAGAAAGCATTTACCCATCTGTGACACACTGTAATGTTGGTCAGTGTTGGTCTCCTCACCCTGCACGTGGTGATAGTTTGTCACTACAATTTCCACTTCCTCAGGAAGTTCACACGAGACCGTGGTTTGTAGATGCAGAACTATGAAGTTAGACTGTGCCCATGCACATCAGCCAAGGCAGAGAAAGGGAGTTTTGCGTTGGTCTTTGTGCTTTGGGGACAGAGATCTTTAGAGGTCATGCCCCGTGCCCCCTCGGGAATGGCTCAGCCATCTTCGCTGGGGAAGGAGCCAGCGGCCACAGAGAGATGCTGCGTCTGGCATGTCTCTCCTGGGTCTGCCTAGTAGTTTCCGGGCAAGGCCCTAAAGCCCCTTCTCTTTAGGAGACGTTTGCTCTGGGCCCTGGCAGCTGCTACAGAACCTCCTGGGTCCCCTCTTGGGGTGCCAGGATTATCTGCTTCAGGCTTCTTCAAGAAACTTTCCTTTCAGGCATTTATTCGACGATGCTTGGCCTACCGAAAGGAGGACCGCATCGACGTCCAGCAGTTGGCCTGTGACCCCTACTTGCTTCCTCACATCCGAAAGTCGGTCTCCACAAGTAGCCCTGCTGGAGCTGCTATTGCATCAACCTCTGGGGCGTCCAATAACAGTTCTTCGAATTGAGACCCACTCCTAGCCACAAACTGTTCAACACACACAAAGTGGACTAATGGCATTCAGCAGCGGGTTTGGAACATAGCGAATCCAAATGGATCTCATGAAACCTGTACCAGGTGCTTTTATTTTCTTGCTTTTTTCCCATCCATAGAGCATGACAGCATCGATTCTCATTGAGGAGAAACCTTGGGCAGCTCTGGCCAGGCCTCGTAGGAAAAGGCCCCGCCCAAGGTTCCGGCGTCAACGGCCACTGCGTGTGGCTGCTCTGAGTGAGGAAAAAATTTAAAAGAAAAACTGGTTCCATGTACTGTGAACTTGAAAACATGCAGACTCAGGGGGGTGGTCCCTGATTCAGTGCTTCAGATGAAGAATGTGGACTTGAAAATACAAGACTGGGCTAGTCCAGTGTCTATATTTAAACTTGTTCTTTTCTTTTAATAAAGTTTAGGTAACATCTCCTGAAAAGCTTGTAGCACAAAGGCTCGGCTGGGGATGGTGTTTGACTTCGGAGGAAAAAAGTTGCTATTGCCCGTTAAAGGCACTAGAGTTAGTGTTTTATCCCTAAATAATTTCAGTTTTTAAAAACATGCAGCTTCCCTCCCCCCTTTTTTATTTTTGAAAGAATACATTTGGTCATAAAGTGAAACCCGTATTAGCAAGTACGTGGCAATGTTCATTCCAGTCAGATGCAGCTTTCTCCTCCGTCTGGTCTCCTGTTTGCAATTGCTTCCCTCATCTCAGTAGGGAAAAAATTGAGTGGGAGTACTGAGATGTGTGGGTTTTTGCCATTGGACAAAGAATGAGGTTAGAACTCTGCAGCTTGGAGTCTCTCTAGGTTTTCAACTATTTCTTCACAATTTGAACACTTGACGGTTGCCCCTTTTAATTTATTTGAAGTGCTATTTTTTTAAATAAAGGTTCATCTGTCCATGCAGTCCTCTTGGATTCTCTGAATGTAGTAACTATTGAAACTGTTCCAAAGGTAGGCAAAAAATGGGCTGGGGAGCCAAATGCTCCAGGGATCAGGAGTCCTACCCACAGTCTCGTGTGTGCTTGCTAAATGGTGTACATTTCTTGTTAGCCATGATATTAAAACTTGATCAGCACATAAGCTTTCCTCTGTTAGATCTTTTGGCAGGAAACAACCTCCAAACCCCTAAATTTTGTGGGTGTGTGCTGGTGTGTGTGTCTGTGTGTGCACATGCACGCACACACTTTGTCTAACTCACTTTAATAGATTCATTGAAGTTAAATAATCTCAAAGGAAATAGGTATTTCAAATATGAACATTCTCTTGGAACTAATTTTTTTTTAATTCGGTTGTTTCTGAGATGTATGATCAACTGAAGATGGAGCTGAAATGGGAGCCACATGGCCCCACCGTGCCCTTGAAACAGCAGAGCACTCGACAGTAGAGGGGGAAGGAGGCCAGAGTCTGAACATGTGGTAGCCAGCTTGGAATGTTACTGACATATGTGGCAAAAGGGCTCAGCCAGAAATATTTAAAGATGCAGCATTCAGGCATGCGAGTTCCCTAGGCAGGGGGGAGGGCAGTCAGGAAGGGTAGAGAGCTCTCAAATGACTCATGACTAGTATTTCTTTTACATGTGAAAAATGCCAGTAGTGACACATTTTCTAGGACCTTTGTTTGTTTTGTGGACTTGCCCCACTCTCTCCAGTGTCAGGAGATCTTAAGGGAAGATGGAGTGTTCCAAATTGGAGAGAGGTTCGTGGGTGTATTGTCGTGTGGAACTCTGAAGGGAAGGAAGTCAGCTCCAGAGTCCTTGTTGCCCCTAGCTTTCCAAAGCGATTTTATTGCAATATATATATTTATACACATGTATGTATCGTACCTTTTTTTTAAACCATTACTTTCACACTGCTAAGCAGAGTACCCATGGGGTCTCAAAGGTTGAGCACAACACCGAAAGGATGGTGTCTGTATACGTGAAGAGATGGATGAAGTTGAGACCATGTTTAAACTTACTCAAGATAATTAAGTTCTGTTCCTCTTTTCTTCCCTCTCATTCAGTGATCTTGAAGTGTTTGTTTAATTTTTAACTTTCTTTTAAGGATGAAGGAATGCTGCATCTTTAAGACTTCCCTCTAACTTCCTGCCTCCTTTCCCCCAAGTTCTTATGAGTGAAGCTGTAGGACTTTATTTGGTGATCTACTTTTTCTACCCTCATTTTGAAGAAGGGATGCCCTCTCTTCTTGCTTTTATTGGGTCTAGGGCTTGGTTGGAGCTGATTGGGCTTGGTTGAGTCTGGCCAAGGCCTCTTTCCACTACATGGATAAGCCCCAGGGAACATGCAGAATGTTGACCTTTTCTAGACTTGTAAGTAACCAGTGAAATCACTAAGTGGAGTTCTTCCATGACATATTTTGTTAATATGGGTTTCACTTTTTCCAAGGATAATCCCTCATTGCCACAATGTTGATTTACTTTAAACAATGACAAAAAAATGTGTACTAATTTGTAATTAAATCCAGCCAGACTGTTTTGGCTTTTCCCAATTTGGGGGGTGGGGAAAATATTAAAATAAGTTTTAAGAAGTGAATTTCCCAGCCTCTTGATTTTACTCTAGTTCTCCAGCTTCAAACGGGGCCCTTACCCACCTAGAGTACAGCTAGAGGAATCCTGGCAGCTGGCAGAATCCCAGTGGACGTTGCAGGCATGATGGGAATGTGGGTTCATGCAACATCTTTTATACCCCTGATGTGCCAACAGCTAGGCTGTGGGTGGGAATACTGCAGTGAACAGAGTGGGGAAGGCCCGGCCATGGCCATGAGCTCTCCATTCAGGGGTAAAGGCACTGGGCCCCAGGAAGGGGTGAATACAGGGGTCGAGGAGCGGGACTTGGGCTCTGAATCGTCCATCATGACATGGGCAGCTGTAAATAGAGAATCGCCAGTCAGAGCCGTACGCACCCCACTCTGTGGCTGACCTGGACACATCTGCTGTCCTTTTTAGAGGGTTTGTTTCTTGCCTGCTTTCTAGTCCAGGAAGGACAGGTTTTCCTCCAGCTGAGAAGATGAGCAGTCAAGGAGCTCTTGTGTTTCTTAATTTAGAAAATAACTCTCCTTAAACATAGTTATCTCCTCGAATCCTAGAGCTAGAAGCAAGCTTTGGGTCCAGCTCCTTGCTCCTAAGAAGGCGAAGTTTACAACTAACTGGACCCACCTTTGGCAATCTTTTGCTGTCTGAGAATCTTTTCCTTCTCTCCATTACTCATCATTCCAATCACTCAAGCCCTCTTCGTCTGTAATTAAAATCCGCGTGGGGTTAAGTGGGAGAGAGACATGGTGCACAAACTAGCTGTTCTGTTTTAGTTTCTTAAGGCAGAATCACCTAGAGGTTAAGAGCCTGGGCTTTAGAATTAGGTCTGGTTCAAATCCCCCCCTCTGCAAGCTTCAGGAATATCTCTTTGCATGGTTATAGTGAGGAGTAGAAATAAGGTATTTGAAGTACCTGGCACATAAAAAGGAAATCAAAAAATGTGGTTTGAAAAAGATCACAAGATTTAGTGAGACTCCCAAGTTTGCTGGTTGAGGTTCAGAGCCTTTCTACTCTCCAGGTTGTCAGGAGATTTTGTCTGGAGTAATGATGTAGACCTTTCAGCAGCCTTCCTCTCTGGCTTGAGATTCAGTATCAACCTCTGTCCTGCAAGGTCAGCAGCCTTCTCTTACCCTGCATCCAGGACTGCTTCTGGCTGAGTGTGGGAGGGGGCATTTTATAGGCCAGTGGGGCCACCAGCCCAGCAGCAGCAGCAGCACCTGGGAACCTGTTAAGAATGTATGTTCTCAGCCGCCCCCCTCCCATTATCTGTCTCCCAGATGGCATAACCACTGAAGGTCACAAGCCCTACTGACCGTATCATCCACCCCAGCAAGGGGGCAGCTGCAGGGTGGCTCTCAGGGCTTGTCTAAACTCACCCAGCTGGAAGACAGAGATGGCTTTGTTTTATTTTTTTTAATTTTTTTATTTTTTTTAGAAATTCACATTCTTTTATTTATTTATTTATTTATTTATGACTGTGTTGAGTCTTCGTTTCTGTGCGAGGGCTTTCTCTAGTCACGGCAAGTGGGGACCACTCTTCATCGCGGTGCGCGGGCCTCTCACCATCGCGGCCTCTCTTGTTGCGGAGCACAGGCTCCAGACGCGCAGGCTCAGTAATTGTGGCTCACGGGCCCAGTTGCTCCGCGGCATGTGGGATCTTCCCAGACCAGGGCTCGAACCCGTGTCCCCTGCATTGGCAGGCAGATTCTCAACCACTGCGCCACCAAGGAAGCCCCTGTTTTATTTTTTGTGTTGGGGATAAAAATCTACTTTAAGCTCTGGGCTGTCCTAGGACCAGATGTCATTTATATGCCCTTTTATACCCTTATACCGGTGCCTTGGTACCTAACAGTATACTCAAGAATCATTCACTCCTTCAGGCAAAGCTTCTTACCTTTGGCCTTCTCTTAAAATATATGTAACAACTTATCAGTTCCTTCTTGTGAATTAATTTATCACATTTTTCTTTTATCTGAGGGGTCCAGGGCTGCCGGAGGACTGAGATCTGGGTCTGCTTATGAATCCAGCCTGGTAATCTGGATCCGGGCTGAGGAGATCCTGGGGCTGAGCTGCAGCTCCTTGGAAGGGCTCTGGGGAGGCGAGAGTTGCAGAGAGATCGTGGGGAGAGGAGGTGGGACTCCGGCCGATGCCAAGCTCTGTGGGTGGGTTGGGGGAACCTGCCAGAGGCTAGGAAAACAGGCAGGCCCGGGAGCAGGTCTGGGGCATGGTAGGGGCAAGGAATAAAGAGCTCTATTGTGCCGGGGAAGCTCGCAGGGCCTGAGACAGGCTGGCCGGCGGAGGGGCGTGTGTGGTGCTGGGCAAGAGACCCCGTGGTGTGTAGGGGTCAGAGAGCGGCGGGCCACCGGTCAGGCCTGGGTGTGGCGGTAAGTGCCCCGCCAGAAGACTGTGGTAACCTCAACCTCCTTGGCCTCCAGGCACAGCCTGCCACTGTGGTGGCCTCCTGTGCTGTCCCAGCCTTTGCACCCCCAAGGCAGCTTGGGGGAGGAGCTGCAGAGGGCGGTATCAGCAAACAGAAAGGGCTCTCGCACTGCTACTTTGCAGAGAAGTTCCTCAGCTGTGTTGCTTCATAGAAGCATCTCGCTGATTTTATGTATGAGGAAGCCAAAGCCCAGATTGATTTGGCGACTGGTGGTAGGTAGAGCAGGATCGAAGGGGAGGGACCGCAGGCTTGAACATTTTGTGAGGTGGATTCTCTGAGTGCCATCTTTGGGCAGAGAGCATTGGAGCTAAAGACTGCACCTTGGTGCCCAGCCGGAAGCATATCTTTCTCTAATCTTGGGTTCCACTGCCCCGGGGCTCCCTTCACTGAGTACCCCCTCCCTCAGGACTAGCCTTTAGAAATCTACTTGGAGACCCAGCTGGCTTGGGCAGCAGCCCTGCCTCTGCTGTCCTGAGCTAGAAGTGAAGTTAGGTGGGAAGAAGGGGCCATGGTTTCCCAGAACGTTCCTGCCTCAGGTTCCCTAAGCCCTCTTATCGTGTCATCTTGCTTTGTAGATGAGGAAGTGAAAAATCCTGTAACTCCCTGTTCCTGTGTCCTAATTGACAAGTGGGGATCAGACCCTTTGTCTTGACTGCTCATGGTCACTGTAAGTCTTGAAGGGGGTGAGAGATGTAAAGATGTTTTCAGCAACTGAAAAAGTAAAAAGCAGAGGGTGTTGCTAGATGCCTCCTCTGAGTCACAGGGGCCCTTGGAGAGGTGTCTGCAAGACACAGAAGGCCCTCCAGTGCAGGTGGGCCCTGGCCTGTTTCTAGAAGGAAGACTGTCCTAGAGTCAGACTCAGCCCTGTGCCCTAAGAGAAGGGCATGCATGAAAAGGAAGGTCTTTCCCTACAAATTAATTTCAGGAGCCATTGCTTCTTCGCATCTACAGACTCCCAGAACCCTGCCCACAACCTTAATGCTAACCATGCTCCTCAGCCCACGTGAACCAGACAGAACTGGGCCTGGTTTTGGTATCTGATAAAACAGGACAACAGGAGAGCTCCTAGTGAAGACTGCATGCTCTGCGACCCTGGGCCAGGCACTCACACACACTGAGCTACAGTTGTCACAGCTCTAAACTTCATGCGTCCACTCAAAACACTTCTCTTGAGAGCTTTCTGTTTCTAATACGTTGGGCTAGGCTGTGTGGGGTGTAAAAAGGTACATCAGACTTGGCTCCTGCGTTATAATTTAGTAGCTACATGTAATAAATGTAAACTTGGAGCTGATGAATTCCATGAGTGAGACGAGGTTCCTGGGGATTCGGGAGATGGCGTTGAACTGGGCTTTGAAAGACGGGCAGAATGAAAGAGAGTGAGGAAGGGCAGTGTTTGCAGCAAAGGGTCCTTCACCCATTCTGTGCTCTTGCCATGAAGTGTCTGTCATGCCTAGATCTCTCCCTGCACTCTCATGCCTCCAGGACTTGGTCATCTGAGCATCTTTGAAAACTCAGCTCAGGCGTCCCCTGCAGCCTTCCTTCCTCTGGGCTCTCACAGCACCTTGAACACCTCTCCCTTACTTCTCTGCCTTGTCGTGTGTCTGTGTGTGTGTGTGTGTGTGTCTGTGTGTGTGAGCCCAGGGCGTGGCTAAAGGAACGACGGGTCGTTGGCCTGCTGAAGCACAGTTCCTGGAAGGGGAAGTTGGGCTGGACAGGTGGGGGTGAGAGACCTTCGATGTGAGACGGAGGAGGAGGTCGGGGCAGTGTGTTGGATGCAGGTCTTTGGTCAGGGAGTGAGCAGATCGGAGCTGGGCAGGGACAGCCAGGGAGCCTGTGTAGCTGGTTCCAGCTCTTCAACAGCAGTATTTTTCAAATTTCTTTGATGGCAAGCCGCAAAAAGAAACCCTTAACATCTCAACCCAACGCACATTTCACACACTAGAACTTAGCTCACGTGCAATGCACTGATATTTACTGTTTTACTTCATCTTAAAAATGCTGGTCACCAGCCACTGGTGCCCCAGCCTGTGCTTGCTGCTGCTTCGCTGGGGGCTGTGGAAGGGTCTGGCCGTCTCTTGCAGCTGGAGTGCGGGTGCTGGGCCAGCTGGGTGCAGCCACCCGCATGCGGGGCTCTGTTCCGCCAGGGGAGGCTCTGCCTTCGGTCAGGATCTGGGAGGGCCACACAAAACTGGGGGCAGGAACTGGGCCCAGCCCTGCATTCGGAGTGTCAAGTACGGAGACCGGAGAAAACCTCATCCTGCCTGTCCTTCCTGAGTTGGGAATTGGGAGTCAGGACCTCCCTCTTGAAGCCTCAGGTGACCTCGTGAAGAGAGGGATGCAGAAGCAGCTGGCCCAGCTAGAGCTGTGGACCAGCGCAGGCCTCGACTCCTGGCTCGCCCTGTCCTCAGTGCAAGGACAGGCTAAGAGGACCTGCACCTCCAGGTTGGGAGAGGGCCCCGTAGAGCAGACAGGGTGACGCGACATCCCTCTCTGCCTGCTCTGGCACCAGCTGGGGAGGGCAGTAGAAGGAAGGTTTTGGGAGCTGCATCCTTCAGCTCAGCTCTGTCGCCCCCTCTTGTTTGTGGCGGTGCCTGAGGCCAACCTCTACTCCTCTCTCAGCCTCCACTGGCCAGCTTGTTTCTGACCTGCTGAAGCCGCCTGAGTAGACACAGGAGCCAGTGAGGATCCTGGAGGCATTGGATTTGTGAGCCCCCTGCTCTGCGCTTGCCCTGGGGCCCTGCCGTTAGCTGTGGGCATCACTGTGGTGACTCCTGCAGCTGGGCGGCACATCCAAACTAGATGCACGGGGAGGAAGTCTGCATGTCCTGCTTCCTGGAAGGGGTCGTGAGGTAATTATCTCCTGTTCCCTGGGGAAGAAGAAGCTGGGGTTTGGAGTCCCTTCAGAGGAAGTTTTCTAATCCAGGCCTCAGGCTCGAAGTGAGTGGGTACAAACTCAGCGGCCCTTTTGGGAGTGGAGGGCCCTTCTCAGTGTCCTCCAATAAGAGGGAGTAAAGGAAAGAGCCTAGGGAAAGTGGGCAGACTTGTTTTTAGGTTATATTTGTGGCCATGATGGGGTAGACCAGGAGAAGACAGACAGCCATAAAATTCCCCAGTAATGTGGATGTTGGAGAAATTTTTTTTTTCTTTTTTAAATTTATTTTTGGCTGTGTTGAGTCTTCGTTGCTGCGCGCGGGCTTTCTGTAATTGTGGTGAGCGGGGGCTACTCTTCGTTGCGGTGCGCGGGCTTCTCATTGTGGTGGTTTCTCTTGTTGCGGAGCACGGGCTGTAGGTGCGAGGGCTTCAGTAGTTGTGGCATGCGGGCTCAGTAGTTGTGGCGCACGGGCTTAGTTGCTCTGCAGCATGTGGGATCTTCCTGGACCAGGGCTCGAACCCGTGTCCCCTGCATTGGCAGGCAGATTCTTAACCACTGCGCCACCAGGGAAGTCCTGGGAGAAATAATAGTTCTTTTAGGTGAACTGTCCCAAGATCACGCAGCTGGAAGAGGTGGAGCCAAACCTTGAAACTTGGGTGTGTCTGAACCCCAAGCCTGCCTTCTTCCTTCCGTCTCAGGTCCTCAGTGCTGCGGACAAGGGGGAACTCAAAGGGCAGATTGCCTGAGTGGAGAGCCAAGGGTTTGAGGTGCAGGAGCCCAGGGAGAAGGTGGAAGGGTAGGGATCTGCCCAGACCAGCCCCAGGCTTGGCCAGACTTTTCCCCTGGCTTGGAAAGGTGCAGGGTGGGGAAAATTTTAGATGCTCCTTGGGGTTCATACCCCCTTAGCCTCGTTGCCTCAGGTAAGGACTGACCTTGTCTTTCTTTTCTTTTCTCTCTCTTCCCTTTCTTTTTCTTTCATCAGATTTTGCCACCTAATTAGCCAGAGCCTTTAGTCGATCAGACTCTTTTTAAAAAATATTTATTTGGCTGCGTCGGGTCTTAGTTGCAGCACACAGGCTTCCTTCTAGTTGTGGCACGTGGGCTCCAGAGCGTGTGGGCTCAGTAGTTGGGGCGTGCAGGCTTAGTTGCCCGGTGGCATGTGGGATCTTAGTTCCCCGACCAGGTATTGAACCTGCGTCCCCTGCATTGGAAGGTGGATTCTTAACCACTGGATCACCAGGGAAGTCCCTCTTTCCTTTATTTATGTTCTGCTATTCTACTTGGCCATCCAGTTGCATTCTTCCTGCCTTGTGTTCCTCTCTCCTAAGCTTTTGTTGTAGGCCCGGCTGCCAGGAGTGTCCACGGGCTCTGCTCCCCTGGGCACCCTCTGGCCGGAGAGGCTGCTGAGGTCCAGAACCAGGGAAGAAGAGACTAATGCAAGAGGAACCCTAAGCACAGTGAGTAATGATCCCAAAACGTGTACGTCAAAGGGCTCCTGCGACTCAGAAGGGAAGTGACTTGCCTGGAGGGCACCTGGATAGTGGGTGGCTGAGCTGGAATTCCAGCTCAACTCCGACCCCCAGGCCTGGACTCGTCCCACTACTTCTGGACATGCGTTTATTAGCCGGCAGAAGTGGGCAGAGAGCTGCTTCTACCCGGTTTAGTTTACACTCCAGAACACCATTTTTACGTACAGTTAAACATGGAGATGTTCAGAGCAGGTGGGGAGGTTGTCTTGTTCTCTCAGGCAAAGGAAAACATCGTGTTGCAATCCCGATCAAACTGACCTGTGCAGCTCTCGCGGCCGGTGGGGTGGGGTCGAAAGGTAGGCAGGGTGCAGGGTAGGGAGTAAGGGAGATAACCCTGATGTCCAAACAGCAGAGGAAGATGGGAAGCAGGGAGGGTACTGACGTTTCCTGAATGTCTTTATCTAGGGACCATGCGTTCCCTTTGCACAAAATATTTCATTCTCAGGACAAGATAGGAATTGTTACCCCATTTACAAATACGAATTGTGACCTCACTGAGAGCTTCAGTAACTCACTGCATGTCACAAAGCAAGTAACTGGGAAAGTCAGGATTCTAACTCAGGTCTCTCTGACTCCAAAGTCTGTGCTCCTTCCTCTAAACTGGTTCTGATGAAATCAGCAGACCCACAGTGCCTTTGCTGCTGAGCGAGAGACATTTCTCAGTATCGATTCCATTATAGTGAATATCATCTTGGCAAAAATCCCCTGGACTGGCTAAGTCCCCCAGCATCTAGCCTGATGCCTGGGACACAGTAGGCCCTCAATAAATGGCTGTTTGAGCTTTAACAGGAACGATGAGGAGGCAGTAGGCACAGAGGACACTGACCCTTTGGAAGTAGATGAGGTTCTGAGTGCTGATGAGGGGGTCCTTCTGAAAGCCCCAACCTCCTCACAACACCCAACACTCTTGCAGACTGTGACCACCTTCCACTGACAACTGATGCTGCACAGGATCTTTAAGCGGTGGGGGACTGGGCTGGACTCTCCACAGGGAGAATTGCCCAGACGTCGCTGGCTCTGCCCTGCAAGCTCAAGATCTAAGACAGATGGTGGCCACGGACGTGGGCCCAGACAATCAGCAGAATACAATGCGTAACCCTGGCACGCTGGAGCAGGAAGCCTCACCCTCGGCAGAGACTAGAACAGGGCCTCAGAGACTTGAACAAACATCTGCTCCTGCTAGTAGCGCAACATACTTCCGTGCTCCTCAGCCCTTTCGTGGCAGCCTTCTCCGCCTGGAATATGGCAAAAATTGTGTCATTTTCCCCACTAAACAAAACTCTTCTAGGACTGCGACTCTGCTCGTCATTGTTCCCCAGCAGCTAGCCCAGGGCTAGCCACCAGTGCTTGTTGAATGGGTGAACGAAGAAATGAGAGCATCTCTTGTGTACTGGGCGCTCAGGGCACCATGCTGGCGGGTGGTGGACTTTCTGGACCCACGTGATTTACTGGTGATGTCAGGTAGTCAGCTTCTGCCCTGCTGGTGGGAGGAATGCCCAAACCTACTTGGGCTGGTGGGGAAGAGAGACCCAACCCTGTTCCAGAATCTGGAGGGCTCCTTGGGAGCCCTGCCTGAGTTCCCTTCCAGCGACAAGGGGACTCCTTGGTGAGAACTGTGGCCAGCGCATCCAGAGATAAGCAAGCAGATAGACGCCTGTAAGATGACTTAGAGAAGAAGCTTCCTGTGTTTTGGCTGCTCAGACAGGAAGAAAGAGAGGGCAGCTTAGCTGAAGCTGGCAAATCCTGAACCCCTTTGTAAATAATGTGAGAAAGGGGGCACCAAGAGGATGATCTTGGAGGCAGCAGCCCCAGCGTGGTCAATAACCCGCGGAGCGCTGGGATCCCAGGACATGCCATATCAAGATGTGTGCTAAAGGGCAGTGAAGGCAGTCTTAGGTCTGTCAGACCTGCCCAAGCTAGCTGTGGAGTGCCAAGGGCTTTGCTGGCCTGACTGCTAACCATTTTTTAGGGCCAAAGTGTGGATAGTAGGAATCTTCCCAGGGGACTCTAGGGGATTTTAGTGGGCGCTCACTTTGGGGTCCTGCAGCCTCTAGGTTGATATTTGCGAAGAATCTCAGCCCAGCAGGGATGGAGAGAGCTAGTGAGCATATTTGGCCCCATACCCTCATTGCAGCGATGGGGAAAGATTTACCCAAGGCAAGGGTGGTAAGAAAAAACATTGAATTTGTTATTTCCAAAAATAGCACTGAGGTGGACAGTACAGGAAACAATAAAATTTATATTACAGTTTCATAGTGTTTTTATTTGATTACTCGTGGTGGGAGAATGTGAATCTTCTTCGCATTAGGGTCTCTAAATGTCGCAGGCCGGCTCTGAGCCCAGACATCCCAAGTAACTTTTTCAAGGTCGCTCAAGGAATCAGAGGTGGGGCTAGACTCTTAACATCCTCTCAGTTCAGTGCTCTGCGCTGCAGTGACCTGTTGCATAATACGAAATAACTGTGGCTTGTCTTCTCTTTTATGAAATTTCCATTTGGTCCTTTGCGACCCGTCAGCAGTCCGGTTGCTGGTGAGAGTGATGATGTCTGTCTTTTGGGACGTCCAGTGGACGGATTTTCCCTGGGTTTCTGGATACAGCCCCATCTAGCAAAAGCACTAACACCGCTTTGCGCCAGAGACGCAGACACGGGGGTCACGCAAATGCTAAAACAACACTTGCAAGTGTTTTCCCTCCCGCACACGGCACAGGGACCCTACCTCCCCCTCCCCCAATCTTTGCCCGGGTGGCCGAGCCCTGGGCTCCGCCCCTTCCCCATCAGACCGGGGGAGGGGTCCTCCTAGGCGCGGAGGTAGCGGACGCTTGGCGGCTGGGCTGGAGACGTGGGCAGAAAGAGGCGGGACAGAGGGGGTGCCAGGGGCCGGGGTCTGGCCGCCTGGGTCCGCCGCGCGCCGCCGCCCCGCCCAGTCGGGCGGTGCAGCCCACGTCCCGCCACGCGGTGAAGTTTGCGGAAAGTTTTGCAGTTGCTTCCCCGCCCGCGCCAGCCGGGGAGTTGTGACGCAGCGTCTGGGGCTCCAGGCCCGGACAGAGAAGAGAGGGAAGGCGAGGCGGGGAGACAGGGAAGCGGAGAGCAAGAGAAAGAGTGCACGCCGGGGTCCTCTTCGACCCCGCGGATCCTTCTCTCCCGCCTCCCCTTCCTCTCCCTCTCGGCGCTGTCTCTCGGGCCCCGGCCCCGGCCCCGACCCCGGCCCCGCGCCTGCCCGCTCCTCCTCCCCTCCCCCTCCCCCTCCCACGCTGCCCGCTTCCCTTCCCCTCTGCCCCTCAAACCCTCCTCCCGGGTTCTGCGCTCCTCCCCCCGCCCTCCCTCCGCCCGGCCTGCCTCCTTCCCTCCTCCTCCCCTCCTCGCCCCGGGAGGCATCACTTCTTCCCGACCCGGAGGAAGACGCGAGCCCCTCGCGGGCGGTCACCACAGCCCAGCGCCGGGGCCGCCACCGCGCGCCGCGCCCGTGCGCCCTCGGTCCCTGCGTCCCCTAGCGCCACGCCGCGGGCATGGGGCCCGGCCGGCCGGCCCCCGCGCCCTGGCCTCGTCACCTGCTGCGCTGCGCCCTGCTCCTCGGGGGTCTGCACCTCGGCCGCCCCGGGGCCGCCGCCGCTGCCCTCTCGGGTAAGGCGCTGCCAGCTTGGCCAACTTCGGGGGCGGGCGAGGGGAGCGCCGGGAAGCGGGCCTCTCCCGACTTTTCCCTCCTTTTTTTTTTTCCCCCCCAGAAGTGTGTGTGTGTGTGCGTGTGCGTGTGCGTGTGTGACTGGGTTTTAAAAAATCGTCTCCGCTTTTCTGAAAGCGGGGGAGAAGGGAGGAGGAGCGCGCCTGGAGGTGGGGGGAGGATCTGAGTGGAACCAGATGTGGCGGGCGGCGGGGGAGGGGAGCCCGGGGGTCTCGAGCCGCCTCGGAGGAAGAGGGCGGGCTCCGGGAGGACCCCCGCGCCCGCCCTCTGGGACCACCCGGCGCCGGCCCTGCCCTGGGCCCGGGGACAGGCAGGGCGCGTCCGACGAAACCAGAGGAGGCTCCAGGCCGGGCTCCTTGCTTTGCTCCAGGACCGATGCATTACTGTTGTTTTTGAATTATTCGTAAGGGCTTGTTTGCCTTTCCCGGCACCTCGGGGATGTTTGTATTTTCTTTTCCACACTTGGTCTTCAAGGACAGCCTGTGGCATGCGGCATCCGCACCAGTTGAATGGAGCTCTGTGGGGCAGTTTTGTGCCATCAGGAGGATGCAGCGACAGGCTGGGCACGGTGTGCGTGTGTGTGCGTGTGTGTGTGTGTGTGTGTGTGTGGTGTAGTGTTGTGTGGGCGGCTCTGGCCAAGCTGGCACCCCTCCAGAATGGACAGATCTTGGGCGGCAAAAAAGCTGCTAAAGATGCAAATACCCAACCGACAGAAAACAAAAACCCGAAGATGTGCATTCTTTCTGCTGGTCTTTCAAAGGATGACAGTGAAGTGTGGGGACAGACAGACTCCTCACCAGGAATCCCAGAGGGAAAGGGAAAGATCTACTTCCTGGGGGGCTTGCAGGAGTCAGAGCTGGAACTGCCGGGGAGTGTGGTTATTACAGCCCCATTGCTGGGCCTATAAAGCTTGGTCTTGCTTTACGTTTCATTTGGGGAGGGGGCTGAGTGAAAGGGGACAGTCAGTGCAGCGTGTGCAGTTTTGTGCCAAGTCCAGACAGCCCCTGGAGGATCTGGGGCCTCTAGCCACAGCCAGTGCTTGCTGGGTTGGCCTGCCCCACTGATGGTGTGACGTAGGCGACCAAGACACGTATCTGCTCGGATTGTGCCCGGATTGTGCCCGATTGTGCTCGATTGTGCTGATGGGAGAGGTGGGGGCCGGGTGATGCATATTCACACCGGGCAGAGCCCCTCTGCTGAATTCCAGACCCACCCGGAACTGAATGTCAGGCAAACACAAACCAGGAAGTACCTCCCTATCCACTGCAGGTCCAGGCACCCAGGCTGTTCCCCTGCCTCCCTGCATCTTACTCCTCTGTGAAGGCAGGCTGGGCGGGAGGGGTGGAGGAGCATGGCCATTCCAAGAGCCCCAGAGCACATTGTAAAGCCAGGCCCTGGGAGAGTTGTGGCCAGAGTGCTGACTCGGCCTTTTCCCCTATGGAGCCTTTGACAGAGGGAGCTGGAAATGCCTGGTGAGAAGCCAGGTCAGGAAGGATGCCTGGAGTGGCCCTCTGCCTCTGGGTCTCCTCCAGGCCCCCCTTGCCCTTCCTCAGGCTGTGTCCCTGGGCTTGTGTCCCCCATAGCCTCGGAGAGGCCAGTCTCCAGGGCAATGCATTGATCACCCCAGAGAAGCTTAGGTGTGGGCAGGGGTGGATGGAGGGGAGCTGGAGATGAGGGCGGGGGTGGGGTGGGGTGGGGTAGCCTGGTCTCCAGAGCAGCAGCTGAGCAAGAGGATGTTGAAATTGTTGCAGGTTCTGTCCCTGCCCTGTTCCCTCTGCCCAGAATACTCCTCTTCTAGCCGAATTCTTTCCTCGTCCCCCTGTACCTGACGAATTGGGTGGTCACTGGAAAGAGTTTATCAGCACCAGGCTCCAGATGGCCCCAGGAAATGCTCGTGGGAGATAGGATTCGGCTTGGCAGGCCAGTGCTGCTGGGGTGAAACTTACTGTGGGGGTGACGTGCACGTGGTGGCTTCTGGACCACCAGTAGGGAAGAGGATGGGGCACCGCAGAGCCCCTTGGGGGCGGCAGGGCAGCAGCGCCTTCTTGGTGTGGAGTGGCAGAATCCATCTTTTCTCCACCCGCTGTGGAGTACCCAGAGGGGCACCCTGCAAAGCCTGTAGCTGGAAGGCCTCTTTGTTAATTGCAGTATTGATGCATTTTTGTATCCTTCACTGCTCCATGCTGAGCCAACTACTTGGGGAGGAGGGAAGGTACAGGGGAGGTGTAAGTTGTGTCCTTAGAGAAGCAGAAGAAACTGTGTGGGGCAAAGGGTCACCAAGGCCCTCGGGAGGGAGGCTGGGAGGGACCAGGCTTTGCAGACGCGGGGAGCAGAGCAGAGAGGGTGAGATGGGCAAGGCGGCCTGGGCTGTGCTGGGGATTCTGTGGAAGCTTGCTGGGCTGAGGTGGAGAGTTCCTCAGTGAGGTGGGGGAGAAGCTCGAGCGAAGAGGAAACTGGCCAGCTTTCCCAGAGGCCAAGGTGGGGGAGCAACTTGCTGGCTGGCGGTGGGGAGCCCTGGAGAACCCCTGGGAGCTTCTGACCAGAGGAATGAGGTGCAGATTGGAAAGAGGGTTGCTGGGAGCCCCAGGCATCAGATATCCAGGTCCAGGAGTGAGGAGACCTTGGGAGATCTTGCTTTGGGGACAGACCCTGCTGTCTAAAGGACAGGGAGGGAGGCACCCCTTTGGAAAGGCAGCAGGTACTTGCTGCTGCTGCCAGAGTCAACCGGACAGATGGCCTGCACTTCTGGCCCAGGTCCTGGTGAGTCATGGAGTTCAGAGCTTTCTTACTGCCCCTCCACCCAGTCTTCCTTTCTCCAACCGCTTGCCTTCTGTGAGCTGCCAGGGCTGAGATAGTGCCCAGCTGAGCTGTGATTAGTGCTGAGATCCAGCCCTCTGCTGGGTTGACCTGGACAAGTTGAGGGTGCAGGCAGGGGAGGAGGAGGCCAGGGTCTTGGTCCCCATTGTTCACAATAGGGAAATCTCATCAGTTTCCTGATGCCTGCAGGGTATGGTTGATTTGGGCCGGTGAGATGATTTCAGAAGCACCATGAAATTCTCAGAAGAGCATTCATTTGGATTCACCACTAATTTAAGCGTTAAATAGGAACCCTGTTGCACCCTTCAGAGGGATGAAGTGGTAACCGCAGGGGCTCCCATTCTTAATGCTCTGGGCGCTGTGTGGCATACTGTAGGACAAGGGCTCTTCCATCTTTCACAACCCTGGGATGTGTTATCACCCATCTCACACACTGCCGGTGAACAGACTAGCGATGTTAAGTCGTTTGCGCAAGAACACACGGCTAGAAAGAGGTGAAAGCGAGATTCGAACCCAGGTGTGGGTACTGGGCCTGAGCACTTAGGTACCAGACCACGCTGCGTCTCCGTAAAATGAACTTTGCCGGAGTGTGTGTTAGGAAAGGCTGGAAAATTCTACTTTAGGGGCTTTCCCCCAAAGCTCCAAGTCCTCTAGGACATCCTCTCAATGTGTCCTCCTGAGAGGAACCCTGGGAAGGGGGTAGAGTGGGCGGCCCTCTGTTACACCCCAGCTGTCTGGGTGCTTGTCTCTTCCCCAGCCCCAGGGCCCCCAGACGCAGGGATGGAGCCCCAGATGCAGGGAAGGAGCCCCCCCTCAGTATCCTCGGGGGTCTGAGGTGCCTGCTCCTGAGGGACTGAAGGGGCCCGATGGAGGAGGAGCCCCGCTTCCCTCCGGTCAGGGATTTCATATTTGTTCATCCAGTCAGTAGGAGGATGTTTACCGAGCCTGCGCGGTGCTGCGGGAAGGAGTGACTGCGGCCTGTTCTTGTGAGCCCACCTCCCCTGCACCTCCTGTGGGGGTCCCTGGACTTGGAGGGCCTGGGCATTGCTGACAGGAAGTGTCCCTTCCGGTTTAGCCCTTCATGAGATGACGGGGTGCCACTTTCCCGTGACTGGATCCTATAAATCTGGGGCGGGGTGGGGGGCCTTTGAGCGGTGATGCAGCTCTTGGAACTCACCCCGGGCACTGCAGATCCCAGTCACGCCTCAGCTAGGGGCTGTGTCCTGAAAAGGCAGACGGAATGAAGGCTGTGTAGTGGCATCTGCGGCCTCAGCCAGCTCCAGCCTCTTAGAGGACGGATTGGGTTGGTCCCCCACCTGTGCCTCCATGTGGAACTCCAGTGGTTAGTTTCTTTCCTGCCCTTCCCCCTCTTCTTTGGACCCTCTGTCCCCTCTCCCGAGCCCCTTGACCGTGTAGACTCCTTCCATCCTGCCTGGCTGAGCCCAGGCTCTCTGCCTCTCCTCAGCTCTCCCCGCCCCACTTGAGTACCTCTGACTGTGCATCCTGCCCCCGCAAAAGCCTTGGCTCTGCTGCAGGACGATGGCTCTGAAACCTCAGCTTCTTCCCAGTCACCCAGCCCCCCACGCCTTTTCCCTGCTCTCCCCCGGAGCGTAGCGCGCCGCTCCTTCTTCCCTGAACCGTCACTGCCCCCCCTCCCTCCAGGCCTTCGCACACACCGCTCCCTCTGCCTGGAATGCCCTTCCTCTCTTCTTGCTTGGCTGCCACTGCCCCTTCCTTCAAGACTCAGGATCCTGAGAAGGACACCGAGGGGTCCTGCTCACTGCCGCTTGGGCTCACCTGGGCTAAAGGGACACAAGCTCCCAGAGGGCGAACACGGGGATAAACCCCAGAAGGGAGGGGCTGCCTTTTTTCTCTTTTTCTTGGGGGTCACTTCTAGAAGGACAAGGTGAGAAGCTGCCGTGGTGGGCTTGGAGCTCCTACAGGGAAAAACAAGAAGCCAGTTTCCCAGCCTCTCCCGACATCCTCAGAAAGTGTTTGGAACGGGAGGCGGACACGGCGCTCCCCACTGTAGACTGAGGCTGGAGGGGGCGTGGCTGGGAACGCCCCGCCTCCTCAGTCTCAGATGTAAATCGGGACAGGGTCGGTGGGGCTGTAATTAATGCCACTCGCCAGCTGCGTGACCTCGGGCAGAGGCTCAAGTTTCTTCATTTGTAAAATGGGAAAAATAAAATAATAGCCCCTCGTAGGGATATCGTAAGAAATGACAATATATGTATGAGTTACGTGGTACAGTGCTGGACACAGTCACTTCTTAACAAATAATATTAAATTATTGCTATTTTTATTATTATTAGGAAGAGAAAACATGAATATCAAGGGACTTAAACATGAAAAAGACACAATCCTCAACATACAAAGCCCTAGCTACAGCCACTTTTTTTTTTAATCAAAGTAGGTCTTTGATTACCCTTTACTGCTTGATGACATACCATAAGTGCCTAAAAGTAACCATACTTTTTCTGAAAGTAAATTTAAATCCTAAAGAAAAAAAAATCCATCCTCAGCTGTCCTTACCCCTCAGGCCCCTCAATTTACTTCCCTTCTTTTTTGCTTCTCTTCATCATGAAGCTTCTTCAGCTAAACTTCCTTTCAGAGCTGAGTTCCCTGGACTCTGCCCTTGCAATGCATACCCCACCCCACCCCCCCCACCCCCCCCCACCCCCCCCCCCCGCCTGTCATCCTGCCTCACCGTAACCTGCCTCCTAAGGAGTTGCCTCCCAGCAGTCCTGGTAATGAGGCTTCCTAATTACTAAATGCAGTGCCCCTTTGCAGGCCTCACCTTGTAGCATGGGTGCTGTTGATAGCCTCAGTTTTAATGATGCATGCTCGGTGGAAAACGGTCAGACCATACAGGGGTAACATGTAAAAAATCCGAGGTCCTCCCTTCCTTCCACACGCACCCTAACAGTAACCACTGTCAGTAGTTTTTAAAAAAATTATTATTTATTTTGTTTGTTTATTTTTGGCTGTGTTGGGTCTTCGTTTCTGTGCGAGGGCTTTCTCCAGTTGCGGCAAGCGGGAGCCACTCTTCATCGCGGTGCGCGGGCTCAGTAGCTGTGGCTCACGGGCTTAGTTGCTCCGCCGCATGTGGGATCTTCCCAGCCCAGGGCTCGAACCTGTGTCCCCTGCATCGGCAGGCAGATTCTCAACCACTGCGCCACCAGGGAAGCCCTGTCAGTAGTTTTTTAAACGGCGTAATCTTCCGTTCTTTATGCATATACACCCATATAAATACTCCTTTTACACAAACAGAACCACATTTTATACTGTACAATACAATAAATTTTATTTAATAATATTCATGGCATTTCCATTACAGGCTTCAGAGCTGTGCCATTCTTAATGGTGCTCAGTAGTTGGTAGGAAGGATGTACTGCTTTTTTTTTCTTTAGCTGCTTCCCTATTGATGGACACTGTTTGAAATTTTTCTCTCCCTCTGGCCTCTGTGATGTGGTTTGCATCTGCAGTCTCTGCCTCCTGGCTTCCATCCTCAGTCCAGAGCCCACATTGTTGCCAGATCTGTGATCCAAAAGGGCGGATTTAATCGCCAACAGAACAGAGTTGAATTGAGAATTTGAGGCCTTCCATGGTCAGGTTCCAGCCTTTCTCTTCAAACCCTTGAGCAAGTCAAATTCAGGTGCCCTGAGTCCTGACCAGTGCAGCCCCCGCTCCCGCTTTTAGCTTGGCCAGGAGCGTCTGGCTCCGCAGGCGTGGCTCCGGGTCCCCCCTCATACCTGCAGCCTCAGCTGGAAGGAGACTTTCTCCCCAGACTCCTTTGCCATTTCATTGCTGCCGCCCGCCTGGTGGAGCCCCTTCCTCCCCTCCCAGACTGTGAGCACCTCTGGGGCAGGGCTTTGTCAACCCTGCACAGCTTCCAGCCTTGGACACTGTCATTCAGTAAATATTTATTGAACCAAACAAAAAAAAAAAGGTGTTCCAAAGAGCTCCCCCCCACCAACCAGTTTTACTGAATGTAATTGACATATAACATTGTATTGAGTTTAAAGTGTACACATAATGATTTGATACCTGTAGGTATTGCAAAATGATCTCCACAATGTTTAGTTAACATCTATCACCGCACATCTTTACAAAGTTTTTTTCTTGTGATGAGAATTTTGTTTGTAGTAGTGGAAAGGCAATGAGTTTGTAGTAGTAGAAAGGCAATGAGTTTCCAGAGTTTTAGATGATGTCACAATCGTGAAAAACATATGGCACTGAATTAAAATAAACAGAAAAAAAGTCCAGTGGACCGGAATACATTTCAAAAGTAGACTTAGACTGTTATAAGAACTTAACGTAAGACACACCAGAAGCAACACACTAATGGGAAAATGAATCTGTACTTGTAAATGGTATTGGACAACAGGATTATAATTTAACATTTTTAGTTTCAATTTACAGCTGATCACGAGAAAATTCAGCTGGCAAGTTGTCATGTAGAAAGTGAAAAGATCACTAGAAATTAAAGAAATTAACTTTAAAAAATATGTAATTAAACTAGTAAAAATAGAAAGCCTAATCTTGGCAGAGCTGTGAGGCAACTAATATGTATGACTGGAGCACGTAAATTAGTTCAGTTTTTTAGCATTCAGTCTTTCAGACAAGACGTAAGAAGCTAGATATGTAAGCCTTCATCTCCTTTGACCTCATAATTCCACTTGGGGAATTTGTAAGGCATTAATCCCAAAGAGAAAAAAAATGTTCATAGAAGTGCTATTTATAGTAGCAAAACAAATTGGAAACCATCTAGATGCCCAACAACAAGAGCATGGCTAATCAAGATATCTTAACACGATGGACAATTTACGTAGTTCTAAATGACAAATATAGAGTATAATGACACATGTAATGCCAGGGACTTCCCAGGTGGTCCAGTGGTTAAGACTCTGCCCTTCCAATGCAGGGGATGCAGGTTCGATCCTTGGTCGAGGAACTAAGATTCCACATGAGGTGCAGCAGTGTGGCCAAAAAAAAAGAACTAATGCCAGTACATGGAAATATATCTAAGAAGGAAAGTTATCATGACCACAAGGCAATCATACAAACTAATATACACACACGGGTAATAATTAACTGAAGATGCATGTCTGATCACTGACATGCATTTTCTCATTCATTTGGTTAACTGTTTTGTTTTCCCGAGCACTGACAATGTGCCAGGCGTGGTATTTGATGCTGATGACACCACGGTGAACAAGCCAGTCAGGACTCCTACCTTCCTGAAGCTTATATTTGAAGAGCAACCTCTCCCCCCAGCCCCAAATGTAGAGGAACATTCTAGAGGCAAATGTGTGCTGATTTCATTTTAGGTGCAATTTTTAAGTTTGTTAGAAGGAAGATGGAAGCAATAGACTGCTTTGAAATCTCAGACACAGGGTTGGGAACCTGTCTGACTGCAGAGAGAACAGCGCTGAGTCAGACCAGCTTGGTCAAATAGGAATTCAATAGGAAACGGCCTTGCAGTCAGTCTTGGTCCCTGAGGGAAGGATTTTCTAACTTCATAGATGCTTAACCTCATTTCTAAGGATCTGAGGATCCTTGGTCACATTTGCTTTACCTCACTCTGTGTGTGTGTGTGTGTGTGTGTGTGTGTGTGTGTGTGTGTGTTGAATCTTTGAGTAGTTGTAGACGTGACATTTTACACCAATACTTCACCATGTATCAACTAAAAATAAAGACATTCTCCTATAAAACCAATACCATAATCACATCCAAGAAATATAACAGATACTATAGTTTTTTCTAATATGTAGTTTGTGTTTGAATTTCTCCAGCTGTCCCAATAATGTCAGCTATTGTTTAAGTCTAGGACTCAATTTGGTGTCGTGTCTCTTCAGCCTCTTTTAATCTAGAATAGTTGGCCTTCTTGTCTTTTATGACACTGGATTTTTGATGACTTCAGGCATCAAATGTTTGGTAGAGTGTTCGCAGTCTGAATTTGATTGTTTAATCATTAAATTCATGTTAAACATTTTTGGAAAGAAAACCACAGGGGTGGGACACAAATGTGTCCTTCCCGTCGTATCACATTGTCAGTTTGTTCCCTTATTGGTGATGCTGACTTTGATCAATTGGTTCATGTGATGTCTACCAGATCTCTCCACTAAAAAAGTACCTTTTCTCCTTTGTATTTAGTAGATAATCTAAGGAACTATATTCTTTTTTTAAAGATTTTTTTTGATGTAGACCATTTTTAAAGTCTTTATTGAATTTGTTACAACATTGCTTCTGTTTTATGTTTTGGATTCTTGGCCGAGAGGCATGTGGGATCTTAGCTCCCCCACCAGGGATCAAACCCACAGCCCCTGCATTGGAAGGTGAAGTCTTAACAACTGGACCGCCAAGGAAGTCCCTAAACTATATTCTTTTCTTTTTTAAATAATTTTTAAAATAAATTTATTTTATTTTTTATTTATTTATTTTTTGTTGCGTTGGGTCTTCGTTGCTGCGCGCAGGCTTTCTCTAGTTGCGGCGAGCAGGGGCTACTCTTCGTTGCGGTGAGCAGCCTTCTCATTGCGGTGGCTTCTCTTGTTGCGGAGCACTGGCTCTAGGCTCGTGGGCTCAGTAGTTGTGGCTCGCGGGCTCTAGAGCGCAGGCTCAGTAGTTGTGGCGCGTGGGCCCAGGTGCTCCGCAGTATGTGGGATCTTTCCGGATGAGGGCTCGAACCCGTATCCCCTCCATTGGCAGGCGTATTCTTAACCACTGCACCACCAGGGAAGTCCCTAAACTATATTCTTAAAAAAAGCCAAGTTGCTCACAGCAGTACTATTCATAATAGCCCAAAACTGAAAACTAGCCCCAAACTGAAAACTACCCAAATGCCCATCAACAATAGAATGGATAAATTATGGTGTCTCCACACAATTAAATAGTATACAGCAATGAGAATGAGCAACCTACAACCCCACGCGACAGTGCAAGGCTCACAAAAATACTGAGCCAGATGCATTCATACCATGTGATCCCATCTATATAAAATACAAAAAAGAGGGTAACACTGACCTATGCTGTTTGAAGTCAGGAGAGCAGTTACCCTTAGTGGGAGAAGTTGTAACCAGAGGGAGTCACAAATAAAATTTAGAAGAAGAACAAACAGGGAGGAGATGTCTGGAATATTTATGGCAAGAAGCTCACATAAGCCAATGAGAAAAACACAGGAACCTCCACTAGTTTTAAGGCATCGAAGATTAGAATACATGAGCCAGTAAAGGCTGGGAACAGAATTCACAAAGAAGGAATACCAAAATATGCCTTTGGAAAATGTTTTAAATCACTAGCAATAAAGAAAAAAGGCAAGATATGCTTCGCAAAGTGCCAACAAAGATTGATGTAACAATATGGTCAATGTATTATTTATAATTAAGAAAAATCTGCTTACAAGTTGAAGAGCAGTAATAGCTAGGGAATGAGTAAATGGAATGTGGTATATCACATCATGGAATAGCATATAGCCATTAAAATGGTTTTTACAAAATTAAAAGATACAGAGAAATCCTTTTTCTAAAATATTAAGTACAAAAACAAGACTCAAAAACATTTGTTTGGGTGTGCGTGTGTATGTGATATATAAATGAATGTAACTTGTATGTGAGGCATAGAGACAAGATAAAATTGGTAAAGATCACACCAAAATTTAACTATGTGTCATATTCTGTTATATTATGTATTGATTATTTAACAGGGGTGATTTTTTTTTTTTTTTTTTTTTTTTTATAAATTTATTTATTTATTAATTTATTGGCTGAGTTGGGTCTTCGTTGTTGTGCGCAGGCTTTCTCTAGTTGCGGCAAGCAGGGGCTTGCAGAGCACGGGCTCTAGGCGCACAGGTTTCAGTAGTTGCAGCACACGGGCTCAGTAGTTGTGGCTCACGGGCTCTAGAGCACAGGCTCAGTAGTTGTGGCACACGGGCTTAGTTGCTCCGTGGCATGTGGGATCTTCCCAGGCCAGGGCTCAAACCCGTGTCTCCTGCATTAGCAGGCGGATTCTTAACCACTGCGCCACCAGGGAAGTCCAGGGGTGATTTTTCTTTTTAGCATGTCTGTAATTTGCAGCAATGGGGTGGCAGAGGACAACTTTCTCTCTGTCCAACCAAGTGATTCCAGTGGCACCCTCCGCCCACTCCCGTCACCTAACTGGTCCAAGCCTGCAGCATGTGACCCACGGGGCCAATCAGAGTCTCGTGGGGGCGGGGCGGGCTTTTCCCAGGCGCGAGGGGAGCCCTGCAGGGTCTGGTGCAGCACGGAGAGGACGGCCTGGCTCCAGGAGGGGAGAGTGGAACCTGGGTTCAGGGTGGGTGGCACTGAGACCCAGCCTGGCCGAGACCCTGGTTACAGTTTTCCCTAGCCACTCCAGGCCTGCCCCTCTTGTTTTTTTTAAAATGATGAGTTGGAGTTGGGCTTCCGCTACTTGCAGGCAAGGAGGCCTGCTAGGAGGGTCAGCCTCAGAGCGGAGTTTCCTGAAGGCGCGCTCAGGGTGCTCACGAGCAAGAGCGGGATCACCGGTGTAGGCACCCGCCTCGGGCTCTTTCCATTAACAGACCCTCCAATGCGAACCTCTTGATCTTGCACTTATCAGCGAAGTGTTTACAGAAGGGACAGCTGGAGAGGGTGCAAACGCTGTAATACAAGTTTGCATTTCGAGACACTAGGACACGAAATTCTGTAAGTACTAAATGGCCTTCCATACGGACAAGATTGGAATGCAAATCAAAAAGGTAGCAGTCAGGGGACAAGCTTTTGGAAGGCTTCCTCCATTTTGAAAACCTTGTGAAGTTTCTATATAACACAAGTGAGAGAACAAGTGAGAGAAATGGAAACCGCGTTAATGCTTACTGAGCACGTATAGTCTTGAGCACGTATAGTCGGCCAGGGTCGGTATTAGGCAATTCCACATGCACTGTATTTTTTTTTTTAATATAAATTTATTTATTTTGGCTGTGTTGGGTCTTTGTTGCGGTGTGCGGGCTTCTTCTCATTGCCGTGGCTTCTCTTGTTGCAGAGCACAGGTTCTAGGCACGCGGGCTTCAGTAGTTGTGGTGCGTGGGCTCAGTGGTTATGGCTTGCGGGCTCTAGAGCACAGGCTCAGTAGTTGTGGCTCACGGGCTTAGTTGCTCCGCGGCATGTGGGATCTTCCTGGACCAGGGCTCGAATCCGTGTCCTCTGCATTGGCAGGTGGATTCTTAACCACTGCGCCACCAGGGAAGTCCCTGTATTTTTTAATCCTCACATTCCTCTATTTCACGGATAAGGAAATTGAGCCAGATAGGCTGCGAGCCAGGATCACATACCTAGTGATTGGTGGAGCAGGGCACTCAGTCCAGTTTGCTTCCCTGCATGGTCTTCTTTTATTTTGTAAACAAAGTATGCATTATAATATAGTGAACATTTGCGAATCCACCACCTAATCCAAGACAGAGAACATTACAATACTTATATCTACCTATGTGCTTCTCTTTATCTCTCTCTCTCTCTTTCCCTGTTCCTCCCACCCAGTCTCTATTTTGTGTTTATCCATGCCTTGCTTTAAAATTTTTTCATTCTTGGGGTATAATATAAATACAGGAAAGTGAACACGCCATGTTCAGATGTTCAGCTCAATGAATTTTCACAAACTGAACACACCCGTGTAACCAAGGGTCGGATCCAGCAAATAGGAACATTACCAGTATTTCAGATGCTTTTAAACATTTTTTCCATAACCTCATTAGACATGGATATTTCTTCTTCACGAATTGTCTGTTCATACATACTTTTTTTTTCTTTTTTTTTTTAAATGGCACTTTTTTTTTTTAAACTTTGGGTTTATTTATTTATTTATTTATGGCTGTGTTGGGTCTTCGTTTCTGTGCGAGGGCTTTCTCTAGTTGTGGCGAGCGGGGGCCACTCTTCATCGCGGTGCGCAGGCCTCTCACTGTTGCGGCCTCTCTTGTTGCGGAGCACAGGCTCCAGACGCGCAGGCTCAGTAGTTGTGGCTCACGGGCCTAATTGCTCCGCGGCATGTGGGATCTTCCCAGACCAGGGCTCGAACCCGTGTCCCCTGCATTGGCAGGCAGATTCTCAACCACTGCGCCACCAGGGAAGCCCCCATACATATTCTTGAACATCGCATCTGTTCAGGTCTTAGGGGCTTAAAATTACTGGGTCTCTATATTTTTCTCATTGGTCTATATGAGCTTCTTGCCATATTTGTTAGAAATCTCTCCCCCCACCCCAAAAAACAAAAACAAGAAAAAAAAAAACAAAAAACCAAGGGACTTCCCTGGCGGTCCAGTGGTTAAGACCGTACTTCCACTGCAGGGGGCAGGGGTTCCATCCCTGCTTGGGGAACTAAGATCCTGCATGCCGCACCGCGCGGCCAAAAAATAGGGGAAAAGAAAAAAAAATATCTTTCCCCTGTTTGTTGTTCATTTAAAATTTTTATTCCCTGGCGGTCCAGTGGTTAGGACTCCGGGCTTTCACTGCAGAGGGCCCTGGTTCAGTCCCTGGTCGGGGAACTAGGGTCCCTCAAGCCACGCGTTGCGGCATCTATATCTATATCTATGTCTATGTCTGAAGTATCTTTTTATCCCCCCTCCTCCTCCACACACTTGGCCTTGTTAGTAAGGTTTACAAAGCCCTTTGGCATCAGACTGAGTTCTCTCCTTCCCTGGAAGGCTACTCTTCCCCCTTTTACCCACCGGCACCTTTTCTGTTTCACTAACCCTCCCTCCCACAAGGCCCTCAGAAAGACAGTGTTACATATATATTTTTTCAGGATCAGAATACATTTTTATGATTGTAAAAAATGTTACCTATAGTACACAATTCAAAAGGTAGAAAAAGTTACAAAAAAGAAAGGTTACCTAAAATTTCACCACTAAGAAACAGGCATGTTAACATTTTAAAGAATATCCTGCCAAACTGTCTCCTCTCCTCTCCTTTCCTTTCTCTGTATAAAACTTTACATAGATGTTTTAGTGTTGATTTGTAACATTCTTTCATATGTCAATATGTCATCAGTGTATTTCCACCCAATGCTTCCATGGCTGCGTAAGATTCCGTTGTACCGATGTCCCATAACTATCCCTTGTTGGACATTCAGGTCATATCTCTTTTTAATTTACAAACATGTGAATTGTAGAAAATACAAAGAGAAGAAAATAAAAATCACCAGGTATCCCATAAGTCAGTGATAACCACTGTTAACACTTAGGCATGTACAGTGGTTCTGAAACTCTGGTGAGCCTCAGAATCGCCCGGGAACCTTGTTTACAATCCAAGATATTCCTTCATCTTGAGATTCTAATTCAGTAGGTCTGCTGTAGGGCCTGGGCACTTGCTCTGTAAACAAGCACCCCTGGCGATTTGGACACCCAAGTTTAATAACAAGAATGCACAAAGGTCTTTTCAGACTTTACTTGATTTAAAAGAAAATAGAAATAAGGTCATATTATACATCCAGTTTTTAAAAATCAGTTACAGTATGAACCTCTATTCATGTTGAAATACTCTTATAACTTGATTACTGTTGTCTGCATAGTATCCCATTGTGTGAGTGTATTTCAGTTGACACAGTCAGTGCCATATTGTTGGACATTAATTTTCCCCCAATCATTGTTGTTATAAATAATGCTGTGTAGCAAAATCTTTGCATAGATTCTTAATTATTTCTTTAAGTTAAATTCATAAGAAGTGAACTCTGGGTCAAAGGTCTGTGTTTTTGAAGGCTTTTGACGCATGGTGCTGTATTCTCCTCCAGAAGGCTTGCCCCCAGGCTTGTCACCATGAGCTCACTTGTGTGGGGCAGTGTGGTGAGTCGTTCCATCCGTGGTCTCAACCAGTCCTGCCAACCACTCAGGGGTCAGCACCAGCACAGCTCCTGGCACATGCGAGGTGCTCAGTACTTGTTCTGTGCCGTAAACAGGAGTATTTCCTCCACTGAACAGATGAGGACACTGAAGGATGAAGAGGTCAAATGACTAGTTCAAGAGGAGGAATTCAACCCCAGCCTTGAACCCAGAGCCCAAGCTCTCTTAACCATGCTGTTGATTTTCAATTAATATCAGAGAGGGAGGAACTGTGCTGGTTGTGGGAGCAGTACTTTTTAAAATATGGTCCTAAAAAATATACTGAAGAAATCAGGAAAAGGGTGTGAAAGGGTGGGGAGAGAGAAGGGTTTGCAGGACCCTCGCAGACATTCCTTTGTAGATCAAGTCTATTGTGTCATTGGAGGTCTGAGTGATGTCTCAGTGGTGGTGATGATGGGTCTTGTGTATATATCTGACCCTTTGTAGCTTCCAGGGCAAAGCAAGTCAAACTCACTGAACACTGAGCGAGGAGTCGGGTTCTGTGGGAAATGCAGAGAGGTTTGGTTCCTTCAAAGACCTTCAGATGCCCCGTGTCTCGCTTCCCTCAGTTTTGTTTTTTTTTTTAAACATATCCTTTTTTTTTTTTTTTAAGGGAACGCTATTTATTTATTTATTTATTTATTTATTTATGGCTGTGTTGGGTCTTCCTTTCTGTGCGAGGGCTTTCTCTAGTTGCCGCGAGCGGGGGGCCACTCTTCATCGCGGTGCGCGGGCCTCTCACTATCGCGGCCTCTCTTGTTGTGGAGCACAGGCTCCAGACGCGCAGGCTCAGTAGTTGTGGCTCACGGGCCTAATTGCTCTGTGGCATGTGGGATCTTCCCAGACCAGGGCTCGAACCCGTGTCCCCTGCATTGGCAGGCAGATTCTCAACCACTGCGCCACCAGGGAAGCCCCCCTCAGTTTTATTTACTCTAGAAACATTATAATAATATAAGAGAAAGTTACACATAATCCCAACCTCCTGGCACAATAAATAATTGGATGTTTCCCTTACGCTCTTCTATTCATTGTCCATACATGATCTGCTTTTTTTTTTTTCTTTATAAATTTATTTATTTATTTACTTATTTATTTATTTTTGGCTGTGTTGGGTCTTCGTTTATGTGCGAGGGCTTTCTTTAGTTGCGGCGAGCTGGGGCCACTCCTCATCCCCGTGCGCGGGCCTCTCACCATCGCGGCCTCTCCCGCTGCGGAGCACAGGCTCCAGACGCGCAGGCTCAGCAGTTGTGGCTCACGGGCCCAGCCACTCCGCGGCATGTGGGATCCTCCCAGACCAGGGCTCGAACCCGTATCCCCTGCATTGGCAGGCAGACTCTCAACCACTGCGCCGCCAGGGGAGCCCCATGATCTGCTTTTAAAGGAGGATGCAATTCAGAGGATGTTAAACCCTTGCCTATAGGACACAGGACAGCTTGCCTTTCCACCTCCCCTGGTCCAGCTCAGTTCAACACACATGTTTTTTTTGTTTTTTCTCAATCGCTATTTATTTGCCTTGTCACTTCAGAGTGATGTATGGGCTTGTGTTGTTCCCAACATCACACATGAGCCCAGCTATTCATAGGAAAGGGGACTCTGCCTCCTTTGCTAGGGTAGCTGGAGCCATTATCCTCCCACATAAGCTTTATTAGAGAGGTTTTTATTCATGGAATCTAGTAAATGTTTGCTTCCTCCACTGCTTATTCAAAGTCATTGAATATTGTAATTTTTTTGCATTAATCAGCATTATACCTACATGCATGCTGTATGAACAGTGGAAAGGAATGACGAGGCATGATGTTTACTCTGATGCTTTTGGTGGGAACGTTCATCTTTTTTTTTTTTTTAAAGTTTTACTTGATTTTATTTATTTATTTATTTTACTTTTGGCTGTGTTGGGTCTTCGGTTCGTGCGAGGGCTTTCTCCAGTTGCGGCAAGCGGGGGCCACTCTTCATCGCGGTGCGGGGACCGCTCTTCATCGCGGTGCGCGGGCCTTTCTCTATCGCGGCCCCTCCCGTCGCGGGGCACAGGCTCCAGACGCGCAGGCTCAGCAATTGTGGCTCACGGGCCCAGCTGCTCCGTGGCATGTGGGATCTTCCCAGACCAGGGCTCGAACCCGTGTCCCCTGCATTAGCAGGCAGATTCTCAACCACTGCGCCACCAGGGAAGCCCCAGACGTTCATCTTATGAAGAAATGAACTGAAACCTGAAGCATTCTCCCAAGGAACACCTATTATGCATTCCACTGAATTTGCTTCTTAGTTTTCTTTTTTTTTTTTTTTTAACTTTTTCAGTTATTTTTTAAATTAATTAATTTTAAAAATTTTATTAAAAAAATAAAACATAATAGTACAAAAAGGTTGAAAGTAAAAGAATTGGAAGAGATATACTGTGCAAATATAAACCAAAAGGAAATTATATAATAACAGATACAGTGGACTTGAAAGCAAAAGCGTTACTAGAAATAAACAAGGGCACTTCATATCAACAAGTCCAATTTACCAGGAAGTTTTAAATTTGTATGCACTTAACTTCAAATTATATAGAGCAACAGAGCTACAAGGTAAAAATAGACAAATTCACTATCATAATAGGAGATTTAACATACTGCTGTCATTCACTGATAGAGGATACCTCTTTCAGAACCAGTAGACCCCCCCACAAAATATTAGTAAGGATATAAAAAACTTAAATAACATGAGCAGCAAATTTGATTCAACAAGCAGATATATAGTCACTATGCTCCAAAACTTTAAATTGCAAATTATTTTCAAGCACACTTGGAACATTTTTAAAACTGACCATATTGTGCTATAAGACAAATTTTAACAAATTTCAAAACACACATGTATTGAGCACCTGTTGTATGCCCTGAACTGGGGAGATAAATGGATAAGACATGCTCCTGCTCTGAAGGAACCATTTAATGGGAGAGAGAGACCCTAAAAGAATCATGTCAATATCCCCATAGATCTCTCCCTGTAGATCTCCCCAGGAGGCTGCGGAGAGGCAGGGAGGGTATTTTTTTTTTTTAACATCTTTATTGGAGTATAATTGCTTTACAATGGTGTGTTAGTTTCTGCTTTATAACAAAGTGAATCAGTTATACATATACATATGTTCCCATATCTCCTCCCTCTTGCGTCTCCCTCCCTCCCACCCTCAGTTCACAGGTAAGAAAACCGCGTACCCTAAGGTCATTTACATTGTAATGGCAGAATCAGAACCTGAACTCCTAGACAAGATTCTCAGCCTGCGCTGCTCCAACCCTTTCCTCCTCCCATTCTTGGAACCCCACTGCCATGCGACTGCCTGAGTCCCAGCGAGGGGCCCACGCAGACTCTGCCCACCTCCTCCTGTCCCAGCATCTGCCACCCCAAGCGGCGTGGGCCCTCGCCACCTCCTTCCACACTCCCTTCCAGCTGCGTGTTTTGTGACCTCATTTTCCCTTTACAACTGCCCTTGGAGTTGATCTCTGCAGAACCAGAATGTGGCGGGGAGAGCAGCATACCCCGTGCTGCCCTGACCTCCCCAGAAGTAGCCCCCCCCTTTCCCCTGTCACACTGTCCATGGCCTCTTCTTGCATCTCCCTTCCAGGTGCACCTGAGGAGGGTCCAAAAGCTCAGAGGTCAGAAACAAATGATAGTTGCCAGGGACCCACCCATGGGAATTGAGGGAGGACTCTGCATCTGGACTGTGGATTTATTTTTCTTTAATTCTTCTGAAGAGCAGCTTAAACACTCAAGTCCTTGGCTTTATTTACTCTTATCATTTCCTCTTATCCGGATTGCAGCATCTGCTAAGCCTGGTTCCCAGGCTCTCTGCTGTGAAACAGACTCTTGAGCTCACAGCCCTGATCCGGGCAGAGGCCCTTCAATGTTAATAAACAATAATGGGGGCTCCCCCGGTGGTCCAGTGGTTAAGAATCTGCCTTCCATTGCAGGGGACGTGGTTCAATCCCTGGTCGGGGAACTAAGATCCCACATGCCGCGGGGCAACTAAGAGAGCCCAGGTGCCGCAACTAGAGAGCCCATGCACTCTGTAGCCCGTGTGCCACAACTACAGAGAAGCCCACGTCGCAATGAAAGATCCCGCATGCCGCAACTAAGACCTGACGCAGCCAAAACTAAATAAATATTTAAAACAAACAAACAAAAAATAATGGCCTTCCATTACCAAATGCTAAAGGTAGAAAGCATCTTTAAGCATTTTCTTGCTTAATCTTCCCAGATACTCATGAGATTGGTCATATTGGTGTCTTCCCCAAAGTGAGGCTTGCAGAAGTGAAGCAGTTGGCCCCAGGGCCCAAGAGATTTGTACCTGGGTGGGTCTATATTCCAGAGCCACCCTCCTAAGCCCTGCACCGTGCTTCCAAAGAAGGTGTGGGTAAGGAAGTTTCCATTGGTTTGTCATTGCAGAAGTCAGCAAGTGTTTAATCTTTGACATATAGTTTTAGGGAGATCCTAAAGGTTCCCAAGCGAAAAAGATTCTAAGTTCATTTAACTTTTGTGTTGAGAAGCCAGAGCTGGTGTGTTCAATTAAGAATATGCAGGTTAGGACTTCCCTGGTGGCGCAGTGGTTAAGAATCCGCCTGCCAATGCAGGGGACACGGGTTCGAGCCCTGGTCTGGGAAGATCCCACATGCCACGGAGCAACTAGGCCCGTGAGCCACAACTACTGAGCCTGTGTGCCACAACTACTGAAGCCTGTGTGCCTAGAGTCCATGCTCGCAACAAGAGAAGCGCACCGCAGTGAAGAGTGGCCCCCGCTCGCCGCAACTAGAGAAAAGCCCACGTGCAGCAACGAAGACCCAACACAGCCAAAAATAAATAAATTAATTAATTTAAAAAAAGAAGAATATGCAGGTTAGAGGAGGCACAAGCCACCTACATGGACTGGGGTCAGCAGGTACTTCCTCAGCGTCCGAGCTCCCACTTTGGGGAAGTGAAAACCCTGGGATTGTTTTGGTTGAAAGGACAATTTCAGTAAACCAACACAGAGGAAGTAAAAATAACAATTTGTTACTTATACATCCCAGAAACAGGGTGAGGGGCGGGGGGTTGGTGGCACAATGGGCCAGGGGAAGGGCAGCCCTCAGTCCCAGCTCATCAGTGGGCAGGACAGAGAGAGCAGGGTAGCAGGCACCTAGTGCTTACCAGGTGGTTGGGGCAGAGGTCACTAATTTTTTTTCTTTTTTTCTGAACACCACTTTTATTTAATATGCACCACATGCACATGATGCAGGCAGGGAGAGGTTATGAATCCATGCATTGAAGGTGAGACCAACTGGGACTACTGTCAAACGTGTGCTGAGTCAATTAGGATGTTGCTCAAAGTTCTTTATACTTAATGGTTTCCTCGAAAATAAGTGCAGAAGCAGAAATGTGTACACGCCCCAAAGCATCTTCTTCGTTTGGTTTCCTGTGCTTTCTTTGCATTCTGTTTTTCTTTTGCCTTTTCTACTAGTGGTATTAACTGCTGGTGTTCTGCTAAAGTCTTTAAGAATTCCATAATGAATGGCAGATAATTATGCTTCTGATATTTTCAGTCTTACATCTTTTTAATTTCTGTACTTCTTCAATAAGCATCTGATTTTTGGCAACCTCTGACTGAATAGCACTTAACATGTTATTACCCTGATCTGTATCCATGGGTTCCTCCTCAGCAAGTTGTCTTTGTAACTCTTCTATCTTCTGTTCATATATCATTTTTCTGTCAGACACAATGGCCATTAAGTTAAATTGAATTTCACCTTCACTGTACTTTTGTATCCTTTTTTCTATAACTGGCCTCACTGCGCTGATCCAGTCATCTTGATGACATGCACCTAAATCAGTGGGTCCTTCTCTTAATCCATCTAATTCATACAGTCTTCCATTACTAGGAACATAACTGACAAAGTGAAAAGCATCTTCTTTTGCTGATGTCTTTACATCAAATTCAAACATCTGCTGTCTGGCGAAACTGTTGTGTACTTGTCGAATCACATCCGAATTAGTCAGTGCCAGACCTTTCATAGCTGCATCAAAACTTTGTGAAAATTCTTTAAACCCTGATAATGTCTCTCCTAAATGGACATCTTGATGGGTACAGTTCAATAACACACTTACCATGGCTTGGGTAGCACAAGCATTATTAATTACCCGCTTGGCAAAAAATATCGTGTCAAGTCTGGAGTCCTGAACCACAGAGCCTGCTGGTTCTTCTCCTTGCTGCCACTTGAAAGGAAAAATCAGGGCTTCCCTGGTGGCGCAGTGGTTAAGAATCTGCCTGCCAATGCAGGGTACAGGGATTCGAGTCCTGGTCCGGGAAGATCCCACGTGCCGCGGAGCAACTAAGCCCGGGCACCACAACTACTGAGCCTGCACGCTAGAGCCCGTGAGCCACAACTACTAAGCCCACATGCCACAACTACTGAGCCCGTGGGCCTGGAGCCCGTGCTCCACAGCAAGAGAAGCCACCGCAATGAGAAGCCCGCGCACTGCAACGAAGAGTAGCCCCCGCTTGCCCCAACTAGAGAAAGCCTGTGCACAGCAACGAAGACCCAACGCAGCCAAAAATAAATAATAAAAATAAAATTTAAATTAAAAAAAAAGAAAAATCAACCCATAAACTGGCTTTAATTTTTCAAAATTCTCAGGCTCTAAACTCCCTATTTCTTCTACTTGGGCTCCTCGGCAACTGAATGCTTTAATGAGCTCAGTGAAGACCCAGGGTCACTTTCCACGCAGTGCCACTCTCTGGCATTGCCCATCGTGCCCTCTCCCCCACCGCTCCATCCGCCGCCGGCCACTGGGATCGGCACACCCGCACTGGCTCGTCAACCCCACATCCCCCCGCCTACTCCGTCACTAATTTTTCAAGGGCTCAACTCTTAAGTGGTTTAAAAGGTGCCCCCAAAAAAGCAAAGCAGGAACTTCGGGTGGGAATCCCAAACTCAGACCCTTATCTAAACGTCCAGACTCTGGGTGTGAGCAGGTTTGTCATACGGTAAAGTGCCGAGGCAGCAACTCCAAGGAGTTGTTTTTCTCATCACAACTTTAAAAACAGTGCCATGCCTTGCTTCGAGAACCAAACAAGTCCTCCTTGAATGTTGCCACGTCAGAAGGTCACAGATCTGCCAGCGAGTGGAGCAAAAGCTTGTGGTGAATCGTGTCAGGATTTCTCAGAATCATATTGTGCTGTGTTTCAGACACGTCTCGAGAAAGGAATGCAGCGAGTCACAGGGACATTGTGGTTGCTGGGCAGTGGAGCCTAATTTAGAGGGGACCCCCCCAACACACATTTTTTTTTTTTTTTTTCGGTTTTGAAATAGGCACAACCCTCTGGTCATTCTTTTTTTTTTAAGGAATTCCTTTATTTTTATTTATTTATTTATTTATTTATTTATGGCCGTGTTGGGTCTTCGTTTCTGTGCGAGGGCTTTCTCTAGTTGCGGCGAGCGGGGGCCACTCTTCATCGCGGTGCGCGGGCCTCTCACTATGGCGGCCTCTCTTGTTGTGGAGCACAGGCTCCAGATGCGCAGGCTCAGTAGTTGTGGCTCACGGGCCTAGTTGCTCCGCGGCATGTGGATCTTCCCAGTCTCAGGGCTTGAACCCGTGTCCCCTGCGTTGGCAGGCAGATTCTCAACCACTGCGCCACCAGGGAAGCCCTGGTCATTCTTAATAGAGACCAGGATATTGAAGAATGTTTCTCCACTCTGGTAAAAACAATAGTGCCAACATGATAACATATGGCCACTCTCCTTCCACTTCAGTGTTGGAGTGGGGGGGTGCAAAAGGGGTGGGTGGGGACTGTGGCAAACCGGTGAGCCCCCTCTCAGGTGGGCAGCTCCACCCAGAAACTGTGACTGGCGTCTTACAGGCACACTGGCTCAGCATTGTCAGGCCTCCCAATGTTTCCAAGAGAAGCTGGAAATGCAGATTTTTATGTGAAATCTCTCCAGTTTTCAATGCTCGCTCACTTTTCTTTCACATACCGTAACAGCCAAATGCAACTTGCCTGTGGGTTATCAGTTTCAAGTACCTGGAATAGTTGTTTGGAACTGACCAGTCTTCCTGGCCTCCCATCTCTACTCTGCCCCTTATTAACTGTGTTATCAAGAGGATTGATCTCTCAGTTATTTAATACCTCAGTTTCCTTATCTGTCAAATGGAGATAGGAATTTTACCTATTGCTGAGCTTTGCTGTGAGGATTAAGGAGAAAGCCTGGGAAGCCGGTGCCGGGTACCTAGCAAGTGCGTGGTAAACATTAACTTGTATCATTATTTGTGGTCTCCTTCCATAAGTGCAGGGTGACCGTATGTCCTAGTTTGCCTGGGACAGCCCTGGCTCAAGCTTGTTGTAGTGCTGTAATTATTAGTAACTCCCCTTATTTTCAACATGAGACAGTAAATGATATGGTCAACTTATATAAGCAGATACTGGGGTGATGCTGTTCGGGACTTGAATAAGGTTTAGTCCTAATGGAAAGGTCATGGTTCCAGTTGTTTGAATGTCCTTGGACAAGTCACTTAACCTTTCTGTGTTTCAGTTTCCAAATTCTAAAGGACTGACAAGATGAATTCTAAGACCCTCCAGTTCATATTCATTCTGTCATTCGACATTTACCGTGAGTCCAGACTATGGCAGGCAAATGCTGGGGACATGGAGAGGCCGAGGATAGAACCTGAGCCCTCAAGGGGCACTTAGCCAATGAGGAACTCATTGTGTTGTGTGAAAGGGGTGGGAGGGATCCTACTCTTTTTTCTATATTACTTTAAAGACTGTTAGTTAGAAATTGTTGGGCTTCCCTGGTGGCGCAGTGGCTAAGAATCCGCCTGCCAATGCAGGGGACACGGGTCGAGCCCTGGTCCCACATGCCGCAGAGCAAATAAGCCCGTGCGCCACAACTACTGAGCCTGCGCTCTAGAGCCCGCGAGCCACAACTACTGAAGCCCGTGCACCTAGAGCCCATGCTCTGCAACAAGAGAAGCCACCGCAATGAGAAGCCCGCGCCCAGCAACGAAGACCCAACACAGCCAAAAAAAAAAAAGAAAAATTGTTCATAAAATAGTTCTTGCGAATCCAATGGTTTATATTTGAAACCTCAATTTCTCACAAACAAATCATTAGATTTTAGTTTAATTCTCCACACGTTTCTCTTTCTTTCTTTGAAAAAAACTTCACTGTGGAAAATACAGAAAGGCCTAAAGGAGATTTTTCCTTCCTTTCTGTTGACTCTGCAGTAAGCAGAAGGGGGGCGGGGGGGGCTTCTAGTATTTTAGCTTTAAGTTACTGACCCCCGCTCACTTCTGCAGCCACTTTGGCAAAGCTAAATTTTTTTTTTGTTTGGCCAGCTTAACCAACCCTCCCCGCCCCCCCCACGCAGTGAAAGCGAGGAGGCCTAACCACTGGGCCGCCAGGGAATTCCCCAAACTAAATTGTTTAAAAGTTGCTCTCTCTCAGTTTGTCCCTGTGTCTCCTTTATTATAAATCCTCTCACTCATTCATTTACTCATCCTAAATCAGAGGTAGGGAGCATCTAATCGAGCGCTGGGGCTGGGGCTCTCTTATCCGTGCTTTTATGAAATAATCTGCTGACGACTCCCACGGGTAAGTGAAACAAGTGTGGCTCTGCGGAGGCCGGCGCGGCTGCGTTAACGAGCCGGCGGGCACTGCTGTCCCGGCTGTGATCGCTGGGCGCGGGCGGCGGGCGCGTGATTTCTGCGCCGGGACGGCTACGCCCCCACCCACGCGCGCTCCCTTCCAGAGGCGAATGCGGAGCTGGGCCCGGCCCCAGCCGCGGGTCCTGGATCCTGCCCTTCGCTGGCTGGTCAGTGAGGTTGAATTGTCCTGGCCCAGAAGGCCACTTCCTGCCACGACCGGAGCCGGCCGTTGTTGTGAAAGTTGCCCCCCGGGGAAGGAAGTGGCTTTGGGCTGTTTATTTTGGCTGCGGGCTAGCAGACGGCGCCGGAGGCCGCCGAGCCGGGGTTCGCGGAGCTGGGCTGGGGAGGCTGGCGGACCTCGTGGCCGCGGCGGGGCTGGGGGAGGGGTCTGCGCCCAGACGCCCCGGGCCGCGCCGCGCCGCGGAGATGGGGGCGTATCGCGGAAGGAGGGCGCACGGCCTAGGTGGGGGGGGGCGCAGCGGCCGCGGAGGCCCGGAACTCCGAGGACGGGCGGGGCCCAGCACCTCGGGTCCTGGAGGCGGGCGTGAGGGAGGATGGGGTCAAGGTGGGCCCGCCCCTGGGATGCTTCGGTAGAGGAAGAGACGTGGGGACCAGGCAGGGGAGCGAGGCTGCGGGAGCTGCCCGTGAGCAGAGGGGTGCCGGGTCCCCCCAGAGGTTAGAGGCGAAATGGGGCTCGGCACTCCCCGCCCTTCCTAGCCTTCGTACAAGATGGGGCCTGGGAAAGGACAGGCCGAAAATATCGTGATGCTTTAGCCTGAGAAGACAAAAGACAGCAGGGCATGAGATCAAACACTCTTAAATCGCCACGGGGGGAAGGTCAGGGCGGGTGAGGATTTGCGTCTCCGAGAGCCCCAGCGGCCAGCTCCCCTCAGCTGCCCAGGGGACCCAGGCAGAGCCGTGGGAGGGTGAAAGCTGCCTTTCCGAATTTACCCGAATTCCCATCCCCCCTTCACACCATCCTCTTGCCTGTATTAGGTGACGAGCGCATCTCTTAACCCATTCTCTGCCAGAGTTTGCTTTAACATCTTAATAGAACACAGCATATCACATCGTGCAACGCAGACATTTTAAGGGGGGAGAAGAGCGTCTCTAGAAACATAGAGGAGGTTTACCGCTGCTGGAGAGACTGAGAGAGACTCTGCATACAAGCGTGCGTGTGGCAGCCGCGGAGCCTCCGTGGGGCTGCGTGTGTTCGGTTTTGTCACATGCTCTGTAAGCGATGGGGGGCCAGCAGTTTGGCCTGGCTGGAGAGGAAGGGCTGCTGGGGACGAGGCCGGAGAGTGTGAAGAGCCTGGAGGGTGGACGGTAGAGGCGGAAGCCCACGCTAGCCCGGGATTTTGGTGGGGCTGCTGCACAGTTGGGCAGGGTATTGGGCCTCAAAGGCATGTGACTCCGCTGCCCTCCATGGAAGGAATGCCCTGCCGCCCCCAGGTCCAGTGTGTGTGCAGGGACATGGACACAGCCTCTAGTAGAGGGTGGCGCACGGTGGGATGCCCGGTCCCCAGGGTTGGCCCCTCCGCAGGGCGGAGCTGGCAGCTTCTGCTGACTCGGACATTTCCAGGCCTGGCCTCAGGGCCAAGTGGCTCATTGAAAACAGCTGCTCCTTTTGGCTGGCAGCCCTGCGGGCGGCCCGTGGCTCTCCCTGGGATGACCCCTGGCCTCTGCGTGGCCTGGGGAGGGGTGCTGAAGGGGGAGATGGCCGGGGAGGGGGGCGGGTGGGGAGGGGAGAGGCTCAGCGGCTGGAGGCCACCCTGCCCCGCCCTCTGGGACCAAATATGGTCAGCTTTCCCAGGCTCGCCAGCTGGTCCCTGGTCCCCAGCTCTCTAGGAGCTGAGCCAGGCTGTTCGCTGGGTCCCCAGTCTTTGATTCTGCCATTCCCCGAACTTGGAACACCCTTCACGTCCTTGTCTCTGCTTGCGCCTTTCAGGGTTTTGTTTGACATGCCCCTCATTCAGTATATTTGTGGAGAGTCTGCTGTGTGCCAGGCACTGTGCTAGAGTGAACTTCCCCTCCGCTTCCTTCAGTGTGATGTCTTCAGCTTGTGATGGGGAACAGCCGTCTCATCGGAGGTCAGACCTCTGGCTGCCTCTGCTGCTGGGCCGAGTCCGGGAAGCTGCAGGGACGGCTGAGAGGTTTGCTGCCGGGAAACAGACAGTTGTGAGCCTCTGCACTCAGCCTCAGGACCAGCACATTGTGTGTACCTTACAGCAGACGGGAAAGGAAAGGAGGCCACAGCGACCCTCAACCCGGAGGGAGGAGGTGGGGTTACTCAGTGTAGGGCAGATAGCTTTAAAACCCAGTTACCTCTGAGCACAGGAATAAATTTCCAGGGTGATGCCCTGGATGTCTGAGAAGCAAGGAAGTATGGACTCCACACCAGAAAGGTTCCTTCAGTTACCTGGGAAATCTGTTTCTATCCATTTACCCCCAACCATGTGGTATAAAGTAGATCTGACTGTTTTGCACACTTGTTGATCTGTTGCTTGTAACGTTTCCATAGATTGCTTTGTGAGTTCTGCATCTCCAGCTTCACTGTAAACATCTTGAGGGCAGAAACCGTATCCTTAATTTCCCCGTAATATCTAGTTCAGTGTTTCATAAATGCTTGTCATTGTCATGAATGAGAAAGTCTCTGGGGGAGCAGCCGGAGACGTGATCAAGAGGATGCGGTGGGTCCAGCCTCCGAGCACCTCCTCTGACGTGGCCCAGATGCAGCCACCGGCCCAAGAAGCCCATCATTGGTCTGACGGTCAGAGGGGACCCTGGAACAATGCCTCCAGGGGAGTAAGGAGCATGGACCAGTGTTCCAGACTGGTCCATGGACCTAGGGTTGTGTGTTTGTCAGGATTCTTTGGTTACAAGGACAAAAGCGTGATGAAAACCAGCTCAGAAAAAAAAAAAAAAGGGGGATGTGGCTGCAAATGATCCTGAGTGATGCACAGTGCGGAGGAAGAGCCGCAGGAACCCAGGGGCTGGGGCTGGACGTCCTGCACCACAAGGACTCACTTCCTCTCCTTCCATCTCTCAGCTCTGCGTCTCTTTCCATATTATCTTCTTGCTTGCTTACAGCAGAAAGATCTTTTCCTCACGGTAGGAAACGTGGCCGTTGGCAGCCCCAGTTTAGCCACGTGAACAGAGAGAGGAGACGTCAGGGTTCCAGGAGAGACTCTGATCAGCCCTGTTTAAGTGCCAATCACTGTAGCCAGGGGGATGGTTTGAGTTAAGTGCCAATCACTGTAGCCAGGGGGATGGTTTGAGTTAAGTGCCAATCACTGTAGCCAGGGGGATGGGCATGATTATTGGCCAGTAGTGAGCCTCATGCCCACTCACATAGCTAGAGATGCAGGAAAATACTTTATAAATAATAAGGGGAAGAGGGTGGGAAGTTTGCTAGGTAGACAAAAGCAAAGACCAGAGACTATAGGCAGCTCCACGAGGTCAGGGATTCCGTTATCGTCTCCGTATGTTCCATGCAGAGCCTGGCTCCCACCAGCCCGTATGGTGACAGGGGCTGGGTTGTATCTGGGTGGCTCATCCTTACACCCTCTGTGCCTGGCACCCTGCCTGGCACCTGTGAGAATCTCAGGGAATATTTGTTGAACAAATGAATGAATGACGTGCAGTTGGTGTTCGATGCACAGTTCCCTGCCTGGCCTCATTCATTCATTCACTCCCTGAACGAGTGCATCGTGGCCCATAACCGGGTGCCTGGTGTTGTGGTGTTGGTGTGGTTGCCATCCAAATACAAGGGGTCATCTTTGTCCTTGCTGAGGACCCTACCAAGGTCCTAGTGAGGGCCACTCCCACTCCCTGCACTGCCACCTGAGGCTCCCCAAGTGAGTGGAGCGAGGCTAGGGGGCTGGGTGGGGCTGGAGGGGACCTTCTTGGGAGGTGGGGGGCACAGGCCTCTGCGCTTTGAGCTCCCTCTGCCGCTTCCTGTGTGCCCACCGAGACCGCGGATGCAAAGAACACAGAAGCAGTTCTCAAAATGCCTGGTCCCCTTCCCTCTCGCCTGAGCGCTTTTTTTTATCTCTGCTTCCATTGGCCCCTGGAGAAACAGCTTCCTTCCTCCCGCCCCTCGACTCTGAGTGGAAAATGCTCTCCCTAGAGCCCCCCAGCCCCCTGCTTAGCAAAGCCCCTGGGTTCCACCGCTGAGAATTGCCCTCAGCCTCCCCGCTGCTCCCAGATTCCTTATCCTTTTCTCATTTGCTGCCGCCTCCGCCGAGGCAGTTCTGTGACCCGCATTCCTCACCTTTTGCCTCCTCCGGGTCCTCAGTGACTTCAGACTCTGAAGACTCAGCTCTCTCCGCCACCCCCAGACACCTGGACTTGAAGGGCTCGTTTGCCCTCATGTCCTGCTGTGTCCAAGCCCACTGTTCTCTAACTAGGATGGTGCTGTGTGTTCCCTCGTGTTCCCTGCGTTGCCTGGGACATACCGTGCACATAGCAGGCACTCCAGGTAGATATGTGGGTTTGAACCCAGAACCTAGGACAGCAGAGTGAGGAGGGGACTTGCAGCTGTGATCCGTGTGACAGAGGAGGAAACGGAGGCCTTGAAAGCTACTGCGATTGGGCATCCTGCTCTCTTCGCCTCTGGGCCTCAGTTTCCTCATCTGCCGCATGGTGAGAAGGTGGCGTTTCCCGACCACGTGGGCCTCTTTCAGACCCTTCATTTGCCATTTGTTACGACCGCACAGCTTGGCTAGAATTGATGTAGACCATGCGTGGGTTTTCTGGTCAGGGAGGAAGGGGAGATGCTGTCCCCCTGGGCTGCTGTGGGCGCCTGTGACGTTTTGAATTGTGTGTCCAGCCCCATCTCCAAGAGCACCTATAAAAGCAAGCACTACTTTCTCCCTTTTCCGGTCCCACGCCCTTTCCCTACCCCCTGCCAAGGGCCACTTTCTGTTATTACTGACTGTCCTGGCTGGAGTGGAATTTCTGAGAATCAAATGCCCAATCCAATCAAATGCTCAGACAGGCCTGGATCAAGTCCTGGGCCAGTTTATGGTTCCTGGAGGGGGGCCGGAAGGGAAGGTTGGGGTGAGGGCAGGGGGGGAGGATTAGCTGTGGCAGTCGCCCTCGTTGGTCCTTTAGGAAGTCACCCGTGTCTTGCCCAGAGAGGACCCCCATCCTGGTGTTGTCAAAAGAATAGAGTGACCAGTGTCCCTCCCCACTGGCCTTCCCACTGTGGAGTTTCAAACATGCAGTGATAGGAGATGTGGGCGCTCTGTTTTAGGAAAATGAATTTGGCAGCCGGGAGAAGGAGTAGAAAGTTAGACGGGTTGGTTGTGATTGTTATTTAGGCATGAAATTCATTCATTCATTCGTTATTTTATTAAGTATTACCATGTGTCGGGCAGAGTTATAGGTACCGGGGAATATAGTGTGAAGATAAAGTCCATGGAAGCTTCTGAACAAGAGGGGAGACAGAAAATAAAACCAGGTCAGATCATGAGCTCTGGTTCTGGAAATGGCAGGTTAGCTTGTATTAGTCTAATTCTCTGGCCAAGAGTCCTTATTGACTAAGGGCAAAATATAAAATACAGTGGTTTGAGGGCAATCAAAACCAAACATGCTGGGGAGGAAACAGTCCTTGAAAGAGAAGAGGCAGATGAGTGACTGGTTCACTTCAGCAGCTTTTCCTCCTGAGAGCACTGTCCAGTCTGAGGAGCTCAAACATCTTTACTGGTCAGAGTGTGGGGCTACCAGAAAAGCTAAAAATCAAGAGGGAAAATCCTGGAAAGGCAGGAGATGTCCTCCTACAAATTCTCCTCAAATCCTTGGCAGCTCGTAAACTGTGAGTGGGCAGAGTGAAGCTTTAAGGAACCCAGGAAGAAACAGCAGCTGGGAGGAAGAGATTGCAGTTGCTGCCTGGTGCTGAGGAAACAAGAGTTTGGAATTCAAGTTCCACCAAGTTAGAGGGGCTTAGTAATTGCCTAAGGTTTTCTTTTAAAACTCTAGAAGGCCTCATCTATGATTAAACCCAAGGCTAAGGGCCACACCTTAAGACTAAACAGAAAAACCCAAACAACCCCACCCTAGCAAAACTTAAAACCAAGCCTCTACGGGATCAAGATGATCCACCAGTAATTTAACTGCCTGCCATAACAAAACTCAACATTCTTTTTAGGAAGATAAAAAATCCAGACTCCCTGTAACATGTCATCTACAAGTCCAATATGCAAAAAAAAAAAAAAAATCCAGACTCCTTGTAACATTATCCACTATGTCCAGTATGTAATAAAAATTACTAGACATGCAGGCAGCAGGAAAAAGTGACCCATAATCAACAGAAAAAATAGTCAGTAGGCCCAGACTCACAGATAACCCAGATGTTGGAAAAAATACCAGATAACAATAAATGCTGTGAAGAGAATTATGCTAGGGAATAACTGTGGTTACCACTTTAGATTGGGAGATCTGGGAGGGCCTCTCTAAAGATGTGACTTTTTTTGAAATGTGAAATGCCAGGCAGAGGGAGCAGTGCAAAGACCCTGAGGCAGGAAAGAGGCCTGTTGAAGAAGGGGCAAGGAGGTCCTTGACTTGAGCAAGGGAGAGAAGTATGATCTGAGATCAGACTGGTAAGCAGGACCAGATCATGTAGGGTCTTGTGGCTCATAGTAAGTAGTTTGAATTTTATTTGCAGAATGATGAATTGCCTTTGAAGGCAGGAGAGAGACTAATCTGACTTATATTGCTTTTTCTTTTACTATGAGAGAGGCTGTCATTTCAAATATTTAAGAGCCAATTGCATTTCATTTTTTTTTTTAGCTGTGTATACATATCTTTTATTCATTTTCTACTATCTTGGTGCCATTTTACTCATAATTTATTGTATTTTTTATAAAAGCTCTTTTCATTTTAGGCAATGAACTATTTGCCTCTAGTAAGTTACACATATTTTTGTCACTTGAATTTTGATTTTTTATGGCATTTTTCATGCCATGAAAAAATTATTATGTTATTGAAGTTATTGCTGTTTTCCTTATGACCTTCAACACTCCAATATTATTAAAAAAAATTTTTTTTACAACTTATTTACATCTTTAAAAGATCATGCTGCCTGGCCATGAAGAATGACTTACAGAGGAATGCGAAGGCCAGCATGGTGGAACAGAAAGTTCTGGGGTTTGGACTCAGAAGACTGGGGCCAAATTTCAGCCTTGTGACTCTGGTCAAATTGTTCTGCTACCCCTAGTCAAATACTTTGCCTATAATATGGAATCATCATCATCATCATCAATATTTATGGTGCTCTTACTGTGTGCTAGACCCCGTTCCAAACACTTTACATGTCTTATCTCATTTAACCTTTACAGTAGTCTCACGATGAGGAAACCAAGCAGCGTGCCCAACTCACACATTAAGTGGCAGAGCAGGGATTTGAACTCTGGCAGTCAGACTCATGCTTTCAAGGCATGAAAATAATCCTGAAGAGCCAGTGGATGCAGACGTGCTTTGGACACTGAGATGTGCTGCATGTGTGTGTCGTGTACTAAGTGGCAGCTAAGGAACAAGAAGGAGGTAGTGAAACGTGGGTGTCACAGAGACCTGGCTTTGCTTACTGGCTGTTTGGTACCATGAGTGGGTCACTGCACAGCTCAAACTCATGTCAGTTTCATCCTTTCTTTCTCTCTCTCTCAAACACTTTAAGATATAATAACAGCTTTGAGATGCAATTCACATATTGTAAAACTCATCCATTTAAAATGTGCTTTAAATTGGGTTTTAGTATGTTCACAGAATTGTGCAACTATCATGACAATCTAATTTTAGCACATTTTCATCACCCCCCCCAAAGAAACCCTGTACCTTTCCCCAGTCACTCCCCATTCCCATCACCCCAACCCAGCCCCAGGCAACCATTGATCTACCTCCTATAAATTTAAATCTTGATTTCTTCATCTGTAAAGTAGGTGCGCAGGGGGCAGGTTGGATTTCAATGTCTTTCATAGAGTGTGTGCTCAGTGAGGTGATGGTTGAGAAGATGCAGGGTTGGGGAAGCCAGAGAGCTAAGCTCTGTCTAAAATCTAAGGCGTGAGGTGGTTATGGGACATGAATGGTTGGGTTTTGCCGGGGGCGGGCGTGGTGAGTGGTTTGGGAAGAGTCGAAATGAGAGGAAAAGATGGAGCCAGTGAATCTGAGGAGCAGGAGGGAAGAGTGAGACAAAACGACTCCAGGCTGGAGAACTTTGGCGGAAAAACAACGCCATGTAACAGAGGTTGGGATAAAGGTTGCAGCGTGGTGCGTGATGTGAACACCTTCACCGTCCTCATAAGATCTTCAGAAAAGTAAACAGTTCCCAACTGGCCATATGGAGTTGGGTTTGCTTTAGGGGGGTGGGACGGAAGGCTGAGTCCTGCCTTCGGGTGGCATGGGGCTAGAACAGAGGCTGGTCGCGCAGGCTCTGCCTTGACTGGGCACAGGGGGACAGCAGTGCCTCTTGCCAACCCCCAAAGGGCCAGCAGTGAAGACTGAGTGATTTATCATACGAGAGAAGCCTCACAACCCAGCACCGGGATCACGGTCAGTGTCTGCAGGCGGCCTGGCGGTCAAGGGCGGCCAGGAGTCCCCCGTGATGGCCTCGTGTCCTGCCTTCCCTTCCAGAACCCAACGTCTTCCTCATCTTCAGCCATGGACTGCAGGGCTGCCTGGAGACCCAAGGTGGGCAAGTCCGAGTCTCCCCAGCCTGCAATGCCAGCCTTCCTGCCCAGCGCTGGAAGTGGGTCTCCCGAAACCGGCTCTTCAACCTGGGCACCATGCAGTGCCTGGGCACGGGCTGGCCGGGCACCAACACCACCGCCTCCCTGGGCATGTACGAGTGTGACCGGGAGGCACTGAACCTTCGCTGGCACTGTCGCACACTGGGTGACCAGCTGTCCCTGCTCCTGGGGGGCCGTTCCAGCAACACGTCCAAGGCTGGCAGCCCTGAGCGTGGCGACCAGACCCGCAGTGGCCAGTGGCGCATCTATGGCAGCGATGAGGATCTGTGTGCTCGGCCCTACTATGGTGAGAGGCTGCTGGCAGGGCAGGCCTGGGGCTCCTCGCGTCCGGGGCCTAGAGCCACAAGGGCAGATGCTGGGGTGACAAAACCTTGGCCTCCGCAGACCTCTGGCAGTCACCTCTTTCCCTGCAATGGGAAGCATTTTGGAATCATTGAGAAAAAGAACTTCAAAGCATATAATTTGCTTTTTAAAAAATTACAAAGTTAATACACTCTTGTAAAGCCCTCGGACAGTACAACAGTGTATAACGTAAAATCAAATGAGAAATCCCTTCCCCCAGGCCCACTCTTCAGGGGAGACCCCAGGGTAATCCTCCACAGGTGTCTTGACCCCCGTTTTGCAGGGGTGAACAGGAACCAGAGTCACCCAGTGAGGGGGGCCTTTCCTGGTGGGCAGCTCCAGCCTAAGGGTCCTTTTCTGGGAGTTCCAAGATAGAATTTGGCGTGAGGGGCAGCTGGATTTTGGACAGGCATTAAGGGGCGCTGCGGGGCCCCCTTCCCAGCCCTATGGGATGAGCGGTAGGACCTCTCCCAGGCTCCTGGGCTGACCTGACGGCAGAGGGAGCGTTAAAGCCACTGTCTGTGTGCCACTGCCCCTCCCCCTCTCTGCTGACCCCTACCCACCCTGGCTCCCAGGGTTAGAGGGGGTTTCGTCCGAGGGATAGGCGGCCTCTGGGGTCCAGATGCCAAGGTCTTGGCTCCCCTCTCCTGCAGAGGTCTACACCATCCAGGGCAACTCCCACGGGAAGCCGTGCACCATCCCCTTCAAGTACGACAACCAGTGGTTCCACGGCTGCACCAGCACAGGCCGCGAGGACGGGCACCTGTGGTGCGCCACCACCCAGGACTACGGCAAGGACGAGCGCTGGGGCTTCTGCCCCATCAAGAGTGAGAGCGGAGCGGGCGGGGCTGGCGGGAGGCTGGCCCTGGGGGGCGCGTGCGGGTGGCGGAACTTGCGGGTTAGAGTGGGAAGCGGCCTCTCCTCGTAGCACGGGGCAGCCTGAGTGGGGTCTCTGCGCTCCTTGAGGGACCCCCTGTGGGCCCTGCAGGAGAGGGCTGGGGAGCGACCCACGTTCGGCTGTCGTGGTGGCAGGTAACGACTGTGAGACCTTCTGGGACAAGGACCAGCTGACGGACAGCTGCTATCAGTTTAACTTCCAGTCTACACTCTCCTGGAGGGAGGCCTGGGCCAGCTGTGAGCAGCAGGGGGCGGATCTGCTGAGCATCACGGAGATCCACGAGCAGACCTACATCAATGGTGAGGCTGGGGGCAGGGCAGCGTGGCAGGCACCTGAGACCTGTCCGCACCTTTGGAGGGCCCTGAGCCCTTTCTGCTGGTCGGGGTGAGGATGCTGTGGGTGGGGCGGAGGGTGGAGGGCCAGGGATGGGGCGACCTCCTCCTCACTGTCGCCGTCTTGCTGTCAGGGCTCCTCACTGGCTATAGCTCCACACTGTGGATTGGCCTTAACGACCTGGACACCAGCGGAGGCTGGCAGTGGTCGGACAACTCGCCTCTCAAGTACCTCAACTGGGAGAGTGGTGAGGCGCGGGGTTCGGGGCGCAGGGCGGCCAGGGGACCACCCCACAGGCACTTGGTCTCTTGTTTACTCCTTCGCTGGTACCCTACTCCAGGCGAGCAGTGAGGGTGGGGGCAGATTTCCACTCCCTTCTGGACTGGACGCCACTGGTCCATGGCGTGTGTCGTCTGAATTAGGAACCGATGCCCTTTCCTCGGGGCACAGGGCCTGGGAGGGGGACTGGATCTTACTCTCCACGCACCCCTTCAGCCGCGGGCACCGGGGCACTGAGCGCACCAGCAGCCTGGCCAGGGCGGGCGGCCGGGCGGGCGGGGCTGGAACGGGTTGCGGCGCAGAGGGGTCAGGACCACGTGGGCCCAGGTGAGGCAGCAGGAGGGCCGAAGCGGGGCGCTGGGCATCTGAGCTGGCTCAGGTCTCCCGAGGGAGCACGAGGTTCGGGGTAGGGCTCCCGGGCCAGGGGGTGAGTTTCTCTCTCCTGGGGCGCTGGCGCCCTGCCCTCCCCACAGATCAGCCGGACAACCCGAGCGAGGAGAATTGCGGAGTGATCCGCACGGAGTCGTCGGGCGGCTGGCAGAACCGCGACTGCAGCATCGCGCTGCCCTACGTCTGCAAGAAGAAGCCCAATGCCACGGCCGCCGAGCCCCCGCCTCCCGGTGAGCCGGGCAGCCGCGGGGCGTGTGGGTGGGGCTCGTCAGGGCCGCAGGCGCCGGCGGCCCAGCCTCCCAGCGCAGGGGGCTCTGATCCTCCCTGTTCTTTAATGGTTCAGCTGAAGTCTGAACAAACTGAAATGTGCCATTAATAAGTTCCGGGAACGTTCGTTGAAAACAGTGTTCAGTGCCTCCTGACTCACCGTGTCCTCGTGGTGGTCACAGTCTGCGGGAGGTGACAGACATCTCAACATTCAATTGGAATATCCTGAGTTATGTGCTATTATAAAACACATGTATAATACATATCAGAGGAGCCAGAGAAGAAATTGATTAAGCTCCAGAGACTTAAGGAGGGTTTCCTGGAAGTGACACTGGATTTGGGCCTTTCAAGTTGAGTGTAAGTTTAAAAAGGCATAAAGAGGTGTGAGGGAAGGGCATTCCTGGCAGAGGGGACTGCAGGTGCAAAGGCACGGAGGCCTGGAAGTTCACAGCAGCTTTAAGGACGGTGAGTATTGCTCCCTAACTAAGGGTTAGAGTATAAGCGCTAACTGCTTAAAGTGTGGTCCGCCGTCCAGCAGCACAGCGTCACCTTACCAGGTGATGTTACAAATGCGCGTTATAAATGTAGAATCTCAGGTGCCCCCCCCCAATTAATTGAATTAGAACCTGCATTTCCCAAGATCCTTAGGTGCAGGTACAGTTTGAAAAGTACTGGATTAGAGGGCATGGGAACAAGAACAGTTCAGAAAGGCAGGTTGCAGCCAGTTCCTGAAGGATCGCGGCTTCTGGGTGAAATTTGGGTGGGGCCGGGTAGGCTGTGGGAGCCTTTGCAGACTTTTAAGGCAGGGAGTGTCTTGCTCACATTTGTGATTCACCGAGATAGCTCTAGAGGCCGGCACTGCTTTGGGGTGTGGCCTTGGGCCGGCAGCTTAGTCTCAGAGATGCAAATTGAGGATACACTCAAACCCATTGCCGGGTTGCTATAAGGCTGGAGACCTGGCCTGGCTTAAAGGAGCGTCTCCTTAGGTTGGAGGGGCTACTGCAGGAGTCCAGTAGCCATGGGGTGAAGACGGGATTTGTACAAGGAAAATACAGCAAAACCAGAAAAAAATCCACAAAACAGAAAGTAAGAGCTTACAGAGCAAAACTTTTGCTTCTGACCATTGAAGTGTTGCCAAAAGTTGGTTCAGGGCCACTGGCCACCACTGTCTCTCCTCACCCCCTTGGGGGTCAGGAGCAAAGGTTTAAAACATGGGCACCCACATCTAGGGCACCTCACCTCCAGCTCGGGGGGAGCCTGGGGCAGGCACCAGTTCCAGGGCTTCCCTTTCTGAAAGGAGGGCCACAGGGCCGGTGTGGGCAGGCCTCTCTGTGGCCCCCATCGGGACTGGCCCCTCACCAAGTCCTCTGTCCCCTGGATCTGCCCAGTGTGGCTGTTGTGGGGAGTTCTCCTCTGGGGCCTCACGGACCTGCAGGTATGTCTCTAGCCTTGGATTTCCTCTTTCATCCTGGCCCACATCTCTCTGCACGAGGTGTATTTTCTAAGCAGTTTCTTGGGTGGTTCTGCCTTCCGGGACTCATCACTCAAAGCGTGTCATTTTAGAGGCACGCGCCATCATGCCCCCAAAGCGTCCTCATTTCCTAAACTCCCTTCTTCCTACAGCCCTTGGGTCTGCACACCCACTAAACTCTTCTGTCCAAGTAGGCAGCCTTGGGTCTTAGCTCAGCGGCTGACAAGAGATGATCGATAGGTCTTGAGCCAAGGAGGGAGTCTGCTCAGGCTCTCAGCCCTTCCCCACTCTGCCAGGTCTCCAAGAGACAGTATGGTTGGACCCTGGAGCATCTCCCAGGATGGAGTGGATCCCAGTGGGGCGATGCTTCAAGTGGGTGCATGCTTTCTTGCCCAGCCAGCAGAATCCTGTCCAAGCCTGATGTTGTGGGTGGTTTGGTAAAGTCTTGTTTTCTCTTGCCAAGACCCAAGTGAGAGCTTGTTTGCATCAGGTGCCCGCGGACCCTGATCCCTAGAGGGTGAACTTGAAATGCATGGAAATGGGAGTGAGGAAGGGCCTAAGACCGGTTGGTTTCTCAGCCCTAGGGTTCAGGGAGAGGAGCTGGGGGTGGGGGAAGGGGCAAGAGTAAAAATCCCAGCCAGGGGATGCCTGCCAGGCAGCGGTGACTTCACGAGCCGCTGACCTGGGAGGCCCCATTTCCCCACCCCCTTCACCCCGGACTGGTGGGGTCACACCCCATAGATGTTCTTTGAGACAATGACGGCTGTGTCCTTTATTAAGTGAGGTGGACACGAGCTAAGTTGTAATCTTACAGCAGGAAACCCCATTTACAGAGGAGGAAACTGAGGCTCCTGGGGCTGGTCTGTCCTGAATCCCCGTCCATCTCCCTGTGAGAGCCCCAGCTTGGGGGGGGGCCGTCCTGTCTTGGGTGGAATCTGCCACCACCTCCTGGGGCTCCAGCCGCCCTGAGGGTTTTGTCTTTTCAGCATCATTCAGTATTCAGATCTGTCCTCGTGGGAAGGGCAGATCTGTGACAGGTTTGGGGAGGAGGTGATTTCCAGGCCCCTGCCTGTGTTGACACCCAGTGGGTCGGTTCCCGGGCAGGGCGGCTCGGTCCCTGAGCAGCGGCCTCTCTGGTGTCCGCAGACGTGTGGGCCAACGTGAAGGTGGAGTGTGAGCCCAGCTGGCAGCCCTTCCAGGGCCACTGCTACCGCCTGCAGGCTGAGAAGCGCAGCTGGCAGGAGTCCAAGAAGATGTGTCTGCGGGGCGGGGGCGACCTGCTCAGCATCCACAGCGTGGCCGAGCTGGAGTTCATCACCAAGCAGATCAAGCAGGGTGAGGGGCTGCTTCCCGCACGCCCATCCCATCCGCCCGGAGGCTCAGGGACTGTCCCTCCCTCCCCTGCCGGTGACTGAGGCTGACCTCCCGATGTCCCCTCTCCCCTCTCCCCGGCCGCACCCCAGAGGTGGAGGAGCTGTGGATCGGTCTCAACGATCTGAAGCTGCAGATGAATTTTGAGTGGTCTGACGGGAGCCTCGTGAGCTTCACCCACTGGCACCCTTTTGAGCCCAACAACTTCCGGGACAGCCTGGAGGACTGTGTCACCATCTGGGGGCCGGTGAGAACCCCCTCTCCCTATCACGGGGCCCCCAAACCTATCCTCAGTTTCCTCATCTGTCAGTGGAACTCTAATGGTGCCAACCTCAGAGGGCCACTGGGAGGATTAAAGGAGTTAATTCTTGTGAAGCCTTCGGAGGGTGCCTGGTGGGATCTTGGTCTCTTGCCAGCTGCACTTCCCCGCCTGCAGGTGGCGTCAGAACCCACATTATGTGAACATGCTCTGCAGGCAGGGCTGCTCAGTGCCAGCCCTACCCAGCCCAGGGTCCTGTCCCCTCAAGGAATGATGGAGCTGTGACTATTTGCCATGGCTTTGGCTCAGACAGTATGGGTGGATGAAGGAATTGATCCAGGGCTTCAAGCAGAGATAAGTCTGTCCCTTAAAGAATGGACAGAACTGTAGGAACAGACTACTTACTCCAGAGACAGGACATTCTGCCGTGAGATACAGCCAACACTGCCAGCGACTGTGGAGACATCTGGCTTATTTAAAAATTTATGAACAATTATTTATTGAGCATCTGCCATGTGCCAGGCATTCTCCTGGGGGCTGGGACATACTAACACCTCTGCCCTCCAGATGCAGCTCAAGGTAGACAAAAACTGCTGGCTGGGTGCCCTGGACACAGGAGGGCTAAGGCAGTTAGGAGGGGCTGAGGACTAAGTTCCTCTTCAGCTCCATCAGCTGAGGTGAGGGTCTGGGCACACGGCCTCTGCTTGCCCTGGATCTGCAGGTACTGGCTGGACACCTTGCCGAACTGGGAATCTCATTTGGCTGTCCTGCTAACAGTCTTAGGCAGCTTGTCCTTGATGTTCATGAAATGAACTGTAAGTAATTTAAAAGAGCACCTTTTCCCATGTAGACAGTGCTTGTCAAAGTTTCGAGGCATTTACACATCAACTCTGTGTGCTCTCATCAGCCCTGTGAGGCTTGTAGCACTAATCCTGCTCCCCCCATTTTCCATCCTAGAGCACAGAGAGGTCAAGCTTCTTGCTCAGAATCACACAGCAAGTCAGAGGCAGGGCCAGGTCTGGAAACCAGGTTCACTGAAGGGGTTTGGGAGATTTGGGGGAGATAGATTGAGACTCCCCCTTACCCTGTGTCCCTAGGAAGGTCGCTGGAATGACAGTCCCTGTAACCAGTCTCTGCCATCCATCTGCAAGAAGGCAGGCCAGCTGAGCCAGGGGGCCGCTGAGGAGGACCATGGCTGCCGGAAGGTGAGGGTGCTTCTGGAGCTGCCCTGGGTGAGGCCAACCAGAGGGGCTCCTAGGGGCAGGAGGGCAGGTGGAAGCCCGCAGCCTCCCATGGCATCGTCCCTTCCTTGGCATGCCCCCTCCTCCGCTCTCCAAACTGCTCCGTTCCAGGAGGAGTGATGTTGGATGAGGTGGGGTGGGGGCGAGACGCAGTTAGGAAGAAGCAGAGCTCCCCTGCCACCCCTAGCCCTGAGACCCTCCTCCACGGAAAGCCACGGAGAACCCGGAGGTGGCGGTGGGCGGGCCCCCAAGTCTGGTCCAGTCATCCCCTGAGCGGAGGCTGCTGGGGAGACCCCCGCCCTCTGTGCACCCCGGCCCCATTTTCCCACCTCACTTGCTGGCACGACGTGTGCTTGCCTGTCTCCTCAGGAGGAATGGGGCCATCCTGTGTCTCTGTCCCTGGGCTCTAGCCCCGGGGAGGGAAGGGATTAGGACTGAATGGGGGGAATGAATCAGTGGGGGGGGAGGGTATGAAAGAGGGTGAGGGTGGGTGATGGATCTGTTTCCCTCCTCCAGCCGCCCGCCCCACCCCTCGCCGCCCCCAGAGGAGCAGGCGTGTGAGCAGTGTGGACACACATGGGGAGGCTGCTCATCAAGGCCACTGGCGGCTCCATCTGCAGAGGCCACGCTCACATACACACACGCACATAGACACATGCAATATACACATACACATAAACACACACAAACATAATACACACACACACATACACCCCACTTTCTCCTCTGCGCTGGCTCCTGCCCTGGGGGCTGCCTCGCTGTCTCTCCCAAGCTGCAGCCCCCACCCACAGGGATCCCACTTGAAGGCTTCCTGGAGGCAAAGGCCCTGGCAGGCACCCAGTGTCATCTCAGGAGGAGCAGGGCTGTGGCAGGGACAGACACAACCTCTGTGGTGTGGGTTCCGGTCTGGGCTCCGCCTGCGCTGTCTGTACAAAATCAAGCCACGTAATTCTGAGCCTCAGGTCCTCATCTGCAAGGCAAGAGCAGAGAGGCCCTCAGGGTGGCCCAGGGGACAAGGGGTCGGTGGGGTGAAGCCTCCCCGGCCTCATGGGGGCGGGGGTAGCGAGCCAGCCGTGTAGGAGGGGTGGGCTCGCTTCCGCAGCTTCGCTGCCCCTCGCCGAGGGTCTGTCCCCCCTGCTCCCGGGCCAGGCGCATTCTCCGTGTACTCCAGCTTTTCCAGGCCCCTGAGGATTACCCAGCCCCCTCCACATCCTGGCAGCTCTCCCAGCTTTTTGGCTCTGGTTCCCCAGCCAACTGGCAGTTTTCCCACTGCGTCTCTTGGTTCAAACACCCAAGAGAGGAATCCAGTGGGCCACTCATCTTTCTTGGCCGGGCCGCAGGCCGGTGACTGGCTGTCTCCCGATCAGCCACCCGCGGGCCATGCCTCCACCCCGGGCCTGGCAGTTGTGGGTAACAGTAGGGAGGGGAGTGTGGAGTGACAAGGTGCAGAACACAGCACAGGAAGAGCCGGCTCTGGTGTCAAACCAGTCCTCTCTGTTCTGTGCCCAAGCCTGCAGAAAATTCAGTGGTGCCACTGATGGCATCTGCACCCCAGGGTTTACGGGTGAGAGAGGAGAGTCCTCCCCCCAGACACCCCTTTTCTGCCCACTCTCTTGAGCCAGGGTTGGACGTGGCACAGCCCATCCTGCTACTGGCTGGGAGAGGACCAGGTGACCTACAGTGAGGCCCGGCGCCTGTGCACCGACCACGGCTCTCAGCTGGTCACCATCACCAACAGGTACAGGAGACGGACTAGCCCTCCCCTATGTCCTGGCCTAATGTGGTCCCTCCTCCAAACGGGGCAGCATCCTGCCATCAAGTGCAGAGGGACTCGAGTCCTTTGAGCTTCAACAGGCTCCAGGGCCTTTTTCTAATATTGTCACCAGAATGACTCCTGTTTATTAAGCGACCCCAGCATGGGACAGGTCCTGGGCAGGGGCAGGGGCAGGGGCAGGGACAGGTCCTGGGCAGGGGCAGGAACAGGCATAGGTGTGGGCCGGATGCCCCAAAGAGACCTTGGCTGTGTGTGATTTTCTTTCTCCTCAGCAAGGCAGGGAGGTGAAGACAGTAGAAGGGGAGCTGGGTTGCTGTGTGTCAGCTGCAGGGTCCCCAGGGGTCCCCACTTCCCTGAGCAAGTTTCTTTTTTAAAGCATTTCTTAATTTTTAAAAATTAATTTATTTTATTTAATTTATTTTTGGTTGCATTGGGTCTTCATTGCTGTGCGCGGGTTTTCTCTAGTTGCAGCGAGCAGGGGCTACTCTTTGTTGCGGTGGGCGGGCTTCTCATTGCAGTGGCTTCTCTTGTTGCGGAGCACGGGCTCTAGGCGCGTGGGCTTCAGTAGTTGTGGCACGCGGGCTTAGTTGCTCTGCGGCATGTGGGATCTTCCCTGACCAGGGCTCGAACCCTTGTCCCCTGCGTTGGCAGGCAGATTATTAACCATTGCACCACCAGGGGAGCCCCCTGAGCAAGTTTCTGATTGGGTGCAGCACCCAGGCTCCTGGAGCAGGGCGTCTGGCCTGTAGCCCAGGGAGTGGTGGGGGGCGAGCTCCCTGCCTCGACCAGCCTCTCTCCCGCAGGTTCGAGCAGGCCTTTGTCAGCAGCCTCATCTACAACTGGGATGGCGAGTACTTCTGGACGGCCCTGCAGGACCTCAACTTCACCGGCTCCTTCCGCTGGCTCAGCGGGGATGAGGTCATGTACACCCACTGGAACCGGGACCAGCCCGGTGAGCCCCTCCTCCACAGCACCCGCGCAGCCCCCTTCTTGGACTTTCCTTGGTGAAGCCAGGAGGCTGCGGTGGACCAGCCCTGCCACAACCGAGACCCAGGGCTTCACAGGAAACAGATCATTTGTACAGTGTGGTGATGTGGTTATAGGAGGACAGGCTCTGGAGCCAAACTGCCCGGCTCAGATCCTGACTGTGCAGTTTATTAGCTGTGCATCTTTGAGCCTCAGTTTCCTCATCTGTTCAATGGGGATAATGGTACTTTCCTCACAGGGTTGACATGAGGCTTGAATGGGTTAATATATGTAAAGCCCTTAGAGTAGTGAGCATACAAGTGCTCGCTATTACTATTACCATTTTAAATTCATCGTCTTTTTTAACCTTTTCAAGAACCTGATGAGGCAGATGATGAAACAGGCTCAGAGAGGTTAAGCAGGTTGCCTAAGGCCTCACAGGAGCAAACATAGAGCTAGGCCTCTGCCTCCATTTCCTTCCTCCCCAGTGGGCCCCGACTCCACAGAGCATGTCCCTGCAGAGATAGCTAAGCTGATTCCTGGTGCGAGGGCCGTGGTGGTGCCCCTCGGGGATGTGAGGGAGGACCGGTGAGTCCTCCTCAGCATGTGGGTCTCCCTTCTCCCTCCTCCAGGGTACAGCCGTGGGGGCTGCGTGGCCCTGGCCACAGGCAGCGCCATGGGGCTGTGGGAGGTGAAGAATTGCACATCGTTCCGGGCTCGCTACATCTGCCGGCAGAGCCTGGGCACGCCAGTGACTCCTGAGCTGCCTGGGCCAGACCCCACACCCAGCCTCACCGGTGCCTGCCCCCAGGGCTGGGGCTCAGACCCCAAACTCCGGCACTGCTATAAGGTAGGCAGCCTGTTGGCCTGGGGTCGGGGGAGAGAAACAAGAGCAAAGAGACAGCATCCCTGGCGGGGTGGGTGGCCCCAGTGGGACCCAGCCATGATCCAGGCAGGCAGGCCCCAGGGAAACTTACAGACAACAGACAGAGGTACTTTCTGTTGAAACCCTTTTGTCAGTGGCATCTGAGGCCTGGTGCATAGTAGGTGCTCAATAAATATTTGAGGAATTGAAAAAACCACAGAGACCATCAGTTGCGGAGGTTCCCAAATGTTGGGGCCAGGCTGGCTGCTCTTTAGAATTGCCTGGGGAGCCTGATTTAAACAAATCTTCCAGGCTGTCGCTATGGAGATTGGGATTCAGTGGGTTGTAGTGGGGCTTGGTAATCTGTGTTTTTAAACCCTACTGGGTCTGGGAGCCACTGAGGTAGTCCAGGGTCTTTTAATTACAGGAAGAAGCTGAAGTCCAGGGAGGGGAAGGGACTTGCCTACAGCAAATTGTGGCTCTGCTGGGATAAGAGCCCTGATTGCCCCGCTGGTTAGGGGGCCATCTCTGGGAGATGCCTGTGCCAGTTTCCCTCCCCTGGGGCTCCCTCTCTGATGAGCAGGATTGTCCAGTGAGGCCCCAGCCCCCTTCCCCACTCACGTCATGGGAGGGCAGGTGTCCCGGGGGGAGGTGGGCTGGGGAACAGCTTGGACTCTGCTCCTGCAGGTGTTCAGCGCGGAGCGGCTGCAGGACAAGAAGAGCTGGGTCCAGGCCCAGAGGGCCTGCCAGGAGCTGGGGGCCCAGCTGCTGAGCCTGGCCAGCTATGAGGAGGAGCACTTTGTGGCCAACATGCTCAACAAGATCTTCGGGTACTGAGCCTGGGGCGGTGGCCCACGTGCACATGAGTCGGGCTCTTGCTTTTGCTGGGTAGGGTGAAGGCGACCCCAGGGCGGTCGGTTCCAGGGCTTGGAATGACCTGTGCATCTGCTACTAATGCCAGGCCCATCCTGACCCCCCCTCAAGTAACCCTGGTCTCCCTGGAGTCGGAGACCCTGGGTTGCTCACCAGAGCCAGCAACACCCCCTGAGACTCACAGACTTTTACACAAGTAACTGCCCTCACCATCCCTCCTTCTCCATGGCAAAATCTCCAAGCTGATCCAAGTGAGCGCCCCCCTCCTGCAACCCTATACCATCCCATAAGAGCCCACACTTTCTCAATAAACAGCTTTTTCTCAGAGACAGGAATAGAAAGGCTACAAAAGTGAGCATCTGCCCGCGGGGTCCCTCCAGAGCCCTCTCTGTGTCCTGTGGGTTCCTATGACATACAGCCCTACAGCCCCTTAGCCTTGGGAAAAATCCAAATGGATCCAGGCTTCCTGACATCTTAATTCCAGGGATATCTCCTCCCAGCAAACAGCACAATTACATTATTTGACTAGTAATTTTAATAGCTCGTGTCAGTTGCTTCTCACCATGTACCAGGTACTGCACTAAACATTTAATCCACATTCAAGACTCTTCTCAATCCTACTAAGTAGACATTATCCCTTGTGGGCTGTTAGAGAGGTTGGGTTATTTACCCAAGGTCAGAGCTGGTCCCTGGGTGACCCAGGACTGGAATCCAGGTGTATCTGATTCTACGTCCCCAGGTCTATGCACCGTCCCCATCGGCTGCCTAAAGTGAAAGCCTGCAGTCTTGCTGGCAGGGCAAACCCCACCCAAAGGGAAGCAAGGGAAGGGAGCCAGGCCACCTGCCCGCCGTGAGCGGGGCGCCTGGTCCAGCTAGCCCAGTTCTCTTTGGGGAAAGCTTTTTAAGGGTGGCCCCAACAGTGTTTTGCCCGGTGAGTGTGAAGCCCAGATCGAGAGGCCCCAGGTCCTTGGGACTGCCCAGGTCACAACCGCAAGGGGCCCCTATAACTCTCATCCCCATGTCTTCTGTCTTAACCCCGGGGTTGTGCTAAAGTGAGTCAGAGCCCGAGATCCACGAGCAGCACTGGTTCTGGATCGGCCTGAACCGTCGAGACCCCGGAGCGGGGCAGAGCTGGCGCTGGAGCGATGGACTAGGGGTGAGGGGGCCTGGAGGAGGCCGGGCAGGTGGGCGGAGCCTGGGCGGGCGAGGTTTGGGTGTGGGCGTGGTCTTTCGGAGGTGCGCGAGGTTAAGTAGAGGCAGCGACTCTGGCCAGAGCTGGCAGGTAAGGGAAAGGGGGTGGGGACTGTCTAGCCCAGGTTGGGGGTTCCTAGCTTATGCCAGGCCTCTGGTTGGTCTGTTCTGGGGGTCGGTGCAGCCTGCGCCTGGTGCCTGAAACCCCTCTCCCCTTCCGACCTCATCAGTTCTCTTACCACAATTTCGACCGGAGCCGGCACGACGATGACGACATCCGGGGCTGTGCAGTGCTCGACCTGGCCTCCCTGCAGTGGGTAGCCATGCAGTGCGAGACGCAGTTGGACTGGATCTGCAAGATCCCTCGAGGTTGGGTGGGGCGGCGCTGGCGGACCGGGCATGGGACGAAGGGCGGAGGGGGCGGGGGTCTAGGGGAGGGTCTCTTTTCTCTGCAGCGTCTCTGTCCCTGTTGTCCCCATAGGCACGGACGTGCGGGAGCCTGACGGCAGCCCACAAGGTGAGACACCCCGCTCCCCACGGCGGCCCGGAGGGGGGAAGGGGCGTCACCTCCTGGGCAGGGCCTGGCCGGGACAGAACGAAGGCGCTTAGGGGTTTGAGCCGAGGGAAAGGTGATGGGGGCACCCTACTGGCCCAGGTCGGATGGGCTCGCAGGCCCGCCTGCCTTGGCTGCCCTGGACCCGCCTTGTCCTCCTTGGGCTGGGCGGGCAGGCAGCCCCAGCCTGGCCTCCATCCCCACGCCCCCTCCGCCCCCGCAGGCCGGCGGGAGTGGCTGCGTTTCCAGGAGGCCGAGTATAAGTTCTTCGAGCACCACTCCACGTGGGCGCAGGCGCAGCGCATCTGCACGTGGTTCCTGGCCGAGCTCGTCTCCGTGCACAGCCAGGCGGAGCTGGACTTCCTGGGGCACAACCTGCAGAAGGTGGGCAGGCTAGCGAGCAGGGAGGGCAGGCCCGGGAGCCAGGGAGAGGGCCTGCCAACCCTCACCTGCCTGCCCGGCTTCCCCTAGTTTTCTCGGGGCCAAGAGCAGCACTGGTGGATCGGCCTGCATACTTCAGAGAGCGACGGGCGCTTCAGGTGGGAGCCCTGGCGGGGCAGCGGGTGCGGATGGGCAGCGGGGCGCATGCGTGGATGGCTAGCCTCAACCCAGGCTGGAGGTAGGCAGGCGGCACAGCATACAGAGACAGACAGATTTGGATTTGAATCCAGCCCTGCCCTCCACTGGCTGTGTGGCCTTGAGCAAGTGACTTAACCTTTCTGGGCCTCGGTTGTCTCACGTGAAAATGAAACGAGGCCTGCCTGGTAGGATCATTGTGAGGATTAGAAATGAGGTATGTGAATCCTTAGCATGGCATCCAGCACATTATCGGGCACTAAATAATGTCAGCTCATATTATGCTGGGGTCACTCATGAATAAGGTCCCCTCAGGACATGGGCAAGAACATAGGATGGTCCAGAGGGGCCTCTTTGTATTCAGGGCCCACCTACCATGCGTGAGGCATGGAAGGACCAGGAGGAGCACATGGGTGTCTGAGCATAGCACTGCCCTTGGACCCCTGCTCTGGGATCCTTACACTTCTTTTCTAGTTAGAGAAATGGATGCCCAGGAAGGCTGGCCCTTACCTGGAGGCGCCAGGTCCTTGGGTTCTAGCTGCACTGAGCTCAGTAGCCCCACTCCTCAGCCTACGGCCACTGAGCCCCTGGTGTTGGGCCCTGGTCCCTGCCCCCTCATTGCTGCATACAGGGGAGCACGGTGCCCAGTGCTGGAGCCATCCCTGCTCGGTGCCATTGCAGATGGACAGATGGTTCCGTTATAAACTTCATCTCCTGGGCACCCGGCAAGCCTCGGCCCATCGGCAAGGACAAGAAGTGCGTGTACATGATGGCCAGCCGAGGTGAGCGCAGGGTGGGGCAGAGACAGTGCAGAAGCTGAGGGGAGGGTCGGTGTTGGGGGCAGTGAGGTGAGCCTGCGCAGGGGCCCTAGGTCTCTTCTCATTCTCCCTGTCCCCACAACCCAAGAAGGGCTAGACCCAGAGAGGGGAGGGCCTGTCCCTGTGATCCAGCAGCCACAGAGGACTTGAGTTCAGAGCTGGACACAGGGACCTGGGCCCCAGCCCCACCTCCTCTCAGGGCATGAGGCCAGGGTGCTGGCAGCCATGCCCTGCCCTTGGGGTGACTGCTCTTCTCTTTCTGCAGAGGAGTGGGGGGACCAGAGGTGCATGACAGCCTTGCCCTACATCTGCAAGCGCAGCAACATTACCAGAGAGCAGCAGCCCCCAGACCCACCACCCACAGGCGGCTGCCCCCCTGGCTGGAGCCAGTTCCTCAGCAAGGTAGGAGGGGGAGAGGGGGCACCCAAGGCGAAGGCTGAGCCTCCGGAGCCCTCGCCCTTTGGCAGCATCAAAGTCATGGCCTCCTGCCTGTACCCACCACCCTCTCTTCTGCATGGCCCCAGTGCCAGGGCCAGACTCCTTGGAAACTAACTCAGCGTAGTAACACCTTCTCATTCACCAGGTAATGAGGTTGCCCATATAGTTTGGTGAGTTTCCTAGATCCCTGGTCGCCAAACATCTGCTTGTTGTTGTTTTTTTTTTTTTTTGGAGGCACAGTGCAGCCTGCGAGATCTTAGTTCCCCGACCAGGGATCAAACCCGTGCTCCCGACATTGGGAACGCAGAGTCTTAACCATTGGACTGCCAGGGAAGTCCCCAAACATCTTGATAATGAACTCCTATTAAAATGTTGAACACACAACGTACGTATGTGTGCATTACATGTGTGTATGTAAGTAAATATATATTTACTTCCATACTAATGTGACTGACGTCATATATAGTTAAATATACACAAGAACAAAACAATATAAAGCATGAGCTAGAGATTTTTAAATAGTATTTTTAAGTTTTCAAAATTTTCCTTTTAGTGGTATGAAAATATTTTTGCGCTCACTCAAAATTTATCAATTATAATAATTATTACTATTTAAATAATTTTGATAAGAGCAAAGTGATTGCATATACTTCATTATTTGAAAAAATCTTGGTTTGACGCTTTGTGATTCAGACTTCACAGGTCTTGTTTGATGTTCAAATCTTTTTTTTTTTTTTTCCGGCCACGTGGCATGTGGGATCTTAGTTTCCCGACCAGGGATCGAACCCACGTCCCCTGCTTTGGAAGCACAGAATCTTAACCACTGGACCGCCAGGGAAGTTCCCCGAAGTTCAAATTATTTTAAAACATGGATTGAATGGTTGTTGTAGACGAAAAGATTACCTCACGAAGACAAATAGATCAAGATGAAAAAAGGTCATCCATCATTGGCTGGGCTTTCTAAGTCCTTCTCCCTATTTTCCAGTCCTACCAATTAAACAAAGGTTTTTGTTTAAAAACTGGTCAGTTTCTGCATTTAAACTAATCTGCCTTATAAACTAATCAGAAGAGCTGATCAAGAGAGTTTAAAAAAAAAATCCTTGGAAGATTTTTTAAAAACAACATTTAGAAAATTCTCTTCCCAAGTGTTTTGAGTGTGCCGCTAGGAAAGTTTGAGACAATAAAATGAATTAGAATGGATATGCATCTAAATACGTTTTCAAAATGTTCCCTCTATAGTGTGAGTTTCTTTCCAAAAGTGGTTACTTCCTGACCCTGGGGCTCATTCATCAGACCTGATTAGACCTTCATTGTTTTTACCTAGCGGCTGAAAGCGCTTACCTCAGAAAGAGAAGGGCGCTATTTCCTTGTGGTTTGCGCTGGCATCGTTAGTATGAGCTTCGATCCATGCCTTCTTTGCAGGACATTGTAAGACCACTTAACCCCTATTGTGAGGATTAGATTAGTTAACACTAGATAACATAATCCATAAATCTTTGTCATACATTGGCTTGCAGCCCACCCATAGTGTCGTGGAGCTCTCACTGTCTTCAGAATATCCAAGCGAATATTACACCTTTTCTGCGTTAAAAAAAAAAAAAAAAAAGAGTAAGATGTGTATTATTAACATCTTGGGAAAAAAAACAGAAAAAAATGAAACTAAAACTCATCCATACTCTCCAGAGATGACCACTATCAATATTTGTTACTCCACTTCCTGACTTTTTCCATGTAATTGAGATTATACTAAATAACACAATTTTGTAGTCAACTTTTCTTTCTCAGTATTATATTTTCAGCATTTCCCCATGTCATTAAATTTTTCCAAAAGCTTATTATGACTTCTTCCACCTAATTTAAAACAAAATATATTCTATATATGTAATTGGTCCCTTTCTTAATTTGTTAGCATCATTGTAATGATACAGTAACTCTGTCAAAAGCCTTTGGAGTGTGCGAAGCTGAGAGCCAGACAGACCTTGTCCCCAGGCATGGCCCAGGTGGTGCTGTCATAAGTGGTAGAGCATTTGGTGGCCCCGAGAAATCTTCCCACTTAAAAATTCCCCAGAGTGTGGGCAAGTGTATGTGAATCCGCTGTGCCCGGTTGAGAGGGTGCCGGAGCCTTGGTCAAGGAGACCCAGATGTCCTGGTTCTCGTGTTTTTCTCTCACAGCCCCCAAGCCTCCCCAGCCAGGGCCTGCGGCCGAGGGGTCCGCAGCGGAGTTTCTGGGTGTGTGGGGCAGCGGGGTGGAGCAGGATGCCATGCCTCCCCCTCCCCCCACAGTGTTTCCGAATCCAGGGCCAGGACCCCCAGGACCGGGTGAAGTGGTCGGAGGCACAGTTCTCCTGTGAGCAGCAAGAGGCCCAACTGGTCACCATTGCAAACCCCTTAGAGCAAGGTAGGGCCAGCCCATGGGGAGGCCCCGTGGTCCTCTGACACCGTCCCCCCAGAGGGCTAGAGCAGAGCGAGGAGGGGGCCGCCCTTTCGCTCATCACTCTCTCTTCTGCGGGGGCTGTAGCATTCATCACAGCCAGCCTGCCCAATGTGACCTTTGACCTTTGGATTGGCCTCCACGCCTCGCAGAGGGACTTCCAGTGGGTGGAGCAGGAGCCTCTGCGGTACACCAACTGGGCCCCTGGGGAGCCCTCTGGCCCTAGCCCTGCTCCCAGCGGCAACATTCCGGTGAGGAGGCCCCTCCCCACTCTCTCCTTTGCCCTCCACCCCCACCCTGCCCTGCAGTGCTTGCCTGGGGACCCCCTTCCAGCCTCCTTGCTCATAGTACAGCCTTCTGGGGGCAGTGGCACAAGCGGGCAGCTGCCGGGGCTCTCCTGAGCAGCTCCTTCCCCCCAGACCAGCTGTGCGGTGGTCCTGCACAGCCCCTCAGCTCACTTCACGGGCCGCTGGGACGATCGGAGCTGCGTGGAGGAGACACACGGCTTCATCTGCCAGAAGGGCACGGGTACGTGTCACCGGGGAGCCTGGAAACCCCAGCCCAGGACTGGATTCCCTGGGCCGTGCCAGGAGGAACGAGACATGGTCCCTGACCTCAGAGGGCCCCTGGGGCCACCCCCAGAGTCTAGTCTGCTTGGGAAGCAGATGGGCAGAAAGGCCAGGCGCCGATCAGAGGGACAGGCAGTGAGCACCAAGGGGTCTCAGGAGGAAGGTTTGGGGTTTGCAGGGCTGACCAGGGAGAGCTAGACACTGGGCACGCCTGGTGGCAGGGGCCCTGAGGTTCTGTGTCTGAGGCTCCTGCAGCTCCGTGCAGGGGTCCCTCTGCCCTGGATTCATGGTTGAGCTCTAGATTGCTCACCCCTTTATTAGTAAGAACGTATTGTTATTAATAACAGCAATGACTGACACTGAGTCAAGCACTGTGCCCAGAGGAGAGTTGGTCTCTGCCTGATGTCCGGCACTCCCCCCTCCCGGCCTCATGCCTGGGGATGGGGTGATGGGGGCAGAGCCCGGCCTGAGCCCTGCCCCCTTCCCTGTAGACCCCTCCCTGAGCCCATGCCCAGCAGCATCGCTCCCTGCCCCGGGCACTGAGCTCTCCTACCTCAACGGCACCTTCCGGCTGCTGCAGAAGCCGCTGCGCTGGCACGACGCCCTCCTGCTGTGTGAGAGCCGCAACGCCAGCCTGGCGCACGTGCCCGACCCCTACACCCAGGCCTTCCTCACGCAGGCTGCCCGAGGGCTGCGCACGCCACTCTGGATCGGGCTGGCCAGTGAGGAGGTGGGCACCGGGCTGGGCCCACTCCCCTGATTTCCCTCCCTGCCTCCTCCTAACCCCGTGCCTTACCTGCTCCCCCCCACACACCCCCCCCCCGCCCCGGCTGGTCCCCTTCCTCCCACCCTGATGGCTGTCTGTGCCCAGGGCTCCCGGCGGTACTCCTGGGTCTCTGAGGAGCCGCTGAGCTATGTGAGCTGGCAGGACTGGGAGCCCCAGTACCCGGGGGGCTGCGCCTACGTGGACATGGATGGGGCCTGGCGCACCACCAGCTGTGACACCAAGTTGCAGGGGGCTGTGTGTGGAGTTAACGGAGGTGAGTGCCCACCCGCTGGGGCCGAGGGGTGGGCCGGGGGTAGGCCGACCCTGGGAGGACCCTGGGCCACTTTCTCAATCCTGCACCCCCATAGGGCCCCCTCCTCCCCGAAGAATAAGCTACCACGGCAGCTGTCCCCAGGGGCTGGCGGACTCGGCGTGGATTCCCTTCCGGGAGCACTGCTACTCCTTCCACATGGAGCTGCTGCTGGGCCACAAGGAGGCGCTGCAGCGCTGCCAGAGAGGTGGGCCGGGCGGGCGAGAGCCCATATGTGGGCATTCCAGGTGGCGACCCCTCTCGTGGACACTCAAAGACCCTGTGAATGCAGTCCCCGTGCTGCGGTCTACCTGTCGGCAGCACTCACACATAAGTGCCCCTCATGTTGCAATACGCACAGACCACCCGTGACATAACGTGTGTGACTATAACCCCCTTCCATCCACGCACGACTCCACGCCATCCTCTCCTCTGGCTGCCAGGGAAGAGGGCGGGGGCCTCTCTGGGGGGGCTCTGCTACCCCGGGGAGACCCGTCTGCCCTGACGTGAGCCTCCTTTGTGTCCAGAGGGTGGGGTGGTCCTGTCCATCCTGGATGAGATGGAGAACGTGTTTGTCTGGGAGCATCTGCAGAGCTCTGAGGGCCAGAGTCGGGGCGCCTGGCTGGGCATGAACTTCAACCCCAAAGGTGGGTCCCTGTGTATAGGATCAGGAGGGGGAGGCCTCAGGCGGCAGGGGCGATGCCCTCCACCGGGGCTTGGTGGAGGTGAGGACCTGAGGAAGGTGGGAGTTGGTTCTAGAACAGGCCTGCTCTCTCTCACCTGCTCCAGTTTGTTACCCGCCCCCGCAACGCCCCCTCAGTGCCTTCTTCCTACAGGAGGTACCCTGGTCTGGCAGGACAACACGGCTGTGAACTACTCCAACTGGGGGCCCCCGGGCCTGGGCCCCAGCATGCTGAGCCACAACAGCTGCTACTGGATCCAGAGCAGCAGCGGGCTGTGGCGCCCGGGCGCCTGCGCCAACATCACCATGGGTGTGGTCTGCAAGCTCCCCCGAGGTGAGCGCCCGGCAGGCACACCCGCGGCTTCCTGCCACCCCCAGGCATCTGGTGCTGGGTGGGGCCCCGACTGCTTCTCGTTCTGCAGGCAATGCAGTGGATGGGAGAGAATAAACAGACAGGCCTGGGGCCTTCCCCTGGGATTAACTAGTTTGTAGGACTGGGCCTTCCTGCACATTTCCAAACTAGACAGCAAACCCGTCATTTTGTAGTGGTTAAAGGCAGGGATGGGGTTCAAGCCCAGGCCAAACCATTTGCCAACTCTGTGACCTTGGGTAAGTCATTCAAACTCTGTGGCCTCAGTTTACACATATGTAAAATGGGGGTAATAAGAGTACCTATAAGAGGATTAAATGAGCAAATGAAGTGTCTGGGCCTGCAGAAAATGTTCTTACATGTTTGCTTATAATTATATTATTACTGCTACTGTTATTAATTGGTCCCTCCTCTGCCGCAGCTGAGGAGAGCAGCTTCTCCCCATCAGGTGAGTCACAGGCAGGGCTGAGACTAGCCCTCTCCTCCTTCCCCGCGCCCCCTCCTTCTGGGCAGTGGGTGGCCGTAGCGGGGCTTCTGAGCGAGGCTTCTTCTTGCTGCAGCAGCCCTCCCGGGGAACCCTGCGGCCCTGGTGGTGGTGCTGATGGCGGTGCTCCTGCTGCTGGCCCTGCTGACTGCGGCCCTGATCCTCTACCGGCGGCGACAGAGCGTCGAGCGTGGGGCTTTCGAGGGCGCCCGCTACAGCCGCAGCTCCTCCGGCCCCGGCGAGGCCACTGAGAAGAACATCCTGGTGTCCGACATGGAGATGAACGAACAGCAGGAGTAGAGCCAAGGGCGTGGGCGGGGCCCCCCACCAGCTACAGTCCCGTCGGCCCACGGAGGGGTGCCCTTGGGAGCTGCTGGGGGAGCTGGGGCTGGCAGGGCCTGGGCTGGTGGGGTCCCTCCCTCCCACGAGGGCTGGGCTGAGACCTGGCTGAGTGCAGCGTGGCGTTTCCCTTTGGGGGGGCTCTTAAGGTCTTGTCACCCAGGCCTGTGCCCCCACGGTAACCAGAGGCAGGACGGCAGCCTCTTTCTGCCTCTTCCTCCCCAGGCCCGCCTGCCCAGGCCTATGCCCCATGCCCCGGGACCTGCTTCTCACTGCAGAGTCTGAGGCGCCTCCCCGAGCCCTCAGCCGGCCTCTGTTGCTTCTCTCCTTCTCCGGCAGCCTCAGCGCTGAGCCCCTCACGCCAGCTCCTTTCCCTCCCTGCCCCCCTTGTCACCCAGCCCTCCCTTGTGAGCCAGGGCCCTGGGGTTTGGACAGCCGTCTTGCTCTTGGTGGGGGTCGGCTGAGGGGGCCGAGCATTTGTCACTCCTGTGCCTGCTGGGGTGGCCATGGGACATGGCAGGAGGGCCTGGGCCGGGACGGAGAACAAGGGCATCACTGTGGCGTCAGCTGGGCTGGAGACAGGACAGGGGAGAGACACCCTGACCTCCTGGGGGTGACCAGGCTGGGCTGGGGTGTCATCTCCTGCCGGTCGGGGGAGGGCTGTGTCCCTAAAGAGTCCCCTGTGGGGACCAAAATAAGTTCCCTAACGTTTCCAGCTCCTGGCTCTAGTTTGGAGAGAGAGGAGGTGTTTGGCCAGGGTCTTGGGGGCCTCAGAAGCGAGAGCCCAGGGACGCCCTCTAGTGGGGCCCAGAAGAAGAGCGCCTGAGTCCCCCGAGTGGCCCCATGCGGGTGGAGCCGACCCACCCCAGCACCTTTCCAAGAGGCCGGAATCCCAGCAGGAATCACCAGTCCTGGTGCCGCAACCCAGGACAATGTGAACATGGACTCGAAGACATGGTCCTTTTTTGTAGTTCTTAATTTTTTTAATGTGCCATTATTGTTTTAAAAAAAGAGAAAAAAGAAAAGCAAACAAATAAAACACCTTTAAGAGGCTTGAGAGAGAAGGGTTCCTGCTCTGTCCTGCTGTGAGCCTTGTCCTTCATATCTTTTCAAGATAAGTGTCATTTTGGGGGGCTTGCATCCATTTTGCCTCTATCTCGGGGCCCCGGGACCACACCCTTCTGTCTGTTCCTGGGGATATGTGTGAGGGTTGAGGGCTCTGGAGCTGCCGGACAGCACTGTGAGCTTGGGCAACTTGGCTCACCTTTCAGTGTGTAAGACGGGAGAACAGGACGCATCTCCTAGGGTTCCTTTAAGGATGTTTGAGGATTAAATGAGATCACCTGTGCAAAGCAGTAGGCGCCTCTGAGCTCGTGCAGTAATTGCCCCGTAAACGTCAGCTGTTACTGCTGTGTCTGGGCTGCAGCTCCCAGGGGAGCGTGTGAGGCGCCCAGGTCAGCCAGGGGTGGGGGCCGCGCACCACCACCCTTCCAAGGCAGCCGTCAGACCTGCATTTGAGCTTCGAGAAAGCGAGTGCACCTTCGTCCCTGGGGAGCATGGGCTCTGGAACCGCCAGGAGGCGGGGGAGTGGATCACAGGACCTCACTCCTGCCCACCTTCACTAACCTACCCGATGATTCAGGGTGTTTGAGCTGGAGACAGAGCCACAAACAGAGAGAAGGCCCTGCCAGCCCAGGTTGGTCAACCATGCCAGGTCACGCTAGGTGCCGTGAGGAGGCCTGACACAGGCCGAGGTGGGTGGGTGAGGGCCAGTTTGGACGGGGTGGCTGGGGAGGAGCTCACCGGAGGCAGTGAGGCTGGGACCTGAAGGAGGTGAGGGGTGGTGCACACAGGCCGGCTCCTTGGCAGGGGAAGAGCAGGGCGGCTGCTGTACGGTCCCTGCTGCTTCCGAGGACCAGCAGGGAAGCCGGGCTGGCTGGAACGGGGGGCTGGGGAGCGTGGCGGGGCCTCATTGCCCGAGGCCTTGAGGGCAGTGGTAGGGAGTGTGGATGTTAAGCAGACCAGGAAGTCAGTGGGAACAGCTAGCTAGTCTGACCTTTTCAGATGGTGCTTTGAATCAGGGCTGCGGCAAACGGTGAGATTCTGTGCGCATGCGTGCACGTGCGTTTTGCCTTGTTCGTGATTTTTAAAAACAAGTTTCTGATTTTCTGAATAGGTAATACTGCCACATTGTTCAAAGCCTAAACCCAAATGATATAAAAAGATACACATTGAGAAGTCCAAAGCCTTTGGCCTGGACAGCAGGGTAAACGGGGTGCCATTTCCTGAGTCGGGGAGCCCTGAGGGGAGGGTTTGGGAGCTCCTGAGTTTTCTGAGGCCAAGGCCGAGGCCCTCCTCCATCCAGCTCTTTGGTCTCTGCAGCAGCAGCCGGAAACATGGAGGGGCCTGGTCAGCTTCAGGGAGGGAGCCCCAATCCTGTGGTGGGTCCTTAATGTTTTTTTTTTAAAATAAATTTATTTATTTTGGAGGGCTGCATTGGGTCTTCGCTGCTGCGCGCGGGCTTTCTCTAGTTGCGGCGAGCGGGGGCTATCCTTCGTTGCAGTGGGCGGGCTTCTCATTGCGGTAGCTTCTCATTGCGGAGCACGGGCTCGAGGTGCGCGGGCTTCAATAGTTGCGGCATGCAGGCTCAGTAGTTGTGGCGCACGGGCTTAGTTGCTCCGCGGCATGTGGGATCTTCCCGGACCAGGGCTCGAACCTGTGTCCCCTGCATTGGCAGGCGGATTCTCAACCACCATGCCACCAGGGAAGCCCCAATGATTTTTTTTTTTTAATGTGGACCCCTTTTAAAGTCTTTATTGAATTTGTTACAATATTGCTTCTGTTTTATGTTTCGTTTTTTTGCCCACGAGGCATGTGGGACCCTAGTTCCCCCACCAGGGACTGAACCTGCACCCCCTGCATTGGAAAGTGAAGTCTTAACCACTGGACCACCAGGGAAGTCCCTGGGTCCTGAATGATTAATCCACTTCGCCCTGAAGTGATTAGCTTCCCAAACTGGGGAACAGCTCCCTTTGTGAGTTAAGTGCCCTGCCATTAGCCACAGCTCAAAGGTCGCCTCTCCAGGCTGCAGGGAGCCAGCTGGGCAGAAGCCCCCTGGGAAGCTGGCAGCTGACCCTTGCCCTGAGAGAGAAGAAAAGCCCAGGGGTGAAGCAGGGGCACGGGCTCTGGGTGGGAGGGGCAGCTGAGAGAGTGAGAACCCAAATAGTGAGGCCAGTAGCTGGTGCGTGTCCAGAGGTTTAAATCACTCCAGAAATACCTGTCCCCACTCCTCTCTCCTTCCCTCGGGTGGCTTTAGTCCTCACCAGAGCCCTGAATCCCACCCAAAAGCATTTCAGACAGTTTCGCATGCACCTGGGGGCTCCCCGCAGACCTTGTTCTGCTTGGGGGCTCCTGCCGGCTCAGAGGAGGGCAGGGGGACTCCGGGCAGCTCTCTGTCTGTAGGACAGGAGGAAGGCTCTGGGCCCGGGGCCATCTGCCTCTGGCCCCAGGCCAGTGCTGGTTCTGCTAAAGTACGTGGCAGAAACTCCTTTCTGCTCATTTCCATGTAATAAGCGTTAAGCACCTCCTCTGCATTCCATCTTTGATGCCTTGAGACCCAGCCCCAGAGGCCTGGGCGAAGGGCACCGTATCCCAGGCACTGAGCCCAACCTGCACTTGCGGGGCTAAACCGGCTCAGCTCTGGCCACCTGGATGCCGTGACAGCTCACTGAATCCATGAATGAATGGGCGAACGGGCTGCTCTCCAGAGAACCGTGTCAGGCGTTCTCACAACCTCTCCTTGTCAAGCCAGAGATGGCTTCCTCCCAGGTGTCCTGGCAGAGCTGGCCTGGCCCAGCGGGCAGTGCTGCAAGGCCGCGGGCTGAGGAGTCGGCCAGCCACATCACATGGCTGTCCTGGAACGGGGCTGGCCGGGCCCTGCCAAGCCGCCTCGAGCATGAGGGCTGGAGTCTGTTGCAGGGACAAGGTAAAGAATTGCCTCTGGAGGGAGAACCCCAAGAAAGGCAGGCAGGAAGGGGGAGGAAAGGGAAAGGAGATGGAGGGAACATGGAGGGGCCTCAAGCAAGACCAGCATGAGATGAAAGTGCCCAGATGTTCAGGCCTTTATCTCAGGGACCAGGGCTGCCAAGAGGCCCAGGGAAGGCTGACTTCAGACTTGACTCCCCCCAGAATCGACCTGCTGCAGCTGCAGATCTGAATCCTTGTCCAGAAAAGCAGGCGGGATGCCAGCCCTGGAGAAAGGAAAGGGGCGAAGCAGCAAGCAGGCATGTCCCCCTTGAAGTGGATTCGTTGCTGGCAGTCAATGCAAAAAATTAACTGGCTTCTGATATTGGCTGATGGCAGGACTGTAATTTTAGCCATTTCAGGGAAATCCTGGTCAGCTCAGGTTTTCTAGTCCAGTTGGCTTTTTTTTCTTTCCTGCCCAGCACCTCTAAGTTCTGAGGTCCTGTGGGGTGTCTGGGGATCTGGCCCTCAGTCATTGCATGGGCCTGCTAGCTTATGCAGGGAGGCCCGTCTGTATCTCTCTCTGGGACTTGTTCTAACTAATTCTTACCATGAATTAACTCATTTTATCCTCTCAACACATCATCAGCTGGGTGCTACTCTCCCCCTTTACAGAAGAGAAAACAGAGGCACAGAGAGGGGAAGGACCTGCCATGCCACTTCTCCTCCACCCTCCCTGCTCTATAAAAAGGTTGGGGGGGCGGGCAACTGGAGAGAACCCCTCTGTGATCTTACAGTCAGCCTCTGAGGCTCAAGAACTTTGTCTCAATCTGAGACATCTCTGCCGAGTTTCAGAAGCCTATTTTGAGTATAAGGGCTGAATGGCCTCCTTCCTTTCCTTCTTCTAGGGCCTCCCTTCCCGAGGTAGTGGGGGAGGGACACCTGGGTACTGTGGGCTGGGGGCGGACCGTGGGATACTATGCATAGCCTTGCATAGAACGGGGACTTCCCTGGCGGTCCAGTGGTTGAGACTCTGCGCTTCCACCGCAGGGGGCACGGGTTCGAGCCCTGGTCGGGGACTGATGTGCAGCGTGGTGCAGCCAAAAAACCGGAGAATTGTGCAGTATGCATAGAAATGAAGTGGGGGCTTGGTGCATATACTAGACATTTACACGATTATGGATATTTTAAAGCTCACACTCACCTCCCCAGTGGGAGTCAACTCACCCCCAGGCACTGCAGCAACAGCGTGCTCTCCTCTCTCTCCTCCTGCCGGCTCTTCTTCATCTCACCTGCCTGGGTTGGTGGCTTTTGGTGGCTCCCTGCTGCCTATGTGTGGGCCCTCAGCTCCCTGACCTGGCCTGGGGTCTCCCCAGCTCCCCTGCCCAGCAACCCCATTCTAGCTGGTTGCTCCCGCCATGCCCTTCATCTGTGTGGGCTCCCTGTTTCCCTTCTCTCCACCACCCCTCTGCTTGCCTGGGCTCCACCATCCTTCAAGGCCCTTTTCTGCACCCCTTGGCTCTGGGGACCGCCTATTCCCCTGACTTCCTGGGCTGGTCAGGGATGTTGCCCTCTCTTTCGGGCAGGCCAGGAGCATGGCCTTGGCCAGTAGACTGACTTCACCCTATAAACTTGGGGGCATCACTTAAGTTCCCTGAGGTTAGGTTTCATGATGGTTTAATTTCTGTGTCAACTTGACTGGGCTAAATGATGCCCAGATAGCTGGTAAATCATTATTTCTGGATGGGTCTGTGAGGGTGTTTCTGGAGGAGATTAGCATTTGAATCAATAAACTGAGTAAAGAAGATCGCCCTCCCCAGGGAGGGTGGGCATCGAGGGCCTGAATAGAACAAAAAGGGAGAGTAAGGGCACACTTTCTCTCTGTTGAGCTAGGACATCCATCTTCTCCTGCCCTCAGCACTTCTGGTTCTCGGGCCTTGGGACTCGGACCAGGATTCATACTCTTGGCTCCCCTGGTTCTCAGGCCCAGGTTTAAACTAGAACCACATCACCGGCTTCCCTGGGTCCTCAGCTTGCAGATGGCAGATTGTGGGACTTCTCAAACTCCATAATCATGTGAGCCAATCCCTCATAATAAACCTCTTTATATATCTCTCTATATATCCTATCAGCTCTGTTTCTCTGGAGAACCCTAATATACGTTTCCTCCCATGTAACATGGGGTTACTAATATCTGCCTCATAGGCTTATTGTGCGGATTAATGATAAATATAAAATGCTTATCCCCAGGCCCAGCTCCTAGGAAGTGCTCTTTAAGTGGCACACGTGGGCTCCTGTCACCTCAATTTGACTTTTCCTGTATATGTCCTGCTGCCCCAGTAAGACTGAGCTCCAAGAAGATAGGCATTGTGCAATTTTCCTGTGTCCTCAACAACATAGCACATAGTTAATGGTTGGTAAAACTGCCTAAAGAGCCAAAGGCTTAGAAAGACCCTGTGTTGTATCCAGTGTGACTCAACCTCTAATAGGTTCTGGCAATATTTAGCCAGTTATAGAGGGGGGAGATAGCCCTTTTCATCACTGTCTTATAATAAATGAGACTTGGTCCTTAGGGCACCTCGGGCCATGAGAAGCCCCACCGGCAGATCCCTGGGCTGCAGTGGTGTTGAATTGATGGTGCAGGTAGATGTCTGTTCTGTTGCATCTCTCCCCACCCAGACCTCACAGGAGGCACTCCTGCTTGTGTGCGTAAATCCTTCATATAGTTTCCCAAAACCCAACATTGACTGATGTAAACCTGTAACAGTCTCAGGGTAGCTGCCTCAAACCCTGCCACATCTTACTGGGGGTTTGGCCTGTCAGAATGTTTACCCGACTGCCTCAAATTCCATCAAGCTCTCTATAAACCTTATTTTTAAAATATGCATTGTCCCTTCTTAGATGTTTCTCAGTACTGGCTCCTGGACAAATCTTTTATCTTCAGTCAACCTTAAAGTTTGGTTAAAAATAAAGACCCATTTTCTCATAGAATGATCAGGGCTTGGGGCTCCATTTGTGAACGGAGGAACCTGAGGCTTTAGGAATTTTGTGTACAGCATGGAGATATTTTCAACTTGAGTGGCTCTTCTAGGCTCTATTCACATTCAAAGATGCCCCTTTGTTTGGCTCTTGGCTCTTGGCTCTTGGTGGAATCTACTTGTTTGCAGTCCCTGAGTCTCTGTCTAACTGTGGAACAGATCAGAGAAGTGGGACAAGATTTTGATGTAATTCAAGGCTAGCTTTCCTAAACCCTATTGGCATCATAATTTATTTGAGGGACCCCCTTGGCAGCAACATCTTCAATGGTCACTCCTGGTCTGAGACGGGCGGGTCTTGAAGGTGGGACAGGAAGCCCGTCTTCCTCTTCCTTTCACCTTTTCCCCCCTCTCTCTCTCTTACCCTTTCTCAAATCTATTAAGGCATATTTTACAATTATACCACAGAGTTCGCCCATGTTAAGCGCACAGTTCAATGAGCGTTAGTAAATGCATCCAGTTGTGTGAACATAACCACGGACCAGCTTTTAGAACCCCTTCATCACCCCATAAAGTCCCCTCGAGCCCTTGTGCAGTCAATCTCCGCTCCTCTCCCCAACCCCCAGCAACCACTGCTCTGTCTCTATAGTTGTACCTTTTCTAGAAATTGCATTTCAATAGAATCATACAGTATGCAGTCTTTCGTGTCTGGCTTCTTTCACTTAGTGTAATGTTTTTGAAGGTATCAGTAGTTCATTCCCTCCATCTTTTATTTTTTTTTTGACCTATCTTTGTTTCTTTCTCTCTCTCTCTCTCTCTGACACACACACACACACACACACACACACACACACACACACACACACTTTTCTTACTAAATTCTCTGCCCTTTTTGCATCGTAACTCTTGATCTGGTCTTTGGGCCCTAAGACATAATTAGGAGAGAAGTGTGGAGTCCATGTACCGAAACTTCTTAAGTGGGCACCTACAGAGGGCGGCTGGCCAGCTAGCCTGTCCCTGCCCGTGGGGCCCCAGCATGTGTCATCCCTAGTGGCAGTGATGTGGGGAGCAAGGAGAAGTGGAAGTTGAGGCCCTGAGCCTTTGTCCAAGGAGACTGGAATGAGCACAAAACGAAGCTGGGTGAATAAAGTCGGTTTACTGCTTCTACTCGGGGTGGAGTGAGGCCTGAATGGGCGCCCTCAGCAGGGGGACCTGAGGCCACGGGGCCCGCCAGGGCTGCTGGGTCCCCTTGGGCTTCTGGGCTGAGGGGCAGCAGCAGGGCAGCCTGCGGGGGCTCAGCAAGCCCAGGTCGCTTGGCCTGTGCTGTCTGGGACTAGGCTGGTTGCTGTTGCCGTCTGCAGATGCTCAAGCCGGACCCCACGAAGAGAGTGGCAGAAGGTTGAAAAAGATAATTGCCAATACATTGGTTTCAGTTTCAGTAGAGAGGAGGAGGAAGGGAGGCATGTGGGGACGTAGGGAGGGCTGCTGGGGGGAGAGATTTCCTCCCAGCTCCATGGCCAGCTGCCTTGCTAGACCACTTGGCTGTTGCTTTCACAAATGCTACTTTCATTCCCATCTCTCCACTCGGAACCTGGAAAGCAAGAGCATCTCTCAGGCTGTGGAACCACGGCAGGCCGTGGGATCTGGCATGGAACGGCGTGGCATCTCTGCCCTTCCTGCCCCTCCTCCCCCAGCCCCAGTGACCCCCCCCACCTACCCACACACACGTGCGCATGTGCGCTACAGTGCCTGGAACAGTGCGGAGAACAGGAACCCCAGTCTTTCAGAGATCAAATTGGCTGGAAGCAGAGGGTCATGTGATGGGAGGGAGGGCAGGAGGGCAAAGAGGCAGTGAGATGGCAGTGGGGTCAGAGTGGAGGATGTGGGGTGGGGTGCAGGCTTTTCTTTATTCTTGGGGAAAACTCTTGTTCTCAGTACGTTTCTTTTCCCATTGGCCTGAGTGAGCGCTCCCTGACTATTTGGAAGCGGTTTCTGACTGGTGGAGAAGGGCAGGGGAGCAGGAATAATTATTATCCCTCCATCCCTACCTGGACCCTCTCAGCATCTACCTCCACCACAAGGAGGCCCCAGCCCCATGAGCTGCCCCCATTCTTTCACTCCTCCTGTTCTTTCCCCCAAATCTAGTTGCCTTGACTTTTATGTATGGCGGGGAGGAGCTCTGGCCCAGCCTTTGGCTTGAAGGCTCTCGAGCCTACTCCTGTCACACCTGTGCTGGTGGCTGCCAGAGGCATTGTTCCCCTCCCTGGACTTGGACGTGGCTGTGGTGACAGTTATTCGTGCCAACTGGGGAGCAGTTGTCAGGGGGGGCTGGGGTACAGAGCTGTGTGACAGGTTGTTAGACCCAGGCGCACCCACCCGGGGACTCTCCCCAGCTGCCCTGACATCTGTGCCACCTGTGGCATTTTGTGTGTGGCCTCGGTTCCCAGGTGCAGGGGACAGGGTGAGAAGGTTGGCATGGGCACCACAGAGCCACAAAGAGGTTGGCTTCTCTTTGTGTCACCTGGTATGCCCTGATGTTTTGCCTTTTCCCCTCCCTGTTTACCCGCATCGAGCTAGGGCAGCAGGTCACAGCTGTGACTCAGCTCTGACAACCCAACTTAACAAAGCGCTGCCAACCAGGTGAGTCATGCCAGGCTGCCGGAGACCAAAGAAGGGTGGCCCCCGGGGGAGGGCGGGAGGCATGTGGATGTGCCTCTGGCTGCCCTGGCTCCTGTCTTGATCATGGCTCTGGCGGGAAGCCAGGCAACGGCGGCGTCTGACCCGCGTGCCAGGACGGTGTTCTGTGCAGGGCTGGCCCTGCCAGCGTCGGGGGTGTGTGCAGGGCTCAGGGCAGGTAGAGAGGGCCTAGACTTGTTTCCAGGGGAGAACTGGCGGCCCCCATATTGGGACCGGGACGGGGGAGCGGTGGATCCTAGAGCTAGACCCAGCTTCCTGAAGAGGGTTGTAAATGCCATCAGGGGACCATCTGCCTCAGAGCAACACGGGAAGGCAGGGTCCCCTCGGCGGAGACTCCTTTTTAAGCACCACCCCAGGGGTGCTCTTCTCCTGCCTTCTAGAGGCGTCCCCCTTCCCTGGGGCTCAGGCTTGCAGCCGGGGTGCCCCTTTCCCATCCCCAAGCTGGGGTGTGGGTGGGAGGCTCTCCATCCTGCTCAGGGCCTCCCCGGGCAGCAGGGCGGCAGCGGCCCCCGCTGGGCACTAGGGGTCGCCCCTGCCCAGCCAGACCCTCCCGGGCGCGCCCGGCCGCAGCAGGTTTCCTCCAACCGGGAAGACCGCGGGCGCCTCCGGGGCGTGCGCTGGGGAGGGCTGCAGCCGGGCGCGGCGCCGAGACCCTGTCCGGTGCCTCGCGCCACCGAGTCGTCCTGGCCGAGGCGCGGGGGCGCTTTCCGGAGCAGGGGCTCTCGCCAAAGGCCGGGCGCAGAGGGGGTGCGTGCGCCCGCACACAAAGGTCCGTCCTAGACTTCACAGCTCCCTGCCCGCTCTCCCTTCCCGGCTGCCCGAGGGGGAGCAGCCGCTCGGGGTCGGCCCAGGCGACCGCGCCGGGGGTCGGGCCGGCCGCCCCGAGTGGCCCCAGGGCCTTGCGAGGGCGCAGGGGGGCGCTGGGCCCTCACCCGGCTCGGCTGGACCCCCGCGGTGGCGCCCGGGACTGCGACTCTGCGGGTTCCTTTTGTGAACGGAGGGAAGGGCCCTCCCCGCGTCTGAAAATGGTCAGCCCGGGTTCTCGGGACTGCGCGCCCTGAATAACAGATTGGGTGCTGTAGGGTCGTCATCTGGGCCCCACCCTGCGGAGCTCTGAGCTGGTTTAGCTTCTCCTGCAGACGGGTCTGTTGGGGGTTCCCAAAAGCATCACCGTGACCGGCTGCATCAGGATCACCAGGGGCCCACCCCATCACCTGAAACGGAATCTCTGGGAGGGGCCCAGGAGTCTGTATTTTTGGTAAGTTCCCCAGGTGATTCCCATGGCGAAGCCAGCGTGGAAATCGCTGTTCTAAGCCTTTTAAGGCAGGCAGTTGTGAAATTTCTCGCCAGAACAGCCTCTGGGGATGGAATTGTCACCCCCCAGTTCACTGTAATGTTTGTTCTCCCAGCTGATGGAGAAGTTCTTCCCAAGTCTGACTGCCAGCCCGCCTGCTTTAATGGAGCTCGTTTTCTTCAGCTGGGTTTTCTATGGGATAATGAGCCTGCTTGAAGACAGCTGTCCTGCCTCCTTTGACTTTCCCCGACACCTGTTTTCCTTGTTCAACTTCTGAATTCAACAGGCCCACTTGAATGGGCCAAATAGTGAGAAAATCCAGTAAATCCAGTACTAGCTTGTGAATGACTGTTGTCCCCTCAGGGGCTCCCCAAGGGCTGGATGCTGGTGAATCCCAGCAAAGGGAAAGGAAAAAACCTGTAGCAAGTTGTCCTACGCCCAAGGAGACCGTCCTCCCTTTGTTGGCCTTTCCCCTCGTTTTCAGGATGAATTAAAATTCTTATCTCCTCTGCATCCAACATACTTGGACATGCCTTCCCGATTGCTGCAGCTAGAGTTTCCCAAGCTTTGTGGGGTTATTTTTTGCCTCTGGTTGGTGGTCGTTACTTCCTTCCACACCATTAGGTTCAACACAGTCACCGAAAGAGAGCAAATTAGCAAACACCCTCAACATGGCAGGACTGATCCCCAAACCTACTTTCATTTTCTTCCGGTCTGGGTTGTGGGTAATTTCTTGACAACTATGAGAAAGAAGACAATGAAAAATGAATCATTTTTCCAAAGCAATTGTGAACAGATGTCTAATTCCCTAGTCTCGGGGATGTTCTAGGAATCCCTTACGTCACCTTAAAGGGGCAGAGTAAATGCGTGGAGGTGCCGAGGGCAGTGTTGATATTTAGCACCTGTGGGGCTTAGGCTCATCCTAATGAGAGCCTCAGCCATAGCCCGGGTCACCGTCGCTGGTTCGGGGCTTCTAAATTTGGCAGTGTGAACAGACTTGCTTCCTTTCAGCAATTGATCTGAATAGCAGAATCCCATCCTGATGGTCCGAATCACATTTGCAGGCCGTGGGGTGAAGGCCGTGCTAACTGGCCACTTGCCTCACCACTGGCTTTTAAACAATCGGTTGTATTCTCTGCCCGGCAGGAAGCAGCGGGCCCATCAGGGCTCTGGGCTCCCTCTTTGTTCTGACTTTATGGCCTTTTATGCCACAATAAGAAACACTGTGTACTCCATGGGAGCCCATTGTGCCAGGCTGCAGAGGGGCTTTGTGACAGGCTGGGGGGCAAAACAAGGGGTGCTGGACACTGTTACTAGGGCAACTGCCTGGCCAGCGTGGAGGCAGCTGTGGCCCCTGGGTCCCTCTCACCAGAAGGCCAGGGGGAGGGCAGGAGAAGGATGCAATTTCTTCTAGAGCAGCAGTCCTGGTTACCTGGTAAATGATACAGCAGGACTGTGCTAGCAACGGCCTCCATTTTCTCCAGGCTGCTAGGATGACCTCATCCTGCCTCTAGATTCCATGCCAGGGGATGGCATCTTTCTAAACCAACTCTCACACGCCACCAGGCAGCGCCGTCTTGGTGAGTAGGGAAGCTTTCCCAACTGTGGGCCAAGCCTGGGCCTTGCATCCTTTGGGTAGATTCGGTCCTCTGAGGCAAGGGTTTTCGGTTTTGTAGAAAAGGTGTGAATGGGGAGGGCCTAGAGTAAGTCCATCTAGCCTCACTCGTGAATGGGCCAGTGGGGTTTCAGAGCTACTTCAAGACCCTCCCTGCCCCCCAGGCCAGCCACTGCAGTCCCTTCCCCTCCCCTCCAGGTGAACATTTTCCTACAGGTCAGGTGTTAGTGCAGCGCACCTGGGGCAGAAGACAGAGGCGGGTGCTCACGCCAGGAGGGCATCATGGAAGGCCTGGGGTCCCTTCTGCGCTCTGCCTTTTGGCACACCGACAGGGATTCTATTTTACCTAACTTAGCAAATTAGGCACTTGAGGGGTTTAGGGGAGCTGCTGTGGGCAGGCAGGGAGAGGAATTCGGGGTCCCGGGTCATTTCATTGGGGGGAATGGAGAGTGTGGTACTGACGAAGCCCAGGGCTAGGAGGAAGCCCAGGACAGGGGCCCCGGGGTGTAGGCCCTGAATACTGAAGTGTCCCGCGTAGGCGCTGAAAGGGAGAACGGGGAGGGAAGGCAAGCCCAGTTAGCTTCACCCCGCAGGACAGCCCTGTGTCCCCATGAGACTAAAGGGTGAGCCCAGGTGGGATCAGGTGAGGCTGGTGGGGCGCTGTGTTCTCTGGAGATGCTCCCATCGTGAACAGCTGAAGTGAGAAAAGGCCACTTTCCTGCTGGGCATTTGCAGAGGATAACAGGCGGTGCTCCCTTCAGCCTGTACCTCACTCTGTGCCCACCTAAACCTGCCCCCCATCTCCAGTGCTCCCCACGTGGGCCCCCTCACCCTGTCCCAGGGCAGCAGCCGCCCAGCTGGGCTCTTCCCCCTCCCTCCAACCCACCCTCCACATGGCCGCTCCCGTTCTCTCTCGGAAACGCAGATCTCCCAGCCTGCCAGCCCCAGGCTAGAAAGCCTTCAGTGGCCTCCCAGAGCTGCACACAAACCCTCCACATCCTGCTCACTTCCTGCCAGCTCCGGCCACGCTCAGCTCCTTGACTTTCCCAGACGCGCAAGTCTTTTCCTTTCGGAGCCTTTGCGTTCCCTTCTGCATGGAATGCTCTTCCCTCCCCAGCAACCCTGGTCCGAGATTCAAGCTCAAGCATCACCTCCTCAGCTGAGCAGTTGACAAGAGCAATAATGGAAGCAGCTTTGCCACCAGGTTCCCAAAGCAGTGGGAAGACTGAGGGCAAAGTGTACAACCTAACTGGGTTAAAAGCAAGCCCTCTGAAACGTCGGCTTGTGTCCCTGAAGGCCCTGCCTGGAGAGTCTGTCCTGGAGAAGGAGTGGAAGGAGGAGGTGAGAACAGTGGCCCCTCACGTCCTCTAACTCTGTTCTGTGTTCCTCCACATATGGCTCCATCTCTTGTCGTAACACAAGGTACATTTTTTGATAATCTTGGTTACATGTCTGTCTCTTTAGACTCTTGAGTCCCTTTTAGGCAAAGCGTGTCTTTTTTTTTTTTAATTAGTTAATTAATTAATTTATTTTTGGCTGCGTTGTGTCTTTGTTGCTGTGTGTGGGCTTTTGTCTAGTTGCGGTGAGCGGGGACTACTCTTCGTTGCGGTGCGCGGGCTTCTCATGGTGGTGGCTTCTCTTTGTTGCGGAGCACGGGCTCTAGGCACATGGGCTCTAGGTGCACGGGCTTCAGTAGTTGTGGCACGCGGGCTTTAGAGCACAGGCTCAGTAGTTGTGGCGTATGGGCTTAGTTGCTCCGCGGCATGTGGGATCTTCCCGGACCAGGGATCGAACCCGTGTCCCCTGCATTGGCAGACAGATTCTTAACCACTGCGCCACCAGGGAAGTCCCCAAAGCGTGTCTTGATCATCTTTATATTCCCAGAATCTAGTTTAGAACCTGGCACATAGTAGGCACGCAGAAAATCTTTGAATACATAAATATGCCTTGAACTTGGGAGTGTTCCTTTACCTAGAATACCTTTTTCTCTCCACAAATTTGTACTATCACTTTCTCCAAAACATAACTCAAGACTCGCCTCCTGGAAGAAGCAGGTATTGGTTCATTAGTTCATTGTTTGAGCATCAGAAGGTTACTGTGCACCTACTATGTGCCAGGCATTTTCTAGGCACTGGAGGACTGTGGTGTACAAAAGAGATAAGGGGTCCATGTCCCAAGTTGCCAGTGACCACATCCTCCCCCAACCCCGCCTCTGCAACCCTTAGCAGACCACATCCTTATCTGGCAGTTTAGCAAAATTTACAAAATTTAGCAAGTTTGTAATCACTTAATGCTCCTGACATCCATAGTGCCTGGGACTTGGTCAGCAGTCAAATATGATTCACTGTGTGCCCAGCATCATGGGAGACGAGTGTAGAAGATCTGGCTTTGCCTTCAAAAAGCTCATGGCCTCACTGGGGAGACAAATTATTTGTTTATAGGATCACTGGAAACCCCAGGAAGCCACAGTCAGGGAAGATCTTGGGTTGTCAATATCACAGCCTCTGGGAATTCAGTGGGTCCGTTGGTTCTCTTGACCAAGGGCTACTTTCTGATTATTAACTGGTTTTCTAAATATGTGAGTCACATCTTCCCACTTGATCATAAGCTCCTCAAAGAAGGGACATCATGGTATCATGTTTGGTAGCCACTTTCCCAGATTCCCATCTCAGCATCTGATACAGGCCAGGGCGTGAATAAAGGAGTGAATGAATGATCACTACCGTTGACAGGCACTCATCACTGGGTGTCTTACTGAGAAACAACCAGAAGCCTGGCATGAATGGGTTTTTTAGTTCTGGTAGGTAAAGGAGAGGGAAGGAGGGTTTCTTTTCCATCGTAGTGCCTCTCTTTTGCTAAACGTTACCCTTAGAGTGTGAGTGTTTTCTACAAGAAAATACTGAGACTCAAATTCAGAAGAGTATGAATTTGACAGAAGCCACTTGTTTTCCAAGTTCCATTCGGGTACCTCTTTTTTTTTTTTAATTTTTTAAAAAATTAATTAATTTATTTTCGGCTGTGCTGGGTCTTTGTTGCTGCACGCGGGCTTTCTCTAGTTGTGGCAAGTAGGGGCTACTCTTCGTTTCGGTGCGCGGGCTTCTCATTGCGGTGGCTTCTCTTGTTGCGGAGCATGGGCTCTAGAGCGCAGGCTCAGTAGTTGTGGCTTGCGGGCTTCAGTAGTTGTGGCTTGCGGGCTCTAGAGCATAGGCTCAGTAGTTGTGGCTTGCAGGCTTCAGTAGTTGTGGCTCACGCTCTAGGGCACAGACTCAGTAGTTGTGGTGCACGGGCTTAGTTGCTCTGCGGCATGTGGGATCTTCCCGGACCAGGGCTCGAACCCGTGTCCCCTGCATTGGTAGGCGGATTCTTAACCACTGCGCCACCAGGGAAGCCCCTCGGGTACGTCTTAACTGATTCTTTGTGCTGGATATTGCTTGGTGGTTTAAACGGGTGAGATCTATTTCAGGCAATCTCAAATTACAGGTAAGCTTGTGGGGAGAGAAGAGTGTTGCCCTGTCCCTTCTGCTTCCTTCCTCTCTGGCTCCCGGCCTGCTCCTGGCATCACTTACTGCTTCTCTAGGATGGTTTTTACCAGAATGTTCTCTAGAGTCAATGCTTCAGGGCCTAGGTTTTCATCCAGTGGGTTGTACTGGTTGTTGCCTTCTTGTGTGTGCTTTGCAGTCCTGGTGGCTTATGTCACTTGCATTTGTTTGCTGATGTTGTGGCCATCTGTAACCTCTATCAAACCCTAGGTGCTTTGAAGTTCAGTGTGCAGTAAAAAGTTCATTAAAAAGATGTGGAATCATGAAAATGAGGTTACAGACATGTTAAACAAAGGATCATTTCCTGCTTCCTGTACTTCTTTCTCAAAAAAATGTATTTCTCTGAGGAATTTATGTCACCACTAAAACTACGGAAGAGTGAAAGGAAGGACAGGCCTGGGTCAGAAAGAGGGTGAGATTCCTGAGGAGACAATTTTGGCAAAGACCCAGCCTGTTGTCTTAATTGAGAGCTTAGGGTCTAAGGGGAGAATTGAAGCCAGAAAGATGTAGGGACAGATGTCGAATTCTTTTTTTTTTTTTTAATTTTTATTTATTTATTTATGGCTGTGTTGGGTCTTCGTTTCTGTGCGAGGGCTTTCTCTAGTTGTGGCAAGCGGGGGCCACTCTTCGTCGCGGTGCGCGGGCCTCTCACTATCGTGGCCTCTCTTGTTGCGGAGCACAGGCTCCAGACGCGCAGGCTCAGTAATGGCGGCTCACGGGCCTAGTTGCTCCGCGGCATGTGGGATCCTCCCAGACCAGGGCTCGAACCCGTGTCCCCTGCATTGGCAGGCAGACTCTCAACCACTGCGCCACCGAGGAAGCCCCTCGAATTCTTATGGCTAATGGTTTGAACCCGGCGTTTCTAGTGGGGATGGCTCCAAACGGATCGCCTCGGCCTCCAGCGGTGTGAGGTCTGGGGCCGTGTAGGGAGCGCTTGGAGCCAGTGGGGTCCAACCTCCAGGCAGTGACTGGTGCCGACAGGTGCTTCTTGCCCACTTGAGGTAGAAGAGGAGAGACACAGAGAAGAAGGCGAAGAGAAGGAGAGGTACATGGGATAAGGGGGGCAGAGCGTCACTAAAGCTGCCTCGCGGCCCCATCACTGGCTTGCCCACTGCCATACTGGCTTTCTTTCCAGTGGTGACCTTCTGATGTGAGCAGAGGTTGAGTTCCAAGCCTCAAGGGGTGTACGGGGAACCCCAAACACTAAAAAAATACCAGCACCTGGCATGGCTTTAAGGTAAGGGAGGTGCCCCTGTGCTCTTTCCTGGCCTGGCCACAGGGAGGCATTTAACCGGGAGGGCAGTCCCTTGGGGCTCAGGGTTCTGACTTGACAACAGCCAAGTGTACGTGTACATTTCAGAGGTCGGCCTGTCCGTCTCCCGCATTCTGGTAGAGTAGCGGATCTAGGCTTCTCGCTCCACGCCACAGGGCCTCCTGGAGGGCCTCGGTTCTCTTATGAAAGGAAGGGCAGCCACAGATGATCATTTCTGGTAAATACATTGTCACTTCTCTAATGACAGATGGGACCCCACTTGGCATACACACACACAGACGCTGGAATAACACACCCTAGGATCCAAAGCAAAATAAACAGCTTCCCTGGCTGGGGGCAGGGAGGGTTCCTGTTTCTCATGGACCCTCCTTGCTTGGGCAGTGGGCATCCACACGTAATGCACACCCAGACCCCGCAACCTTGTGGGCCTCTATTCTGGGGGGCAAATATCCCTAGAGACTCACTTGCTTATATGACCATTAATGACCATTTAATTACGACTCATGTTTAACAATTACGTGACTGTCACTTACTTTTCAGCCAGAGGGCCACTGTGCCTACACCTAGCAGCCACTAAGTCTTAGTCTAATGATGACAGTGCCATATCCCACCAGCTGACCTTGAGCACCTCAGTGGATGCACATCTAATAAACGGCAAGGCAAGGTTAGCGGGACTGCTGCCTGACGGTCCAGGCAGGGCCGGACTCACCCTCTCTCTTGCATCCTGATTGTGGTTGAGTCTCATGAGTTCTGCAAACCTCTGTTCATAGAGACGAAGCAGCAGCACCAGGCACAAGCCTGAATTCATCAGCTCGTGTTGTGCCTATATGTGGACAAGGAAGCTCTTTAAGTTCATCTGTAAAATATACATGGTCTAAATCATGGGGTGGAGGGTACAAGGCCAAGAGGGGACAAGAAATAGGACAAGAGCCCGAGCCCCAAGGCAAGCCGTGTCCTGGAGGACCAGAGAACAGAGCAGAAAGGGAATCCAGGGTGGAGGCCGGACAGCCATCCTGGAATCCTTTACTGCCTAGTGGAAGATGCTTGAAAAGGCTCCAGGCTTAGTCCCAGGCCGTGGACATTTACTGAGCAGTTTCCTGCCACGGCCTTGAGCTGGGTGTTTGGAGAACACAGGGCAAAACGTCTCATCTCCCTGCTGGGACCCCTTCCTGTGATGTGGGAGAGAGCGCCTCATTCATAAATGGCTCCAGTAGCAGCTGGATGTGTCAATGGCCACGAGGGAGATGCGAAGGGGAAGAAAGAGACTGGTTGCGTGTGACGTGGGGGATGGCATCTTTGGTCCTTAAAGGATGGCAGGGACTTTGGTAGGTGGCTATGGGGGGGCGTTCGGGGCCTTTCAAACAGAGGCACTGCATACTGGCAAACACACAGAGGGCAGAGCGTATGTTGGGCAAAATTCTCTACTCACTGGTGTGGCTGGAGTATATGGGGAGGGTGTTTGTTTTGAATTTTTAACAAATCTTGGCATGGGCTGGGGAGATGGAAAGGTGGGACCATGTTAGGCAGAACTGAGGTGTTTGGGCGTCATGCTGTGTATATGTATGTGTGTAGCTGCTGGCCTCTGAGTAGAGAGGTAAACACGAGGAGATGTGTGTCTCAGGAAGGCAGACTTGTCTGTAGGAGAATCTGGGGCACAGGTGCCACGGGGGTGGGAGGGGGCACTTGATTTGCCTAGATCCCTCGTTTGCCCAGTGAAAGGGCCTCAGGCCTTAGTTCTGTACGTTTCTGCCTTTACAGATGGGCTTAACGATGGTCTCACCTAGGGGCTCCCCGACTCCCCACCCGCCCTGGCTGTTCTGTTATCATTTAACCCCCAGAGAGTGCTTGCCCTGTGGACCTCAGGACCTTTGCTCTCGCTCTTTCTTGTGTGGTCTGTTGGCTTGTTTTGGTGCTTCTGTTGTGCATATGCTCCTCTGCCACTCCCCACCTTTCTAAGGCTGTGTGCACGACTTCCTTTACAGCTGTCACAGTGTCACCTCTTTGCAGAAGACTTCCTGATGATCCTCATTTGATCTAGTCATTCCTCCCTGAGTCCTAAGCATTTGTCTTTACTCTGGACACAGCATTTTGCACTTGTTAATGTTTTTGCTTTTTCTCGGTGGGTGGGGTGGGTTGTATTTTTCTCACTGGTGCTGAGAACACAGGGAGGTTCCCAGGGAGGATCTGGCTGTCTGGCTGACCATGGTGCCTCTGTCCTCGGCTCCTTTGGCCGTCTGTCCTCCAGAGCCTCACCCTGTGGACCTGCATCGACCCTCAATAAATTCGTGGATTAGTGATGACTCCTCCTTGCCTGCCACTTTATTCCCCCATCTGTCCTCATGTCCAGTCTCCAGGGTGGGAGGGTCGGGAATGGGCCAGACGGTGCTCAGGAAGCCCTGGGGGAGTAAAATCCCCAGCAGAGGGCATGGCCCTTGACATCACCCTTGGGAAAGGTCGGCACGATGACCATTTTCCCAGGAGAACCGAAGCTCGGACTTGACCCAGTGAGCATCTCAGCGCCTCCTCCTTCCTCCTTCAGTGGCCCGAGGTGCTTCACAGGCCCATCATCCTGTTCCTATCCCGTCGAGGGCAGCTCAGGAAGCTGGCGTAGAACACACCTCTTCCAGGATGAAACAGCTGCCAGAAAAGGTGCCCAAGCTGAGCAAAGATCGATGCGCTCTTCCTTCTGCATCGGGGCCAGCTCCAGATCTTGGTGACCGCTGGCCCCAAGGTCCCTGCTCGAGACCCCTCCACCACCCCACAGACCCGTCTTTAAAGGCTCTAGTCAACTGTCCTTAGCGGTTTGCCTCCTATTTTAGCCTTTCTCTCCTGACCTTGGCCTAGAGCAGGCAGAGAGCTGGTTGCTTGTTTCTACTTTCTTTCTGTGTTAAGGGCCTCCTCCCACCTTCCCCAAGAGCGGGTGCCTCCTTTGCGGTCTTTCTCAGGAGCCACCGCCTCCGGGAAGCCTTCCCAACCTACCTACTGTTTAGCTCCTCCACACAAGCCAAGCCTTGTCCCTCATTCGCTTTTCCTGGTGCGGCGGCCTCCCGTGAGCTCCCGACGGCTCCCTCTCCCCAGCACTCACTTGGCCAGGAAGCCTTTCTGCTCACGGACACTCCGATGCATAATGGCAAATCAATCAGCTAGAAAATGGCTTGGAACTATCAGGTTTGTCACAGCGTTCAGGGAAATCATTTACTTCTTATGACTCCATAAGACCCGGAGGCATGCAGATGGGAAAATATCCACTCATGTCTTCTGCAGATCATTGGAAAAGTCACTTCCAGCAGATTGTGTCTCTTCTCTGGTCTGTGGGAGGGAACCTGTTACTCAGTGCCATAAATCTCACCGGCCCGGCTCCTTTCCGTGTGCCCTTTGCAGAGCCTGGGATGCTGGACGAAAGGGCCGGGCCAGCCAATCGGTGCAGGCGTTTCATAGTCAGCTCAGTCATCCTGTACACTCTGAGCCACAAGTGGGAGGGCTTTGTTATCAGAAAGAGTTCCGTCCCCGGTATTTGTTCTGTTCGGCAAGGGCAGAATGAGCTAGTTTTTGGAGCGTTATTTATTGGAGCTGCTCCCTCCCCTCCCCTCCCCAACCCAGTTGCGTCACCCTTTGCTGCCCACACGCAGCAGCAGAGGTGGGGATGGGCGTTGGGAGACTTTCAGGGGAGGGAGAGGCATGTGAAGCAGTGGACGGGGGCTCGGGAGCGCTCAGCCCACCTGCCACATGTTTTTCTTCCTATTCTCCTGCCCCTTCATTTTGTTAAAATTCATTTCAGTCAAGAGATTTGCTACGGATGGAAATTCTCAACACAGTCCGCTCGAAGAAACAGACAGCCTGGCTGAACGTTCTATCAAGTCTTCAGATATGTTCATGGGATGCTCCCAGGTGTGCGGGTGATTAGGTGACTGCGTGTGTCCGGGGACATCTGTCTGAGGCCAAGATGGAGCGAGTCAGGCCTGTGCTTCTGAGCAATGACAGCCAGAGGCCCTCTGAGCCCCTCTTGTGCGGCAGGGCCAAGATGGCAGGAGCACGTCCCCGTCACACAGGGGGCCTGGGCCCCCAGGATAGGCAGCGTGGGGCCACCGTGCCCTGCGAGGTTGGGCAGACTTTTAACTGTGCATGGACAAAGGGACTCCATTTATAAACGGGGAGAAGCAGCCTCTGTTCTGCCTGTTTCTCAAGGCATTATGGCCAAATGAGCTAAAACGAGTGGACATGGTATTTCACAAAACCGAGAAAACATCCAACAAGAGGCAAGAGCTAAAGCTAGGATTCAGGGCAAGGACCACATGTGCCTTGCCTGCCCCTGTGCTCCTAGTGCTTGGCCCATGTCTGGTATATGATATGTGCTGCTATATGATATGTGCTCAGTAAATATATGCACGGATGAAAGAATGAGGAGAAGAATGTATAATTTTGGACCAGTGATGACTATCGACTCTAGTGGCCCCAACTTTAACATGTATCAGAATTACTGAAAAGGCCTTTTAAAATGCAGTTGCTGGGCACCCCTCTCCCCAGATTCTTATTCAGTGGGTCTGAGTGGGGCCCAAGAATGCGCATTTCTAATGAATTCCTAGGTGATGCTATTGCTAGTGGTCTGGGGACCACGCATCTTTGAGAACCCCTGCTTTAAACTAAGGATCAACAGTTGGTAGCCAGTAAGCTGAATCTGGCCTGTGGATGTGCTCTGGTTGGAAGGAAGGAAGGAAGGAAAGAAGGACAGACATGAACTTCTTCCATTGAAGAGAGTATTCACAATTTTGTCACAATGGCCACCACTCCCAATTGATGCCACTTGGGAGATTCTGATCATTCATTATCTGCCTGGCCTCTATGGCATTTGAGTGTACAATCTGTGACCTCAACTTTTCTTAAACCTGTTTTCTCCTGGTCTATTTTGGAACCTGGAATGTTCCTTGGAGCTGTACCTGTTGCCATCCAGGAGTTCTTCCTTCTACTCAGAAACCAAATCAAGCAACCAGTCAATCAAGCATGAGTCCCACATCCAGGTTAAAGAGCACACACGTGGGAAGATGTGGAGTTGCTTCACGGCAGCACACTGGGAGGTGGGCAGTGGGTGTGGAATGCCTGCTGGGCTTAATTTTCAGGCATCTTTGAGTTAGGGCGGGGGTGAACTGCTGCCAGCCAGTGACTGGACCACTAGATGCCCGTAGCCCAAGGTGCTTAGTCCAGGTCCTGGGGCCCCCCCACCCAGCTACTTTAGCCTCAGGGGGCCACTCTCCAGGCCTATAGGAGCTCCTAATCTAGCTGCTGAAAGTCTGGTAACAAGCCTTGACCCTACGGGGTCCAAGGGAACCGCTCAGTGTCTGAGAGATGGAGGGATAATCGGATTTCAGTGTTAGAGGCCACAGGCAGCAATGAACCAAACCAGGGAAACATACACTAATCCAAGCCCACGCACACCTCAGAGACCATTGATAGTGCTGACCGAGCGCCTCCTGGGTGTGTCCACAGTCTATGGTCAGATGCTGAGTGAGGTGTCTGTCTCCCACGTGAGCAGAGGGTTTTGCCCTCGAGAGCCTCTGTGTGGAGGGCTCGCTCCTCTTTTTCCTCTCCGGTCCTCAATGGCTCCTCTGTGGGGAGGGTCTCTCTGGTCCTGAGAGCAGGTCAGGCCTCTCTGCGCTGTGTCCACAGCTGCTCGTTCACCCCCTGCTCTGACCCTCCCACACCAGGGTCACTGCCCGCCAATCTGCTTCCCCACGAGACGGCAGGGACTGTGTTGACCTCGGGCACTGCTGTGTCTTCCAGCACAGTATCTGGCATACAGCAGGCGCTCAACATGTGTCTTAAAAGTTAATGAGTTAAACTTCTATGTTATGTATATTTTTTCCACACTTAAAAAAAAAAAAAATTGACCCCTGGTCCCATCCCAGACTAATTAAATCAGAATCTCCAGGGCTGAGCCCAGGCATCAGTATTTTAATAGAAAAAAAAAAAAAGACATGCAGCCAAATGTTAATTTCAATTATGGGAGACTTTTGTGTGTTTGTGATTTTTATAACTAAGGAAAAGCAAAAAAAAATCTAAATGTGAAAAATGCACAAGAAAATAAGTTAGTGAGTTAGTTTGCTAGTTAGTTAGTTGAGGTTAAGTGCAGGCCAGCCTGAGCGGAAACCAGTTCTAAGCCTCTTCTGGTTTTGACCCTCTCTTGGTACATGTCTGCGTTTGGCATCAGCTACCCCACTTCTCAAGAAGGGAACCCATTTGCCAAGGAGTGAACGGCATTGAGGGTTGGCTAAGAGGGCCCAGAGGAGCCAAGGTTTGGGAGTCGGAAGAAGGGCCTGGACCTCGGAAGCACAGGTGTGCACATCAACCTCCTGGCCAGGCCAAGGGTCTCCCACCTGGGGACGAGCGGAGATTGTATTCCATCCTTGTTATCTTTGTGCTAAATGACAGTTACTCTGGTCTTCATCCATGGAGAGTTTCTGAACTTGTCGAAGTCACACTTCCCTAGTGTCTCCAGTTTAACTCAGACTGTTAGCAAACAGACACCATTGAATTCACCACGGGCCATCGGAACAGTCAGAACTGCTGTAAAAGTGTGAGCCGAACTGCTTTCCATCAGCAGATAAATATTGCACATTGGTTCTTGGGACCTCTGTTCTCCCACCAGGGTGGGTCTGTCAATCTAGTTTCTTTCTGTGATTATAATGAAGGGCATTTTCAAAAGGCTTTGACAGCCTGTCAAGTTCTCATTGAAACTAATTTGAACTCTCTTCTGCTTCTATGTCGTGTAATTACTGTGCTGGATATTTTCCATTTTCCCCTCCAGATACACTTTCCACCCTGCCCTGTGGCCCATCATTGGCTGCTCTCAATGGACTGCATTAACTAGGTCCCCTTGTCGTCTGGCTCCCCACTGGGTTCAGCTAATGGGAGACCCCTAGCTGGAGACCAGAGGGCGGGAGAAGAGAGAGGGGCTGGGGTAGTTATTCCCCTCGTTCCCTCTCTGCTGGGCAGTGGTGTGGCCATGGCAGCTTTCCCCTGCGGAAGGTCACAGGCTGGTGGTGACTCTCTCCTGTAACCACAGCCCTCCTGATCCTGATAACCGCCCCCTCCCCTCGTCCCTCCAGGCCTAGGAGTGGTCAATTGCCGGTCCCAGGGTGCCTCATCATTCCTTGTTGCTCTTTTACTATCCACATTTTGGCCCTTCATTCAGCTCTCATCACTCGCCCCTTGTGCATGTGCCACCATCTCTTTCCTGCCCAGACCCTGGCTGACACGATTACTTTCACGGTTCTTTTTAGAATGTGCTCATAGCCCATTCTCTCAGCTGGCAGGATGCAGTGAGGCCGAGGTTACAGGTATGACCCCTGTGGGGGGCCAGTTGGCTTTGTTCCGTGATGGATTCTGGCTTGGTCCTGGTACCCTTAGCTTTCTCCCTCGAGTCCAAAGAGGTCAGGCATCTCTAGGGCTGTAATATGACGGTTCTCATTCACCAGGAGTCTTCTCTGCTCAGGCACTGTCTTAGGTGATGTACTGGGGTCTTTTCCTACATCCAATCCTTCGGGGTAGGAATTATCATCTCCCCACTTCCTACAGATGAGAGAACTGAGATATCCAGAGTTGGTGTAGTTTCCCCAAGGTCACAGGGCCACTCTGGGGAAGGGAATAGGATTTAGGTTCACATCTTAGTCAAAGTTGGTGTGCTTTTTGGCGGGGTGGGCTGCCTCAGGCTACGTGCATGCACACATTTTTGTGCAACTGGAAAAAGCTGCTGTTAGAGAGCCGGTTCTGCAAGTGCCACTGGTGAGCCAGCAGCACGTGGTGGCGGCAGCAGCTTCGCAGAGGGAGAACGAGGTGAAAATGCTTGGCACCAACAGGGGCCTTTACTAGACAAGGCTTTCCCCTGGGCTGCATGGAGGTGGTGATGCCTGCAGAATATTCTGGTGGGATTCGGGTAACCCGGCCTTGCCTGGTCTTGTCCTTCCTGGGAAGTCCTGCAAGCTCCACTCCCAGAAATAATCTATTCTTCGAAATGACCTCAGAGAAGCTGTCTGCATCTAGCTGGCACCCTGACCTCAGGCACTCAGAGGGCCTGGTTCCTTTCAATTGTTTGACTGCAGCATCCTCAGGGTCCAAGAATGTGAGTCGCTTCTGTTTCTCATCTCAGATCTCAGTGCCTGGGGGTTACGACTGAGTGATTTGAGACCCTCAGGCCTCAAAATGTAGGGACTCAAAATACTGAATTGTTTTCTCAGGAAACTACTTTTTTCTTCCTTTCTCTCCGCCTCCCTCCCCTCAACTTCCTGAAGCCCAATCTTCAAGGCTGGGATGGCGTTATGTCCATTATATCACACTTATTGGCTGTGCTGCTCAAATCTCCATTCTTTTCTTCCTTCCCTCCTACCCTTCTTTCTCTCTCTCTCTCTCCTTCCCTCCCTTTCCTTCCTTCCTTTCCTTCTTTCCTCCTTTCCTCCCTTCCTTCCTTTCATTCTTTCTTCCTTTCTTGTCTAGCAACCTTAGGATTTTTTTTTTTAACATCTTTATTGGAGTATAATTGCTTTACAATGGTGTGTTAGTTTCTGCTTTATAACAAAGTGAATCAATTATACATATACATATGTCCCCATATCTCCTCCCTCTTGCATCTCCCTCCCTCCCACCCTCCCTATCCCACCCCTCTAGGTGGTCACAAAGCACCGAGCTAATCTCCCTGTGCTATGCGGTTGCTTCCCACTAGCTATCTATTTTACATTTGGTAGTGTATATATGTCCATGCCACTCTCTCACTTTGTCACATCTTACCCTTCCCCCTCCCCATATCCTCAAGTCCATTCTCTAGTAGGTCTGTGTCTTTATTCCCGTCTTGCCACTACAACCTTACGATTTTAAAAAGGTAACTACAGGATTGCCCACACTCACGGGCACCATTTTGACTCAGCTGTGCTTTTTGCAAGAAAAGGTCTGGATACAGACAGGCTAATGATCTGAAAGCCAAGGTGACTCCTCTGAAGAGTGACATTTTAGTTGCTAACAGTGATTTTACAGTTTTTAAATTATGTGCTTTACAGTCGTGATTATTAATCATGTTTTTCCTATTTATGTGATGAGGGAGGTCAGTCTTGAATTTTAATGGTAATGATGGGCTCTTTTCATTTGGTAAATATCTATTGACTGCTTATGTGCAAGGCATCTTCCAGATCAGCACCACCCAGGAGAAATACAATATGAGCCACCAATGCAAGCCATATATGTAACCTGAAAATTTCTAGGAGCCACATTAATAATTACTATTAAAGTAGTAAAAAGAAACTGGTGAAATTAATTTCAATAATATATTTTATTTAACCCAATATATTTTAAATGTTATCATTTCAACACATAATTAATGTAAAATTATTTATGTGATATTTTATTCTCTTTTTTTTTTAATACTGAGCCTTTGAAATTTGGTGTATAACACAGCACATCTCAACTGGAAGTAACCACTTGTTCGTGAGCTACCTGTGGCTTGTGGCTTCTATATTGGGCAGTACAGTTCTAAACAGAAGATTGTTTGCCTGAGAATTGGGCAGTGAACTATTATCCTGGGCATAAATCACCTTCCCACCTAAGGTTAACTCTTTCACAGTATTAGAACTTCAATCCAAATGCCCCAGGAGAATTAATTCACGAGGTGTTAAAAAGCACACAGTAGGGGAATTCCCTGGTGGTCCAATGGTGAGGACTCGGTGCTTTCACTGCTAAGGACCCGAGTTCAATCCCTGGTCGGGGAACTAAGATCTCAAAAGCCAAGCAGCACAGCCAAAAAAAAAAAAAAGCACACAGTAGGTGCTTACTACATGTTTTTAAACCTTGAGCAAAGCAGTTCCTTATTACCCCAGAGTTACTTGATATATAAACTGGAGACTACTCCAAGACCCTAATTTTTTTCTCTCGTTATTAAATTATTTCAGCAAATTTGGGCATGAAGCTTGCCAGACTATTCCTGTTTCTGTGTGTCCAGTCAGCTACTGTAGCTTCCTACTTTGTCCCTGACAGCAGTGGGACCTCAGCCCAGGGCAACCAAGTCTTCCAACCCTCCAGTGGTCCAATGTAGTAACAGACCTTCTCAGAGAAGCGAGCTAAATTAGGAGACTCCCAGACTTACCCCCTGCACAGGGCTTCTATGTTCCTTGTATCAGGGAAAGAGTTTCTTCCTGCCTTGTACCTCTACCCGACTCTAGCCTATGGACCCAGAGCGGGTGTGAGCAGCTCTTACCCGGGACTGCTGGTGCTTCTGGTAGAACTCGGTCACATTAAAATCATCCAGGTCGACCAGCAGGCTTTGTTTACACATCTCACAGGTCTTCACGGTGCCAAGATCTGCTCCTTAAATTAAAGAATTTTGTTACACGTAACCCTTTTGGTGTTGACATTTTGCAAGCGAATTTGTGTGTGTGTTAGGAATTCTGAGTTTCAGTGGCCTTTTTTAGTCAGTCAGTTTTCTTTCCTTCAGGTTCAAGGTAGAAAATGACCTTGAACCCGAGATCCAAAAAATTTCCTTTGTCATCATTTTCATTATTATGCAAGCTCCCTGTGAGTGAAATTCCCAGGAACTTCACCTGTTTTAAATAACAGGTCTTGCTTTCTGTTTAAATATAAACATATTGGTTCATAAAATTAGAATTACTACATGGAGGCTGAGAGTCGGTAACACAAGTGTTTGCCAGAAGAGTGAATATTGGGTCTATGTTACTGTTGTTTTTCCTGGCAGATCTAACACTGGTCCAAGCAAATAAATTAGTAAGGACCAAAATGGTGGCAGAAGCTATCCTTGATCTGTGGCTTAAAAATCTGTCTTTACTCCTGCCCAGGTGACTTGCCGCCTGAGAAGAGTGAAGGGACCCCGGGGCCATGTGTGGGCACTGGTATGGCAGTATCTGGGGCCAACGCTTGAGCCTGAGTTCAGCCTCATTTGGAAAAAGAAACAGGAGAAGGCTTTCTTTGTTGCTGGTTTGTTGCGTTTTTTTAATGTGAATTCTAGATCAGCACTTTTTCCTCCGCTTATCCTATTCCCCAATGCAAAAGTGGAAGATGCAGATCTATGGCTGTTATGTCTAAGCAAGCGTGTTGCCATATGCCCTTTCCCCCTGGTGTAGGTGCTGCATTTTGGCTAATGATGTACTAGTGTTTATTTTATGCATTAGAAAATAGAGGACTGGGAATTCCTTGGCGGCCCAGTGGTTAGGACTCTGCGCTTCCACTGCAGGGGGCCCCGGGTTCGATCCCTGGTTGGGAACTAAGATTCCACAAGCCAAGAGGTGCGGCCAAAAAAAAAGAAAACAGAGGACTAATCAGTTACTTGAATTTATTTGGTAAAGATAGGGTTTGTGCAGTTTTATACCCCAGTTCTATTTTTCCCCACTGGGGATACAAAGAGGTACTAAATAATAGAGAATTTCAAAAGACAAGGATGAACAGTTATCCCTTATCTGCATTTTGTTGACTTGAATTTTTTTTTTTAAAGCATCATTCTATAATACTTAAGGCTACGGAGGGTCCCATGTGTCCTCCAATCTAATCCTGCCGATTACACCCAGACCAGCATTAGCATTTACCAGCATTTAGCAGTACTTTCATCACACATCTCATGAGTAATTTTTTCTGTGCTAGATGTTTAATTAGCCCAAATTTCTCGTAAGATAAAGCATTGCACAGCATAGTCATTAGTGGCTGAGATCCACTTGTTCTTTGCTCTCTGAAGGGCTGGGTACCCTGCTCACTGTGTGGAGATGCATTTAAGTAACTCGGGCAGTGGTCGCTCCTACATTTCTCCTGCAGACGTGGAGAAAGGGCCTCGGGGAGGAGACAGTTAACCGGATCATCCTGCGTGTTCATTGCCTGATTAAATGGTGTGCTGTGCTTGGTGAGGGGGCGTGGCGACACGCCACGGGGACAGGGTCAAGTTCTAGGTCTCCTGGGCTGTCTGGCACAATGATAACCAAGGAGGAGAGCATGGAGAAGGAGAGAAACAGCATCTGGCTCTGGGGTAAAAAGTTTTCAGAGAGGGGAGTCTAAAAGCCTTAGGTGTTTTTGAAGCGAAGTGTTCTTTGCATTGGCGTCCTATTTTTTTTTGTTGTTGTTATTCAAGTTGCTCTTGTTCCTAAATGTTTTGAAGAAACCTCCTGTTCTCTGCCAAGAAAACTATAGCCGACCTACTGACATGGCTATATTTGGGTTATAACCGCCCTCGGGAGTTGAGAACGGGGTTTCACACCCAGTTACAAGATCTGTTAAAGACAGAGCTGACAAAATGAACACAATGGGAATCTCTTTATCTAATATGGCGGTAGAAAAATCAGATCAGTGCTCTTTTCCTTGCTGCAAAAGGGCAGCTTGGCTCAGCTTCTACGTGCTACCCCACCCCCTCCCCCCAAGTAAAAGGAAGCAGAACTGGTCTGTCTACCAGCTGCCCTGGTGGCCGCTGTGTGCTTGCTGAGACCCAGCCATAGACCCAGTTCTAGTTTCCTTCCTTCTGGGAGGCAATCTTAGCACCTCTGCTCAGGCCTCGAGCAGGGGTGAAATTCGACAGCACGTTCCAGGATTCTGCCCTGAGCCTTGAAAACAAAACAAAACAAAACTCATTTCCCTCCCATAATTTGAAGGCAGCTTAGTCCTGCCCCTGTCCTTCGGGGGCTGTGAGCAAGAGCCCCGTTCTCCCCGAGCGACTGATGCCATGAGCTGTTGTCAAGGCTGCGCGTCCCACAGGGCGGCGCCTCGTGGTAAGTACGCGGCACGTGTGTCGTTCCGCCTTTCCCACCTACCTGATGTTATTTTCACTTTCAGCCATTTTTTCAGGCACTCCGGATGGACAAACCGCAGGCTTCCCACGCAGCCGCACGGCTCCACGAGGGGGCTGGCGGGGGAACCCCCGGCTATCTGACAGATGCGACACAAGTCTCCCTCCTCCTCGGAGTCCTCCTCCAGGAGACTAAGTGGAAAACAAGCCCTCGTCACCAGGAGTCTACACGTTTGCAGTTTCCACAAATACCAGTTCCCAGAGCGTAGGGTGGGGCGGGGAGGAAAAGGGAACCATCACACCCGCCCCCGCCCCCGCCACCCCCATGCCTACCTAGGGGCTAACTCACTGCTCCCTCTGACCCTGCTGAAGATTCTTCCCGGTAAGATGGTTACTGATAACAGGGTCAGGGATTCTTTTTCTTTTTCTTTTTTTTTAGGCCGCAGCAGGCAGGTGGTAGAGGTATTTAAAATTTTTTTTTTAATTTCCTTTTTTTTTTAGGCCACACCCCGCAGCATGTGGGATCTTAATTCCCTCCCCAGGGATCGAAGCCCGCCCCTGCTGTAGTGGAAGCGCGGAGTCTAAACCACTGGACCATCAGGGAAGTCCCTAGGTTCACGGATTCTTAAGTCAGGCTCCTCTGCAGTTATTGATCCGTGTGAGCGAACCAGGAGCACCAGCGCTCCTATCACACGTCCGAAGGTTGGGAAAGAGCTGCAGAGGGAAACTGAGCCAGAGGCTAGGAGCTCTTCTCCCCGCACCCGCCAGGGCCTGGCTTTGAGGTTTGCTTCTAAAACTTGTGAGTTTGATGACTTTGGACAAGGTGCTTGAGCTTCCCAGGTCTCTGTTTCCTTATGTGTAAAGCCATGATAATCCGACTACTGCTACCCACTTACAGGGTCATGGGGCAGCCTGGAGCGGGTGAACCTGCCGTGCAGACAATAAAGTGCACCTGGAGTCTGGTAAAAGATTGGCATGTGGAGACCACTCAGTAGATGTTGGTTGGGATGAGTGAACCAGTGAACTTGGACGTGAACTCACCAGTAACTCAACCCTTGCCAATAAATTATGCCAACATTCCAGAATATAAGCTGCTGGAATGTGATGAAGATGGAATTAATGAAAATGTAAGCAAACATATTTGTGTCTCATAAATGGTGAGTCAAGAATAGCTGGTCGATGTTTCTGTAGGGAGACTTTTAAGGAATCTAAGGCTAATTTTTTGTTGTTTAGAATCCTCATGGGCCTAGGGACTCTATGGTCAAGGAAAGCAAAACTGGCTAGAGACTAAAATCAAAGGAGAGGAAGAGATGGACATTATTCTGGATATAGGAGTGTATGCTCAGTGTCTTAGAAGAGTTTTCTCCCCAAGAAAGGGAAGTTCAATGAAAAGGAACAGAATTATACTATCTCATGGTGGGCACAAACAAGAGATATGCCATGTTTATCAAAGAAAGACTCAATGTCTCCAAGATGTCAATTCTCCCCCAAATAATCTACAGATTCAATGCAATTCCAATGAACATCCCAAAAAGCTGATTTTTAAATGTATATAGTCAAGGACTCTTAAGGAACAAAGTCGGGAGGGAGGCTTTTGCACTTATAAACTTATAAAGCTTCAGTCACTGAGATGGTGTGCCTTAGGGAAAGACAAAAAACAAAAAAACAGAACAGACAAAACAGAGAGCCCTGAGACAGACTTATACATTTATAGTTATGTTATATGACAGATGTGGCTCTTCCGGGGGAAGATCCTGGGACAACTTGGTATTCACAATGCATACCTCACACCACATATTAAACATCACACTTAAGTCCGAAATTCATTTCACATGAAGTCCTAAGCGTGCACAGGAAAACTGTAGAGATTTTGGAAGAAAATAGGAAGAATGTCATAATGACCCCAGGTTAGCGAAGGATTTCTTAATCAAGACAACAAGATACAAATCACAATCCGTAAAGAAGATGGATACAGTTGGCTACATTAAAATTAAGAATTTATTTTCATTAAAAAACATCAAGAAAGAGGAGAGACAAACTACAAATTGAGAAAAGATATTTCCAACACATAACTGTCAAAGAATCAGATTAATAGCCAGACTATATAAAGGATTTTTAAAATAAAAGAAAAATATTCTAAAAGAAAAATGGGCAGAAGACATAGATAAGCATTTTGTAGAAGAAGAAATAGAAATGGTCGTTTAACATCTAAAAGAGCCAACAGGGACTTCCCTTGTGGTCCAGTGGTTAAGACTCCCTGCTCCCAATGCAGGGGACACAGGTTCGATCCCTGATCAGGGATCTAAGATCCCGTATGCCACACAACGTGGCCAAAAAAAATTTTTAAAGAGCCAACAGAACACCTAACCTTATTAACAGTCATGAAAATGTAAATTAAAGCCACGGTATCATTTTACTCCCATGCGACTGGTGACAATGTGTAAAGCCAATCAGTACAAGTGCTGACAAGGATGGACAACAGTATACGTCACTGTTGAGACAATACATTGGCATTACTTGTATGGTGGAAGCTGTGCTACCGCCAGGACAGCAAGTCCACTCCTGCATAAATATCCCAGAGAAGGGCTTCCCTGGTGGCGCAGTGGCTGAGAATCTGCCTGCCAATGCAGGGGACACGGGTTCGAGCCCTGGCCTGGGAAGATCCCACATGCCGCGGAGCAACTAGGCCCATGAGCCACAACTACTGAGCCTGCGCCCCTGGAGCCTGTGCCCCGCAACGGGAGAGGCCGCGATAGTGAGAGGCCCGCGCACCGCGATGAAGAGTGGCCCCCGCTGCTGCAACTAGAGAAAGCCCTCGCACAGAAACGAAGACCCAACACAGCCAAAATAATTAATTAATTAATTAATTAATTTAAAAAAAAAAAAACCCCAGACTGGTTGGAACCAAAAGGCTGATGATTAAAAAAAAAAAAAAATATCCCAGAGAACTCTTCCCATGTGCACCAGGAGACGTTTACAAGAATGTTCATGCAGCACTGTGTACAGAAAACAGTAAAGGACCCAAATGTCCATCGACAGGAGGATGGCGAAATTGTCTGTAGTGGTGAAAGCAAATGCATTAAAGCCGAAAAATATCAACCAGGATGCATCTGGCTAACGATGTAAGGGGAAAAAGCAAGTCACAGAAGAACAGATATTCCATTTCTAGGGAGTTCAAAAATAATAGTAACATTTCTACAGAATTCAAAAATATATACAATGTGTTGTTTGGGAATACATATGCTCATATGGTGAAGCCATAAAGCAAAAAAACTTCCAACAACAAGAAACTAAAAAGCAAAGGAATGATAATTGCAATGCAAGAATGATTTCCAGAGGGTTTAGGGGGTTGGGAGGGAGGAGATGAAGGAGAGAGATGAGGAGATAGGGTGAGTGAGGGGCTCCCAAGCTCCAGTGATGTTCTGTTCACTGGAAGGTGGGCACAGGGATGCCCGGGTTTTGTTCTGCTTCTGATTCTCTAGAGTGTGCGTATGTTATATGCTTATTTGTGTGTATCAAGATAACGAATCAAGCGAAAATTTTAAAGAGTACAAGTGGCATTGAGAAATGGGCTTGAAATCTTAAAATAAGGCATATTATAAAATATGAACCAATGTTTACTAAAAATTGCGTTTATATGCAAAGATAAAAGACTGGAAAGAGTTTTTCACAGTGCTTTTCTCTGGATTATAGGGTTATTGGTGATTTTTCTTTTAAGTTTATATTTTTAATATTTCCTAAAATGAATATTTTTGAAATAATAAGAAAAGCATAAGGTTTATTGTATACAGAAAAAAGAGAGTATCTGATAAACAAAGTACACAAATAGTAGCTGTTTAATGCATTACTACACCCAGAAGTGGGTGCATTTTTAAAAGAAGTCATTTTTAGCCCAAAGGCATTGCTTTGGGATGGTGGAAGTCCAGACCCCTGCCAACTGGGTTTGAAGAGTATTTTTGAGTAGGTGAGGATGGATGGGTGCTGAGACCTTTTGGCCCTTAACCCTGGGTCAGTCTTTTGGTAGTTTGTTTGATATGGAAAAAAAAGGTGCTGCTAACAAGGAAATTACTTCATTCCTGCAGTCGGTTGATAGACAGGAGTGTGTGAGCATTCTAAGTCGTATCTTTTCCTCCTTTTTGCATTCAAATTCATTGCCATGGAATTTTCCCACTTACAGATGAATATCAATGGGATAATTAATGACCCAATGAGCCATACTAACACAAAAAAAGGGCTCGCATTCAAAGAATCACTTTCCAGATCAGTAAGCCAATATCAGGGCATGGTAACACCTATCATAAATTCAATGGTCAAATCCTGACATGGTGTTTAATGACAGCTTTAAAAAGTATTGCATTTCATAGTTGTGAAATATCCCAAAATCATCTCACAAGAAAGGAGAGATCAAAGAAAAGAGCAATTCAGAAAAGATCTTATTTCTCTCTTTCTTGTGCATGAGAAGCAGCACATAAAATGGAAGCAGTGGTCACCCCAGCGTGGCCCTTCAGAGAACTGAGGTAGCTATGGCAACTGTTTGAGACCGGCCTTTTAGTTTGGAAGGTTCAAATTCTAGAACTGTTGGTTGGATTTGCGCAGAGCTCATGGGGGAGAGCTGGTGAACTTCCAAGTGCTGAATGGCTCCTTCTCTGGGGAGATAACAACCATTTCGTAAAAAAATCTTGGTTCCTAATTGCTAGGGGCAAAGGGAAGCCCTATGTAGAAGTCAGAAACCCTTGGGACTTCCCTGGCAGTTCAGTGGTTAAGACTCCTTGCTTCCACTGCAGGGGGCACGGGTTCGATCCCTGCTCGGGGAACTAAGAAACCGTAAGCTGCAAGGTGCGGCCAAAAATAAAAAAGCAAACCCCAAAACCCTTATATTTGGCAAATTTGCCTTTTATTTTCTTTGTTTTTAAAAATTTTATTTATTTTTTATTGGAGTATAGTTGCCTGCCTTTCTTAAAGTTATGGTATTCAAGGAAAAAAACACTTTGGGAATACTGAAGAAGTTGGGCTGAAAAACCGAACGTTTCTTTGTAGAGACATATTTTAAAAGCAACAAACTAGACAATTTTCTTGAAAGAAGAAATCATTAAAATGTCAAGGAAGGGCCTCCCTTGACTTAGAATCCCCATGACCCTTTAAGGAAAGCACTGCTTATTTTGGCATTAGAGAAATAGAATTTAGAAATATATATGTATATTCATATAATTATGAAAACTCCTCACCTTTCTTGTAATTTCTTGAGTTTCTCAGGGTCTGCCTTTGTTTTAGTGGCTTCCTTTTCATCGGTGACGCCAGGGACCTCCATTCTGCTCCCATTGTCATTTTGATTTGGGAACTCAGACACTGCAAAGAAAGTAAAAGGTATATTTTCTTGCAGGGACCTGGGCTCGTGCAAGTGGCCTTGTAAATTCGTTCCTGATGGAGAGGAGCTGGAAGACTCCACCAAGGACAAGCTGCTTTGAGGATTTAGTAAGAGATCTTCTGTATGTAATGGAGCCTCCTGAGATTGGCTTGTTAAAGTAATATCTTCTGCTCCCCTGACATCAAATTCATGCACACTGTTTACAGGAAAATAACTGTGGTTTTCAGCACTGGCAAATAGATTCCTATTTCTAATGGGAGACAGTGGTTGACGAACATTAAACCTGGAGCTTCCCTCCGAGTCTGAACTGGGAGCTAAGGTAGATGATGTGGACAGGTCTATTGGAGTATCGTCTCTCAGAGCAGAATGCACGAATGATCCTGGAGTGTTACAGGATGAATTCATTGATGATCTTGGAGCTGTTGGTCTACCAGCAAGAAAACAGCCAAGAGGATTATTAGAATCACTTAAATGGGCTTGCCAATCTCTTTCATAATCATGGGTTCCAGGCCTGTCTTCCACAGAAGTAACATCACGGAATACATTTTCAGCATTAAGGTCATCCTCCAGACTGCTTTCGGATTTGGTGTCCCATGAATGAAAGGTCTTCTCATTTTCACTGTCACTGCTGTCTTTCTCTTTAGCAGACCCCCCATCAGGCCGCCCAGGGTCTTGGAATATCCCTTGCCAGATGGAAGGCTGCTCTGGCACTAGCTGCATTGCACTGCTAATTCGTAATGAGCCATGACTGGACTCACTTCTTCTTACAGAATTCGCTCTGCAATTTGCAGGATTTTCTTCAAAACTTTTATTTTTGGCCCGAGTGGCCAATGTCCCAAGAAATCTACTTCTCTTATGATTGGAAGGAGAACGGGGCGGGTGCATACCAGCCAACAAAAGTTCTTCCTCTACATGGGTTTCCTCTTCAGTGTCACCATTTTCTCCTCCAGAGTTTGAGGATAAAACGGAATAAAAATCTTCATCTCTGAACCGAAACATCATTCTTCTTGGCCCTCCCAAGGTGGTAGTTACGCGTGGTGGCCCCAAGGACTCGGTCAACTCTTGAGGACTGTTTGTTCCTTGGAAGGCCTGGGATAGGGCTGGGTGCGGTTCCTTCTGGGAGAGAGCGCTCAGGTCTCTTTTTTTGGCTCTCTCGGGGGTATTCTCCATCACCGTTATTAGCTGTGAGGATGGGACCAAGTTTCTTCTCTCTCGAGTTGGCCTCTTCAGCTTGGTGTCACTTGCCCACATTGGACCTTCTTGTTGAACGATTGGAACTGTATTGAGAAAAGATAAGCTTATCATTTTACTGTAGGTGCTCACAGATGAGAGACCTCTAACACCAAGGGTGAGGGTCCCATAAGGCAACAAGCCCTGGAGAGGAAAATGGGCATGGTTAAAATGACTGGAGGTACCGAAGGAGTACAGGAGAGTTAGTTTCAGTTTACCGCGTATGAACTCTCTTTTGTTTTTGTTTCTTTTTTTTTTTTTTGGCTGTGGCGTGTGGCATGTGGGATCTTGGTTCCCTGACCAGGGATCGAACGCTTGCCCTTTGCAATGGCAGCACCGAGTCTTTTTTTTTTTTTTTTTTAAGGATTTTCTTATTTATTTATTTATTTATTTATTTATTTTTGGCTGTGTTGGGTCTTCGGTTCGTGCGAGGGCTTTCTCCAGTTGCGGCAAGCGGGGGCCACTCTTCATCGCGGTGCGGGGACCGCTCTTCATCGCGGTGCGCGGGCCTTTCTCTATCGCGGCCCCTCCCGTCGCGGGGCACAGGCTCCAGACGCGCAGGCTCAGCAATTGTGGCTCACGGGCCCAGCTGCTCCGTGGCATGTGGGATCTTCCCAGACCAGGGCTCGAACCCGTGTCCCCTGCATTAGCAGGCAGATTCTCAACCACTGCGCCACCAGGGAAGCCCAGCACCGAGTCTTAACCACTGGACCACCAGGGAAGTCCCTATGAACTCTCTTTTGTACACTTGTGGAGCTCAGGTTGGTCCTGGGGCAGCACAGTGACCCTGAGGATACAGATCCTTTCTGCAGAAGCTCTGGGAAGACTGTCCAGCCCCACGTCAGTCAGGGCTGATGATGGGTGAAATCTCTCAAATGATGGTTTTCATACCAGTATTTACAGAAGGAAAACCAACAAACACTCCAGGAATGACAACTACAAAACCCACCAGTGCTTTCTCATCCCACTTTGTTCAACATACATTCAGGACACTCCTGCTTCACATACAGCTTTACAAAACATTAAGAAATGTACAGTCTACTCTGGCAGATTGGGAGGAAGGCTCTAGAAGCTGCTGCCCAGTTAAATTTGATGATCGTGGTTACCTTTACTACTCAGTGCAAATAAAAATCATAACCCTCTGATGAAATCATGATCTCCTCTTTGTCACTAGCCCCTAGTGAGTTTGTAACCTCTGACTGTGATAGAATTCCTCTCCGTTGCCCCCTGAATCTAAAGTATGAGGAGATGTAGAAAGAGGAGAGAGGTCAAGTGCCCAAAGGGGTAGGAATGTCTATTGGTGAAATGGTTTGGTCAAAACTTGCCTTATAAAAATAATGCATAAGCACTATCGAGGGCGCCATGCTAATTGTGCTACATGCACACAGGCTCACAACCCTGTGGAACAGGTGCCACAATCACACCACATCATAAGTGAGAGCACCAAGCCTTAGGAAGTCACATAAGTTGCCCAAGATCCTATTTCCAGTAAGTGACGGAGTGAACATTTGAACTCAGATCTGCCTGATGCTACAGTTTGTAACCACTACCCTGCATTACTCCTGAAGACACTGACTGGACTAACAATTTCCTTGTAAAAACAAGAATCCACTTCATTCATAGTGTGTGTGCTGTTGAGGGTTTTTACCCTCTGAACGTGGACAGGACACTGGACCTACTTCTCTGATTCCACTCTCCTGAGTTCCCTCCTGCCACTGGCCACCCCCCTCTGCTCCCCGCTCTGCTATCCTGTAGGATCTGGTGAGGCGCTGCCATCCTTATCGTTCGGTTCCCAAAGCGGTTCACCCTGTAGAGTGGACAGGACTCCACAGCCTCGACAAGGCCTGTGTGGTAACAGCTCAAGCAGGTGAAACGCAAGTCCTCCAAGCGTCTGGCCTAGCCGAAGACCAGGTCAATACAGACTCGCTTTAGTGGAGGCGCCTCTCGGGGGCAGCAGTCTGCGTCTCCAACATCCTGATACTCCATGAGCCTCCTTTTATTGTTAACTGCATGGGACACTCAGGGACGCAGTGAGAATTTTTACTCATCGGCTCTTCTAGAAATCAGTTAAGCTTTCTTATCAGGCCCCTCCCAGGTTTTTATAAACCCCAGTAAGAGACGTAGCAGTGATTCTAGGATGCTCTGGGCATCTGGCTGTGGATGTAAAGGATTGGAGCTGTGTGCCCACCCAGGCTGGGCTGATGGCATTTTAAGGAACAAATGCTTCTATGTGACAATCTGAATTCTCTCTCTCTCTGTCTCTGTCTCTCTCTCTCTCTCTCTATATATATATTTTTTTTTTTTTAAGAAAAAAATGATATGGAGGATTTGGAAGTACAGGCTTTGGTTAATTTTTGTTTTTTTTTTAAATTTAATTTAATTTATTTTTTTATACAGCAGGTTCTTATTAGTCATCCATTTTATACACATCAGTGTATACATGTCAATCCCAATCACCCAATTCATCACACCACCACCCCCACCCCCTGCTGCTTTCCCCCCTTGGTGTCCATACGTTTGTTCTGTACATCTGTGTCTCTATTTCTGGCCTGCAAACCTGTTCATCTGTACCATTTTTCTAGGTTCCACATATATGCGTTAATATACGATATTTGTTTTTCTCTTTCTGACTTACTTCACTCTGTATGACAGTCTCTACATTCATCCATGTCTCTACAAGTGACCCAATTTCATTCCTTTTTATGGCTGAGTAATATTCCATTGTATATATGTACCACAACTTCTTTATCCATTCGTCTGTCGATGGGCATTTAGGTTGCTTCCATGACCTGGCTATTGTAAATAGCGCAGCAATGAACATTGGGGTGCGTGTGTCTTTTTGAGTTACGATTTTCTCTGGGTATATGCCCAGTAGTGGGATTGCTGGGTCATATGGTAATTCTATTTTTAGTTTTTTTAAGGAACCTCCATACTGTTCTCCATAGTGGCTGTATCAATTTACATTCCCACCAACAGTGCAAGAGGGTTCCCTTTTCTCCACACCCTCTCCAGCATTTGTTGTTTGTAGATTTTCTGATGATGCCCATTCTAACTGGGGTGAGGTGATACCTCATTGTAGTTTTGATTTGCATTTCTCTAATAATTAGTGATGTTGAACAGCTTTTCATGTGCCTCTTGGCCATCTGTATGTCCTCTTTGGAGAAATGTCTATTTAGGTCTTCTGCCCATTTTTTGATTGGGTTGTTTGTTTTTTTTAATATTGAGCTGTATGAGCTGTGTATATATTTTAAAGATTAATCCTTTGTCCATTGATTCGTTTGCAAATATTTTTTCCCATTCTGAGGGTTGTCTTTTCGTCTTGTTTGTAGTTTCCTTTGCTTTGCAAAAACTTTTAAGTTTCATTAGGTCCCATTTGTTTATTTTTGTTTTTATTTCCATTTCTCTAGGAGGTGGATCAAAAAGATCTTGCTGTGATTTATGTCAAAGAGTGTTCTTCCTATGTTTTCCTCTAAGAGTTTTATAGTGTCTGGTCTTACATTTAGGTCTCTAACCCATTTTGAGTTAATTTTTGTGTATGGTGTTAGGGAGTATTCTAATTTCATTCTTTTACATGTAGCTGTTTACATGTAGCTGTTTCTTTTACCAGCACCACTTATTGAAGAGACTGTCTTTTCTCCATTGTATATCCTTGCCTCCATTGTCATAGATTAGTTGACCATAGGTACGTGGGTTTATCTCTGGGCTTTCTATCCTGTTCCATTGATCTATATTTCTGTTTTTGTGCCAGTACCATATTGTCTTGATTACTGTAGCTTTGTAGTGTAGTCTGAAGTCAGGGAGTCTGATTCCTCCAGCTCTGTTTTTTTCCCTCAAGACTGCTTTGGATATTTGGGGTCTTTTGTGTCTCCATACAAATTTTAAGATTTTTTGTTTTAGTTCTGTAAAAAATGCCACTGGTAATTTGATAGGGATTGCATTGAATCTGTAGATTGCTTTGGGTAGTATAGTCATTTTCACAATATTGATTCTTCCAATCCAAAACATGGTATATCTCTCCATCTGTTGGTATCGTCTTTAATTTCTTTCAACAATGTCTTATAGTTTTCTGCATACAGGTCTTTTGTCTCCCTAGGTAGTTTTTTTCCTAGGTATTTTATTCTTTTTGTTGCAATGGTAAATGGGAGTGTTTCCCTAATTTCTGTTTCAGATTTTTCATCATAGTGTATAGGAATGCAAGAGATTTCTGTGCATTAATTTTGTATCCTGCAACTTCACCAAATTCATTGATTAGCTCTAGTAGTTTTCTGGTGGCATCTTTAGGATTCTCTATGTATAGTATCATGTCATGTGCAAACAGTGACAGTTTTACTTCTTCTTTTCCAGTTTGGATTCCTTTTATTTCTTTTTCTTCTCTGATTGCCATGGCTAGGACCTCCAAAACTATGTTGAATAATAGTGGTGAGAGTGGACATCCTTGTCTCATTCCTGATCTTAGAGGAAATGCTTTCAGTTTTTCACCATTGAGAATGATGTTTGCTGTGGGTTTGTCGTATATGGCCTTTATTATGTTGAGGTAGGTTCCCTCTATGCCCACTTTCTGGAGAGTTTTTATCATAAATGGGTGTTGAATTTTGTCAAAAGCTTTTTCTGCATCTATTGAGATGATCATATGGTTTTTATTCTTCAATTTGTTAATATGGTGTATCACACTGATTGATTTGTGTATATTGAAGAATCCTTGCATCCCTGGGATAAATCCCACTTGATCATGGTGTATGATCCTTTTAATGTGTTGTTGGATTCTGTTTGCTAGTATTTTATTGAGGATTTTTGCATCTATATTCATCAGTGATATTGGTCTGTAATTTTCTTTTTTTGTAGTATCTTTGTCTGGTTTAGGTATCAGGGTGATGGTGGCCTCATAGAATGAGTTTGGGAGTGTTCCTTCCTCTGCAATTTTTTGGAAGAGTTTGAGAAGGATGGGTGTTAGCTCTTCTCTAAGTGTTTGATAGAATTCACCTGTGAAGCCATCTGGTCCTGGACTTTTGTTTGTTGGAAGATTTTTAATCACAGTTTCCATTTCATTACTTGTGATTGGTCTGTTCATATTTTCTATTTCTTCCTGGTTCAGTCTTGGAAGGTTATACCTTTCTAAGAATTTGTCCATTTCTTCCAGGTTGTCCATTTTATTGGCATAGAGTTGCTTGTAGTAGTCTTTTAGGATGCTTTGTATTTCTGCGGTGTCTGTTGTAACTTCTCCTTTTTCATTTCTAATTTTATTGATTTGAGTCCTCTCCCTCTTTTTCTTGGTGAGTCTGGCTACTGGTTTATCAATTTTGTTTATCTTCTCAAAGAACCAGCTTTTAGTTTTATTGATCTTTGCTATTGTTTTCTTTGTTTCTATTTCATTTATTTCTGCTCTGATCTTTATGATTTCTTTCCTTCTGCTAACTTGGGGTTTTGTTTGTTCTTCTTTCTCTAGTTCCTTTAGGTGTAAGGTTAGATTGTTTATTTGAGATTTTTCTTGTTTCTTGAGGTAGGCTTGTATAGCTATAAACTTCCCTCTTAGAACTGCTTTTGCTGCATCCCATAGGTTTCGGGCCATCGTGCTTTAATTGTCTTTTGTCTCTAGGTATTTTTTGATTTCCTCTTTGATTTCTTCAGTGATCTCTTGGTTATTTAGTAACGTATTGTTTAGCCTCCATGTGTTTGTGTTTTTTACGTTTTTTTCCCTGTAATTGATTTCTGATCTCATAGTGTTGTGGTCAGAAAAGGTGCTTGATATGATGTCAAATTTCTTAAATTTACTGAGGCTTGATTTGTGACGCAAGATGTGATCTATCCTGGAGAATGTTGCATGTGCACTTGAGAAGTAAGTGTAATCTGCCGTTTTTGGATGGAATGTCCTGTAAATATCAATTAAATCTATCTGGTCTATTGTGTCATTTAAAGCTTGTGTTTCCTTGTTAATTTTCTGTTTGGATGACCTGTCCATTGGTGTAAGTGAGGTGTTAAGGTCCCCCACTATTATTGTGTTAGTGTCGATTTCCTCTTTTATAGCTGTTAGCAGTTGCCTTATGTATTGAGGTTCTCCTATGTTGGGTGCATATATATTTATAATTTTTATATCTTCTTCTTGGATTGATCCCTTGATCATTATGTAGTGTCCTTCCTTGTCTCTTGTAACATTCTTTATTTTAAAGTCTATTTTATCTGATATGAATATTGCTACTCCAGCTTTCTTTTGATTTCCATTTGCATGGAATATCTTTTTCCATCCCCTCACTTTCAGTCTGAATGTGTCCCTAGGTCTGAGGTGGGTCTCTTGTAGACAGCACATAGATGGGTCTTGTTTTTGTATCCATTCAGCAAGCCTGTTGTGTCTTTTGGTTGGAGCATTTAATCCATTCACGTTTAAGGTAATTATCGATATGTATGTTCCTATGACCATTTTCTTAATTGTTTTGGGTTTGTTTTTGTAGGTCCTTTTCTTCTCTTGTGTTTCCCACTTAGAGAAGTTCCTTTAGCATTTGTTGTAGAGCTGGTTTGGTGGTGCTGAATTCTCTTAGCTTTTGCTTGTCTGTAAAGCTTTTGATTTCTCCATCGAATCTGAATGAGATCCTTGCCGGGTAGAGTAATCTTGGTTATAGGTTCTTCCCTTTCATCACTTTAAGTATATCATACCAGTCCCTTCTGGCTTGCAGAGTTTCTGCTGAGAAATCAGTTCTTAACCTTATGGGAGTTCCCTTGTATGTTATTTGTCATTTTTCCCTTGCTGCTTTCAATAATTTTTCTTTGTCTTTAATTTTTGCCAATTTGATTACTGTGTGTCTTGGCGTGTTTCTCCTTGGGTTTATCCTGTATGGGACTCTCTGCGCTTCCTGGACTTGGGTGACTATTTCCTTTCCCATGTTAGGGAAGTTTTCGAGTATAATCTCTTCAAATATTTTCTCTGATCCTTTCTCTCTCTCTTCTCCTTCTGGGACCCCTATAATGTGAATTTTGTTCCTTTTAATGTTGTTCCAGAGGTCTCTTAGGCTGTCTTCATTTCTTTTCCTTCTTTTTTCTTTATTCTGTTCCGCAGCAGTGAATTCCACCATTCTGTCTTCCAGGTCACTTATCCGTTCTCCTGCCTCAGTTATTCTGCTATTGTTTCCTTCTAGTGTATTTTTCATTTCAGTTATTGTGTTGTTCATCTCTGTTTGTTTGTTCTTTAGTTCTTCTAGATCTTTGTTAAACATTTCTTGCATCTTCTCGATCTTTGCCTCCATTCTTCTTCTGAGGTCCTGGATCATCTTCACTATCATTATTCTGAATTATTTTTGTGGAAGGTTGACTATCGCCACTTCATTTAGTTGTTTTTCTGGGGTTTTATCTTGTTCCTTCATCTGGTACATAGCGCTCTGCATTTTCATCTTGTCTGTCTTTCTGTGAATGTGGTTTTTGTTCCACAGGCTGCAGGATTGTAGTTCCTCTTGCTTCTAGAGATGAAGTTTTCTATACAATGGTAGAGTCAACGATATTTGGTGCCAAGATCTTAAGGTCTGTCTCACTTTTTTGCAAAAATTTCCTCCCAATTTGTTGTAGTCTTATCACTGTCCCTTCATGGTCACCAGCTGAAACCGTGCAAGTCAGATTGGGACTTGAACCCACGAGCCGGGACTTGAACCCAGCCAAAATCCAGATTAGGACTTGAACCCACAGTCCTTTAACTGAGATCACACACCTAGTCTCATGACTTAAAGAAGCTCAGGTTCTTGATGTCTCATCACAGAAAGAATTCAGTGAGATACGAATTACTTTTTGTTTTGAATGTGATGAAGAGCCTCAGAGATTAGCTAACAAGTGCTGGGACCTGAATCTTCTGGCTCTTCCCTGAACGCACCTGAGCCCCCTCTGCCCTGAGCCTGTTTAGGTCAGGCTTTGGGACACCCCTAACGGGCAAAATAATCAGCTAGAGCAGCTTCTGAAACTCAGAAACTGGAAACATCAGGAACCATAGCTTATTTCACAGAAGCCACCGAACTGTCACTTGGTGACACTGGCTTCTGGGGCAGGAGAAGTCGCAGGCTAAGTGCTGTCCTGCAGCTCCTGTGGATTCTGGAAACACCCTGGGAATGCATCTCCACCCTTTCTTGTCATCACAACGGCCTTCCTCTTTAAAAATTCAATCCCTTGTGTGTGTGTGTGTGTCTGTGTGTGTGTGTACGTGTGTGTTTCCCCTAAAGGTGGTAGACTGTGCTATTCTATATTTGTGCTATTTTAATCCTTTTTCTTGTGTCTATCAAATAAGGAGAAGATTTCGTAGCTCTAGGCCTGGGAGTAAACACTCGATTGGGTAGACCAGGGATATGCTCTTCATAGACCAGGCCCTGCAGACGCTGCTGAATGCCTCTCTGAGGCCCTGCATGGGCTCCAGCCATGACTGGAGTGCCTGCCGTTTCCAGGAGTCTGACTAGGTGCAACCGAATGTTGTGGGTGCAGTGAGATGAAACCAGAAAAAGCATCTCTCTGCCCTAAGACTATGTCTTTGGTCTAGACTTCCACATGTGCTTGACCAACAGTTTCATCCGTTCTGACAGCCATAGACTTTTGTTTTCCTTTGGTTAAAAAAGTAGTCGAGGGGCTTCCCTGGTGGCGCAGTGGTTGAGAGTCTGCCTGCCAATGCAGGGGACACGGGTTCGAGCCCTGGTCTGGGAAGATCCCACGTGCTGCGGAGCAACTGGGCCTGTGAGCCACAACTGCTGAGCCTGCGCGTCTGGAGCTTGTGCTCCGCAGCGAGAGAGGCCGCGACGGTGAGAGGCCCGCGCACCGCGATGAGGAGTGGCCCCTGCTTGCCGCAACTAGAGAAAGCCCTTGCACAGAAACGAAGACCCAACACAGCCAAAAATAAATATAAATTAAAAAAAAAAAAAAAAAAAAAGTAGTCGATGTCCATTGTAGGAAATTTGGAAGACACAGAAGAGGATGAAGAAGAAATAAAAATCACCCAGTATCCAAAACTCAGAAGACCATTGCTACTGTTCTGGAATTCAGAGGTGGGTTGCAAACTCAAGACCCCTGGGCTATTTTCATCCTGCACTTGTCTGCTGGTTCAGTGTTTGAACACTGTGTTACCTGCCTTTAGGGGGAGCATGTCTGGTTCACCACAGGCCCCACAGCCCTTGTCATGTATTTCTCCTGCCATACCTGCCTGTTCCCTGAAGACATTTGAATTTACAACCCAGGGCTCTCTTATCTAGAAATATTGTCTTAAAAAACAAAATTGGGATATCTGGGTATATACAACTTTACGTCCTGCTTCCTTTCCCTAAATATTTTATTGTGAGCATTATCTCCTGCCGTTAATTGTGAAGAACACGATAATAATTATACTGCAAGGGTACATTATATAAAATACCATAATTTGTATAACCCTTCTCCTATTGTTGGGTATATAGATTATTTTAAGTTTTTTTGCTGCCACAAATTACACCAGGATAGATGTCCTTGCTCATAACTCCTTGACTATATGTCTTATTTTCTTAGAATAGATTCATAGGAGTGGAATTGCAAGCTTTCTAAAGACTTTGACACATGTTGCCAAATTCCACTTTGTACCAGGTTACCCTACAGGTAGACTATGAAAGCATCTCCCATAACTGTGTCATCGGGAATGCGTGCCAAGGCCTTGGCAAGCACCAGACACGTTAGTGCCCAGGAAATGTTAGTTATTAGTTTCACTACCAGTATTGAACATTATTTGAAAAAACCTTAGCCTAGCTAAGGTAGGCCAAATTTATCTCATGTAAGTTTACATTCATCACTGAGTGAGCTTGAACTTTTTTTCCCCCTAAATTTTATTAGCCATCTGTATTTCTTCTTCTGTGAAATTGTCTGCTGTGCCTCTTCCCCAACTTTTCTATTAGGTATTTGTGTTTTTCTTATTGATTTGTAAGAGCTTTCCATGTATTACCTCTCTGGCCCATTTGCTTCGAATCTCTCACTGGTACAGTTCAAACATCTGGCTCCTACTCCCACTTTTGCAAACCACTTAGAATGTGAAAAAAAAGGACCAAAGAGAGACGACTGAGGGAATAATTGGGGGAAGATAAGGAGTCCTGGTATAATAGAAAATTGGGACAAAATCTCAGGATCATGGAAGATGTCTTCTGGGTGCAGGTGGTGGATTAGATGAGCCTCCTGGGTCCAGGAACGTCTGATGCATAGGGAACCTCACCTTTCAAATAACAGTCTACAGTTCACTGAGGACTGCTGGGGAGATGGCAGGAGAGAAACTAACAGGAGTTGAGTGCCCACTATAGTCAAGTCCTGGTCAGAATATTATTTCCTTTAGTTACTATAGCAATGCAGTGAGGTAGATATCATTATCCTTATTTTAAGACAAGGGAACTGTAACCCAGGCTGGCTACTTGACCACCCAAGACTCCACCACTGGGAGGAAGAAGAGCTGGAATTAGAAGTGAGGTCTGCCCTTCCCGACCGAAGGCGTTAGATCACTGGGGGCCCGTGGACATCTAGTTGCTAGAGATTCACATATGCTCTAATCGCCCCTAACTTCAAGCCATCCAAATACATGTTCTATATTTGCGTGTGTCCACCACAGTATAGATCTTATTTTTAAATAAAGGCTCCTGTGTTCATTGGGTGGCGAGGAAGTGTGATGCTCGGTGGCTTCCCCAAGGGGAAGAACAGGTCCTTGGCAAGGTGAGCTGCCAAGTATCCCTTTCCTTGAATCCCAAGGGGGGTCCTTAGGACCTGTTCTTCCTTTCCTTCTGCCACCGCAGGAGAGGACAACGTGGTTAGCGGAGCAGCGTGGCTTAGGCCTTGGGATGAACGCTCAAGATTGAAAGAGGAGGTATCCGCCAACCAGGGTTTTGAAATAAAGCATATATTCACTTCGATGTTATTTCTTACATGGTAAGATCTTGATGCCTTGGATCAGAGGGGAGAAGATTTCCGTGGGAGGTGAGTCGTCTGCCATCCACAGACCTCCCTATCCTTCCCTCCTGGGAAGTGGGCGGGAACTGTGGCCAGGTGAGACATCCCCGGGCTGCAGACTGCCTCTCCACCCCCCCACCCCGTCCCCCAGCACCTCCCACCCCCCACCCACATACCCTCTCCAGAAGCCTAACGGCGGGTACCCACTCAAAACCATGCACAGTCTCACTTATGGAGTAATGGCAGAGAAAATTAAAACTCCTCCCTGCCCTGCCTTTTCCCACCAGCCTCCCTTGGAGAAGGAAATTGGATCCAATAGTTTGCTTTTAAAGCCTTTTAAGTGTTTCACTGTAAGGTACACACTCTTCACATAAAAACGCAAGTGTCTAAAAACCACACGGAATTCACCAGGTTACAGCACAAGTCAGTCTCTCTGAGGCCTGAGATGCACGAGCTGCAGGTCCTTACCTACTCCCCTGAGGGCTGGCGCCTTCCCCGGCAGCTGCAGTTTCTGTCTGCTTCTGTCCCCAGACGCTCTCGGGCTCTGCATTTCTGGGCTGACTGTCAGGTTTGGCCTCCTCTTCCTTGATAAAATCTGTGATGCCTGGGCTGCTGAAAGATGCAAAATCTTTTCAATAATTTTTACAGGAAAACATCCTCTGTAGAAAGAATTCTCAGAGGGTGGGGAAGGCTTTTAAGGGAATAGACCCAGGAGGTCAGGGAAGAGCTGGATTTGAAATCTGGTTCTGTGACCTTGTAGCCATGTGGGCTTGGACAAATCACTTCTGGAAGCCTCAGTTTCCCCACCTGTGACATGGGAATAATAGTACCTACTTCACAAGGCTTTTATCACCATTAATGAGCACCCCTGACACCTGCAATGTGGAGTCTGTAGGGGGTGCTTCCTTTGGCTAAGAAGTTTCTAGCTTCCAATTCTTAGATGTTGGGATGGGCCTGTTGGTAAAACTGTCAAGAGCCTTTTACATTTGGGACACACAAGCCCTGCTCCCCACGTGTTCATCCAAGTTTGAATCACAGCCTACTTTACACCTGCATATTCATATCCTCAGGTTGTTTTTTAGCAGCTAATCTGGCCTTCCAGAAAGGTTCCAAGCATCTGGGGACCATATACCCTTTCTCTTGCCTATGTGCTACCCACCACTGGGCTGGGATGATACACTCACAGGAAGATAGTAGCTGGAGCGCCAACTTGGATTGAGTTCCCAATGTTTTTTTTTAAGGTTCACATTTTGAATTAGGTTGCTAATTAGTATGAATAATCTCAAGTTTCTTCCTCACATGTATTAAGTGTCAGTGCACGTGAGTTTAGGGAAAGAGTTATTTTCCATGCATCTGTACAAGTTCTCGAGTTCACAGGCAGTTAAATTGTGAATATCTAGATTAAATGCTTCCAAGAGAATTTGCTGGCTCATCCCCTTTTGGACAGTTCAGAAATTTCACAAATGGCCGTAGCCAGCAGGCAATGGGGGTAAAGCTGGGAAGGGTCCCTGAGTCGTGTGCAAGAGAACAGCCTTTCTTGGCACATGAAGACAACTGAATTTATGTTCCATGGTGTAAGCTGTGGTTGGGTGAATAGTTTTCATCCATATTCAAGAAAGGAATGAAAGCTCTCCTTGGCAGCCCGTGAAACCTCGTTTTAAACAGTGATTAGGTACTACCTACTTTCCCTGACAGGCCCTGGTAGGGGAAAGCAGTGGGTTCTGTGCTCTAAGACAGAGAAGATCATGTTCCACAGGGAACTTACTAAAAGGGGGAGCTGCCGGTGGTGTGGGTTCCAGCTTAGGGCATGTCGGTGGAGCCCAGAGAGGTCGTGGGCATGACCAGAAAGGAGAGAAGAGAATCCTCCAGGAAATGAGATGGTGTAGGGTCGCGATTAGACAGGATCTCACTGACCAAGTGTGGGGAGAGAGGAGGAGGGCGAGAGAGAGGGATCAAGGGCTTTACACTAAGGGACCAGGCACGGGGGAAAGTGGGGAGGCACTTAGCCCCAGGAGCTGTGTTCCTCTGGTCCACAGGCTTCTCCCCATCACCTGAGGCCTCATTCCCGTCCAGCGCTCAGAAGTCAACAACTGCCTTCTGCCTAGCACCTGGCTGACCGGGGAGAAAGCAGCAGGGTTATTACTGAGGAGGAAACAGGGAGGATCAGGGAAGGGCCAGGCTTGGGGCACAGGCCAAGTCCAGTGCGTGCTCAGGACCTGGCTCAAAGGTCCTCGTCCCAAGGATTTTACTCTGATTCCCAGCAGGATATTCAAATTTCCTTCACAGCCCAGGCAGCAGAACTTCACACTGCCTGCAGCCCCCTACTACCCCCGCTCCACACCTGCACACCCTTGGGGGAGTGATCCTCCCTCCCAGAGGGGCTTTCTTCTTCAGCCTGCACTAGCTTGTGCCAGCCGGCAAGTCCCTGGAGGTCTGTTTCCAGTTTTAGGAGCCTGCTTTGGCCAGAACGTTCAGGGTCCTTAGGGCCTTTAGCATTTAAATATTCCACAATTGCCTCAGGTGTGTGTCTTTTCTCTCCAGCTAGACTGTAAGCTCCTTAAGGTGAGGACCCTGTCTTAGCCAGCCTGGGTGTTGCCTCAAATTCTACTGCAGGGCAAATAATAATCGCCTAGCATGATTTGCAGGCCTTGAGAAGATGTATTCAGCTGAAACTATGGGGAAATTCCAAAAGTAGAACCATTTTTTTTTTTCTTGTGCTGAACACCCAGGATGACTTAAGATAACAGGTTAGTCTGTTTTCTTGTTCAAAAAAAGTACTTTCTTCAAAGCGTCAGATCTCTTAAATGATTTCCAAAATGATTTCCATAACCCTGTCTCCTCTAATTGAGTTCTCAGCAAACTAAAGTAATAAAGCTGAAACACTAGAGGCTGTTTGACCAGGTCTGGCAGTGAAGAAAACACTGCTGGTCCTGTAAGTAGAATCCTCTGACTTTGGGCAATTTGAATCTCAGTATCTGCAACTGTAAAATGGGAATATTCCTATCTTGTAGAGTTATTGTGAAGATTAGCAATAATGTATGTAAATGCTCTAACTCAGTGTCTGGTGCTTATTAGCTGCTAAAAATGGTAACTGCTGATTCCACCATAAATAGTGATACTACTACTACTAATAATAATTGGGAATCTGAAGTCACTCCCCTGAGAGAACTGAATTTGACCAGAAATTTATTATTATGCAGGCTTTATAGGTTGAGAATAACTTATTCAGCAGCCTTTATTTCTGTGTTATTCTTGCTGACTCTCTTCCTTAATCCTGTTGTAAAATCCAAAAGGCAAACAGCAACTTGTTTTTTATTATAATTTGTTCAACAAATACCCGTGTGCCTTGGCTATGTAATAATCCAAGGGTTCACAGAGATGAGTAAGACATTTTGGCCTAAAGATTATAATCTAATTTGGCTGCACCACTGACTTCTTCCCTGTGATACGCTTTAGGTTCAGTGGAAAGCAAACTCCTGGGAATTATTCCTTCTTCTCCATCTGCAACTGAAGTTACGAATGAGGTGACCTAAGCTGCCTAGTTTGTATGTCCATGAATTCCGGTTCCTAATCACCTTACCCGCATCCAAAGTGAACCAAACCTCAGACCTTTGGGGCCTTTCTAAGATGGTCCTCACCATGGCATGTTACATATATTAATCTTCAGGAAGACCAAGTTATATTTACACTGAAAGGTGAAATGTAACTTCCTCTCCAGGTAGGAGGACAGACGCTTTGCCTTACAGAGAACGGAGGGGGTTGTGTTCAGGAGTTTCATTGCCAGCCAACCTACCATCCTGAAGTTTGTAGGTGAATTTGGGGAAGACTGTGGCTTGCTTTGGGCACCATGAAGCCCACACCTTCTAGTATCTGGGCAAAGGGATACCTCCAGTAGCAAAGAAACCAAACGGCTGTTTACATAGAAGGTGTCTGCCTCAGTTCTCTCTTTTTTTAAATAAGTTTATTTTATTTATTTATTTATTTTTGGCTGCGTTGGGTCTTCGTTGCTGCACGCGGGCTTTCTCTAGTTGCGGCAAGCGGGGGCTATTTTTCGTTGCGGTGCGTGGGCTTCTCATTGCAGTGGCTTCTCTTGCTGTGGAGCACGGGCTCTAGGTGCGTGGGCTTCAGTAGTTGTAGCACACGGGCTCAGTAGTTGTGGCTCATGGGCTCTAGAGCGCAGGCTCAGTAGTTGTGGCGCACGGGCTTAGTTGCTCCGCGGCATGTGGGATCTTCCCGGACCAGGCCTCGAATCCGTGTCCCCTGCATTGGCTGGCGGATTCTTTTTTTTTTAAACATCTTTATTGGAGTATAATTGCTTTACAGTGGTGTGTTAGTTTCTGCCTTATGACGAAGTGAGTCAGTTTTATGTATACGTATATCCCCATATCTCCTCCCTCTTACGTCTCCCTCCCACCCTCCCTATCTCACCCCGCTAGGTGGTCACAAAGCACCGAGCTGATCTCCCTGTGCTATGCGGCTGCTTCCCACTAGCTATCTATTTTACATTTGGTAGGATACATAAGTCCATACCACTCTCTCACTCCGTCCCAGCTTACCCTTCCCCCTCCCTGTGTGGCAGGCAGATTCTTAACCACTGCACCACCAGGGTAGTCCTGCCTCAGTTCTCTTGACAGTGCTGGGACACTAATTGTTGACTGAATAGTTCTTAATTTGACCAGGAAAGGGAGAAAAAGGTAGAAACCTTATATTTATACAAGACTCTGATGACTGAGAACTGAGTCCCTTTAACGGTCCACGTTAACTCTATGCACCTGATAATTGTTCCGCCCCTCCCATCACCTGCCGTACACAGACACGGTTCTGGATAGACGAAGTTTGCAAAGAAAGGTGAAGAGAAAAAGACAATTCCTGAACCTTTACCGTCCCCCACACTATCTTCACTTCGATGCCCGGTGCCCAGGAGGTGCCAAGACTCTGCCTGAGATGCCTTTTGAAAAGATTTATTGCTTTTTTTAGATTGTGGGAAGAATTACAGCTTAATCGCAAGAGCTGCTGTTGCCTTGGTGTAATAGGCAGCTTTCGGTACAGTCACAAATAATAGGCCCTGTCTGTTTGCCAGTCTGAGCCTGCTGGAAACGAGTGTTGTCTCACATCCCCAGAGGAGATCTTAATTAAAGCTTAATTATGCACCATAAATATGTTTTATTTTGGGCCCCAGGAGGTGGGATTTTTGATTTGGGGAGGCGTAGGGCCTAATAAGGAGTCAGGAAAGAAGCCGTAAGCAGCGACTGAGCCCTTTAATTTGTCCCTCCTCGGTGTGGTCCTGAACCAGCAATCAGATCCAGCGTGGGCTTCCCCCAGAGGCCTGTCCCTGGTGTCACCCTCTCGGGGCCGGCTCGGCGGGCATAGTCACACCGCCAAGGCTACGATCGGACCCGGAGCAGTCTGATTGGTTTCCGGTGGTTAACCATCCAAACTGCGCCAGACGCGGGAGTGAAGAAATCAGATGAGTCTCGAGAGAGGACGGGATTTTATTGGTCGCTCACTCCTTTAAGTGCTAGAAGAAGGCCGGGTGAAGTGGCAGCACCTGTCTTGGTCTTCCTGTTCCCCCCGCACGTCACACCTCCTGCCGTGGGTCACAGCGCTGCCCTCCGGAAGCTTACCGTCCCCCCGTCCCCACTCCCTGACCCCACTGTGCTGCGTCCTTCGCCGAGGGCGACTTACCACACGAGGTAAATTCTCCCAGGCCTTCGGGGGCTCGGCAGGCACAGCACCGGGGTCTCGGCCGGGCTGGGGCAGGAGATGGGGAAGTAGCACAGGGCCGCCGGCGACTCGGGCGCGGGGCCCGGGGAGGAGGGAGAGGAGGCCGGAGGGAGAGGCGGGGAGGAGTCCTGGGCCGCTGGGGAGGCGGGCGGCAGTAAGGGCAGCAGCAGGCTGCAGAAGTTGGTATTGGGCTGCAGGACGGGGGAGAAAGCAAAGACGCAGCAGTAAGGGGAGTACTCAACACAGAACAGGGGGCGCTCGCTGCTGTCACCTGCACAAAAGAAAAAGAGCCGTCAGGAGGCAGCCCTCACGGGGGGAAAGGAAGGACACTTGAAAAAGGCTGTGAATGAATCTAAACACAAACATCGTTCTTCGGGGGCTGGGGGGTGGTGTCTCAAGGTGGCCTGGGGGCAGCCGGCCTGGCTCCTGCCCAGGAGGTACCGGGCTTGGAGCTCAGAGTCACCGAAGAGTTAACCAGGGCAATGGCATCACCATCACACCCTTCTCCAGCCGATGGTCTCCGGCGTCCCTGACAGATGCAGGAAAGTTCTTTCCCACTAAGTTCCCATGTGGAAGCTCGTGGGCCCTTCTCCTCTCCCACAGCCGGTCTAATTAACTATTCTGGCAGCAACATATGGTGGCCCGCGGGGTCTCACTTAGGTAAGGCTCTCTCCCCCGACCTTCCAGCTGCCCCGGGTTGGGAGGTTGTGGTCATGCCCTAATCTGGCCTTTCTGCTGCAGAGGGGAAGCTTGGGGAAAGAGAAAGAAGCAGAGAGATCCTGGTGGGCTCACGGGAAGGGAGAGAGCACAAACGGGGAGAAGCAGGTGGACGGGGGAGGTGTCCAAGTGAAGTTAATGATTTGTTCGCTAACCTCACACTCCATCTGCCATCCTTGCTGGACGCAGAATATGGGCACGCGATGGAGTCACGATCCAGAGAGACCCCTCAAGCATGACAGATCTCTCAACCCTGCCACTAGCCAAGCCGGGTCACCTTGGATCAACGGCTTACCTCCTCAAAACCTGTGTTCTCTAGCCCTGCTCCTCCCAGGGTGGTCCTGAGACCAGCAGCATATGGCTGGCACCTGGCAGCTTCTTAGAAATGCAGCCTTGCTACCCACTCAAACCTACCGCGTCAGAACCCGCAGTTGATTGAGGTCCCCAGGTATTTCTCAAGAACTTCTGAAGTTTGAGAAGCAAGGCTATGAGGCCCAAACCTCTGTGATGAGAATCTCCTGTAGAGCTTGTGAAAACCCAGCTTTGCAGGCCCCTTCCTTGGAGAGTCTGATGCTCTGGGTCACGACGGGACCCAGGTGTGTGTGTTTCATTAAGGACCTCCCTGGCGATTCTTATCAGGGAAGCTGGGGAAATGGTGCGGCTGAACTCAGTTCCTATGCTAAGATGCCATCGTTATAACCATCCGGTTGAAAACCATTACCTATAATGGAGGGCTCTTGGTCCTTACTTACTTGAATCCGCTGTAGGAGCTGACACTCTAACCCACTCATTTCCAAAGGCCTCCCTTGGCTCCTGGAGTGGCTCCTACTTCTCGGATCATTTCTCTGTAGTTGTCTTCTCCCTTCCTTCCTCAGATGTTTGTATTTCCCGAGGTTCCTTCCTCATCTCTCGTTACCCTGTCCACTCTCGCAGGGGAGACGTTCCTGTCGTTTCAGCCACCTCTTACTCACTCGAGGCCCTTGGCTTCCTTCTGGTGGCCAAGAGTTCTCTGCTGAGCAGCAGACCTGGGTACCCAGGTGCTTCCTGGCATCTCCTCCTGGCCCATCCTGGCTGTTCCTTCACAGACAACGGCGACAGGATGGGCCCCACCTTCTTCTTGCTTTCTCAGCCTTGCAAAGGCAACCGCCATTGGCCTAGTTTTCTGGGCCAGACCTCCAAGATCTCTCTGATTCCTCCTTTTTCCCTCTCCCCATCCCCGACGCTCACCAAGTTGTGCCAGGCTTACGTCCTTAAACATCCCTCCAGCCCAGGCCCTCTCCCTCTGCTTTTGCTTCAGGTCAAGCCCTTCTCATTTCTCTCCGGGTCCACAGCAGCTTGCAGCGCGGCCTCTGTCTGCCCTCACCCTCCCAGCCAGCCCCCTTTCATGAACACAGTCAGCTTTTTTTTTTTTTAATTTAATTAATTAATTAATTTATTTATTTATGGCTGTGTTGGGTCTTCGTTTCTGTGCGAGGGCTTTCTCCAGTTGCGGCAAGTGGGGGCCACTCTTCATCGCGGTGCGTGGGCCTTTCACTATCGTGGCCTCTCTTGTTGCGGAGCACAGGCTCCAGACGCACAGGCTCAGCAATTGTGGCTCACGGGCCTAGTTGCTCCGTGGCATGTGGGATCTTCCCGGACCAGGGCTCGAACCCGTGTCCCCTGCATTGGCAGGCAGATTCTCAACCACTGCGCCACCAGGGAAGCCCCACAGTCAGCTTTTAACAATGCCGATCTGATGCTCCATCGTCTCCAGCATGACGTTCAAGGCCCTCGGTGGCCTGGTCCTTGCCTACACGTAGGGCGTCAACTTTACGCTTCCTAGCTTGTAGCCTGACCCTAAACCAGCGCTTCTCAAACTCAAATGTGCACACAAATCTCCCAGGGACCCTGTTAAATGCAGGTTCTGGGTCAGTAAGGCTGGGCTGGGATTCATGCATTTTTAACAAGCTCTCCCGTGATGCCTCTGCTCGTAGTCTGGGGATACTCTGAGGCCCTAGACTCTTTGTAGTTCCTCCATGTCTGTCTGTCTGTCATCTCTCTCTTCCCCCTCTTCCTTGCTCTCTCTCTCCCCCGTGCCTTCGCACCCTCAGTACCTCCTGCTGGGTGCACCTTTCTCACCTTCCTCCCCGGGCCCTGGCTCAATCCCCTCCTTCAGGATTTTCACCCCGCTGGCCCCTCCCCTCACATCCTTAGAACTTACCTTGGCCGGGGCGTGTTGGTGTCCTGCCCTCCCACTAGGCTGTGAGCCCCTGGAGGGCAGGTCCTGTGTGTTTGATTTTTGTATCTCCAGTACCCATGCGGTGCCTGGCAGGTAGGCAGGCAGTAAATGAGTATCGAAGTGCTGAATGAATGGGTGATGGATGGGAAAACCCCCGTGCCACACACTCTGAGATGGTGGGGGCAGTTGAATGTACCTATGCTAACATCCCATAGGTACTGGGGGTACAGATGGATGACTTCATTGGTAATCAAAGAGGTCAATTTTTTAATAATCAAGTTATGACCTCTCACATCTCAAACTAAAATTTCTTTGGTTGAGCTATTCTCTTATAAAGGTGCTAACCCGGGAGCAGTCTATGGTGTTGGGAGCAGGCTTCATAAATAGGGGGAGGTTTCGGGATTAACCTTTACCTAAAGCCCAATCATACCCAGGATTTCAGTCCTCCTGTCTACCTGGTGGGGTTGGTAACAACTCCATTTTACTGATGAGGAAACAGAGTTTGGAGAATTCGCCAGTTTACATTTATAGGGCTAGTATGTGGTAGACCAGGAATTTGATCCAGAACTTCAAATTCCGGGCTCTGTGATGCCCCAGGCCCCTCTGTGTTAGGAGCGTTACCATAAATGGACTGAGAATTATGGTTCTCTCTATAAATATGGGAGCATTTGCTTATGTTGGTTGTTTTCTAACTTGGGCAGACAGCTTGGAAAGTTGTTGGATGCCAGTGGACTTGCCTGGAAACCCATCAGTCTTGGCCTTTCAGAGGACATCTTCAACAGAATTTATTTGCCAGGTAAGTTATGAAGATTTGGGATTTGCCCTCAAATTTCCCTTCCAGGCTGCTCTTCAAATGAATAGTTCCCAATCCAAAAGAGACCACAGTTGTCTTAGATGTGTACATTTTAAAATCTGAGTTTACTGCTTTTTCTTAGTTTTACAGTCTCCACCATAAGCCACTATTAGTCTGACTAGGTTTTGCTACTCCCGCAAATCCGAATCTGGTAATGACTAACGCTGAACTCAGTAAGGAGTGAGGAGAATTTCAGAACATTTGGCTTTGTTTTAAAGGGCAAGATTTTGGAAGCAGGCTCACCAGACACCATCCAGATCCATTTTCCTGGCATATAACTAGTAGGACTCTGCCCGGGCCCCAGGTGAGAGGAGAGGGCAGGAGAGGGCACTTACTTCCTATGAGCCTGGCACGGGGGTCAAGAGTGACTTAGGACTCCAGGTGCCAGACCCCCACAGCACAATGGCCTTTGGATGCCTCTGCGTGTCCTGGAAAGGAGAGGTGGCTCCTTCCCAAGCCGGGACGGGGCTGGGAGGGGTTTTGGGAACAGGCGGGAGTCCAGGAGCCGGTGGCCGCCATAGCTCCCTGCACTCACTGGGCCTGCTGTCAGCTCTGCTTCCGCCTGATTCATACAAGTCGATGGGAGGCAGCAGATCCTGCATACGGACTGGGCCTTCGGTAAAGGTTAATCCCCACGCCTCCCTCTGCTTGAAAGAAGACTATGTAACTCGGCCAGGCTTATTTCTCACCCTGTGTCAGTGTTCACCTTGATCATGAAATAGGATTTCTGAATCAATTGCACATCAGACCCAGCTGGGTCTTGACTCACTGCCTGAGTTTTCCATGTCTTTTTGGAGGGGAAGCAAATCTCTCGCTTGGTGAATGCTTTCGGATTGTTCATCTTTTTCCATTTGGTGTTTTGCTGTGGAAATTCAGGGCATAGTAAAAGTGTCTGTACCTGCGTTTGTGTTAGGAGTTTAAAAATATAACCCTGATTTTCGGTAAAGGAAAAAAGATTGGGGTGGGAGGTGGGGAGGAGGTAACGTGACGACAAAGAAAACAAAGTTCTCTGGTCCATTCTCCCTACTGAATACAGCTGCCCTGTACCCGATACCTTAAGGCTATCACGTATGAGCTATGGTGTCGGGGGCCGTTCTAATGGCTGAGCGTATGTTTTATCATCGAATCCACACAGCCATCCCAGCAGGTAGGATCTGTGCTGACTCCCAGGCTCTGCCATTTTACAGATGAGGACACTGAGACACAAAGTAGTTACTTGCTCAAAGGGACAGAGCAAATGAGAAACGGGGCTCAGATGCTAATCCAAGCATTTTGACGCTAAAGCACTTGCCCAAAACTGCACGGAGAGAGATAACAAGGAGAATCACAAGCCAACTCATTTAGAAATAGTTCCATGGAATGTATGAATTAATTTAAAATGTGTGAATTCCTTCTAACAGAGTGCGAAGTACAATGAAAATCTGATGCCTTCTCAGTTATAAATCTATTAGTAGAGGGCACTGATGGCTCCTCCACTGTATTGATAAATAGCTGTTTTAGGCGTTCCAGATAATAATTCACATATAAGGATTATCATGGATTATCATTACATAGATTTGCATGTAAGTCAAGCCACATTCCCCAGCTGTATTATTTTATTCAGGAAAAGTCTGGCGTAACACAGTATGGAAGGTTAGCCTATTAGGCAGATGTTGCAAAGGGATTTCACTGTCTTAATGCTTCAGTTTTGCACAGAACTCAGGTCTGACATGGGAAGAAGTTTTGGTGACTTACTGCCAACTTTGGGTGACCCCCCCCCCAAAATGCTTTAGAAAAGTATTTCCCTACAGAGGTGAAGGAAAGCGGGAACCTATGAATTTACCCAGTGAATTGGATCAACGTGTCCAGATAATTCAGCTCCCCAAGCCTCTTTTTCTATAATAGTAGCGTATTTATCTGAATTTTCTGAGTTGTCACCACCACTGGACTCAACTTTGCCTGAATAGACTCAGCTTAAATTCTTGCCATGTCCCTGGTCTGTCATTTCGCTGTGCTGATGAAGGAACTCTGAGGGTGAGACTACACATGTAAAACGAATGGATCTTAACACACCAAGGCTTTGCTTTTAGCTCACATGATCAAACCAATTTGCTATAGAACTGAGTCGGCTTCTGTAGTAACTGACATCAGTCAGCAGGGCTGTTAACGCTTGCTGGATGGCCAGGCCACAGTCCAGCTCATGGCTGCATGGGGCTTGGACACGGTCTAGAGCTATAATATGGTGATAAAGCTGGTGTTTTAAAATTTATTTATTTTATTATTATCATTATTTTTAAGCTGGTGGGTTTTTTTTCTTTTAAATTAATTAATTAATTAATTTATTTATTTTTGGCTGTGTTGGGTCTTCGTTTCTGTGCGAGGGCTTTCTCCAGTTGCGGCAAGCGGGGGCCACTCTTCATCGCAGTGTGCGGGCCTCTCACTATTGCGGCCTCTCTTGTTGCAGAGCACAGGCTCCAGACGCGCAGGCTCAGTAGTTGTGGCTCACGGGCCTAGTTGCTCCGCGGCATGTGGGATCGTCCCAGACCAGGGCTCGAACCTGTGTTCCCTGCATTGGCAGGCAGATTCTCAACCACTGCGCCACCAGGGAAGCCCAAGCTGGTGGTTTTTAAAGGTTTACTACAAGTAACATCTCTTATGTGGTGAAATAGATATCTTTCTGCCAACTTGGCTCTCTTGCCTAACCTTGGTGCTTTCTAGTCTAGTAATTCTTCGAATTTGAGGTTTTATAGAAAGTAAAGTGAATTAATTCTCCCTTTCTGTCAGTGTTGTAAGTTCCATGTGGAGTCCGCTCAGTCGGAAGAACATCTCTATTAATCAGACAAACTAAAATCATGGCGTGGGCCTAAGCTGTCCATTAGAATGATTTATCTCTACAGAGGACAAAGCACATCATGCAAACAGCTACCTAGTTTTAGCAAGAAGGCTAAAAATTATATCGAGTGACTGGAGTTGCCTTACTTAAATTTAATTTTTTCTATTAAAGACATCCTCAATTTGATACATGACAACATGGATTTTGAAATATTTGGAGAATGATCTTATCTGCCCTCTTTCATTCTTAAACAGCTGAATTAAAGACCTAATTCCTACTAAAAGGCTTCAAAATGAGGAGTTGTTAATGACGATGATACTTTCCCCTGATTAAATAAGGAAAAAGAGTTGGGGCTTTGCCTGAACGGACATCATTTCAGAAGTCAATTTTTCTTTAAACTTCATTAAAGCTATAAAATGTGGGTGGTTAATCTAAGTGAGAGCTGCCATTGTCTAAAAATGCATTAAGACTTAACCAGACGGACGGGTGGTTGCACGACAGGAGCTATTTAGGATTAGAAAGTCATTGTGATTTGGGTTTAGACGAATTGCATGCTATTTACGAATTCTTCGGCAGTTAATGTGGATCGTTTCCATTCCACCGCAAGCAGAAGGCAGACCTTTCTGCCTAGTTATCCCAACTTCCACGTCAGTTCCCAGAGGAATCAAGTTAGTCCTACAGATGCTGGCTTTGATGGGGATGAGCCTGAGGGACTCTAAACTTTCAGTTGCATTTACCCCTTTCTGGATACTATTAAGTTTCTCCTGCCTTAAGCAGAGGACCGGTCTTTGCTTCAAAGGCAGCTAAAGAGTGAATTATTTACCAAATTGCACAAAGGGGAAGATTTATCAAGCCCCCTTTTTTTTCCCAGAGAGGACAACCCCAGAACTGGAGGACTTTATTACCCTCTTTCTCAGCAGTAAATTATGCCATTCAGCTGCTTTTGAAAGCTTCCCTTCATGCTCTGGATTGAGTCATAAAATTTGATACCTGGGGCCAAATGCCTTTATCCCTCCCAGAAGGGTGAAGAAGATGAAAAGGCAGCCATTCTGGGCCAGTGCCACACAAAGCCAATGACTGGGCAGAAAATGTGGGCAGTGGAGACAGTTACTCTTCATAATTCACACCTCCTTGACCTGATGTTCTACTCCAAAATGGATTTTATCATTTGCCTAAGATCATCAGACCCTGCAAAATCTGAACTGGCCACTTGGAAAACACTAGGTGTAATCGGGACCACGAATTTGATTGCTGTCCTTACCTCTGATGCCGGGATTTTAGATCTTGTGAATTTCAATAAACCCGCCACTCACCTGGAGAGGGTTTGCTGGGGCCCGCTTTCTCTGATTTCTTTGGAGCCATGGTACTTTTATGTTTCTGCTTGACTGATGTTTGGTCAATGGCTGGAAGTCTGGAATCACTCTTACACGCAGAACTCTTGGCAGATAATCTTGGTTCGGCTAGAGCTTCCTCCTCACCAGAACTCTACCGAAAATGAAAGGTGTCTGAGTATCTGTGGTCAATAGGATATCTTTGCTGGGCAGAGGAAACAGAGACAAGCCAAATGCAGCAACCCCTCAACAAAGACACTGGAGCACCCTGCCAGCTCAATGTGCCCTTTCACCAGTCAGATTTTCATGGACTGGGTGTATCAATTTAGAAATAATAGCAAAGTTAATGAGTCTATTTTGTAGAACATTATGAAAAGAATGAATTCCTGACCCTTAAGTAATTGGATGACCAATAAACAGCTCACGTTAAGAGCTACATATGAAAACAGGAGAAACCATCCGTGCATTTAAACTTCTTGCTATTTGTTATTTGAACTACTTTGGGGGTGGGTGAGGAAAAATGTTCCTTATGTTAATCATATACTTGACAATGAAAAGGAAATTTAGATAAGTGTGTTGGGACTGAATCAATGAGACCTCAGTTTAATACTCTGAATTATTGGGTGCAACATAAGACAGATTAATCTTTTTAAAAGGCCCCTACTTGTCAGTCTTCTATAAAGGAGTCAGTATAAATCTATGCACGGACAAATCCTGACTCATGCGGTGTCAGAATATCTCAACACAGCCTTGCAGACGCAATAAAAATTATCCAGGCCTTCAATAGCTTTACACTTTGCCACACTTACACCCACCAAAGGAATGAGTGAAAACAACATAACCAATTAGGAGAAACTTGGTCTTGAAGGGCGATTTAAGTCCTGCCTTAAGGTCTTAGGTCCTGGTGTTAATATGATTTGCTAGGCGATGCACCCAACAAACAAAACCACAGGGTTCCCGCCCCTCCCCCCAGGGGCAGGGTCACTAAATACTCCTGCACTGCACAGTGGTCTATATTGGCAAGTCCTCTGAAGGTGTAGTCCTCTGCGGACACATAGTGCTAAATTAACGTCCTCCACACCTCCCCAGCGGTGGCAGTTTGTATTGATTTTGCTCCCCATTCTCTCTGACAGTTGTGGCATTTTCATTTTAAGCCTCCTGACTCAGGAAAATACTCTGAATAGCTTTGAGTTATTGGGTGCAACGTAAGACAAACTACACTCTCAGAAAAGTCCCCTACCTGTCAGTCTTCTACAAGGATGTCGGTACAAATCTACAGGTGGACAGATCATTATTCTCCAGGATTATAAATCATGTTTGGTCACTTAGAGCCTGGTGACAGCCTTCAAACAAATAATTATTGTTTCTCCCTGCATTTTCAGAAAACAGACCACCCTCAGATAAAGGGACGGGAGAAAGGAAAGGACATAATGAGTTGGTTGTTCTCCCTTTTCCCTTTTGATTCTGGAATTTAACAGAAATCCTTGAAAATGATTCTGAAATGTCAAAGATGAAACATGAGGTCATTTCTGAACATGAGATAGGCTTTCCATTCTCAGAGAAGGAAATGTGGGCAAATTTTAATTCTGGTGCCTAAGATGGTCATAGGGAAGAAGAACATTGGTGAATGTGTGACTGAATTTCTTCCACAAACTGCTCAACACGAACAACTTACATTAGCGAATGGAGAAGCCTGCTCACACATCTGTTTATCAGCCAGTGGAAAGGCAGGAAAGATGCTCTGGGCTAAGACTACCAATATCCATGGTTACAGCATCAGGAGCAGTAATAGTGTCCACTACTGGTGGGTCCGTCCCCTTCACCCTCAGCCAGGACTAGAATTCTTTGCTTACCCCAGGCAGTGGTGAATTGGGAGGAGTTGGTGAAGAGACTCTTTATTGGGTCGGGTGTTAAGCCATGTTTATCCTTCCTTCACCCATTCGTTGTACCTCGAGCTTTAATAGCACCAAAGGTGGAAGAAAACTTGGCCAATTAAACCATGCCTATTACATATGGTATCATGCACCTGCCTTCCAAGTATATCCTTCTCTGGTTCCTGGTTCCATCAACCTTACTTCCAGTTGGGAATCCTATCTATCTATCTATCTATCTATCTATCTATCTATCTATCTATATTTTTGGCTGCATTGGGTCTTCGTTGCTATGCGTGGGCTTTTCTCTAGTTGCAGAGAGCGGGGACTACTCTTCGTTGCGGTGCACAGGCTTCTCATTGCAGTGGCTTCTCGTGTTGTGGAGCACGGGCTCTAGATGCATGGTCTCAGTAGTTGTGGCTCGCGGGCTCTAGAGCGCAGGCTCAGTAGTTGTGGCTCACAGGCTTTGTTGCTCCGCGGCATGTAGGATCTTCCCGGACCAGGGCTCGAACCCGTGTCCCCTGCATTGGCAGGCAGATTCTTAACCACTGCGCCACCAGGGAAGTCCCTGGGAATCACCCTTGAGTCCAGAAATTACAGCTGGAAGTGGGTGTTTTGTCGCTTGGAAACTAAAGCCACAATGGCGAGAACTGTAATACTTAAGAATGTGCTACTGGGTCTTTTCCTGCTTGCTTTGAGTAATCTTAAGCCAATCACTTCAACTTTTTGTGTCTTCATTCGTGTCCTGTCATGTATTCAGCCATCCTCTCTCATGAAAGCCCATTATATTATCCAAGGAAGATGCTCCTTGGGTGAAAGAAGTTGAAGTAACTCATTCGGGCACTAAAATGTAGTATTTAAGACTCCGGAGCCCAGCTTCCTGGGAGTGAATCCTGGCTCTTTCATGTAGTGACTGTGTGACATAGGATTAGTTTTAGTTCATCTCTTTGCCTCTCAGATTTTCTCATCTGTGAACAATAGTGCCTTCTTTTTGGTGGTTCTGTGAGGACGAAATGAGTTAAGATATGTTTATAGCACTAGGAGCAGTGGTGCCAGGCACTGAGAAAGTGCCATGTAAGTGTTGGCTTTTGCAATTAGCCGTTCATGTTCAGCCATTTAAAAAAGTAACCAGCTAACTGCTGAAAACTAACTACCTGCTGTTGAAACCAAAACCATAAACCCCACTGAAAAATTCAAATGGGTTTTCACCTACTTCAAAGAGCAATGGACGGCAAGGTGGGGCAGTCCTATGGTACAAGTTCTCTTTCAGACAGTAAAGTTCTAATGGCAAATATTTAACAACATTTAAAGATTAGCAGACAATAAAAATTTAATTATGTTGATTTTAAGCTGATTTTAAAACTGTCTCCTCCTCTCGCAATTTTGAAGAGTAATTACAATTTTCTTCCCCCATATGTTCCTAAGTTGAAATGTCACATGGAGGTGGAGGCAAGAGCATACTGCTATTCCTTTAGGGGAAGAAAACTAGCTCTGTGTTTCAAAATCAAAGCCTGAAACATTAAAAAAAAAAAAAAAAACGAAACTAAAAAACCCAGACTACATAATACATGTATAGACTTTTTATTTTTTAAAAAATTTATTTATTTTATTTATTTATTTTTGGCTGCGTTGGGTCTTCGTTGCTGCGCGTGGGCTTTTCTCTAGTTGCAGCGAGCGGGGGCTACTCTTCGTTGTGGTGCACAGGCTTCTCATCGCGGTGGCTTCTCTTGTTGTGGAGCACGGGCTCTAGGCGCATGGGCTTCAGTAGTTGTGGCACGTGGGCTCAGTAGTTGTGGCTTGCAGGCTCTAGAGCGCAGGCTCAGTAGTTGTGGCACACGGGCTTAGTTGCTCTGCGGCATGTGGGATCTTCCCGGACCAGGGCTCGAACCCGTGTCCCCTGCATTGGCAGGCAGATTCTTAACCACTGTGCCACCAGGGAAGCCCCATGTGTAGACTTTAAGTTCTCTCTTGGTAATTTGATGAGAGTCCTAATAAAGCCACATTAACTAAAAGAAGTTATTGTCAAAATTAATATTTTTCTGGAGTATTATGATTTTTGTAGTCAACATTTTCCAAAGATCCCCAACTTGCTCTTTTGGCATCATCCACAATAAAGTAGAGATATGACCTTGCTAGAAACTCTCAAAAGTTCAGAGCAAGACTCACGCTAGGAAAAGAAGGGACTTACATTAGGGAATTGGGCACTGAAGTAGCGACTTCGAAACATGATAATGGTTCTAGTTAGACCTCCTGGATGATGGAGACCCAAGGATTGGCAAGTGGGACGCATTTCTTCAGGGATGTGAGAGTGACTAGATTTTTTTTTTTTTTGAAACACAGCTTTCATTAGTATTTAATGCAGTTCTTTCTAATATTTCTGTCTTTGAGTGTATATATAATTAAAACAACACCACCATGGTTATTATATTGGAACTTCTTGGAACTATTTTATTTTTTAATTAATTTATTATTTTTTTGGCTGTGTTGGGTCTTCGTTTCTATGCAAGGGCTTTCTCTAGTTGTGGCAAGCGGGGGCCTCTCACTATCGTGGCCTCTCTTGTTGTGGAGCACAGGCTCCAGACGCACAGGCTCAGTAGTTGTGGCTCACGGGCCCAGTTGCTCCACGGCATGCGGGATCTTGGAACTATTTTAGATGTAGGACACCTCATGGTTTTGGATATGTGGGAGAAAAACTTTTATTCTTATCCTGGGATGGTTTCCGTCTTGTTTTTCCAATTGATTTCTGCTTTCCATGTCACTCAGAACCTAGAGGCCTGGTCAAGTCCTGTGCTGGATCATGAGTGACAGGGCACGTTGTGGGGAGTTTGGACTGGGATTCTTGACCACAATCCTCAATCTTGACTCCTCCTACCCAGTCTCTAGCACTGGTCACCCATTCCAATATTAAAAATGAAAGTAAAATGTCTTCTTTCCTGGATGTTGTACATTGCTCTGGTTTCAGGACTTAATGAAGCTCAGGTTCTTGATGTCTCATGGCAGAAAGAATTCAGTGAGAGGCAAAGTGATAGGTAAGAAGTGGACTTATTTATAGAGAAACACAGTCCACAGACAGAGTGTGGGCCATCTCAGAAGGTGAGAAAAGGCCTAGATTTTTAAACTGGGACCTAACAATGTTGAGTCTGAAATGGCAAGGTGACAATGAGCACAGATGATCCGAAAGGCAAGGAGACAGAAGTAGTCAGGGACAGAAAAGACCAAGTCATTTTCCAGCTCTTGCCTGATGGCTCATTTCCAAGATCTACAGAGCTGGTTCTCAACTGGTATGCCACCTCCCTCCCTCCCACAAGGTGTGCTGATGAGTTCTGATTGACGTGTACAAAACGCATTGTAGCCATGTGTCATGTGATGGAAGGCTGAGCTGAGGGAATCTTATGACATAGTGTAAAGATCAGGACACGACTTGCTCTGAACAGGAAAACAGGCAAAGAGTAGTGTCAGGCTGGCGCCAGAGAAAGACGGTGTGTTTATTACATTTGAGAGAAAACGTTCTCACGAGATCATGAAAGAGAACGATCAAGGCTGTGAACCTCGACACGCAAACAGTAACAACACGGGAAGGGTGACCAAGGAAGTGTGGGTGCAAATGAGTATCTTCAGAGTGCTGTCCCCAAAGTCCACATTCATATTGTGCCTCAAACACAAAAAAATTGCCTTTGGGAATTAAGGGCAGCTTGTATAAATAGCATTCTGGACAGGATGGGAACCTTTATGGATTCAAGAAATATAAAGTTAGCATGTCCTGCCCAGAGTGCTGTTGTATCACAAAGCTGGCTAAACATTCTCTCTTCTAGAAAAAACTAAGGGCAGCAAAGTCCTTCCCACGTTCAGGACAATTTTGAGGTTACCAGGATTGTAAACTTGCACAACAATACAGACTGGATTAGTAATTTGGGGGCGGGGTTTGGACTCAGGTACCACTCACCTGAATCCAACTGCTGCTTAACCCCATTTGTGTCTCCCCACCTGGAGACGTGGCTCCCAGGGGGGGCTGGGCAAGACCAGGTTCAGCAGTAGAAGCTCTTGCTTTCCACTTTGCCACAAGAAGCTTTTGGGAGTTGGCTGGGCTGCCATGTGCATAAATTTCATGGGCAGTTGTCTGTACCGATGAATTCTGTAGAGAACTCCCTCCTACCTGCCACCTTCTCTCTGACTCTCATGCCAGCAAGTTGGAATGACCCAGCCTGAGACGCTGGTCTGAGAGCACCAGTGGCCTCAGTGGTTAAAGTCTTCATACTGTTTGATCACCATTGGGGCTGCTCTCTGAAGGAGAGGCACGTGGGACTTTAGTAGAACTTGCTTCCTGATTACAAGCCATCCCACTAGGGAAGGTCCTCTGGGTGAAACAGAGCTGCAAGCTACTGAAATGGCAAACATGACATGTTTTATGACACTTGCTAGTATTTCTTAAAATGCAAATGAATCCTTCTTGTGCTGCAGAAATCTTGGTTGGTTACATGGGTGGTGACGATACGTTTCCATGCTTTGGGGGACAAGTATGTGTAGTAGTCTCTGAGATGGAGTTCTGTGTGGTGGGCAGTGGGTAAGGAAGTGGCATGTGGCCAGGAAATTGTTGGATGTAAAAAATTTGAGCACTAAGGTGTAGTGCTTAGTAGCACGTTGAGACTGCCCTCCGTTGGGTATTTTTCAGGAGTGGTTTTGCTACAATGTATTTCTCCTTCATTCTTTATTTGAATTCATATTCTCCTTCTAGTTGAGAGGAACATTTGAAGAACATGAAAGACTTGGCCATTAAATGGAGGTCATCCATGAAAATACCTCCTACTCAAAATAATAGGTCATAAAACATGGGAATTAATTGAAAAGCATCATATGCATCTACTGTGTCTTCAACCCCATATAAAGACAAGATACTTGCAGTGGGAGAGACACAATTTATACCGTACTAGCAAAATGCGAAACGAAGTTTAATTAAGTGATAAATTGGGTGGCACCAATTCTAAATTTCAAAGGAACTCACAGCAAAAAAGTGAGAAGTCAAGGGAGGCTTCATGAAGGGGATGGTGTTTTCTAGGATCTCAAGGAGCAGTAGGGACCAGCTTAGGCTGGAGGCAGCATGGGAGCCAAGGTATGGATGGAGTGACACCCACTGCGTGATTCTCAGGCAGCAAGGCACATGGCCAGAGCAGAGGGTATGAGAAGGAGAGGTGAGAGACAAAGTTGGCTGGCAAGCTGGGGTCAGATTGTGGGGGGCTCTGAGAGTCAAGCAAAGGATTGAGAGTTAATGTGATGGAGAATAGGGTCCAACTGAAGGTTTCTGAGAAGAAAAATGCTTAATGTGGTACTTAAGATTAGCTTGTATGTTTCTTTCAGAGGGAGAAAACAAAGCATCTTTTTGTAGTTTCAATGGCTTATTTTTGTAAAGTGTAAGTCTTTTCTTTATTGCAAAAAAAATGCATGTTCATAATGGAAAACTAAAGACAAAGAGAGAAATTTTAAAGCATTCAAAACTCTATTAACCTTGAAATGAAAACTGCAAATAGCTTGGTCTGTGTTCTTTCAGACCACCCCCCCCCCCTTTTTTTTTAAACATTTTTATTGGAGTATAATTGCTTTACAATGTTGTGTTAGTTTCTGCTGTATAACAAATGAGTGTGATGGAGACTACTAGCTTTCCACTGAAATCCCTTCTCAAGTGATAAGGGCTACAGCTGAATGTGGCCGCCCACCTTGAACTGAATGACTCAGTTTCTGCTGCAACTAGGGGCGGCCTCGGAGGAAAGTCTCACCAGTGGAGTGGGAGCACAGCTGATGTGTACAGCCTGCTTCAGAGGTAATCTCTGGCCCTGCTTCTCAGCTGGAAAGTCAACAACTTTGAAAGTCATGTGTTGAAGACAATAGAACCATCATTGGCCTGAATCCCTGTAAGTCCTAGTGGAGGAGAGCTGCCTGCGGATCACCTGGGCCATCACAGGTGCAAGAAATAAATTCTTTCTTGATTGAATCATCATATTTTTGGTCCCTTTGTTATAGCAGCTGACATTACTCTTGCACAGATATATATGCATCTGTGTAAATATTGTTTTTTTAACAAAAATAGAATTGAGCCATACATACATTGTCACTTAACAATACATTGCATCAATAGATACCTTTCTATAATTTTGTCAACCTTATTTTGAAAAATTTCAAATCAATGGAGAATTTGAAAGAATAGTACAAATAACATCCATTACCCTTTACCTTGCCAATTGGCTTTCTCTCCCTCTCCCCCCTCCCTCCCTCCCTCTCTCTAGACTTTATAATACTTTACCCCTAAATACTTCAATATGCATCTCCTATCAAAACGGACATTCTACAAAGCCACAATACCATTATCTTACCCAAGAGAATTTAATAGTTCCATAACATTATCTATTATGTAGAGCATATTCAAATCAAACTGTCCCAAAAATGTCTTTTTAGCTGTGTGTTTTGATCTATGACCCAATCAAGATACACCCATTGCACGCAGTTATTATGTCTCTTTCGTTCTCGGCCCTTTTTGTCTTTTCATGATTTTTACTCTTTGGAAGAGCTCCAGCCTCATAGAAGGTCGTACGTTCTGAATTTGATGGCTTTCTCATAATAAAATTCAGGTTAATCATTTTGGGTTAGAATATTCCATAAGTGGTGTGGTATCCCTCTTTATAATATCACCTCAGTGCCTAACAATGCTGTTTGGTCTCTAGGGTAAGGTGGTGACTGCCAGATTTTTCCACTATAAAAGTACATTTTTCCCTTTTGTAATTAGTCAGAAATCTGTGAGGCGATTCTTTGACACTAAATAACCCTATTCATGATACATTTTACCCAATGATTTAGCATCTTTTGATGTGCTTTGCCTGAATTGATAATTACATCAAGGTAGCAAAATGATGATTTTTCTATTTCTATCCTTTCTTCTACAATTATTAGCTGGCCTTCTTCTCTAAAGAAGAACTTTCCTTTCCTCCCTTCTCATTTGTTTGTTTGCCTCTTTGTTTGTTATCATCATCATTGTGGTTTCAAGGACACATTTTATTCAATTATCTCATCACATTTTTTGAGGCTCAAATCGTCCCAAAATTGGTGAATGGGAGTTCATTCACGTTTGCTCTGACTTGAGTCTCCGAGCACTTCGACGCTTTATGGCAAATATCATAGCCTCACCTTGTACTTTACCTGGCTCAAACCTAGAATCAGCTCTTTTCCCAATAAGCTCTGGTTCCCTGTAGTTTAGAAAGCTACTTAGAAACCAGTATCTTCATGCTGTGTGTGTTCATTGCTCCTAGAGGGACGTTGTTCCTAAGTCCTTTCAATGGAATTAATTAGAAATACATATTTAACACTAATACATATTTAGTGGAAGGCGTTTTCCCTTCCTTTCTTTTGTTTTATATTTGTATCTTTTTTCTCCTATATTTAAAATCTTTATTCCTTAATTATATTAATATATGTATTCATTTGTTTTACTCTGTAATGAACATGAAATAATTTCAGAATCACAGTACAAATGTACTCTAAGAATAAACCCATTAAGTAAACTTTATTCTTTCTTGGCAGTTCTCTTTGTCTTTACAATATATTCCTATTGTATGGCTCTGTCATAATTACTTTTGTTGGTCATTTAGGTTGCTTCCAACTTTTTCTATGATAAATAATGCTACGATGAATATTCTTACATATTTATGCACATCATCAATTATTTCTTTAAGTTCCCAATGTGGGAATTTATATTAGTAGATTAGCATCACAAAGATTTACAATATTTTGTTCCCAAATTGTCCTCCAGAAACACTGTACCAATTTACATTTCCAGAGGTACATGAGAATGCCAGTTTCTACATAACTTTTCCAACTACATATTATCTTTTTAAAAGCGACTTTGTCATTTTGGGGAAAGACTATCATTTTAATCTGTAACTTGTATGTAATTTTAATTTAATTATTATTATTTTTTGGTCATGCCATGTGGCATGCAGGATAGTTCCCCAACCAGTGATCGAACCCGTGCCCGCTGCAGTGTAAGCGTGGAGTCTTAACCACTGGACCGCCAGGGGAGTCCCCTAATTTAATTATTAAGTAGGTTCATTTATTTAGCTCATCTATTTAGAATCTATATTCCACCAATTTCTAAAAAGTGACTTAAAAGTTGAACTGAAGGGCTTCCCTGGTGGTGCAGTGATTGAGAATCTGCCTGCCAATGCAGGGGACACGGGTTCGAGTCCTGGTCTGGGAAGATCCCACATGCCGCGGAGCAACTGGGCCCGTGAGCCACAATTACTGAGCCTGCACGTCTGGAGCCTGTGCTCCGCAATAACAGAGGCCGCGATAGTGAGAGGCCCGTGCACTGCGATGAAGAGTGGCCCCCGCTTGCCACAACTAGAGAAAGCCCTCGCACAGAAACGAAGACCCAACACAGCCATAAAAAAAAAAAAAAAAAAAAAAAAAAATTCAAATTCTCCAGAGAATTCCCCTCTCAATTGCTGTATTAGTTAGGGTAACACTAGCTGCAAAAACAAACCCAAAATAATAAAACAGCTCAAACACAATAGAATTAAAAAAAAAAAAAAAAGTTGAACTGAAAACAGTGTAAAGAAATAGAAAAAGAAAAGGCAAAGCTAATTTATGGTGAAAATACCCAGAACAGTGGTTGCCTCTGAGAGGGACAGAGGCAGGAATTGACTGGAAAGGGTCATGGGGTGATGGAAACGCGAAACATGGTTACATGCATTTATCAAAACTCGTTTAAAAAAATGAATTTTGATACATTTAAATAAAGGAACTGCATGGACAGCCATCAGAAGATAGGGCAGAGGTTTCTTTGCTGGGGGTGTGGGCACAGCTGGGGAAAACCTCCCTGAGGAAGTGACCTGAGCTGAGATCTGAGGCCGGGTGGGAAGGCAGGCCGAGTGCTTCAAGAAAAGGGAACAGCATGTGCAAAGCCTCCTAGCAGGAGGTGGCCTGGCATGAAAGAGGACCCAAAGCCAGTGTGGTTGAAGCATAGAGCAGTAAGGAAGGCCAGATCCCACAGGGCCTTGTTGGCTACATGATGGGTGTTGGTCCCCATTCTGAAAGCCACAGAACACCATGGAAGGGGTTTGAGCGGCCAATAGAGTGATCTGGGTTCCACTTGTCAAATCACCTGTGGTAGGGAAAGCGGGATTTGGGGGCAGGAGCGGGAGTTGTGAAGACCTGTTAGGGGGCCTTTGCAGTAACTTAACTAGGTGATAGCAGAGACGAACACACCGATGGATTAAAATGATAAGTAAAATGGATAGGACTTGGTGATGAATGAGACAGTAAGGAGGAAAGTGTCAGATTCTGATGATACTGCGCAAAAGGAAGAACAGGGACTTCCCTGGTGGTCCAGTGGTTGAGACTCCACGCTTCCACTGCAGGGGGCGCGGGTTTGATCCCTGGTCAGGGAACTAAGATCCTGCATACCGTGTGGCTCGGCCAGAAAAAAAAAAAGGACTGGGCCTGTTGAGTTTGAGACATCCAAGTAGAAATTATTTAGAAAACTATTGGCTATTTAGATCTGGAGATCAAAAGCGAGGTTTGGGTTAGAAACACGGATTTGGGAGTCATAGGCAGGTAACATCTTGCGCAGGTAACCTGAGGAGAATAGGGCAGGGTTTCTTGGGGGTGGGACATGAATATGGATGAGAAAAAAAAATTTGCATCTTTATTTCCACTAACCTCTTATTGAAATCTAAGCATATCTTTCATTTACTAATACAGACAACAAACCACAGTAGTATTAGCAGTAACTGTGATTTGTCACCAATCGAAATCACAGGTATTTTCACATTTCATTAAATTCGTTGCAGATGTCTCAAAATACCCTTTACGCCCATCACTTGTTATTTCATGTGTTAAAAAAGAAGCACATATATTACTGAGTCACAGATTTCTAAAAATATCTTGATGATTATTTCAAGGACTGTGGTTGAAATCCTGTGCATCTTATTTTATGCATTTGAAAATATTATTGTGAGAAGAGGATCCAGAGGGGTCATCTGTATTGCCTAAGAGGCCTGTGATACAAAACCAGGATAAGCCCCCAGGTGTAGAGTGAGAAGAGAAGCAAGCCGGGAGGAATCCCAGGACTCAGCACCGAGGTGGAGGAGGAGGAGAAGCCAGGAGAACGTGGCTTCGCAGAAGCGCAGGGATGCAGCGTTTTGCGGAGAATGGAGTGGCCAGGCGAGCTGAAGCTGCTGAGGGGTGGAGCACGGTGAGGACTGCAAGAGACGCCCTGCATCATAGACGTGGAAGGCATCTGACGAAGAGCCGTTTCTGTGGAATGACGTGTGCGGCAGCCAGATTGCAGTGGGTTGCGTTGTGAGTAGGAGGTGGGGAAACTGAGTCAGTCAGCGTAAATGATTCTTTTGAGAACTTTGTGAGGGAGAAGGAGTAAGTGGAGGGGATGGGGGCTCAAGGAAGGTCTCTTCTGTTGTTTTCTTAAGATTTTTGATAGGAGACCTTGGGTCATGATTAAATGCTGATGGGAAGGGAAGGCTCTGGTACAGAGTTGGAGACGCGGGAACAGAAGGGACGATGGATGGAGTGAGGGTCCTGAGCAGAGATGGAAGGGTTGGTAACTGGGTGGGAATGAGGGGAGGGTGGTGCAGAAGGAAGGGGGTGGACGGGTTGGGCAGCAGAGAGCTGAGGGAGCTTCCACGTGAGGACCACTGTGGAGTGGGGTGGAAGAGAGGAGGGATTGGGGAAAGGGAAGAAGGCTTGAAGTGGAAGGGACAGTTGACCAGGGAAACTGGGCAGCATCGAAGAGTTGCAGGAGGTTAGTGGCTGTGACCTTCCAGGGGCACCATTTTTCAAGGTTGGGTGATTTTTTTTCCAGCAGTCGCCAGTGGTATGGGTGCAGACCCAGAGACCGTGGATGGGCAGGATTTTGCCAGAGAGGTGTGGCAACAAAACAAAGGGCAAAGGAAGTGTTAAAGAGGATCAAGCACAGAACATAGGCTGCTTGGGAAGGGAAAGTTGGCACAGAGGGGGCAATGAGAGCATAAAGGGAGAGGAACCAAGGGACCAGAGGTTATTCATTACTATATCCCCATACCACCCAACACAGTGTCTTGGACACCAGTGATTTATAATTCCTTAACAAATAAAGCAATTGTTGTTGTCAACAAAAGAAGGTTTTAGGGTGAAATGCTGTATTTATAGATTATGTTTAATGAGAGTATGCCCCTGAATAATCATGTTTCGCAACTGACTGAAAAAATTTAAAAGTTTGATATCTGAATTTTAATAGGTTTTTAACAAGTTTCTTAGTTTTAAAAAGCAATTAGAACCTTTTTTTTTTAAAGTAGGGGATTTTAATAAGATGTTGTAAACTGAAATATACAGCACTACATAAAATGCGAAAAAAGCCACTTTATCATAATCTTCGCTCATGCAATTTCTGAGCTGCTGAGTCTAATTAACACGGGGAACTCTTGGGGTCAGAGGTCAACATTGCTCGGCACCGGCGATTTCACTGAGCTGGATAACAATTGGTGTTTGTCTCACTGGGCCCAGTGGCAGAATCACCCTGTGGAAGGATTGACTCTAGGCTGTCCTGCTTATCTGTTCAAAAGGCAGGACGACATTCTGGAAGCAGCTGCAATTTAAACTGACAGTTGCCCCATTTTCCTGCCATGCCCTATTTTTAAATTACCTAGTGGAACTCAGGCAAAGCACAGAAACGGAGGAGAAATGAAGCACTGCTGGCTTTGCCCAGACCAATTATCATTCGTTTGTGCCATTTACTGCTGTGAAAGGCTTCCAGGACCCTGGTTTGCCCAGGGGCCTGCACCCCAGGTCTTCCAATTACTCTATAATATGATCACAAAGGAAACCTTCAGTTCAGTCTGGTGAGTTACCTGGCAGAACATTCAAGCACACCAAGATGACCTCTTATAAAGTACGAGTGAGTCCTGGGTCGACTTTGGGCTGTTCTGAGTTTCCTCTGTCCACGGAGAGCTGCTTACGTCTTTGTGTTCTTGCCCACCTGTGACAAAAGGAACTTACCCAGAGCTTTAAAGAAGCCACCTGTCGCTTTGCGGAGTGGCAGGCCAGGAAAGGAACGTTCTCTTTAGCCAGTTACTCTGGCCGCCACCAATGAGGAGGTTTCCAAATGGTTGATTGGGGTTTCAATCTTCAGACCCAAACTGGCCATTGCACGTTGGCGGTCTCAGCAAACCACTCTCTTCTTGATGATTTCAAGCCAGGCCAGGGTCTGTCCACCACTCCTGGTAACAGTACCTGCTTTCTTCTCTCACTCAGGGTGGAGTCCTGCTCTGGCAGTTGTGGCTACACTGCTATGATTTCAACACGTGCACGTTCCTAAAACATTCCTGTGACTGACAGTCATCAAACATTCATGGAGCTCCTAGTGTGTGGTGGAAAAAAGAGCAACTAAGCCCGTGTGCCACAACTACTGAGCCTGCGCTCTAGAGCCCACAAACCACAACTACTGAGCCTGTGTGCCACAACTACTGAAGCCTGTGCGCCTAGAGCCCACGCTCCGCAACAAGAGTTGCCACCGCAATGAGAAGCCCGCGCAACACAACTAGAGAAAGCCTGTGCGCAGCAACGAAGACCTAACACAGCCAAAAATAAATAAATAAAAATTAAAAAAAAAAAAGAACTCTTTAACAACTAGTGTGTCTAAAACTGCAATGGGTGACTAGACTAAATGTCCTTCAAGGTCCCTTTCCTGTGCTGTGAACCTATGATTTTAAAAAACCCAAAAAAATGTGTTCTTCATCTACACCATCTACACGCTCCTGCCCGTGCACATGTGGGCCGCGGTACTCAGCGGGGTTCTCCTGTCTACCCCTCACGTGGCCATCGCCCTGCACGCCAACGCCCGGGACCGGTTCCTACTCAAGCAGTTCTAGAGGCTGGAAGTCCAAGATCAAGGTGCCAGCAGATTTGGTTTCTGAAAGAGTCTGGAAGTGAGTCCTGAAGAATGAAGTCTCAGAGAGCTGTTGGTGGGGAGGTGACCTGCCCAACAAGACAGCAGGTCCTGGAGAATGCCACCCTCTGAGGGACAACATCATCTCTGCTTCCGGGCCCCCTGCACCATCTCTTCCTTCCTTCTGTCCCTCCATCTCCCTTGCCCTGTGCCCTCCCTGGGTACCTCACCTGGGTCCTGCCTTATAACTTTCTGCCCCTGGGTGGGGCCTTTGTCTCAGATTTTTTTAATATGAAACATGGCCAAGTAGAGAGAATAATAATGAGCTCCTATATACCCATCATTCAGATTTGAAAATTAGCATGATTTTTCCCACATTTACTTCATTTATTCTTTTTTTCTCTTGCTGAAATCTATTAAAGCAAATTCCAACCATCAAAAAAGAACAATAACCAGTGCCTGCTCCTGAGTGGCTCCCAGCCTAAGGACGAGACAGACAGGAAGACGTATCCTAAGATGGGCTTGAGCTCAGACGGTGTTATGGGGAATACCAAGGAGGGTCAAGAACAAAGCCACCTGACCCCCAGGAGCAGCTCTGGAAGCTCTTCCCAGAGGAAGTGTCCTCAGAGTTGAGGGTCAGGCCATCCAGGGCCCTGAGGGCCATCAAGGCCATCAAACACTTTGCTAAGGTGTTTGAACTTGATCCCAAAGACATGGGGAACTACTAGAGAGCTTTTAATAGAGGAGCGACATGATCCAGTTTGCTTCTAGACGGATCCACTCATAATGCTGCCAGGGAGACTGGCCGGAAGGGGTGAGGTGAAGGCAAAACGATCAGGAAAATGGCTCCTACAATAATCCAGGCAAAAAAAAAAAAAAAAAAAAAGACAGGGCCCTGCAAAGGGAGGTGCTGGTGGATAGAGTCAAGAGAGAGGAGGGAAGACAGTCTAACTCTGGTGTCTGACGGCTGTAAAGTGTGAGAGCAGGAGGAGGAGTCTAAGATAATTTCCAGAATTCTGGTCTGGGCAGAAGTGAATTCAGGAAGAGGAACCAATCTGAGGGAAGAAGACAATGCATTCAGCCTCTTGAGTCTGAGGCGGTGGTGGGACACGCCAAGGAGGACAGACCAACAGCTAAAATGGAAAACAGACTCCACCAAAAATTCCCGACAAACCATGGGCTGCACTTTCTGTCTCCCTGACATCCGTGTTGGGCTCGAGATGCTGGGTGTGGAGCTGCACCGTGACTCAGGTGCACCTCGAGGGCGCGGAATCTGCGCTAGAGTCGAGGGGGCGGCGGTGACCACACCTGGCCAGGTGTTAGGGATGACTCACAGCCTCCCAGGTGAGGCCCCCGGCAGTCAGAGCCAGCATGTACGTGTGTGACCTGCCTCATTTTCACACGGGCCCGGGGCCAGAACGATGGGAGGCCCGGCCCACGGGGAGTCTGACAATGGACAGGTAGAAGTTAGAGAAAATTAAAAGCGTGAGTCACAGAACGCATATGCCATGTGCTAAGCTGGCTGCTTCCGTGACACCATCAAGGGTGTTGGTAGGTTGACACTGACAGATTAATGGGAGAACAAACAGCTCCCCAAGAGCGGTTTGAAAGAGGAGAAGCTGCAGGTTTCACAGGCAGGAGAGGCTGAAGAGACAGGTAATGAAAGGAGACATGCAAATATACCCAAGTTGGAGGAAAACACCAAATGCACAGCGAGCCAGCCTTCGCGGACACCTGACTCAGCAACGGAGAGCAAACGTTTGCAAGGAGCCGCGGTGGGCAAAAGCATTGTAGTGTGGAGTATGCGAGGATGGTTTCTGGGAAACAAAACCCCTTGCTGGCCCATGGGATCTTGTCTTGTTTCATCTTTTGGACTTCACCATAGTCAGAAGCAGTGCTGTCCTATAGAATTTTCTTCAATGTTGGAAATGTCTTATGTGGCAGCCATGGGCCACATGTGGCTCCTGAGCCTGGAACTGCATTTAAAATTTTATTTTAATTAAATAGTCCCACATGGCTAGTGGCCGCTGTATTGGACAGCACAGTTTTAGGCTTTTGCTGCCCTCATGTATGAATGCACATTCTGACTTTTTAAGCCACTGCAGATTACTTGAAGAAGCTTTATTTTTCATTTCAACCTCCAACGTTTGTGTGGATGATCACGAACAAAACAATTAAAATGTTTATGTTGGGTAACCGCCTTCACACTTAAGCTTACCTTGCCTTCTGGGAGATTCAGGTGATCTCATGGATATAAACATCCTGCTGAGCCAGGCCTGGGGCAGAGCCGGCTGCTGCTGGTGTCAGGTTACCCACCTTCTTCCAGTGTAACGCTGGGTCCTGGTGACCTGGAGTCTAAACATGTAGCCGCTCGGTTGCTGATTGTCCGTGAAAGGACGACAATCCTATTCCTACTATTGGAGCAAACGGTGCTCTTGAAAAACTGAGGGCTGGTCCCCACCTTCTTTGCCAAATATAGTGACAACATGTCCTCAGTCCTTGAGATTTGTGCTCTTGGAAGTGGCCCATCCAGCAAGGATGCGGGATCTTGGAAGATGAGAAGGGGCCATGATGACTTTCTTCATTGAAGGTTGTCGTCCCCCAAGTCCTGGGCTGATCAGTTTCATCATTTTCTCTGGGGGAATTTGGGGGTCCTGACCCTTCTCTGTGAAGTCTTTTTTTTTTTTTTATTCAATTTCTTTTTTAAAATGTTTTTATTTTTGAATTTATTTTTATTATGTAATTTTGGCTGCATTGGGTCTTTGTTGCTGTGCGCAGGCTTTCTTTAGTTGCGGCGAGCGAGGGCTACTCTTCGTTGCGGTTCACGGGCTTCTCATTGCGGTGGCTTCTCTTGTTGCAGAGCGTGGGCTCTAGGCTCAGGGGCTTCAGTAGTTGTGGCACGCGGGCTCTAGAGCGCAGGGCTCAGTAGTTGTGGTGCACGGGCTTAGTTGCTCCGCAGCATGTGGGTTATTCCCAGACCAGGGATCGAACCTGTGTGTCCTGTATTGGCAGGTGGATTCTTAACCACTGCACCACCAGGGAAGTCCCCTCTGTGAAGTTTTGAAAGGTCAAAATATCCTGGTACCCCTGGCACCACAGCAGGCTCCTCTGGGCCAGCAGTGTCCCGGGGACACTGTTTCCTGTTCATACTGAGAGACTGCTTTGCTTTTTAATGCACTAAATCATCCAAGGTGTAGTTGGTTCTGCAGAGCTGCTGTTTATTTCCCTGTTAAATTCTAATTTGATTAAACAGCTCACAAGGTTGTAGGTAACTTTGAAAAGGGTGTGAAATTAAGTTGCTACGTTAGGTTAGCTCTTAGAAATGTGGCCTGAGATGGGGCTGAGAGGAAAGAAGGTATTCTAGAAGCCTCAGGAGCTGCTCCTCTATCGATAAGTGTTGGAGCATCATTTGCAAGCATAGCTGGACACCAAGGCAACTTATAATGAATCTAATGTTAGTATGACACTTGAGCATCTCATGCGTTCTCACAACAATCCTATGAGATAATAGCATAATAATAAGGATCTCCTTGATGGGAAATTAAAGTACTTAGAAGTAAAGTGCTTTGTCTGAATTCACACTGTAATGAGGGACAGAGCAGGCCCTTGATGATGTGTTCTTTGTACTGTGTCACACAACTAACTTAAATGTATTTAAGAGGTGCTGCTTTACTATTATTTTTTTTGTAATTTTTAAAACTTGAGGTACAGTTGATTTACAATGTTGTATTAATTTCTGCTGTACAGCGAAGTGATTCAGTTATACGTATATATATTCTTTTTTTATATTCTTTTCCATTATGGTTTATCATATGATATTGAATATAGTTCCCTGTGCTATACAGTAGGACCTTGTTGTTGATCCATTCTATTTTGTGTGTGTGTGTGTGTGTGTGCATGGTTTTGTAGGGGTTTTTTTGTGTGTATGTTTTTACTAATGATTTTATTTTTTTTTAACTTTTTATTTTATATTGGAGTATAGTTGATTAACAATGTTGTGAGAGTTTTGGGTGTACAGCAAAGTGATTTAGTTATACATATACATGTACCTATTCTTTTTCAAATCTTTTTCCCATTTAGATTGTTACATAATATTGAGCAGTAGGTTATACAGTAGGTCCCTGTGTTATACAGTAGGTCCTTGTTGGTTATCCATTTAAAATATAGCAGTGTGTATATCCATTCTATTTATAAAAGCTTACATCAGCTAACCCCAACCTCCCACTCCATCCCTCCCCCAAGCCCCTCCCCCTTGGTAACCACAAGTCTGTTCTTTATGTCCCTGAGTCTGTTTCTATTTCAGTTCATTTGTGTCATATTTTAGATTCCATGTATAAGTGATATCATATGGTATTTGTCTTTCTCTTTCTGACTTACTTCACTTACTCTGATAATCTCTAGTTGCATCCATCTTGCTGCAAATGGCATTATTTCATTCTTTTTTATAGCTGAGTAATAGTCCATTGTATATATGTACCACATCTTCATTATCCATTCATCTGTCGATGGACGTTTACGTTGTTTCCCTGTCTTGGCTGTTGTGAATAGTGCTGCTATGGACATAGGGGTGCGTGTATCTTTTTGAGTTATAGTTTTGTCTGGATATATGCCCAGGAGTGGGATTGCTGGATCATATGGTTATTCTATTTTTAGTTTTATGAGGAACATCCATAGTGTTCTGCGTAGTGGCTGCACCAACTTACATTCCCACCAACAACGTATATAGGAGGGTTCCCTTTTCTAGGAGGTGCTGCTTTAAAGAACCCCTCGGCACAGGCTTGGTAGTGATTGCTTTATCTTGGCGTTAGATTGAACACAGTCTCTGCATAGCCAACGGTTAAAGCCACGGGTCGGAGTGAGGAGGTTGTGCCAAAAGGGAGGGGCTACCATGTTAACTGTGCATTTATCTGGGGCTCTGCCCACCCCCAGGCAGGTGTTTAGAAATGGTATCTTGATACTGGATCTATTACTTGATGGTAAATGCCTCACTTTTTCCAGGCCCATCAGCATTGTGATGGTCTAAGACTGGGTTAAGGAATGAACAAGTGATGAAAGTTGCAATACAAGTGTCAAAATTTGGTGGTAGCATGCTTCACATCGTGATTGTACAGTGGAAAAATTTCCATGGATTAAGCAATCCACTCTCACACAACCCACTCAGTCAGGGAATGAACTTGCCTTCTCAAATCAGGGATAAAATGTTCTTTTGAGTTTTCAGCCACAGCAATTTCTAGAAGGAAATTACTCAGGGAAACGTTCCCTAGGTAAGAGGGCTTGGGTTGGGTTTACACTGTCTCATTGGACTGTATCTTTCTCCTGCCACTTTCTGATTGACTGAGGATCTTTTGCAGCTCTAGTGCCTGATGTGACATTCCATACGCTAAGCTCTGGAAAGTGCATCAGTCTGGCCTGGGTTCTCCTTTGGGAGGTGCTAGCATTCTTTTTTTTTTTTTTTTTAATATTTATTTATTTATTTGGCTGCACCGGGTCATAGTTGTGGCATGCGGGCTCTTAGTTGCGGCATGCGGGCTCTTTTTTTTTTTTTTAATTTTTATTTATTTATTTATTTATTTTTTGGCTGTGTTGGGTCTTCGTTCCTGTGCGAGGGCTTTCTCTAGTTGCGCCAAGCGGGGCCCACTCTTCATCGCGGTGCGCGGGCCTCTCACCGTCGCGGCCTCTCTTGTTGCGGAGCACAGGCTCCAGACGCGCAGGCTCAGTAGCTGCGGCTCACGGGCCTAGTTGCTCCGCGGCATGTGGGATCTTCCCAGACCGGGGCTCGAACCCGTGTCCCCTGCATTGGCAGGCAGATTCTCAACCACTGCGCCACCAGGGAAGCCTGGCGTGCAGGCTCTTATTTGCGGCATGCGGGATCTGGTTCCCTGGCCAGGGATCGAACCCGGGCCCCCTGCATTGGGAGCACAGAGTCTTAACCACTGGACCACCAGTGAAGTCCTGGTGCCAGCACTCTTATCCTGGGAAACTAGCTCTAGGATCTCCCTGGCCTTGGGGACCCCGTAGAAAGAGGTTTCATAAATTCTGCATTCCCTCAGGATTTGATATAGAGCAGGGCAGCCCCAGTTCATGAAGGTTTAAGAACAACCAGATTTTCACAGAATTTGGGTGGGGATCCAAACCTGGGAGGAGAAATCTTCAAACTAGCCCATGATTGTGGGAGTTGAAGAGTTTTCGGCTCTGGTTTGGATGTCATGCGGGCTCTCTGGCTTCACTTGTACCAGGCAAAAGTCGAAGGATTGAGTGAGGAGGGATTGGAATGATAAGCACACAGTCCTGATGGCTGTTGACAAGGATGCATTCCATGACACTTCCCCTCACCCTGACCTTCCTGCACTTTTGTATCCAGAGGCAAATCCTCCAGTATTCCCCAAAGAATATCTGTAATACAGGGAGCAAAGCAGAGGTGAAATTCACTGTGGAAAATTCGGATCTTGTCACTCTTCTTGATAGAGAAGGTGCAACTTGAAGTTACTTGTACAGTCAATACCCAAACCCTTGGGATAGCATCATCTGGAAAAAATCGAGCGTATCAAGTAATGTTGTTCCAAGTTCTCCGACAAACTGAGGTGCAGTGACATAAAGCAAACATGAAAAATCCTGTTCGCATGCTTTAGAAATTGCCAGTTTTATGCACTTTACCACATATTTTTGTCTTTATTTCATAATTACTTTTTTTTTTTTTTTTTTTTTTTTTTTTTTTTTTATAGAAAGTCTTTATTTATTTATTTATTTATTTATTTATGGCTGTGTTGGGTCTTCGTTTCTGTGCGAGGGCTTTCTCTAGTTGTGGCAAGTGGGGGCCATCTCTTCATCGCGGTGCGCGGGCTTCTCACTATCACAGCCTCTCTTGTTGCGGAGCACAGGCTCCGGACGCGCAGGCTCAGTAATTGTGGCTCACGGGCCCAGTTGCTCCGTGGCATGTGGGATCTTCCCAGACCAGGGCTCGAACCCGTGTGCCCTGCATTGGCAGGCAGGTTCTCAACCACTGCGCCACCAGGGAAGCCCCATAATTACTTTTATATGTACAGCTGCATCCTTTTTTAGATGTGGTCTGAGTGTTTTGCAATGATGCCTTAAAGAATTAGTAATTTGTATAGCATGAAGAAGGGAACTACAGGAATCTGTCACCAGTTTGTCCCCTAAACACAGTTTGTGGAGAGGAACATGAACCTTCAAGTTCTAGAATATCCCAAATGCATGAGTGTTGCCGTGTGAAATGGCCAAGACTCTGCATGTGAGTCTTTGCATGAAAATAGAAGAACCCAGCTGCCCATTTGTTTAGTAATTCCAAACTAGGAAGATGGCTACATGCTACCGTTTGACTGAAATTACATTTTTTTTCATCTGTCCTTGATTTTTGTTTCTGAGTGCAAAACTGCGAGAATCTATCTTAATGCTAAAAATGTGTTGTTCGAGCCAAACTAGATTTAAGTTTTGGATTAATCTCTCTCCCTAAGTTTAATCAGCAGCAGGCATTATATTTAGTCCTTGGCTAACATGAAAATATGCAGGCAGTGTGTTCTTCTCAGCGCTGCCGATACTGTGAGATAGTCTCATTCACCTTCAGGCTTTAGGTGGAATATTTTATTGTGTGATTTTATGTTCCTTAATAGGGAGTATAGATCTCTCCCAGGGATACATCCATAAACATCAATCACTGATGTTTTTAAGGTGTCCTTCGAACATTAAATAACCACCATGTGAACATCCTAGATTAAAGAAGAAACCCCAGCAAGAACTTGATTGATATCAGGTATCCAGGATCTATCTTGGGGATCCACACCACTGATAGAAAAGAGAGTCCATCCTCTAGAGTATATTTCAGGCATAAAACATTAAGTAAGAATTCATAAAAGGCATATTGCTCATCTTAATTTGCTATACTAACAACCGGTGTTGAATGCAGCTTGTGGTATTCAGTGCTTACATAGGATAAGTAAAACCCTTACACAGATAAGATCTTAAACATGAAATATGATCATATAGCTCAGTGGTTCAGAGCACCCTCTCAGGGGTCAGACTGCCTAGAAAGGAAACTCTATTCCACCACATACTGGATGTGAACTCTTAGGTAAAGTTTCTTAACTTTTCTAGGGCTCAGTTTTCTCATCTGTAAAATGAGGCAAATATATAGAGATTTATGAGAATTAAATAAGTTAATAGGTATAAAGCGCCTAGCACAGTACTGGAACATTGTAATCACTCAAGTAATGGTAACTACTACTACTGTAATCATCATTTTCATACTGTTATCATATTATACTGATCTTATTATTTATTATTATAATCCAGACAAAAATATTTGAACAATTTCTAGTTATTACATGACGCAATTATTACTGCATTTTACTCTATTTGAAATAAAAACTACACTAAGCAATGCAATGGGTAAGACTATAAGCCTACATATATATAAATATATATATATATATGTCTATATTAATATAGACAGATCAAGTAGGCATAGATATAGGTATATAGATATATTATGATGCAGTGCTTTAGAAGGCCCGGTGCTTCCAACTCTTAAAATCAAAGAATTGCAGCATTTCTGACTTGGGTGGTACCTCAGAGACCATCTCCATTGGTCTACAGGAGAGAAGAGTGAGGCCCAACCAGGGTGAAGAGGGAAGGTCACACAGCAGAGGAGGAGCAGGGGTGGCAGGGGTGGTACCCAGGACAAGAGCTCCTGCCCCTGCCTCTCCCTACCCTGCCCTTTAAGATTCTTCAACATCTCCTTTTTGGGCTGGAGTTTTCCTAAGTCAGTTACACACACACACACACACACAAACACACACACACACACACAGAGACACAGACACAGACACACACACACACAGAGACACACACACACACACACACACACACACCCTGCAGCAAAAGAATGTCTCCCAGCATTCTAAGTACCTGTTTGGAAGATGACCCACTTGAAAACCGGGATCTCTCAAAATTTGTCTCTTGCCCCCAAAATTGATCTCGTTTCTTCCCATTTGGGTCTCTTCTGTATTCCTGTCGTCTCAGACAAGCCTGCAGAACAAAAAAAAAGATGTTTCTTTGGTTTGGTCCACAACTAGCTTTGATAACTTTATGCTTAATTCCTATTGTGAGGAACATGCAGTGTAGGCGTCCATCTCTAAGTGTTCATCAATACATTTTACCAGGTGTGAAGACACTCACCCAGGCATCACTCCCTCCTCCCTTTGCCCAAAATGCCAGGTCAAAAATATTAGCCACTGCCTTAATAAATTCAAACAACAGACATACTAAGAGGCGTTTTGTCAGGTACTTACCCAACAATTGCCTTCTTAAGGAAGTACCCAATACACTGCATTTACTTCTCTTTCTGTTCTCATTCTCTCTTTTTTAAATTGAAGTATAGTTGATTTACAATGTTGTGTTAGTTTCAGGTGTACAGCAAAGTAATTCAGTTATACAAACATATATGTGTATAGGTATATACATATTCTTTTTTCAGATTCTTTGCCCATATAGGTTATTACAAAATACTGAATATAGTCCCCTGTGCTATATAGTAGGTCCTTGTTGGTTATCTATTTTATATATAGTTGAGTGTTATGTTAATCCCAGACTCCTAATTTATCCCTCCCCCCTTTCCCCTTTGATAACCATAGGTTTGTTTTCTATGTCTGTGGGTCTGTTTCTGTATTGTATATAAGTTTATTGGTATCTTTTTTTAGATTCCACATATCAGTGACATCATGATATTTGTCTTTCTCTATCTGGCTTAATTCACTTTCTTTTTTTTTTTAATATTTATTTATTTGGTTGCACTGGGTCTTAGTTGTGGCGCCTTAGTTGCAGCTCGCTGGCTTCTTAGTTGTGGCATGTGAACTCTTAGTTGTGGCATGCATGTGGGATCTAGTTCCCTGACCAGGGATCGAACCCAGGCCCCCTGTGTTGGGAGTGTGGAGTCCTATCCACTGTGCCACCAGGGAAGTCCCTGGCTTAATTCACTTTCAACTGATATTTCAAATACTCCAAAATAGCAAAACTTCTTGCAGCATTTCTATAGATCCAATGACTGAACTCACCTTTGTCCTGCCAGGGCCAAATTATCCACTGTAAAGAAATACAGTGTAAAGACAGACACTATTGTTCTAAACCAGGCCTGACATCTCCCTCTTCCTGCCTGTGTTGGGTAAGGAAAGATTCCTTCTCCATCTTTTTCCCTCTGTTAGAAAATGCATCTCCTTCCTTGATGTAGAAGGACTTGCCAGAATTTCACGGCCAAGGAGAAAGCCAATATTCTGCTACAAGGTTAAGAGTAGAAATGACCTGATATTAATAAAACATTTACCACTTGGACTTGGGAACAGTGAATCAGTTACCTGCAGCGAGTAGAATCCTGGATTCCCAAGAGAAAGGTGCTGTTTCACCCCACCTTGCTTGGAAAGGGAGAGCACTACAAAATGGTGGGGTTTTTTTTTCCCCTTGGGTTTATTTTCAAAAACGATGCCGTATAGACAGCAACCCATTTTAATAATCCTGGATAGTGTTTGTTTTAATAAATAAGAAGTCCCCCCCGCCCAATACTGAATAGTAGTAACTATAATAAATAAGCTACACAGACACCAAATAATAGAATAAACCAAGGTAAAACTAAAGAGAGTCAGCTGGAGAGTTTAATGGAGTTCAACTAAATATGGGCCTCTTTTTTCTTATTCCTTTACGATGACTTCAGATTGGAGCTCCCTGTTGAGGGGGGAGCTCTGGCCTGGAGTAGAGTATTGTTTCCTAGAGCCACAGATGTCTCTGTTATCCTAACCCACTTGTATTAAGGGCACGAGAAGAAAACGCTGATGGGCTGAAAGTGGAGGAGACTGTGTTAGCTATTGCACGCAGTACCGAGGCAGATTTGGTGGGATGAACAGAATTCCTGTGGGCGGAGTGTTTTTTGAAACTTCTCTCCAAGAATGCATGCAACTTAAGTATTTCTTTACCAAAAGGGGAGGAGGAATAGAATGGTTTGCAACCGTTGAAAACAAAAATGTTTTTCCCCTCTGATTCTTTATCCTTCCTCTCACAGAGGACCAGGAGAAGAAACCAGTGGCAAGGTAGGTACTTCCTAATTTTTATCTTGAAACAGCCAAGCAATCTTTCCGTGTAAATCAAACGTTAGCCCTCTCCAAGTTATTGCTTCGCTGAGAAGGAACACGGGCACGAGCCAAGTTCGGACTTCCAGTCCTAGAAACAGCAAGAACTTAGCCATACCTCCCCCCGCACCCCCATCAGGGGCTAGTTTTCTTGTTATTTGTAAATGTGGATGATTTTTTTGTTGTTTTTGATGCTGATGTTGTTTCTGCTTGGAGGGTCCTGAAGGGACAGGGGCAGAGGTGCGTGAAATCCATAGGATGGGGAGAAGGAACAGATTTGTAATTCATCATCACCAGGGGCTCCCCTTACCCTGGAACTTTATTTCCCTTTCAATTTCATGTGTCTGGAGCTAGATTGCTATAAATAAGTTTCTGTTCATGTGACAAAACTGGCCGAGTCTTGAAACGGGAGACTTCAAGTAACTTCTTCTTTTCTTCCTTCTGCGGAGAATTGGGGCTTCCTCCTTTCGCGTCGCGCCCCCTCGCCCCCCCCCCCAAGCCCATCCCTCTGACTGCAGCGCTCGCGGTCAGGCTGCCTTCTGTGCAGAAGCTACCGCTGTGGGGCAGAACACAGAACGTGCATCTGTGCCTGGGGGGCTGACATGGGTTTTGTGACTCACCGTAACTCAATACGGGTAAACACGACAAGCCACAGCTCTGCCACTTTCTAGCACTGTGACCTTGGGCAGGCTGACTAACTCCATGGATTCTTGCTTCCCTCATCTGTGAGAGGGAGATGTCTCTGTGCTGCAAGGTTGCTGGGAGAGCAGGAGGCACTGTTGGTAAGATAAGCTTAGCAGAGTGACTGGCTCGCGGTGAGCATTCAATAAAACTCATCATCATGACCATCATCATCATTATCATCACCATCACCACCACCATCATCATCATCAATCATCATCACCATCAGGCTTTAATTGTTGTTTCCAATCCCATTTCTTGGTTTACTCCTTTTTCTAAAGTCAGCCTTTGCTAAATAATGTGATTCTGATCTTGGTTGTGGAAGAAAAAAGACTTGAAGTTCATCCTTGTTTTTCTGAAGGCCTTCAGGCCTGCAGGCCTGAAGTTCATCCTTGTTTTTCTCCCCTGGAAGTAGAGGTCTGTTTCCTAAGACTTCCCGTTCCCCCGGGCAGCCAACTGAGGGAGCTCCTGCTCCCAGTCACGCAGGGTCCCTCTGCAAACTGCTTTTTCTTCAGAATCACAGCTTTCTGAACCCACAGGGATGCTCAAAGTTTCTTTTGTTCCCTTTATTACCAGCCCCATTCTTTTAGTCATCGTCCGGGCTCCTGGTACCTTAAGAAGCCATGCACCACAGGGACACTTCCCAGCCTCATGGTTCTGGCCTAAAAAGCATTGTAGCATCGACATATATACACTACCGAATGTAAAATAGATGGCTAGTGGGAAGCAGCCGCATAGCACAGGGAGATCAGCTCGGTGCTTTGCGATGACCTGGGGGGGGGATAGGGAGGGTGGGAGGGAGGCTCAAGAGGGAGGGGATATGGGGACATATGTATGCATATGGCTGATTCACTTTGGTGTATGAGAGAAACTAACACAGTATTGTGAAGCAATTATGCTCCAATAAAGATTAAAAAAAAAAAACACACATTGTAACTATGACCCAACTCTACCTCTTCATCAGCAGTGGCCTCTGTCAAGGTTATTGTTACTTGAACTCTGTGAGTGTTTTGGGAAGTGGGACTTGCCTTCAGTTGCTTCTTTTTTTGTTGTTGTTTTTATGATCCAACATGCCTAACTCAGAGTTTGGGGTTTTAATTATCACTGGGGACATTATCAAAGTTCATTAGTTTTAAGAGGTTAAGAAATCAAAGGTGTAAAAGCAGTTTGACATGATATTCCCCTCGACTGAGTTTATTTTTCTGTCTGTGAAGAGCAGAGAAGCACACATGTCACAGGTCCCTCCCCATGACTCCTACAGGAGGGAAAGTTGAACTATCTCTGTTCCCTCAGCCCACTGAGTGGACAGTCCCCAAACCCTTGCCACTTGGTATAGTCACCCATCACATCCTTGAACAAGTTTATATCATCATATTAGTTGTTTAATCTGCACTTGGAAGAATCAGAATGAATAAGTGACATAAAATAAAACCCATTTGAACACATTTGATAGTCTAGAAAATCATCCTGAAACTCCAAGTGTAATCTTTCTCTCTAGCTTTCAGTGGACATTAATGGCTAAATTTTGCCACAAGTTACATAAACACATTTGACGGAAAGAAAGGGAAAAAAAGCTATGCAGCATGAACACCCTTGAAGATATATAGCCAAATTCTGAGATGTCGTATAATTATGTACTAGTTACCAGATTCTGAAATAGCATGTAATATGCCAAATAAATATCTCCTCTTGTTTTTTTCAAACGGGTCCCACCCAACCACCAAAAGGAGTAGCATCAAAATAATTCAGGGTGGGTTTAACCTTCCTCTCCTGCCACTAGCAGACAGACCTATAAAGTCACTGCTAATTTGGTACATACCAACCCATAGCATATTTTAGGCTATAGCAGGAATAGTGTATACAGGAGGTTTCTAAGGGCCTCAATTTGAGCCAGTTCATTAAAGGCAAGTCCAACACAGGAAGGCATATGTGGCAAATGTCTATGATTTGGGAGTCATATCTGGTTAGTAGGTCTTACACTATTTGTACACCCTGAAACAGGGCATCCCTTGCACATTGCTGGGCTGCTCGTGAAAGCTGGGATTTCCACGAGTGACCGGCCAAGCTCATCAATGGCCCAAGCTTTCAATATCCCTTCAGTGCAAACTCTACCTTAGTAAATTATCTAAATACACAAAGGTCGTATATGAACCAAGTTACTGAGGGGTCATTAAAGCCATGCAATTGATTCTTAAACCCCAACTTTAAATCGTTTCTGGAACAAGGCAAGGGACGGAGTCAATAATATAACTCATCGCTGTTCCCGTCAAAGTAATAGTTTCTGTGGGTTTCTATATACTTAATTCGACAATCCTCAGAACATATTAAAGACAACCATATTTATTTTTGCAGACCTTGTGGTGAGTGGTTTTGAAAATGCTCAATGAAGGTGGATTTGACTTTGAGGATTAGTTACAAGTCAGCTGGATCTATGTCTGATAAACAGAGTTGGTGGTCAAGTTCGGTAACGCTGGCTTTCATCAATGACAAGGCATTCGGTTTGAAAGAGGAGAGTGAGACTCTGTCCCTGCCCTTAGGAAGCTGCGGTCCAGTTTGATAGGAAGACACACAAAAGACAATTTCAATACAATTTCATCAGCAATGAAAGAGAGGTATGAAAAGGGTGCTTTGGTATTGGACTGATGGAAATGTTCTAAAATCAGATGATGGCAATGATGGCAAATTCGGTCAATTTAAACTTAAAACAGGTGAATTCTATGCTATGTAACTTATACCTCAATAAGGTGTTTTTTTTTTGTTTTGTTTTTTGTTTTTTAAAGAGGGTGCTATGGGAATACAGAGGTTCCTTTTAGTTCTAAGTTAAAACTATGGTCTTAGGACTTCCCTGGTGGTGCAGTGGTTAGGACTCCATGCTCCCAATGCAGGGGGGCCTGGGTTTGATCCCTGGTCAGGGAACTAGATCCCACATGCCACAACTAAGAGTTCGCATGCCACAACTAAGGAGCTGGTGAGCCACAACTAAAGGAGCCTGTGAGCTGCAACTCAAGGAGCCTGGCTGCCGCAACTAAGGCCAGGTGCAACCAAATAAATAAATATTAAAAAAACCAAACAAACAACTATGGTCTTCACCACCCTTGTCCAGAGAGTAAGGAAGAGGGAAGAGGAAGTTAGAGAAGTGGTCAAGGATTGGACTGGTCTTGCTGTGGTTCTTGGGTCTGGAACAAACCTCTATGTGAGAGGAAATAATCGAATTACATAGTTTGCATTTTACATAAATTTCAGTCTGAAAGGTGGCAAGGCTGGAGGCCGGGAGACCAGTTATGAGGACATTGTAATAGTCTTGGAGCTAAACTATGGACGTTGGAACCAGGGCAATGGCCATAGGATGAGAAGGGAGGCACAAGCTCATGAGCTTTTAGGTAAACTTGGTAGGACTTTGTAGCTGGGGGATATGGGTGGTGACGGAGTCAGGGAAGGCTTGGGTCACTGTCTTCAGAGAGGGGCTACAGAAGAGGATGGCAGGGGATGGACATATGGAGTCCAACTGTGGACACGCTGAATTCAATATGCCTGTGTGACACCCAGATGGAACTATCCGGCAAGCAGGTGTGCATGGGATTCTGACACTTTGAGAAGACACAGGATTACAAGTCATCAGTGTATGAGTGGTGGTTACAAACATAGGAGGGGATGAGATGGGCCACAGACATTGTGAATTAGGAGAAAATTGGGCTGATGGAAACTTGGGAGAATTAACCTGTGAGGGGTAGGGAGAGGAATGTGAGTGAAACAGGAGGAAAACCAGGAGAGTGCGATGTCAGAAAGCCAGAGAAGTAATGTTGCGAGAGGGAAAGAGTAATAGCGCCAAATGCAGGTAAAGCTTCAGAAAACAAAGACTAAAAAGGTGTCTGCTGAATTTCGCTACTGACCTTAGCGAGCACCGTTTCAGGGGAGGTGAGGAGACCGCCAGGCTGCAGCAGGTGAGGGCATGAAATGGGATGGTGGGGCAGAGTGGAGACAGAAGTGTAGCTGACTGGGGACATCTGGAGACTGGAAAGTGCCAGGGCTGTGGCTAGAAAAGGACACATTGTCCACAGACAGCTTTGTTCTTTTGTTCTCAGTATGAGAGAGAGTTGAGCATGTTTGTGGGCTGAGCCAGTAAGAAGAAGAGAAATTACAAGGATGCAGATGAGAGGTCCATGGATGGAGAGGGGCTGGAGACAGAGGGGCATGGACCAAGATCTCAGGTCCGGCACCAGCAGGGAGCGTGTCCTTCACCCATCGAGACTTGAGGGCTGGACGGGCGTGCAGCCTGGGATAGAAGGGGAAGAGCCGAGTGGCTTCCCACCTGACAGCCTCAGGTTCTTTGTTTGGCTTCACGTGTATGTAAAACAGGAAGAGACGGTCCTTGTTGAAAGTATGGGGATGGGAGGTTTGAAAAAAGTAAAGTTTAAACTGTGATAACGCAGGGAGCTAATGGACAAGAAAACATGTTGAAGTGAGTCATGCTCTCTTCCTCTCTTTCCCTCACTCCGCCTCCCCGTCTATCAGCAAGATGTCTGCGCTGCTTCTATTTCCTGGTTCGGGCTACTTCTCGCCGCCCCTGCTCCCACAGCGCTGGTCTCTCCTAAATTTCTATCAGGTTCCTTACAAGTTTTTCTGCTGCTTCTCTTGCCCCTTTCAGTTGTTTTCCCACACAGCAGCCAGAGTGATCTTTAAAAAAGGTAAAGCAGATCATACCACTGCCCTGCTTAAAATCATTCAGTAATTCTCACCGGGATAAGAATAAACTCCAAATACCAAGCTTTGTCCTGAGAGACTCGACACGATCTGGTCCTAGCTACCTCGTCCACACTCTGCCTTAGCGTTCCAGCCACTCTGGCCTTCGTTTGTTTCCTCCAGTGCTCCACGTTAGTTCCCCCCTCGGGGCCTCTGCTCTTGCGTCCTTTCTGCTCAGGATGCTCTGGCTGGCTCTTTCCCATCATTTACCTCCACGACCAAACGTTACTTCCTCAAAGAGGCTTCCCTGCCTGTGGAAAGCAGCATCACCCCACCCCTACTGCCTCTGTTTTTATGTGCCTCATTATATTTATCATATACATTATATTGTCTTACATATTACTTTACTTGTGTGTGTAGTTTGTTTCTCAATCCTAGAATAAGAACTCCGGGAGAGCAGGGACTTTGTTCAGGACATAGTAGGCACTTAATAAATACTTTTATTTATAAGGACGGTGTTGAAAGTGTCCTTATTAACAAGGACAGTGTTGAAAGCCCAAATGAAGTTAGAAAATAAAGCTGCAGGGGCTCCAAGCCACGCAGTTGTGCGGTTTTCTTTAGCAGAGACCATCAAATAATAAGATTGATTTTCTTACGTGCCTGTTCTAGAGACAGTTTCAAACAGGTATTTCCAAATGCAGGTAAAGCTTCAGAAAACAAAGACTAAAAAGGTGTCTGCTGAATTTCGCTTTGGCAGAGGCATCTTTGTGGAGAGGAGAGGGTCCCCCAGTGTGACCAGTTTGGATGTTTACGTTCTTATTTATTTTGTAGAGACTCCCTCAACTTTACAGCCTTGGAGGTGGGCTGGCAAGTGTAGGAGGAAGTTGCTGGCTCCATTTCCAGGCCCAGAGCGAAGCTGTGCTACACAGGTGAAATCAGGTTACTGAGATTGCTCTGGTTTCCTTGGTGCCCCGGGAGGTTCAGTTATATTTGAGATTGCTAAGAAGGAGGAAAACCTGATGACGGCAGGCCTGTATTTTCCTTAGGGAAGGAGCGCTTTGGGATCCTCAGTGGAGGCTGAGGACCTGTCTGCTTGATTGGCGAGGGCTGACCTCCGGCCAGCGGGCTGAGTGACACTTTCTAACTGCTCCCAGAATCCCACAACCCAGCCTGGCAAGTTTGTCTTATGCCAGCTCTGGGTAATTACATCATGACTCTTCAGGCTCCCTGTCTGTTTTGTTTTTGCCTGTAAACACTGTAGCTAGGGTGACGAAGAGTTAGCTTATTGTAGAATGTGCTAACCACCTTTCTTCTGGCTGGAGGACAACAGGAAGGGCGTGTTATTTTATAAATGGTAGGGCGACCCGGTTAACTCCTTAATGTCTTTTTTCTTGGTTGCTGGTTTATCCAATTTAAGCCCTGATGTCATTGGTTGATAAGGTTTGTGTGCCAAGCTCTGTGCTAAATACTTGAAAAATGTTATTTCCATGACGATATTATAAGGTGGAGACTATTATCCCCATTGTACAGATGAGGAAACTGAGACTCAGAGAGGTAAAGTAGCTTTTCAAGGTCACACAGCTAGTAAGTGTGGGTTTTGGATTTTAGAAACCTATTACTGCTTATCATATACTGATACTGTAGCCTGAATTCTCTCCTAATACCGTAAGTGAAAGTAGAAGGTAATTCTCATTTTCTGCCATTACCTGATATTCTGAGTCCGCCTTATGCTGCATGTCCCGCAGATATTGAACATCGCTGACGAACCTCTGCCTGTCCTTTGCTTCATGCAACATGATTCTTAATCCGTGACCTGCATATAAAAGATAAATAAATGTGCTGTGACATCATCCTTTGTTGCTTTGCCATATTTGGATTTCTCTTAGTATAATTGCTTTTATTCTCTTATTAATCTAATAGCTATTGTTGGAAAGGCACAGATGCTCCTTTCAGACTGAAAGGACTCTTTGTATGGGTGTCGATGCCTTTACAGCCCTCTTGTTCCAGACATAAATAATGCAGCCACTTTCATGGGCTGGCTTCAGTGAACCTGTTCTGGTTACTCATAGGGAGTTAGATTGGCAGACACCTGATTCAGAAGCAGTTCTAATGCATGACAAAAAAGAAAACCCAAGAACCTAGCTAACTTAGCAATGACCAAAGCTCTGAGCCCCTGGTAACTTAAATTCATTGACTCAACAAATGATCACACCCCTATTCCAACTCAGACACTCCGCTGGGCACTGGGGTACGGCAGTCGGCAAGATGACATGGCCCCGGCCTTCGTGCTGTTACCATCTAGCTTGGAAGACCGGCAATGAATATTGCTGTTCCCCAGCCCCTTCAGACTCCACATGACTTTCTCACAAACTTGCTCCTCCTTTCCTGTTTTCTGAAGGAAATGTTGGCATCGACCAGCCGGCTGCCCGGCCAGTAACCTGGGCAGTTTTCTTCACACTTCCTTCTCCTGCCCCATCCATATAAAAACCAAGTCCTGATGATTTTCTCCCCTGAGTATCCCTGGAATCCATCATGATTAGAGCATGGGCACTGGCGTGAGACTCTCTGGGTTCAAATCCCAAGTCTTTGAACATTGACAAGTGGACCCTGATGGTGATAAGTGCGATGGAGCAGAAATACAGGGTTCTCTGACAAAGTGTCATTGGGGGAGGGGGAGGCAAGGTTTTCCTTAGGAAATGACACTGGGTTTGCTAAGGAGTGAGCTGGGCCAGAAGTAGAACAGAGAGGATCTGGGACAGAAAGGACAGCAGGTACAGAGGCTTCAGGGCTTCAGGGGCTGGTGCAGCTGGAGCAGAGAGAGGAGAGAACAGTAACGGAAGGGCTGTAGGATAGGCAGGGGCTGGCTCACGAGGGGCCTTGGAGGTCGTGATTCAAAGAGTCATGTAAAGCCACTGGAAGGTTCCAATTGGGGGAGGACATGATTAGATCTACATGTTTAAAGGTCCCTCCAGGGAATTCCCTGGCAGTCCAGTGATTAGGACTCCCTGCTCTCACTGCCAAGGGCCCGGGTTCAATCCCTGGTCGGGGAACTAAGATCCCACAAGCTGCAGGGCACGGCCAAAAAAAAAAAAAAAAGGTCCCTCCAGCTGTAGTATAGAGACTGGATGGAGTGTGGGGGCGGTGGAGGAAGAATGGAAGTGGATGGGCCACTGGGGATATGTTAGACTAATCCAGATAAGGTGGTGCCCAGACCTGGGTCTCAACACTGGAGGGAGGGAGGAGGAGGTATTGAGCCTCTGGAAGTGCTAGTACTGGTCTAAACATTTACACGTATTAGCTCATGCAATCTTCACAGCCACACTGAGGCAAGAATTATATCTCTAGGGACTTCCCTGGTGGCACAGTGGTTAAGAATCCGCCAGCCAAAGCAGGGGACACGGGTTCGAGCCCTGGTCCAGGAAGATCCCACGTGCCGCGGAACAGCTAAGCCCGTGTGCCACAACTACTGAAGCCCGTGCGCCTAGAGCCCGTGCTCTGCAACAAGAGAAGCCACCGCAATGAGAAGCCCGCGCACAGCAACGAAGAGTAACCCCGCTCGCCACAACTAGAGAAAGCGCGCGTGCAGCAAGGAAGACCCAACGCAGCCAAAAATTTTAAAAAATAAAATAAAAAAAAGAATTATATCTCTGTTTTGCAGATGAGGAACCTGAGGCACAAAGGGATTAAGTAACTTGCCTAAGGTTATAGAACTGGTAGGTGCAAGTGTTGGGGTTTGAACCCAGAGAGTCTCACGCCAGTGCCCACGCTCTAATCATGATGGAATCAAGGGATACTCAGGAGAGGGAATCATCAGGAGTTGTTGATAATACGAATGGGAGGGGAAATGGTTACCGGCTTGGGCAGCTGGCTGATCGATGCCAACACTCCCTTCAGAAAACTCGCAGGGAAGAGCAAGTTTGTGAGAAGATAATGTGAACTTTGAAGAGGCTGCGGGACAGCAAATGGAGATGTTAAGTAAGCAGTTAGACGTAGGGCTCTGGAGCTGATTAGAGAAGAAAGGAATTGGGCATCGCTGGCATTTTGATGACAACTGAAGTCAAAGGCAGGATGGGTATTGAAAAAAGGAGGACCACCCAGGACAAAATTCTGAGGACCACTGGATTTTAAGAACAGGTAGGTAGCGGAAGAGGAGCTCTGGAAAGAAGCCGGAGAGGCAGGAAAACTGAGAATCAGGTGGGTGCAGTTTCACAGATGCTGCCAAGTGCAAGCGTCAAGGAGGAGAATATTAATAACCTTGGTGAGAGCATTTAGTGGCGTGACAGGGCTGAAGACAGATTGCATTGAGTTGCGTAAATGAGAGGTAAGGATTGGAAACGATGCTTTCAAGAAGTTTGTCTCTGGCTGGTGTGGTCTAAATTTATGACCAAAACATTGAGTTAGTAAATGGCACTGTTCATAGTGAATCTACTAGACCTCATCTATAAGGTCATCAAAGGGCCCACGCTATTCCTGCTTCTTGTCCAGTGAAGCTCTTTCATTTATTTCTACGTATTTTTTTTACTGAGATATAACTGACATGTAACAATATATTAGTTTCAAGCGTACAACGATATTTGCATGTATTGCAAAAGGATCACCACAATAGGTCTAGTTAACATCCGTCAGCCCACATAATTACAAGTTTTTTTCTTCTTGTGATGAGAACTTTTAAGATCTATTCTCTTAACAACTTTGTATACATTTATTTATATATTTATTTATTTTTAGCTGTGTTGGGTCTTCGTTTCTGTGCGAGGGCTTTCTCCAGTTGCGGCGAGCGGGGTCCACTGTTCATCGCGGTGCGCGGGCCTCTCACTATCGCAGCCTCTCTTGTTGCGGAGCACAGGCTCCAGACGCGCAGGCTCAGTAGTTGTGGTTCACGGGCCCAGTCGCTCCACGGCATGTGGGATCTTCCCAGACCAGGGCTCGAACCCGTGTCCCCTGCACTGGCAGGCAGATTCTCAACCACTGCGCCACCAGGGAAGCCCAACAACTTTGACATATACAGTATTATTAACTATAGTTACCATGCTGTACATTACATCCTCGGTACTTATTTATTTTATAACTAGAAGTTTGTCATTTTTAGCTTTCTTCAGCCATTTCACCCACTTCCTACTCCATGCCTCTGGCAGCCACCAATCTGTTCTCTGTATCTATGAGTTCGGTGTTTTGTTAGATTCCACATGTGAGTGAGATCACATGGTATTTTGTCTTTCTCTGACTTATTTCGCATAGCCCTCAAGGTCTATCATGTTGTCACAAATGCCAAGATTTCCTTCCTTTTTTTTTATAGATGAATAATATTCCATTATATATATACACCACATTTTCTTTATACATTCATCCATTGATAGACACTTCAGTTGCTTCCATGTCTTGGCTATTGTAAATAATGCTGCAGTGAATATAGGGGTGCATATATCTTTTTGAGTTAGTGAATGTTTTCATTTCCTTTGGGTAAATACCCAGGAGTGAAACTGCTGTATCACATGTAGTTCTATTTTTAATTTTTTGGAGGAAAATCCATACTGTTTTCCGTAATGGCTGCACCAATTTACATTCCCACCAACAGTGCACAAGGGTTTCCTTTTCTCCACAACCCCGCCATCACTTGTTATTTCTTATCCTTTTGATAAAAGCCATTCGAATAAGTGTGAGGTGAAGTCTCATCGTGGTTTTGATTTGCATTTCCCTGATAATTAGTGATGTTGAACACCTTTTCATGTACCTGTTGGCCACCTGTATATCTTCTTTGGGAAAAAGTCTGTCCAGATCTTCTGCCCATTTTTTAAATTGAGTTGTTTGTTTACTATTGAGTTCTTTATATATTTTGTATATTAACCCCTTATTAGATATATGATTTGCAAATATTTTCTCCCATTCTGTGGGTTGCTTTTTCATTTTGTTGGTGGTTTCCTTTGCTGTTCAGAAGCTTTTTAGTTTGATGTAGTTCTACTTGTTGATTTTTGCTTTTGTTGCCTTTGCTTTTGATGTCACGTTTAAAAAATCATTGCCGGGCTTCCCTGGTGGCGCAGTGGTTGAGAATCTGCCTGCTAATGCAGGGGACACGGGTTCGAGCCCTGGTCTGGGAAGATCCCACATGCCACGGAGCAGCTGGGCCCGTGAGCCACAGCTGCTGAGCCTGCGCGTCTGGAGCCTGTGCCCCACAACGGGAGAGGCCGCGATAGTGAAAGGCCCGCGCACCGCGATGAAGAGCGGTCCCCGCACCGCGATGAAGAGTGGCCCCCACTTGCCGTAACCAGAGAAAGCCCTCGCACGAACCGAAGACCCAACACAGCCAAAAATAAATAAATAAATAAATAAAGTAGCTATAAAATTAAAAAAAAAAATAAAAAAAAAAACAAAGTAAAAAATAATTGCCAGGACCAGTATCAAAGAACTTACTGCCTATGTGTTCTTCCAGGAGTTTTATGGTTTTATCTCTTATATATATATATTTTTTAAATTATTATTTATTTATTTATTTATTTTTTTTTGGCTGTGTTGGGTCTTTGTTTCTGTGCGAGGGCTTCCTCTAGTTGCGGCAAGCGGGGGCCACTCTTCATCACGGTGCGCGGGCCTCTCAGTATCGTGGCCTCTCTCGTTGCGGAACACAGGCTCCAGATGCGCAGGCTCAGTAGTTGTGGCTCACGGGCCTAGTTGCTCCGCGGCATGTGGGATCTTCCCAGACCAGGGCTTGAACCCGTGTCCCCTGCATTGGCAGGCAGATTCTCAACCACTGCGCCACCAGGGAAGCCCTTATCTCTTATATTTAAGTCTTTAATCCATTTTGAGTTGATTTTTGTGTACAGTGTAAGATAGTGGTCCAGTTTCATTCTTTTGCATGTGGCTGTCCAGTTTTCCCAACACCATTTATTGAAGAGGCTGTCTTTTCCCCATTGTATATTCTTGATTCCTTTGTCATAAATTAATTGATCATATATGCATAGGTTTATTTCGGATTCTCTATTCTGTTGCAGTCATCTGTGTGTCTGTTTTTCTTCCAATATCATACTATTTTGATTACTGTAGGTTTGTAATGTAAGTTTGAAATCAGGAAGTGTGATCTCTCCAGCTTGGTTCTTCTTTCCTCCACATACTTTTTAATGACAACCATGTGACAGGTGCTGCCCTAGGTTCTGGGGAAACAGCAAGATAAGACAGACAACATCCCTGACCTCAAGTGTCTACATTCTATAGCTTTCTTTCCCTTTTCCGGTTTGTTTTTGTTTTTGTTTTCCGTTTGTGCAGGTATCGGCAGAATCAGGTTGCACCTGACTCATGGTGACCCAATGTCTGGTCTGGTCACTATGAACTCTTGAAAGGTTTATCATGAGTCCCAAACAATATCATCTAAGAACTTGTTCTGGTCCCTTGGGGAATATTTTCTCTCAATTATAGAAGGTTGGTCTTTGTGAGTCAGAATCTAAAACTACAATCTGATAGGTAGTTCCACAGATGACACACAAAATCTAAATTTTGTCTCTGAGCATTTTAATAGTCATTTATGGAACTCCACTTTAAAAGACCCCTTTTAACTTTTCATGTGAATTTGTACCTGCATAGAATAAAGTTAAGTTCCCACGCTTTTCAGAAAACGATGGTGTTATAACCGGCAGAAAGATGGACCCCTGCTGCTACTGTTGGAAAGAAAAACCTGTCTGAATGTTAATCAGGCAGAGAACATAAGGATTCATAATGAAAATATGTTAATGGTCACTAAAGGAGCACATCCCAGAGTCCACTTGGATGATACATTTTGGTTACAAAATTAACATAGAAAAGCCAGCTAATCTATCCTGGCTTTAATGTAGTATAATTTTAAGGAGGCTTCTAAATCAAGAGGCATGAAATCACTTTGTCTAAATAGGTAGGAAATAATGCTATTTGAATTACTCCTTGCTAGGTTACCTCTGACTTCACAATCACCGACCAAATAAAGGACTTTAAAATTGCCTGCAAAAGTCTCTTTGCCCTCCCGTAAACTCTCTATTATTGTACTCTACTATAAAATGAATATTTAGAAGCATCACAGTGCCACATTTAATCTCTTAAATATATCAGTGCTTTGTGGGATTAAACAAATACTCCAGGCCCTAAGGAAACAGATTATTAGAGACAGATCAAGGAGATGGTAGGTAGGTCACCACAGTTTAGGCAAACATTCTCAAGTGTCACTTGAACTTCATACTATACTTCAGGTTTAAAAACGGACCAGGAGGAACAAGAAACGGAAATAACTATATGGAAATAAATCCACATGAGATCATGCTTAATTCGTGGATCTCAGCTTCGTGGGCTTCCTCAACCAGATGGCCATTTGAAGCCAAAAATTTTTTTTAGCAAATACAGACAGGTGGAGGGGAGGAGAGTGATAATGAAATGTGGGCAGGGCACATGTTTCTAAAATAGCATTCTGTATTCTCTTCTGTTTCTCACCTTTGAACTGCTTTTCAATTTACTATCCACTCATGGTTATGCACGCTTCTGTTTTAAGCCTCTGGTGATAATGTGCCAATTTTGTGTTTTAGAAATCTACATAAGAAGCCATATTAAATAAGGGAGAGGGAGCAGGAGAGGAGAAGGCAGGAGGAGGCATGTGGGAAAGGAAGTCCTGCTTTGCTGAAAGTGAGAGTGAATGATTCGTCTTGGCCTCAAAATTCTACATATCTGTGAAATTTCAGGGAGGAATATTCTAAGAACTTTGTGACATATGTCTTCCTCTCTAGTGTACATTTCCCATGAATTCAAGCTGAATTTCCCTGACTAAGGAGAACAAAATCTGATTGCAGAACATATTTCTTTCAGTTCTCTAAAAAACAATCATATGCGCTGTCTCTCTGTTCTATGGCCACATTTGTCAAAAGAATTGATTGGAAGGGAGTTCTTTTTATTAACAGTCAAGCGATTTCACTGTTTTCTTACGGTGTTCTCATATTAGAAATGTCGTTAAAGTGAATATTTTATTGGTTCAGTTATAAAGAAAAATGTAAATGTAAGCCCCTCTTTCGGCTGAGGGTTCCTTTGAACCAAAATCTAAATGGCTATATTTATACTTGACCATCAGGTTTATAAATTACCCCCCTTTCCATAACTGGGTGCTGGGAAGAAGCATTGCAGGAGACCTTATTCATCCTTTTACACAATTAATTAATCTGTAATGACAAAGATTACAGAATTTGTTTAGCTTTCAAAAATCTTAGAACTTTGAAAATCTGAACAAAAAATAAAGTCTTAAGAGTTTTAAAATCTTAACTTATAAAAATATTTTGAGTATAAGCAACAAAGATGAGTGATTTGGGCTCAATCTTCCTAACACTGCACTCCTGAGAGAATACTGTGACCAAAGAAAAAGACGGAGAATCGAGAGGGGTGAGGGTAGATGGTAGATTGGTTCCATCCAATTTGCTTAGGAAATCAGGAGGCGGGGTGGGAGGTGCTGTGCTATAAAGGGCTTATGAGAAAAGCTCTTTGGCGGTGACTCTTCATTTTATTGTGAAACCGTGAAAGAGCTGGGCGGGCATACACTGACCATCAAGCCCAAAAGAGAGACTCAACGTGTAATTCGGAAACTTTGGGGCTGGGCCGGTATGTCACAGGCTGGACAAGCAATTCGATGCTCTCAACAATATCAGTAATTTCGCACTCAGGAGCCGGAAAGGCCGTGATCCCTATACCTCTCCTGGACCTGCAGAAAAGGGTAGTCTGCGGGGAAGTTATGTACCTGAGGGGCCGCTGCCAGGGTGCAAATAAATGATCACAGAGCTCCCCAAACCTGTCTCTTTGAGGCAGAAAAATACGGGGGCTCTGGTCAGCCGGAAGGAGGGAGCGACCAGGCTCCCAGGCTTCAGGCCCGATTTCCCTCCAGAATCGGAGAAGTCGCAAGGAGAGGTGGTCCCCCCGCCCCCCGCTCCTCCCCCGACTTTCTCGGAGGATCAGGAGCCGCACGGTCGGGGGCAGGGTTGGGGAGGGCCGGGCCGAGCCAGGCCGTTACCTTGCGGGTCAGTCTTTTCCCCCTGCGAGGGGCTAAAGGGGCCGAGGGGCGGGGCAGGCGGACTGGTCCAGGGCGGAGGAGCCGCCCATCAATCGTGCGGGGGCCGTCCCTGTGGTCCCCTTCCTCCTCCTCGCTCTTCTCCCTTCCCTCTACCGGCCCCTCTTCCTCCTCCTCCCCGGAGGCAGCTTTTAGTGGCGGCAGCCGGGCTTTCTAGGGGCGGAGGCGGTGGGGGCGACTGCCTGGCGTCCTTCCGTTTCCTTGGCAACCCGGCCTCCTCCCTCCTCGCGCGGGAGCTGGGTTCGGTGAGCGCGGCCGTGGGGGCGGGGTTGGGCTGAGGCCAGGCGGTCCCGAACCCGGACCTGGGCGCTGCGCCGGTTGCCTTGGGAACTAGTCGGGATGCGGTCGGGAAGGCAAAGCGGTGATGGCGGCGAGCAGGAGGAGGCGGATTGGCTTTGTCTTGAAGTCCAAAGCCCAGTCCAAAGCCCAGATATCGAGGCCTTCACTCCTGCCCCGACTCAGTGCTGTGCTTTACAAAGAATGAGATTAGAAAACGAGAGGGGAAAGTATTTTTAACTGAATAAAATAATATTAAAGGCAATACACTGATAGAGGGAAAGAGTGCAGCCCTGCAGTTTGAGCTGCGCAGGGGATCTCTGAAATATCTGATCCAACATTAAAAGGAAGAAATAAATAATTAAGGGAGGCGCCCCATCAGTGGCAGAAACGAGACAGGAACCCAGTTATATCTTGGTTATCAGTAATCTTGGCTGCCTTTCCCAAGGTAGGAGGTTCTTATAGGCTTAGACTAGTGCCCACAGGTTTAGAAAGAAGGCACTGGAACCTGTGCTAGACACACCCTCTGCCAGGTTTATTTCTGTCTGTGGTTTTCACAGGCAAAGATGACTCTCTTTCATTTATTGTGCATATTTAGGCACTTGATAACTTGCCAACTGGTGTCAAGTTAGGGCATTTTTGACTGGGTAGAGAATAGGGAAAAAGGAGAATAGAAATTCTTGGACCTTTCATCAGTGCCCAGAATCCCCAGGTGTCTGTGGTTTGGGTGTCTTCTCAGCAACCCCCAAACCCAGTTGACGTCCATGTCTCCTGCAGCATCACACCCTTCTTTCTATTCTTATCACCACCACCCTAGTTTTGGGCTGCACAACCTTTTAACTGGATTATTAGAAGGACCTCCTAACCACACCCTGGGCCCCTGTCTTCCACACCCTATCCCCACCATTTTCCCTGTTCCATAATCAGCATAGATCCAATGTCATTGGCCCCATGTTATGAAGCTCTCAAAATTCCTTACTCCCTGGGGAATGAAATCCCTTCCCCAGGGCTCACATTCTTGGTTTTCCTCATTCAGCACTTCTTCAGTCATACTTCAGCCAGATGAGACTCTGTATTACACACTGAATATTACTCCCTGACTTTATATCAACTTCTAAGGCATATCCTGAGCCAGGCAGAGCCCAGATCAAATGTACTTAGGTGAAGTCTTTGTTTTGGGCACTTTGTCGTCCAACCTTTATTAGTCCTTCAGTAATCCCTAGTACCTTTCCATCTCCAGTAGCCCAACCCACATTCTGTTCTTGTTCTCAGCTAGCTATCGAGTAATCCTTATTAAAGCATCAACTGATAATTGAAGCATTAACTGGTAAGTGCTAACCTAAGACCTCTCCCCATGGTTTGTGCTTTTCAAAAGGAAATGCTTAAAAACGCAAAATCTTTAAGACACACTGCATTGAAACTATAATAGTGAAATGGTAGGTAGAGAGTTTGTTCTGTTGGAGCTAGACCCCCCTCAAATAAAAATAATTATAATGATTAATGATTAACAGAGAAGGAAGTTGAAACCCAGGTGAGATAGTCGAAGAGAAGTGACCTGCCCTAGGACACATGGTAAGTGGCAGACCAGGGCTCAAAAGCAGGGCTTTTGGACTTCCCTAGTGGTGCAGTGGTTAAGAATCCACCTGCCAGTGCAGGGGACATGGGTTCGAGCCCTGGTCTGGGAAGATCCCACATGCTACGGAGCAACTAAGCCCGTGCACCACAACTACTGAGCCTGCGCTCTAGAGCCCACATGCCACAACTACTCAAGCCCGCGCACCTAGAGCCCATGCTCCACAACAAGAAAAGCCACCGCAATGAGAAGCCCACGCACCGCAACAAAGAGTAGCCCCCGCTCGCCGCAACTAGAGAATGCCCGCACGCAGCAATGAAGACCCAACGCAGCCGAAAATAAATAAATTTATATATATATAAAAAAGCAGGGCTTCCCATTCCCAAATCCCTGATGTTACCTACTAGTAAGAAAAACACCTTGATACATATTGGACCCAGATTTTTCTCCTTCCACTTCAACATCTATATAAAATAATAGTTTCTACCTCAAAAGATTGCTGTGGGGATTCAATGAGACTGGACAAGTGAAGCACTTACCATCATACTTGGTATACAGGAAGCACTCAGTAATCAGTAGCTTTACTTTCTGAGGCATATTTTAAGATTTTATTTAATGCATATGTGTGTCAATCATATATTTTTGAAGATTTTTAAATAACAAGGTTTGGAGACGTCACTTCATGTCTCAGTTTTAAACTCTTCTACATTTCAAGTGTTTCTGAAAATTAAGTTCTATGAAAAGCACCATGGTGCCCTTGAAAGAGGGTGAGAGTGCCAGAGGTCAGCCTGTAAAAAGTTACTGAGCAACTCCTGGTTCACTGTTTAGTGAGTAAACTTGAGCTTGGCATGTAAATTACCAATAAGATTAGTTCTAGCCTTAAAGAGCAAAATGCCAAGAAAGTGAAATATTAAAGTGAGGAAGAAACATAATTCCTGGTTGGGGAAAGGATCCTACTCTTCATTGCTCTTTGCACGGTGTCCCTAATAGATGATAAATAAATTAAGGAAAAAACCCAACTTAAGTAGATAATAGATTCTAATGACTGAGATATTTGGTGTTTGCAAATAAGTATCAAGAAATTCTTCAGTTTCATCTAAGAGTTCTGCAAAGGGCAACTTCAAGTATAAAATTTCAGAAGTAGACTCTGTATTAGGTTTCGGAAATCACATTTTTTTAAAATTTATTTTTATTTTTGGCTGCGTTGGGTCTTCGTTGCTGCATGCGCGCTTTCTCTAGCTGCAGTGAGCTGGGGTTACTCTTTGTTGCGGTGCGCGGGCTTCTCATTGCGGTGGCTCCTCATTGCAGAGCATGGGCTCTAGGCACGCAGGCTTCAGTAGTTGTGGCATGTGACGTGGGCTCAGTAGTTGTGGCATGTGGGCTCAGTAGTTGTGGTGCACGGTCTTAGTTGCTCCATGGCACGTGGGGTCTTCCTGGACCAGGGCTCAAACCCGTGTCCCCTGCATTGGCAGGAGGATTCTTAACCACTGTGCCACCAGGGAAGCCCTGGAAATCACAGTTTTGAGGGCAATGTGGAACTCATTACAAAGAGTAAGCTGTGCAGAGGGGTAGCTGTGCTTTCTAAGCCTCCCAAGGGTTAGGCGCCTCGTGAGACCTGGCCCAGCTACTCACTTGATCTGGAACAACCCATGCTCTCTTTGTCCACTGAGTATTTCCTCTTCCTAAGAGAGAGTCTAACTAGGTCGCTTTGTCATTATCCAATCAGGAGCTCCCCTGATGGGCATAGAGCTTCAGGTCAAGTGGCCCCAGAAGGAGATGGGCTCCCTCATAAACAACATGGTCGTTTTTTTTACCTGGGCCTCACTGTGACTAACAGCCTTCTGTTCTCATCAGCTGAGGCCAACGAGGTGATGTTGCCTTCATTCAATGCACAAGCTATGTGCCATGGCAGATTGTTTACAGATAGGATCTCTAGGAGTGGCTTTCCTGAGAAGGGGACTGTGGGTACTGTAGTTCTCTAAAGCTTCATGGATTCTCCTCCAGAACCCCTCTCGGTAGGGAATTCATCTGATTAATTTAAAAAAAAATTTTTATCAAAGTTTAGTAAATTTACAATGTTGCATTAGTTTCAAGGGTACAAAAAAGTGATTCCATTTTATATATATATATAATATATTCATATATAATATATATATTCTTTTTCAGGTTCTTTTCCATTATAGGTTATTACAAGATATTGAGTATAGTTCCCTGTGCTATATAGTAGGTCCTTGTTGTTTACCTATTTTATATTCAGTAGTGTGTATATGTTAATCCCAAACTCCTAATGTCTCTCTCCCCCACCGCCCTGCTATCCCCTTTGGTAACCATAAGTCTGTTTCATCTCATTAATTTTTAAAACTGGCTAATGGCTTATTGAATACGGCATGGGCTGTTGTGACATTCTGCATTCATCCCATAGAGATAATTTGGCCAGACTGTGGGTATGCAATGTGATCATCTCTTAATGTCACTCATTAAAAGTGGTCCTTTATTGATGTAATTAAGGTGGCTAGAGAGCCTGGTAGGCTGTTTCAAGGTGAACCCTCTAGGCTATGTATACATTTTGATGGAAGTCACTGAAGACCCAGGATTGGGTCCTTGGTTTTTTAAGATCAGAAATGCCATTTTAGTTAATTCAGAGCTGCTCTTTATAGGAACTGATTCCCAATAATTCCACTCAGCAGAGACTAAATGTCCTCCATGTGACCAAGCTGATGTTTTATCCCAGAGACTAAAGCTGGCAGCTGACCAGCCCTGGTCATATGCACAAGGTACTTCCTCCTGGTGGAAAGGCATCCCCGGGAGATCAAATTAAAGATCTGAATGTTTGGTGAATATTGAATTAAATCAAAGGGAATTGAGTGTTCTTGAGTGATATATCTAGCAGGCTGAGGAGGCCTTAAGGAATAACCTTCCTTCCCTCCAGAGCTGTTTCAGTCTGGATAACTGATTTGGACTATTCACCTCAAAGCTTTAGATTTTTTTTTTTTTTTACCCCATCTTTGTTTCAGTTAACTGCCTTTTTACTCAACTTTACGGGACCACTTCTCTTCCACTTACGTCATCGACAGCATAGTATGGAGTTGAGAAGACCTGGGTTTGAATCTCATCGATGGCCCTTGCTGTATGCTAGTGAACAACTTTTATCCCTCTTCACACCTTGAGATCCTCAGAGTTACAATGGGAACAGTCAGAGCCTTCTCACCAGCTTGGTGTGAAGATTAATGAAATAGCAAGTGCAAAGTTTCTGGCCTTGAACCTGCCACATGACAGCTTCTTCAGCAAATGGTAGCTATCATGATTATTTGTGTTATGTAGATTTAATTCTCCTTGTTGAAGTCTGAGGATATATCAAGGTACATCACCCCATGAATTTATAAAACATCTCCAAAAGCTTGTTATTTTTTTAAAATGTTAATCTTATGTTGCTAATATCATGGTGGTTAATTTTAGATTGATATTTTTTTTTATCCTGAATTTCAGAGAGTGACATTTTGTGACCTCATACCTAATCGTGAGGGTGTGTCCAATTTGGGGCTTGCAGCCATCCGTGAACCATTTGAAATTTAGTAATGCCTGGTGGGCTTTCATAGGTCAAATATTTGAGATATGATTCTCTTGTAGAATAAAGTAGACTCTACTAGAGATTGGCAAACTCTCTACAATTAATTTTTAAAAAGCCTGTCCTTTGGGGGATCCCTTAGAATTTTCCTCATTTGGAATTGTAGCTAGTCTGTTGTGCTGTTTTACAAAGAGAGAGCAAACTCATTAAAGTTTGTTGGGATATTTCTCAAAAGTTCAAACAGACTTTGATTTCTTTATCCATTTTGGAAGCTTCAGACTTTTTGAAACCCTTCATTATGGCAATTGATGCAGCTGATACAAGATTGGATGTGATTATAAGAACTTTGAGAACATAAAACATACTGCTTTTCTGAATTTCTGAGAAATTATTACCAAAGGAAAGAACTTGACTTCTGTCCAGAAGGGGTATCTGATTTGTTTGGACTTTGGATAAACTCAAGCCATACATGTTTGGCCAAGAGTTTAATTTGTGGACCAATCACCAAGCTCTGAGCAAGACTCGGGCTTCAGAAAGCTACATCAGGGATCTCATGTGATTATTAAACATGCTTCTGGACAGATGAATATTCAGGCCAAATACAACAACAACAAAAATCCTTCTCATCAACAGGACACTGAGCAACCTGTGGACCTTCATGGAATGGATGTTACTTGGTGATGTTTTGTTTGGATAAAAATACCGAGCAAGTGAGAGAGAGAGCAGAGCAACATCCAGAAGGCAGCTTGCTAGAGGAGCAGGGGCAGCGGGGGGCCGGGGGACCTCCTTTCTAATCATCTGTGTCCTGATCCTGGCAACCATGGAGGTTTTTCTCTGTGAAGTGTCCTCTGTAATCACAGGGATGGAGTAGTGATCCCTCAGATGACCGTGCCACACAGAGGAGCATTCATCCCTGACATAGAGTTTTTTTAAAAAATATTTATTTATTTATTTATTTTGGCTGTGCCGGGTCTTAGTTGTGGCATGCGGCATGCAGGCTCTTTAGTTGCGGCATTTGGGCTCTTAGTTGTGTCACGCGGGATCTAGTTCCCTGACCAGGGATCGAACCCGGTCCCGCTGCATTGGGAGTGCGGAGTCTTAATTACTGGACCACCAGGGAAGTCCCTGATGTAGAATATTTCTAATACCTGCACACTCTTCTCTTCAGGACTCTTTTTAAAAATTTATTTATTTATTTATGGACATGCTGTGGGGCTTGCAGAATCTTAGTTCCCCAACCAGGGATTGAACTTGGGGCCACAGCAATGAAAGCGCCAAGTCCTAACCACTGGACCACCAGGGAGTCCCAGGACTCTTTCTTTTATGATTCACTTTCTGTTTTTCTAATTATATGGAAGTAGCATCAGATTAGTGTCTAACTAATTTCTTTCTTTAACCCTTTGTGGCCTCTCATTGCCTCTCCCACCAAGGACAGATGCTTCCCTTCCCTCTAGCGAGGGCGGGGTGGGGGGAGGCCCTCTCAGGGTTTCCACAGGCAGCGGGAACAGCTTCAAGACTTAGGTGGGTACTAGGTGTGGAGCAGCAGGGAGGAGGAGGAGACACTTAAGGTGGATTACTCGGGACTGCTGCCGGTGTTCCAAGCTGTGCATCCCAAACAAATGAATCTAGAACATTCTGTCTGTTCACTTAACAAATCTTTGGTAGGTGTCAAGCACAATTTACATGTAGACAAATCAATAAATACATGCTGACAATGGTAATTAGCACCAGGACACAAATAGGGTGCAGTGACAGAGAATACTGGGGGTGGCGATGGGGAGGGTGGGAACCTATTTAGACAAAGTGGTCAAAGATGGCCTCTCTGGGTGAGACCCAAAGGATGGAGAGGAGCCAGCTCTCGGAGGGTGGAGAAGGGGCACAGGTGGGGCAGACAACGTTGGGAAAGTCTTGAGGGGAGAGAGAGCTCAGGGGATTCGAGGAGCTGAAAAGAAGCCAGTATGGCTGGAAAACTGTTGTGAGGGAAGGCTGGTGAGTTGGCAAGATCTAGGGTTGGATTTTATTCTAAGTACAGTGGAAAGCCATGGGGTGGTTTTTAAAGCATGTGTGCCTGTGTACACGTGTGTGTGCAAGTGTGTGCATGTGCGTGTGTGTGTGCACGCATGTGCATGTCTGCCATATCATGTGGACACCGGTGAGGAGGTCCCTCACCAGAATTGGTAGATGTGGCCACTTGATGCCTATTCCAGCCATTGAGGAAACTTCAAAATGTCATTCAAGCATGTGCTTGGCCAGTGGCACAAGATGATTAAAGATGAATTATTAAAGCTATTTCTCCTACTTCCAGGACACTGACAAGACCAGAGTTCCCATATTGGGCAGTATATCCTGATTTTCAGCTTCCAGTCTCATTTCAGTGCATTTCTTCCTGATGTCCCTTAGAGATGCATTTCTGTCCCACACTGAGTCATGCTCCTTTTCCTCCCCGCCTCTTTCTTCCTGTCTTGCTGTCCTCCTCCTCTCCTTCCTCATCTTCCTCCTGCCCACCTCATCCCATTTCCCCTCTCTTCTCCCTCTGCCTTTCTCATTAAGACTCAGAGTACCTTGCCAAACTGCAGCTCTTAGATTTCTATTTTCCCAAACAAATTTCTTGGCTGGTCATTTTGGCCCCTGGTTCTCTCCTCTCCTTCCAGGCTAGAGCCTTCTCTGGTTCCCCTCACCTCTCCCCTCCCTCAGCCAGCCCAACCCAAGGTCACTCAGTTTTAGACACATCAACAGGAAAAAGCGCTCTTGCTTGCGCCCTGTGAAAAGAACATGTGAAGGAATGAACCTCGGTGACATCAGTCCATGGGCATCAGGACCACGGAAGGCAGTTCTTGAAAACCAGATGGAACAGAAGGTATCACTGGACGGCCTCCCTTCTTGGCTCGCTGCACCCTCTGAGTCAGGATAATGAGAGAACATTCTTAAAACATGACTTAACCACGCTCAGTCCTCAAACAAATTCCTGGATGTGTGTGGAATACGCTCCACCAGCAAGCCCGAGCACAAACGTGCAGGGCGGGCTTGTCAGCACTCTTCTCAAAGTTGCTACCTTTACAAAGCCACCTTCCGACCCAGTTAGTGTGTGTTCGGTTTTTAAAACGTAAAAAAAAAAAAAAAAAAAAAAAGCCAGAGACACAGTGGGGTCTCTTATGGCTGCATTTTCATAATTTTGTATTGTGGTGACTGGGTCTCTATCTTGGGGGATTGGGGGCCCTTGACATCACACATTAGCAGGAAGAAGTTATGGAAAATTCTTTCAGATAGAGAAAAAAGGAACAGGATATTGTCCATTACCAAAATCAAGCAGAGGGAGAGAGTCACAACTAGGGTGCAGTTTGTCCTTTATTTCACCTACACCTGGAGGGGTGTGTGTGTGTGTGTGTTTAACACAGGCAGCTTATCTGAGTGGATTTTAAGAAATTAATTTAACTGAAAATGATTAAATTACAAAGAGAGGAAAAAGCGTTTGGTTGGCCTCATATGGGGTCAGAGGCTGCTGCTAATGCAGTATTTCATCAATTGGCTCATTGCTATTCTTGAATTGATGTGATTTAGTTTCTCAAATAGCTCTTATCGTGGCAGGCTTGCATTTTGGATACACTGTACAGATGCCTTATAATCATTTCAGTGTGTTTACTTTAAAACTTTAAAAGCAATTAAGCAATTTTAAATATATTCGTGTGTGTGTGTGTGTGTATGTGTGTGTACACATCCACAGAGAGATTTTATAAATGTTCGGACAAGGGTTCTAAGTGAACACTATAGGGCAAGTGTTATATTTATACACTGTAGGGCCCTTCATGCATTTCAAAGAGTTTCATGCAGACGAATGTTAAGCTTTTTTCATACCCATTGAATATACCATTATCTCCTTTAATACACTGAAGAAACCAGAGGACAAAGAGTCTCCCTGTGTCCCTTATCCAAGGCCACACAACTGTTACTGGAACCGTGGGCTTTCTGAGTGCCAGGCACTCACATGCTGCACATCACAAGTGCTGGAAAACGGTGATGAGTCAGCTTGTTAAAAAGTATAATCATCTACTATGGTGGGGTAGGGTTTTGAGATACTCTGCTTTTTATTTACTTTGATACAGAATGGAGCAAAACAAGTCATAATAATGTTCTTTTCTCATTAAAAAAAACCTACTGAGGTCAGGGATAAAACAGTAACGCAAGTGTCCACGGGAAAGGGCCCAGCAACGTTCTGGCAGCATCTCAATAGGTATGTGTGCACATAGTTGGCGGTATCTTCATGCCCCGACCTGTCTCAGGCCTCTTCCCCTTTGTCTTTGTTTCAGAATGTTGTGTCCAGAGTTGAGAAACACAGGCAGAGTTTGATGCAGCGGTTTGGAACCGAGTGCCACCAGCAGGATGATAGATTCTCCTGGTGCCCCGGCCCCCGGCCCCCGGCCCTCGCCCCCACCCCCCACGAGGCAGGGAGGTGAGGTTACGGATTCATTCATCAAACATTTATTAAGCACTTAAGTGCCAAGTGCCGTGCTAGGTTCCGCGGACTTAGGGGAGGAATAAGACGCAGTCTTTGTGCTTGTGCGGGAGGAAGGAAAGTAAACAAGACGATGGAGCAAGCCCCACGGCAGAGGAGCGAGCGTGTGGGCCTGGGAGACTGGGAGGGGGAGATGGAGAGACGGAAGGCTCTCACGGCGAGGAGTGCCTCCAAGTGTTGCTAGAGGTCCCACTCAGTGCTGCCTGCTCGTGTGTCAGTTCCCTTCTGGCGGAAGCATTGCTCACAGCGCCAGACGCGGGCTCCATCCGAGCTAGAGGACGTCCGTCAGCTCTCGCCGCCTTCCGTCTCTGCCCTTTTCCTCCCTCCCCCACGTTCCTTTCCCTCCCTGTCTTATCAAATTCTGCTTAGGGCAGCCGCACGTGGTGGTCCAGCAATACTTCTCAAATCGAACTCACCTGAAAGGTATTCACGTTAAGGTATGAATGAATAATATGGGGGACACCTGGGAGCGCGTGCACTTACCAGGCTGCAGAGCCTTAAGGGTAAAGAGCTTCGGCCAGCTCCGGAACAGAATTTTCCTTAGTGTGCTGGAGCGCTCCTGGCACCTCTGAATTCCTAGATTCTGGATAGTTGCCTGCTCTTTCTGCACTTAAACCTGGCCTTGTTTCCATTCAGTCTTACGTGTTTTTCCCTCCCGGCCCTCTATTGTGGCTGCATGATAAGGCAAGGGTGGGGGCCAGATTACTGCTAATCTGAGACCTTTTGGCTGGAAATCCCACGAGGCCTGCAGTAACAACTGCTTTGAAGCGTTTGAGACACCAGTGATGAAAAACAAAGTTGCCGTGAGTGGGACCTACAGATGCTGTCCCCTCCAAATGCACTCACTCGTTTAATTCATTCTTTATGGTTTGCATTTTTCTGGCTTCAGGACAGAACTCACGTTAAGTGAGTGCATGAACGGGGAAAACATCGTGGATCAGTACATATAGTGAAATTATATTCCTAATGTTGGGTGGAAGGAAGGAGGAAGTGACCACTAACCTCCACATCATTCTCCCTTGAAGTTTTCCACTAGGATTCTCCCAAAGGCCCTATTGGACTGTACAAAAGTGTCCTGTTGCCAGAGTACTGCTTTTGATTTTATTTGTGTATCCCCATCCAGATGAAGTTGTGTAGGTTCTATTAAGAATCGTCCCCTTGTAGGAGCCTGGGCAGTAAAGACTGGTAATAAAATGTTTTTCAAACCCCAACTTAGTTCATTCTGAGGAGTTCATTCTTCTTTTAAACACTATAAACTTCAATGGAAGTTTCAGAAAGTGGACACCCCTTAATCGGCACTGTCCAGTAGAAATATAATGGGAGCAGCCTAAGTAATTTAACATTTTCTAGTAATCATATTTAGAAAGGTAAAAGCAAACAGGGGAATTTAATTTTAATAATATATTTTATTAAACTCACTACATTAAAACATTGTCATTTCAACATGTGATTGACATAAAAATTATTAATGAGATATTTTACTTTTTTGGTACTAAATACATAAAGTTCAGCGTATATTTTTCAATTCCAGTGCATCTCAATCGGGACTTGTCACATTCCAGGTGTTCATGCAAAGGGTGTGGCTGGCAGTTACCTTATTATACTGTGAAGCTCTTGGTATCTTTTTTTTTATTGAAGTATAGTTGATTTACAATGTTGTGTTAGTTTCAGGTGTACAGAAAAGTGATTCATAGATATATACAGATTCTTTTCCATTATAGGTATTACAAGGTATTGAATAAAGTTCCCTGTTCTATACAGTAGGTCCTTGTTGGTTATCTATTTTATATATAGTAGTGTGTATCTGTTAATCCCAAACTCCTAATTTATCCCACCCCCTTTCCCCTTTGGTAACCATAAATTTGTTTTCTATGTCTGTGAGTCTGTTTCTGTTTTGGAAATAAGTTCATTTGTATCATTTTTTTAGATTGCACATATAAGTGACATCATATATTTGTCTTTCTCTGGCTTACTTCACTTAGTATGAGAATCTCTAGTTCCATCCATGTTGCTGCAAATGGCATTATTTCATTCTTTTTTATGGCTGAGTAATATTTCACTGTATATATGTACCACATCTTCTTTATCCATTCATCTGTTGATGGACATTTAGGTTGCTTCTATGTCTTGGCTATTGTAAATAGTACTGTTATGAACATCGGGGTGCATGTATCTTTTTGAATTAGAGTTTTCATCTTTTCTGGATATATGCCCAGGAGGGGGACTGCTGGATCTTATAGTAGTTCTATTTTTAGGTTTTTAAGGAACCTCCATACTGTTCTCCATAGTGGCTGCATCTTGGTATCTTTAAATGGCAACAATTTAGATACCTTCTCCGGGATAAAAATATTTACAATATGAGAATCAGTGCACCTTGAACAAGTGATGCCTGAAGAGGTTGTGGAGAATGAATTTAAGGGAGTGGGTGTTAGAACTGGGGCTTCTAGTCCGGGCTTCTTCTAGTGATTTGATGAAAAATAAAATATTTTTTAAGGGTGAAATGTATAGCCTTTACCAGCAATCCGACATAAAGGAGAAATTAACAGAGCAAATGGCTATTCTCCTAGCACCCGCTCCCAATCCCTGAGACCACAAAATTGGAGAATGGGAAGGAAAATTGGAGATCCCATGGAATCATCTCTCTCCTTGGAGACAATGTTGCACCGTTTCCCTATCTGTACCTCAGAATCACAGAGGGGAGTGTCCAGAAAATACTGATTCCTGGACCCCCATCTCAGAGAATCAGATTCAGGTGGTCTGGACCATCAGTATTTTAAAAAAAATCCTCCAGGTGATTCTAATGTATGGCCTGGGCTCTGAATGCAGAAACATCCCCTTCATTTTTTAGGTGAAGAAACAGAAGCTAAGGATGAAGTGACTCACCTCAGGTCCCACAGGTTGTTAGAGGCAGAGTGGGGTCCACAATCCAGGAATTCTTCTCTTCCCCACCTCATATACAGAGAAACATTTCAATGATACCTCCATCACCAGTCTTTTTCCTGTTTGGTCCCAGAATTACTCTTGCTCTGAATTGCGATACATTACCCAGCTCAACCTAGATTAGACAAACACTTCTAGTAAAGGCTCTGAGTCCTTATTTCCCAGAAAATCTCCAGATCAGTGATAACTTTGAAGTGATTCTGATCTGGGGCAATGGCCCTAATTGCCTCTCATTTTAGATTCAATCAGGATCTGAAACTCTACAGTGAATATTGGATTTTATTGGAAAGCATAGGGAGGAACCCAGAAGAAGCTAACACCGGAGTCTGATCAGGCATCTTCATTGACTCACAGGTGGAGTAAGTGTTTCATCCAAAGGGGCTTCACATGCAAATATAGCCAAATGCCAAGCAGGAAATGCACATGCGCAAAGTGGGCTGGGGGAACTCTTGAGCCCCTGGGAGGAGAACTGCCAAGGCCCAGCTCCTGTCCCTCTGCCAGGGTGCAACGACGTAGGTGCTGTGTTGCCAGAACTGCTGATGGCTCAGTTGCTCGGGAAGACAGAAATGTAGGTCTTTGTTTATTTCTGTTTTTGTGAAATATCCTGATCTGTGAATGTCGGCAACCAATTTAATTTTTAGAAAAACACTGTAAGGGTCAGATAAAGTCCATTCATGAGGTCTCTTCTACCTGTAAGCGTTCCGAGTGCAAACTTTTAGTTAAATCTAGGACTTCTTCATACTCAATATCGAGGTTTTTTTTTTTTTAATTTTTATTTATTTATTTCTGGCTGTGTTGGGTCTTCGTTTCTGTGCGAGGGCTTTCTCTAGTTGTGGCAAGCGGGGGCCACTCTTCACCGCGGTGCGCGGGCCTCTCACTGTCGCAGCCTCTCTTGTTGCGGAGCACAGGCTCCAGACGTGCAGGCTCAGCAGTTGTGGCTCACGGGCCCAGCTGCTCCGCGGCATGTGGGATCTTCCCAGACCAGGGCTCGAACCTGTGTCCCCTGCCCTGGCAGGCAGACCCTCAACCACTGCGCCACCAGGGAAGCCCTCAATATTGAGCTCTATTGGTTTACAAAGTGTTGGTCTCATGCCATCATGCTTACTTTTGCCCTGACCCTGTGAAGCTGATGAAAGCAAGCATCAGTACCAGAAGGAAAACTAGTAGAAAAATAGTACTGTTACCAAAAGTGGGGTCCGGCTGCTCACAGCTCTGAAGCCAATAAAGAGTCAAGCTTGGTGGAAACGAAAGTTTGCTTTATTTCAGAGGCCAGCAAGGGGGTGGGGTGCTTGCACTCCTGTCCAAAGGCCGACTCCCTGCCCCCACCACCACCCCCCACCCCTGACAGCCAGTGGGCAAGAGCCTTTGGAGGGAGGGGGCTACGTGCAGAGACAGCACAGCCAGCTCTGACCGTCATCTTGAAATTGGTCATGTGTTGGTCTGATCAACATCATCTTGATTGTTTTAAGAACAGTTAGTCTTCAGTTCCACAGTCGGTTTGTTCCCATTTCCTTGAGGCCAGTTCTCGGAATGGTGGCAGCTTCTGTCATGGCTACAGTCCGGTCATCATGTAGTTAACTTCTTCCACCTGGTGGGAGTTTCAGTATCTACAAAACAGCTCAAAGGATATGGCTCAGAATATTATCTGTAGCCCTTGAGGAGGAACTAAAGGTCCTTGACCTTGCTTAATGACTAAACTATTATTTTGTCCCGTTTGACTGCTTTCCTTTGCTTCTGTATTTTCTCATTTCTCTGATTAAACTTATTCTTTGGCTAGGGTTCTTCTACAGACAAAAGGCAGGAGGAAGACGGGGGTTGGGGGGTGGGTGTGGGGAAGGACAATAGGGTCTGGCTCCGTTTCAGTACCTCAGTTTCTTTTTCAATTTTATTCATTTTCTCACTGTCACATTACTTCTTTTGGGTTTGGCACCTGTGACATGTCATACATTTTCATAATGAAATTGAAAGTAGAGATCATTACAGTTCCTAAGATCTAGCATTATTTATTTTTAAATTCTTTTTGAACATATAACAAGGCAGGCTATTATTAGCATTGCCATGGGATAAGCTAGTTCTGCTATACAGGGCTGTATAAGGAAAAATGTTTTCATTCACTGTGAAATGAAATGGAAGTTTCCATTGAAGTCCTGGGGCAACCTCTTAGCCAATGAGATGATAATCCAAACAAAAATTAGAATTACTCTTACCCTTATTCTTTATTTCAAGAAGAAAACATCCTGGCTAAAAACACAGTGTGACTTCGAGAGCCCTTGATTTCAAATAATCTAAGATATTAATAACACCTGAAGCCTTTCTCGTTAACAACTTAAGAATTGATGCTAAATTACCCTTTAATCCAAAGTACACAGCAAAGATAAATGCAAGTTATTTGTGAAGCATATTGGAGATTAACGTAAAATATGCATGGCATTTGTATCTTGGCTATTCTCCTTAACACATAACCTTGAATTTTGCCATGGTTCTTTTTTTAAATGTAAAAGGCTTAAAATTAGAATCTCTACTTGTGAGAATCTGTTTCAGGTATATTTCTGTGAACAGTTCCCCTGTCCTCAAATAACCAGAGGTGGGTAACAGTTTCTGACAAAATCTGAAGGCAACAGGATTAAACAAGAATTAGAGCAATTGTATTTTCTTTATCTAAAACCTTTGAAAAGCTGCTTCGTTTCTATTTTGAGCCAGGCTGCCCACATCTCTTAACGACAGAATTTTTGCATAATTTTGCTCTTCCTCTTTTTATCTCTGTTTGGGTGTATTTATTATTTCATATGCGATGATGCAAAGCTCGTTAAAAGGTCCATTTATATTCTTGTTATCTGTATGGGGATCTAGCTATTTTTCTTTTACTGTTTATAGAACCCTCACTGTAATATTCAGATTTGCTGGCAACAAGCCCTTCCTAACACCGTATACATTCCATTCCCCTCTGTGACTCTATTTATGGGAGTCTCTGTGATTTACTCAAGACTAATAAAGACAGTGTAAAAGGATGGGCCATGGATTTATCCATCCATGGAATTTTAGCACTTTCAGAGGGAGGTTTATCTTAGGTTCTTTTTTTCCAATTTAATTAAAACAACCACCAAAAAAAGCATTAGTCCAAGTGAGTGACAGTTGGCAGATCTGCATTATTCAGCTGGAGGGACTCCAGAGCTTCTGATGCTTGGAGATGGACAAGTAATTACCTCCTGTCTGTGACTATTTTCTACCAGGCTAAGCCCAATGTTTATTGTAAACTATCTGCCATTAAAAGCTGTAATAGCAAGCCTTATGTTCCCACACCATAAATTTGACTTGCACTGTTTTTTTATTTATCTTCATGTTTTATTATATTCTTTGCAATGTTTCATTATAAAGGAAGATAACAGAAGAATGAAAATTGAACAAATTCCAAATTCACGCTTGAAAAAAGATATGCTTAGCATACATATCTTTTTTGCATAAGTCCGGACAGCCCTGATGGCCACTTTCTGGATATTGGCAGCTTCCACTTAACTAACTATTAGATGCAGTTGCTATTAGTACATCACTTGTTAAATGGTCCAGAAAATAGCCTAAAAATTAAAGTTTAATCAGACCACATAGGCCCGAAGCCTCAGTTCCCAAACTTTTTGTTCTCAGGACCACCCCTCCCTTATTTTTTCACATCTTTATTGGAGTATAATTGCTTTACAATGTTGTGTTAGTTTCTGCTGTACAACAAAGTGAAGCAGCTATATGTATACATACATCCCCATATCTCCTCCCTCTTGCATCTCCCTCTCACCCTCCCTATCCCACCCCTCTAGGTGGACACAAAGCACCGAGCTGATCTCCCTGTGCGATGCAGCTGCTTCCCACTAGCTACCTATTTTACATTTGGTAGTGTATATAGGTCAATGCTACTCTCTCACTTCGTCAGGACCCCTTTATACTCTCAAAATGTTTTTGAAGACCCCAAAGAGCTTTCGTTTGTGTGGACTATGTCAGTATTTACTGTATAAGAAATGCAAACTGAGATCATTTAAAAATATATATAAAAATATTTATTTGTTTTAAAATAAGTTAAACATTGCATGTAACATTCATAACATTTCAAAAGAAAAATTACTATTTTCTTAAAAAAATTTAGTGAGAAGAGGGATGATTTTTAGATTTTGTGTGATTTAATAGAAAGAAGATTCTCATATCTGCTTCTTCATTCAATCTGTTGTGATATGTTGCTTTGGTTAAAGTAGATGAAGAAAATCTGGCCCTACACAGATATGTAATTGGAAAAGAGTATTTTAACAGCCTTTTCAAATAATTATGAATATTCTTCTTTGAACACCAAAACCAGACTCAACAAGTGGTAGCTTCTTAAAGGTTAGTTTAATGAGGAATCTGAAATCCTATCAGTGGACATTTATTATTTTTTAAACGAACAGACTTTTTTAGAGAAGTTCTAGGTTTACAAAAAATTGAGCAGGTAGTAGAGAGTTCCCATAAACCCTTTTCCCTTTCAGTTTCTTCTATTATAACGTCTTGCATTAGTGTGGTACATTTGTTACAATTGATGAGCCAGTAATGGTATGTTATAATTAGCTAAAGTCCATGGTTTACAATAGAGTTCACTCTTTGTGGCATATAGGTCTATGGGTTTTGACAAATTCATGTCATGTATCCACCATGACAGTATCATACAGAATAGTTTCACTGACCTAAAGATCGTGTGCTCTACCTACTCATCCCTTCTCTTCTCCCCCCGAACCTCTGGTAACCATTGATCTTTTTATGATCTCTATGGTATTGCCTTTTCCGGAACATCTTACAGTTGGAATCATACAGTATACACCCCTTTCAGATTGGCTTCTTTCACTAAGCAATATGCATTTGATATTCCTTTATGTCTTTTCATGCCTTGATAGTTCAATTCTTTTTATAGCTGGGTAATATTCCATTGATGAATGTATTACAGTTTGTTATCTATTCACCCTTTGAGGACATCTTGGTTGCTTTCAGTTTGGGGAAATTATGAACAGAGCTGCTATAAACATTTGTGTGCAGGTTTTTGTGTGGACATAAGTTTTCAGCTCATTTGGGTAGATACCAAGGAGTGTGACTGCTAGGTGCTCTGGTAAGACTATGTTTATTTTAGGCTTGTAAGAAACTGCCAGTCTCTCTTCCAAAGTGGCTGTACCATTTCACATTCCTACCAGCAATGAATGAGATTTCCTGTTGTTCCACATCCCTGCCACCATTAGGTATTATCAGTTTTGTTTGTTTTTTTTTATATTTCAGCCATCTGATAGGTATATCATAGTATCTCATTGTTTTGATTTGCAATTACCTAATGACATATGATGTTGAGCATCTTTCCATGTACTTATTTGCTATCTGTGTATTTTCTTTGGTGAGGTGTCTGAGATCTTTTACTCATTTTTTAATTGGGTTGTTTATTATTGTTGAGTTTTAAGAATTCTTTGTACATTTTGGATACTAGTCTCTAATCAGATATGCATTTTGTAAATATTTTCTCCCAGTCTGTGGCTTGTCTTTCCAATCTCTAAAATCAACGAACCTTTGATACTGGTACAGTTTGGTGCCACTGCCTTGATTTATGCTAAGACACCAGAAGTTTCACCCACCGTTGTTTAATATCAGTGCAAATTTCAACCCAGAGGAAAGGCAAATAGCATCTTGGTATTATTATAAAGATAGTTTTAATTTTGTGGGCATCCCTGGAAGGGTCTCAGAGATCCCCAGGGCCCATGGATGACACTTTGAGAGCCACTGGCCTAGAGCAAACAAATACAACCCATACTATTTAGTTCAAGCCTTGGAAAGACCAAATAGAATGAGAAATCTCTGCTTCCCAAATGTGAAATGTTAACTTAGTTTTCTGCAAAAAATGATTTAGAAGGCACAGAAGAAATATTATGCACTGAAGCCAGTGTTCTAATTCACTGGGCAGAGTCAATTTTGTTTAGATTTTTTTTCCCCCAGTGGTTCTTGGCAGGATATCATTCTTATTTTTCTATATATATATATATATATATATATATATATATATATATATATATGGTGTGTTTGTGTGTATGTGTATAAATATATCACCTAAAGTTTGTGAGCCACTGAATGTCTCTTAATGGCCAAAAAACTGGTAGATGATGCCCAGTAATGGGCTTATAGTATATTTGTATATATAGACAGGATATGGAGTCCTCAGCTTTTTACTTTCTTTTCCCAATCCTCCACCTGTGTACAAGCACAGAAATGGGGGAAGAACCCTAGTTTTGCAAACCAGACAGACCTGGATTTGAGCCTTGGCTATGTAATCTTATTTAACTTCTCTGAGCCTTTTGTTCTCCATCTGTAAAAGGGAAATGATATCATTGCCAAGGCTGTGAAGATTATATAAGACAATATATGTGAAGGGTCTAGACCCTCATAGGTATCACTCAAGTAACCAACATCATCATCAAAATCATCCCTTCCATTTTTAACAGATTCATAGTCTACTATTTTCTGGCCCAGGTAATTATGCCTTAGCATGAGTTTACTGGAGAAAATACTAACGAGACTTAGTGCATCTCTCTAGGAATACTATGTTTTCACAGGGACCAAAACCAGAGAAATAAATCCAATATTGTCAACCCCTAGCAGAGGGACTAAATATGTGAATGAATATGAGAAGCAGCTAGAACAGAACCTAAGGATGGGACCCGAGGAGGTGTGATGTGCAGCTGATGAGGTGGCTGGGACCCATTCCAAAGACAAAGGTCTAGTAATGGTCAAAAGTTAAGGGTGAAGGCAAATCATGGGGTGTGTTCCAGAAACAGTGGGAGTGGCAAATCGGTAGTGAGCCATCAGGGAAATGCCATGGGGATGTACGTGCCCACACAGAACTCCCACGGACAAGATTCTTTGCATCTACCCTTCGTCCAGAAGCACTTTAATGCTGCTTTTGGCAAGCATGACAAATCAAGAAACAGCTGGAGGAGGAGGTATTTTTAGAGCAGAGGAGATCTTGACACCCTTGAAATTCAGAGTTTGGGTTCTGAAGCCATGCTTCCTGTGCTTTGAATCCTAGGTCCTCTGCTTGCATTGTGTGACTTACGGCAATCACATAAGGCAGTTCTGCTTCCATCTTCTCATCTGTAAAATAGAATAGGTGTTGTTTTGAGGCCATTGCTTCATGTACAGCACCCAGAACAGTACCTGGCATGAGGTAAGGGCTCAACAAATCTCAGCTTTTATCATTCATCTGCCACCCAAGTTACTCACTCATCTGACCAACACTGGGTACAGTTGTGTGAATCTTCTGTGCGTTTACCTGTAGGCCTGTCTCCCTTAGATGCCATGATGCTTTTGGTGAAGTGATACATTTCACTTATGCTCCCATATCTATTTCCAAGTTAATGCAGGGCCAGGATTACCAGTAAATATACCCACAGCATGATGTTATTTATGGAGACTCCAGACCCTCCACCAATGACCACAGCTTCAGGCCATTGAGTTTTAAAAGCTTTTCACTCTAAGAATAACTTATTGTTTTACTCTTTTCAGATATAAAGTGTGATCATTGTAGAAAACTTAGAAGGTAAGGAAATGTAAATCACCCGTAATCCCAGAGTTAGCATTGGGATTTTGTTTTGATGAATTTCCTTCTAATCATATTTGCTCCCATACCTAGAAAGCTAAGTTCTTTCAGTCATAAAGTGCAACAACTGATGGAGAAGGCATAGATCAAGTCTTTATCAATTAATAAGCTAATTTTTAGTCAAATCAGTTCTAATTGTTGAGGTTTTTAAGTGGTAAGAATCTTTGATGCATTTAAGGGCACAGGAGGTAAAGAATGAAGCCGTTCAGTCACAATGCAGTTATTCATTCAATAAACATTTATTACTTACCTGCTATGTGGCTTGGCACTACTGAGCCCTGGTGATAGAGAAATGAAAAACAAGCAAAACCCCAACAGTCGACTCCCTTGTTTATTGCAGCATTGTTTTCAGTAGGAAAAAATGACATTTATTACCAACCCTAAATGGTCATCAGTAAATTACGGCACAGCCCTCCAATAGAGCTCTTTTTTAAAAAAATATTTATTTATTTATTTTTGGCTGCATCCGGTCTTCATTGCTGCACACGGGCTTTCTCTAGTTGTGGCGAGCGGGGGACTACTCTTTGTTGTGGTGCGCAGGCTTCTCATTGTAGTGGGTTCTCTTGTTGTGGAGCACGGGCTCTGGGCGTATGGGCTCTGGGCGCGCGGGCTTCAGTAGTTGCGACACATGGGCTCAGTAGTTGTGGCTCGCAGGCTCTAGAGAGCAGGCTCAGTAGTTGTGGCACACGGGCTTAGTTGCTCCGTGGCATGTGGGATCTTCCCAGACCAGGGCTTGAACCCGTGTCCCCTGCATTGGCTGGCGGATTCTTAACTACTGTGCCACCAGGGAAGTCCCCCGTAGAGTTCTTTAAAAGAATAAAGTAACATGGAAGGTAGAGTAGATATACTTCTCCTTATTCTTTCCACTAAGTATAACTGAAAACACTGGACACTGTAGAAAACAAAAGAAGACTCTGAAAGGTGGACAAAAGGCAGAATGGCTAGGGACTTCAGGACCTGAAAAACAATATGGTGGTGAGTTTCTTGGATTTTCCTTTTTTCCTCATACACCCCAGACTTGGAGCTGAAGAAAGCCTGCAACCCGGAAATGCCAATAGGAGCAGACAAGGAAACCTCAACAAAAGCCTGCTGTCTCTATCCAAAGAATTGGAAAAGGAGCAGCCCAGCAAGACAGAAAAATTTTAGACAATGCTGTGAGCTGTATTCATATGTTGAAACCCTAACCCCCAATGTGTTAATATTTGGAGATGAGGCCTTTGGGAGGGAATTAAGGTTAGATGAAGTCATGAAGGTGGGGCCCTCATGATGGGATTACTGGTTTTATAAGAAGAAGAGCGAATGAGAGATTGCTTGCTCTCTGCCATGTGAAGACATAGCAAGAGATGGCCTTCTGCAACACAAGGAGAGAGCCCTCACCAGACACTGACCCTGTTGTACTTAGACCTTGGACTTCCAGTCTCCAGAACTGTGGGAAAATAAATTTTGGTTAAGTCACCCAGTCTATGGTATATCTTTTGTTATAGCAGCCCAATCAGACTAAAGCAGATTTTGGTACGGAGAAGTTGGGTGCTGCTGTAACAAACACCTGTGTGTGTAGAAGCAGCTTTGGAACTGGGTAATGGGTAAAGGCTGGAAGAGTTTTGAGGTGCATGCTAGAAACATAGATGTTAAAAGTGATTTTGGTGAGATCTGGGATAGAAATGAGAACAGGTGTTTGGAAACTTGAGGAAAGGCGATCCTTGTTATAATTTGGCAGAGAACTTAGCTGAACTGTGTTCTAGTGTTTTGTGGAAGGTAGGACTTGTGAATGATAAAATTGGATACTTAGCTGAGATTTCTAAGGAAACTATTGAAGGAAAAGCTTGGTTCCTCCTGAATACTTACAGTGAAATGTGGAAGGGGAGAGATGAGTTGAAGAAGGAATTATTAAGCAAAAAGGAACCAGATGGGACTTCCCTGGTGTCGCAGTGGTTAAGAATCCACCTGCCAGTGCAGGGAACACGGGTTTGAGCCCTGGTCTGGGAAGATCTCACATGTCGTGGAGCAACTAAGCCCACGCGCCACAACTACTGAGCCTGAGCTCTAGAACCCGTGAGCCACAACTACTGAGCCCACATGCAACAACTACGGAAGCCCGCGTGCCTACAGCCCGTGCTCTGCAATGAGAGAAGCCACTGCAATGAGAAGCCCGCACACCACAACAAAGAGTAGCCCCTGCTCGCCGCAACTAGAGAAAGACTGCGTGCAGCAACGAAGACCCAATGCAGCCAAAAATAAAAAATACATTAAAATATATTAAAAAAAAACCCCAAAAAACTGAGGGTCCCCAGAATTACAGTTTGTGATCTCACAGAGCTCAAGAGTGGAGGGTGGGAGAGGAGAATGGAGAGGTTGGCAGGGGCCAACTACACACTCTAATCACCTGGAGGGAAGGGGGGTTAAAAGTACCAACTAGCATCATTCTTAGAGATCCAGAATTCAGCTCATCTATAGCAAGGGCACCCCTGTGCTTCCAGATGGTGGGGGCTGGTACACAGGCTCTGCTTGGGTCTCCGATAGCTCCCACATCCAGCCCTGGCTGAAATTATGGCTACATTAACAACAACAAGAAAGTCATTGCTTAGAGATACATACAGAAGTATTTACAGATGGGACAGGTTACGAAGAGTATTAAATTCCATGCTAACAGGTTTGCTTTATGTTTTGAAGGCAAAGGACATCTATCAAAGGATTTCAAGTAGAAGTGGTTACAAGATCAGATTTGTAATTTTGGAATGCCATTGAGCTTTGTCCCAGTAATGTCCTTTATAGCAAAAGAAAGTCCTGAATCACAGGTTGCATTCTGTTGTTACATCTCTTTAGCTACCCTAAATCTGAAATGCTTCCTCAGTGCTTTCATTGTCTCTCATGAACTTGACATTTTTGAAGGATCTGGCCTGTTATTTTGCAGAATGTCTCTTGAGTTGGGTTTGTGTGATGTTTATTCATGATGATATTCAGGTTATATGTTTTGACAGAACTACCCCAGAAGTAATGCTGTGTCCTTCTTAGTGCTTGATATCAGATGATGTGCACATTAATTGTGCTGCTAATTTAGATCACTGGGTTAGGGTGGTGCCTGTCAATATCTTCATTGGAAAGTTCTTATTTTTCCTTTTGTAATTTGTAAATTCATTCTTTCTTGTGGAGAGAGATTTTGAGACAATTGTAAATAAGCTGTTATTCCTCAAATGTTTACCCTTTAGTAAAAATTAATGATTCTTGCTTGAATCAGTTATTACTATGATGGTTGCCAAATGGCAGTTTTCTACTTCCAACATTCCTCCCATACTTACTGGTTAGTTTTTTTCTGTAAGGCAGAAATTTCCCTTCTCCTCCATTTATTTATTTAAACACACACACACACACACACACACACACACACACACACACACACACACACAGATTCATGAATTCTTATTTTATTCAATGAATCCCTCGAATTTTTTTTTAAATAGCTCTCTAGAACATTTTTTTGTTTTGTCTTTTATTGGTCTTTTTCCCCCTTTTTTTGTGCTTTTTTTCTATTGAAGTATAGCTTATTTACAATGTTGTGTTTCAGTTTTACAGCAAAGCGATTCAGTTATACACACACACATATATATTCTTTTTCAGATTCTTTTTCCTTATAGGTTATTATGAAATACTGAGTATAGTTCTCTGTGCTATACAATAGGTCCTTGGTGATTATCTATTTCATATATAGTAGTGTGTATATGTTAATTTCAAACTCCTAATTTATCCTTCCCCTCCTTTCCCCTTTGGCAACCATAAGTTTATTTTCTATGTCTCTGTGTCTATTTCTGTTTTGTATACAAGTTAATTTGTATCTTTTTTTTTTTAGATTCCACATATAAGCAATATCATATGATATTTGTCTTTCTCTGACTTACTCCTCTTAGTATGATAATCTCTAGGTCCATCCATGTTGCTGCAAATGGCATTATTTCATTCTTTTTTATGGCTGAGTAGTATTCCATTGTGTATATATACACCACATCTTCTTTGTTTTTTTTTTTTTACGTTATTTATTTAACTTTTTTTTTTAACATCTTTATTGGAGTATAATTGCTTTACAATGGTGTGTTAGTTTCTGCTTTATAACAGAGTGAATCAGTTATACATATACATATGTCCCCATATCTCTTCCCTCGTGCTTCTCCCTCCCTCCCACCCTCCCTATCCCATCCTTCTAGGCGGTCACAAAGCACCAAGCTGATCTCCCTGTGCTACGCGGCTGCTTCCCACTAGCTATCTATTTTACGTTTGGTAGTGTATATATGTCCATGCCACTGTCTCACTTTGTCCCAGATTACCCTTCCCCCTCCCCATACCCTCAAGTCCATTCTCTAGTAGGTCTGCATCTTTATTCCCATCTTGCCCCTATGTTCTTCTGATAATTTTTTTCTTTTTTCTTTTTTTTAGATTCCATATATATGTGTTAGCATACGGTATTTGTTTTTCTCTTTCTGACTTACTTCACTCTGTATGACAAAATCTAGGTCCATCCACCTCACTACAAATAACTCACTTTTGTTCCTTTTTATGGCTGAGTAATATTCCATTGCATGTATGTGCCACATCTTCTTTATCCATTCATCTGTTGATGGACACTTAGGTTGCTTTCATGTCCTGGCTATTGTAAAAAGAGCTGCAATGAACATTTTAGTACATGACTCTTTTTTTTTTTAATTTTATTTATTTATTTTTGGCTGTGCTGGGTCTTCGTTTCTGTGTGAGGGCTTTCTCTAGTTGCAGCAAGCGGGGGCCATTCTTCATCGTGGTGCGCGGGCCTCTCACTATCGTGGCCTCTCTTGTTGCGGAGCATAGTCTCCAGACGCGCAGGCTCAGCAGTTGTGGCTCACGGGCCCAGTTGCTCCGTGGCGTGTGGGATCTTCCCAGACCAGGGCTCGAACCCGTTTACCCCTGCATTGGCAGGCAGATTCTCAACCACCGCGCCACCAGGGAAACCCCGACTCTTTTTGAATTATGGTTTTCTCAGGGTATATGCCCAGTAGTGGGATTGCTGGGTCATTCTGTTTTTAGTTTTTTAAGGAACCTCCATACTGTTCTCCATAGTGGCTGTATCAATTTACATTCCCACCAACAGTGCAAGATGGTTCCCTTTTCTCCACACCCTCTCCAGCATATATTGTTTGTAGATTTTTTGATGATGGCCATTCTGACCGGTGTGAGATGATATCTCATTGTAGTTTTTATTTGCATTTCTCTAATGATTAATGATGTTGAGCATTCTTTCATGTGTTTGTTGGCAATCTGTATATCTTCTTTGGAAAAATGTCTATTTAGGTCTTCTGACCATTTTTGGATTGGGTTGTTTGTTTTTTTGATATTGAGCTGCATGAGTGGCTTGTATGTTTTGGAGATTAATCCTTTGTCAGTTGCTTCATTTGCAAATATTTTCTCCCATTCTGAGGGTTGTCTTTTCGTCTTGTTTATGGTTTCCTTTGCTGTGCAAAAGCTTTTAAGTTTCATTAGGTCCCATTTGTTTATTTTTGTTTTTATTTCCATTTCTCTAGGAGATGGATCAAAAAAGATCTTGCTGTGATTTATGTCAAAGAGTGTTCTTCCTATGTTTTCCTCTAAGAGTTTTATAGTGTCCAGTCTTACATTTAGGTCTCTAATCCATTTTGATTTTATTTTTGTGTATGGTGTTAGGGAGTGTTCTAATTTCATTCTTTTACATGTAGCTGTCCAGTTTTCCCAGCACCACTTATTGAAGAGGTTGTCTTTTCTCCACTGTATATTCTTGCCTCCTTTATCAAAGATAAGGTGACCATATGTGCATGGGTTTATCTCTGGACTTTCTATCCTGTTCCATTGATCTATATTTCTGTTTTTGTGCCAGTACCATACTGTCTTTCTGATTGTAGCTTTGTAGTATAGTCTGAAGTCAGGGAGCCTGATTCTTCCAGCTCTGTTTTTCTTTCTCAAGATTGCTTTGGCTATTCGGGGTCTTTTGTGTTTCCATACAAATTGTGAAATTTTTTGTTCTAGTTCTGTACCACGTCTTCTTTTTTTTTTTTTTTTTAAAGATTGATTGATTGATTGATTGCTATGTTGGGTCTTCGTTTCTGTGCCAGGGCTTTCTCTAGTTGTGGCAAGTGGGGGCCACTCTTCATCGCGGTGCGCGGGCCTCTCACCATTGCGGCCTCTCTTGTTGCGGAGCACAGGCTCCAGATGCGCAGGCTCAGCAGCTGTGGCTCACGGGCCCAGTTGCTCCGCGGCATGTGGGATCTTCCCAGACCAGGGCTCGAACCCGTGTCCCCTGCATTAGCAGGCAGATTCTCAACCACTGCACCACCAGGGAAGCCCTGTACCACGTCTTCTTTATCCATTCATCTATCAATGGACATTTAGGTTGCTTCCATGTCTTGGCTATTGTAAATAGTGCTGTAATGAACATTGGGGTGCATGTATCTTTTTGAACTATGGTTTTCTTTGGATATATGCCCAGGAGTGGGATTGCAGGATCATATGGTAGCTCTATTTTTAGTTTTTTACGGAACCTCCTTATTGCTCTCCATAGTGGCTGCACGAATTTACATTCCCACCAAGAGTGTAGGAGTGAATCCCTTGACTTTTAATCTTTCTGCCTCATGTTTTAGGTGTTTCTCTTGTAAACAGCACATTGCTAGACTTTTTTTTCTTTTCCACACTAACTTTATAACCTTTAAACAGTGAGTTTTATTCCTTTATATGAATTGTGAAAGTAGTATACATGGATTTATTTCTATAAAAAAAGATGTAGATCTACACATACTGATGTAGAAAAATGTCTAAGATATAGTTTTAAGGAAAGAAAACAAATTGCAGAGAAGTATATACAGTATGAGCCCATTTGTTGGTGGAAAGAGTATTTGTATGCATATTTCCATAGTCATGAACATTTCTGGAAGGTTATACAAGGAGGTTAACATTGGTTACTTGTAAGAAGCTGGACTGGGGGTGGGGGGTGGGTCTACTCATAGTCTGATATATTAGTTAAATTTTAGCTTCTGTGAACAGGTATGCTTTTCTAATTGAAAGGCCCAACTTCTGCCAACTAGAAGCTCACAACATAGGACAGAGACTCAGGAACACTTGCACTGCATATTACTGAGGCAGTTAGAGGAAAGCCCAGGTGGGGTGCTTTAAGAACAGGCCAGATGTGGGGCTGGGCGGGGTGGGGGGGTGTTGTGGCTGTAGAAGAAGACATCTGAGTGCAGCTCTGAAGTGGGGCGTCTTGGCTTCATGGAAAGATTATATGCACTGGAATCAAGCAGCCCTGGATCTGAATCTTTGTTTTAGCTACTCATTAGCTGTGTGACTTTCAGCAAATTCTGCAAGTCCCAAGGGATTGTTGGGAGGATTAGAAATGATAAAATGTGCATTCAACAGCAACATAGTGCCAGTGTCAACATTCCATGCATTTTTGAAGAACGCATAGGTGTTAAGCAAGAGGAAAGATGGCCTTTCCCTCTTGATCACCCTTTCCTATTCAGAGGAATAGCACATGGTTTACTGGGTCCAAGCTTTGGGTGCTGGCCTGGGGGAGTGAAGGGCAGCACAGGTACAGCCTTGAATTCCATGCTAAAGAGTCTGGTTTGTATTTTGAAGGCAAGGGGAATCTACTGAAGGATTTTAAGTAGAAATGGTTCCAAGATCAGATTTGTAAGTTTGGAAGGTCATTGGCAACATATTGAGGGGAGAGGGGCTAAAAGTCCAATGGGATTGCTGCAGTAATCCAGAAGGAAGATGGAGACCTGAGCTAAAGCGCTTGGCTATGGAGGTGGACTCCTTAAGACCTTATCACCTATTGGATGTGAGAGCGGAGAAGAAGGAAGATGTCCAAATAACTTTGTCTTAAGCATGGTTTATATGGTGGTAGGTGCAAGTTGACAGGTGGAGAAGTCGATCTGGAGGAAAGAAGAGTCCAGCTTTAGGCATGTTGAGTTTAAGGTGTCTGGGACATACAAGGCACTGGACATGTGAGTCTGGAACTCAGAAGGAAAAGTCTGTGCTGGAATTAAACCCTACTCTGTTAGTGCAAGAGAGGATGGATGGCCAGAAACGCAGTGATTATTTTGGGTAATGATCAAGCACAATAGGGTAACAACTTGGTGGATTACTTGGTCTTAGGGTTCTAAATAGAAGGTTGATTAAAAGTTTCATTAACAACCATCGAGGCCTAAGGACGACACCAGGAGGCTAGTGCTGTTAAAATAACCAAGTAATATTAGATGTCTCCAGCAAAAACCTCAATTGTTTATGCTTCTAAGGGGAGCTATTTATATGACAAGTGTTGAAACACATTTGGCAAGTGGTAGACTTCACCTGAAGCTGACAGGTTATGTTATTTCTTTTGATTAGAGATCTATAGATATAGATTGGAGAGTAGCTGATAAAGCCTATTAAATCAGATGAATCCTGAGCAAAATATTTGAAAGCCCATGTCCAAAACTTTGGGTATGGTTCATTGTGGTTCATAGCAGCACCCATATGAGGATAATTAGGAAAAATGATCAGAGTGGCATTAAAGAAAAATGAAGAATCCAGAATTTTGCCTTCACAGCAGGTACACTATGTAACTGATAGGGTAACTTAAGGTTGTTGCTGTGGGTGAGGCCTCCCATGGAGATTTTCAACCTGGGCCCTAGGTGAGGGACTCCACAGTCCACAGAACCTTATGGATGGTTTGCAAAGTATTATGTGAATATGTGTAAGTGTGCATTTTCTGGGGAGAAAGGCCCCAAACCACTACTACAGCAATTAATCGTTTTCTTTCTCTGACTTCCCTCTTCTTTTATTGATTTCCCATGTTTTTTTCTTTCTTGTCCGTGCCTTGGGTTTAACAGACTACAGAAGGAATTTGCTTACCCCATTGTCTAGCCCTGTTCATCCCATATATGGTTGAAATGACTGCTGACTCTTGGTCTAGAATAGCTATTTCAAGCACCCCAGCTTTTTTTCTTTAAATATGTATAATAGAACCTCCTCCGAATTTTTTGTTTTATCTAACAAAATCTTGCAGGGAGACCAGTTTAGGAAACTGATTTTTTTTAAAAAAAATAGCAGCTCTAGGGACTTCCCTGGTGGCGCAGTCGTTAAGAATCCACCTGCCGATGTGGGCAACAGGGGTTCAAGCCCTGGTCCGGGAAGATCCCACATGCTGCGGAGCAACTAAGCCCATGCGCCACAGCTACTGAGCCTGAGCTCTAGAGCCCGTGCTCTGCAACAAGAGAAGCCACCGCAATGAGAAAGCCGCGCACTGCAATGAAGAGTAGCCCCTGCCCGCCACAACTAGAGAAAGCCCGTGCGCAGCAACGAAGACCCAATGCAGCCAAAAATAAATTAATTAATTAATTAATTTAAAAAAATATATGTACCCAAGTGGGAAAGCCTGATCCTACCCACCAGGCCATCCCATAGATGTATATTTGAGGTATATTTTATTTTATTTTATTTTTTATTTTTTTTAACATCTTTATTGGAGTATAATTGCTTTACTTGAGGTATATTTTAAAACCATCGGTGTAAAGCAGGGCATTGGGGTGGAGATCAAGAGATCAACTCCATTAGAGTCCCTACAGGGGAGTAGCGTCACCCAAGGTGCCAGGAAGCACACAATAAGTATATTTCTGGCTTAAAAGATTATCCCAGTGGGGTGGCTCTGGAGGAGGGAAAGGAAGCCAACTCTGGCCTGTCCTGGTTAGTTGAGCTGTAGAGGGTAATGTGAGTGAAACTGATGTTGCAGGTCTGTTATCTTCAATGACTCGATCTCATGCCTACGAGGCACACCCCAGGTTTCAGCTGTTCTCTGCGGAGTGGGCTACTTGCGAGAGACTTCGAGTAGGAGAGTTTAGAGGGCTACATGCAAATCCATCTCTACTACTGGAAAATAAAAACCACTTAAACTGCAAAATGGCGCATATGATTTGTCAGTTATAAAAAGAGGATTTTTTTCGTATGTATGCATCTTCACATAGCTACTGGATATTTAAGAAATCATTAGAAAGTCATGTCAAATAAAGTCATTAGTCCCTGTTCCATCTTAACCTTTTATTGACTGTCCATAATGAGGACATAGTTATCCTTAGGTGGCTTCATCCTCTTCTTGGGACAATGGTGGGGCCAATCAGACAGTCTTGGAAGATTTTAAGGTAGTTGTGGCCACTCCTACCAAGAGTAGAAGTGCCTGACACGCCCATGGCCCCATGAAGCCACTTCCTTCCCCAGCCCTAGGTGAGGCCAGTTCCTGCGATTCCCCATCTAGTTTTTTTGATGGATTCCATTGCACACTTGGCCAAGGTTTTCTAACCAGCTGGGCTCAGCTCTGAAGCTCCCCTCATTTATTGCTTTTATCCCCCAATAAGAGCTGTACTCCCTCCTCTATCCAGGGATTCTTTACCTGCCTTACTTGCTCCACCTGCCACCTTTCTGCTGTCCCGAGGCAGACATCCTCACTCCCTTGTAGGAGCAGAAACAGCAGAGAGAATCACTTGGAGAGGCCATGCCTTTATTCCAGTGACGATGCCACTGCCCAGCGATTTGTTTGTAACTCTTCTTTTAAAGCCAATGTCATGTTATTTTAAACATCTTCAGTGACTATATTCCAGGGATTGACTTTTCAAATGGCCAGACGTGATTCAGGGTCATGCACAATAGCAAAGGCCATGATCAAACGTGGCACCACTGTTTGTGTCACCAGAGTAATAAGATTTGATTTTTCTCTTGTAACTTGTAATCCGGGCCAAAAAGAAATTCCACTAGACTATAACCATGAGGGCAGAGGCTGTGTTTGCTCTGCTCATCACTTGATGCTCAGCTTGAAGACTGTAGGCACTTCAATAATATTTGTTGGAGGAATTCCCTGGCGGTCCAGTGCCTGGGACTCTGAGCTTCCATGGCAGTGGGCATGGGTTCGATCCCTGGTCAGGGAATTAAGATCCTGAAAGCCGCACAGTGAGGCCAAAAAAAAGAGGTCATTTACATAATATTTGTTGAGTGAATGAGTAGGATGTCCAAAAATGTCTGGAGCAGAAGCAGCATCCTTTGAACAAGCAGATGATCTCTCGTGACACCAGCCATCTGAGCACCCCACTGGCTGAGCACAGAAATCCTGATTCGTGTGTTCTCCTCCCCTTATTCCTCTCTGCTCATGTGGAGATACACTGCCAATGAGTTGCAAGCCCAGAGAGTTAGTAACAATTAAATCAGGAATGTAAACCTTGGGATTATCTACATGTTGAAGCCATGTGTGCAGATGTTGTTCCCAAGGGAACTGCTGCAGAGGCTGCTGGTCAGTACCATGTGTCTAAGCCTTTCCATGATAAATCGTTATTACCAGAAATCTTTACAAAATGTTTTCAAGTACAGCTCAGTGCTTTAGATAGATTCATTTTTCTCTTCATGTGGTAGAATCACATCTGGACATTAGTTAGATATATTTCATCTAAAAATAGCATTTATCCAATTTACTGTCACTTGAGAGAAAGCTTCTTTTTTCCCTTTTTTAAGGCAGACTCCACTTATAATTCTCTGCAGTCTAACATGGCTCGCTGCCATTTAATATATTAAAAAAAAAATAAAGGTATCAGGTTGTGTGTGTGTGAGTGTATAAATGGAAGTACATTGAATCATGGTTTTTAGAGACTGAAAAAATAAATATAACTGCCTTCTCATTGCTCTTTTCTTCATTTTTTTCTTTAAAGTCATCAGTGATCTTCCTGGTTATGTTGTTAAGCCCTAAACTCAGCGTTGGTATGAACTCCATCAGACTCTCCTGAGTACTTATGTCAGGGCCACAGGACGTGACTTGGGGGCTTTTTGTTTGTTTCCTCTTAGACTGTCTTCTTATCAGTGATCGTGTCCTCTCGTCGGTCAACCATTTGGGTTTTAGGAAGAAAGGTGGAGAGAAACGAGAAAGGAGTGCAGAATAAGAGATGAAGGAAAAAAGAGTAGCGGGGGCTTCCCTGGTGGCGCAGTGGTTGAGAATCTGCCTGCCAATGCAGGGGACACGGGTTCGAGCCCCGGTCCGGGAAGATCCCACATGCCGCGGAGCAGCTAGGCCCGTGAGCCACAATTACTGAGCCTGCGCGTCTGGAGCCTGTGCTCCGCAACAAGAGAGGCCGCGACAGTGAGAGGCTCGCGCACCGCGATGAAGAGTGGTCCCCACTCGCCGCAACTGGAGAAAGCCCTCGCACAGAAACGAAGACCCAACACAGTCATAAATAAATAAATAAAGAACGTGAATTTCTTAAAAAAAAAAAAAAACAAAAAGAGTAGCGGGGTTCAAGCACCACCAGGCTCGTGGCACCCTTTGGAGCAGTTTGCGCACATTTGAAGGCAGAAACTGGAATTAAATCTGACTAAAGAAAAATCGGCACACCGCTGCTTCTACCTGAGGCACTGATGTTAAGTAAATCAGAGTTGGCTCTGAAGGGACTTGTTGTGAATAAGGAAGCACTTACCAGTCAGTCCCAATTTCACATTAGTCAAGGCCCTTGGTGGTTCTGTAAGTAGTTATCTTCAGGGACAGTGCTCAGACCTTTCTTGCCTTGTGACACTTGTCTTGTCCCCCTAAAGAGAACTCTGGCTTTTGCCCTTTTTCTCTAAAGGCACATCCCCCGCACCCACACCCCTTACCAATGGGATCGTTATTGTTGTCAGTGTGATGGGATGATTTCTGTTTTCCTTTTCAGTGCACCTTCCAACCAGAGTTAATGGGTCTGACCCGTCACTGTTATGCTGTGTTGTCCCTCGAATGTCAGGGTGGCTTCCTTGGCCCTCGTTAGTAGGACCTGAGCTTGGAAGGGAAGGGTTTGACTGACTCCTTCCACATCCCCTACCCTTCTCATTTGTGACCTCCCATAGGGGTGTGTGAAATGGCAGGGAGGTGTCAGGGCCACAGCCTGAGCTGTGGAATTGAGTGACATTGGCTGAGCTGAGTGGCGATTTAACCCAGGACCTTGATATTGTTGGTACCATGCAAGCGTGGAAATGACTTGCCCACTGGGATGAGCTTAAACACATCTGCTCAGATTTTCTTCCAGTGCATTAACACAGGGGCCTTCTAACTCCTAAGCATATCCAGGCTGGAAAACTTCTGCAGCATCCACCCTGAGATTGGAACTGTTGGGCCATTTTCATTTTGTGAAGTATTTTTATAGATTTTTTTCCTTCGGATACATCTTGGCATAAATGAAACAACAGACTTAACATTTTAAGAGGAGACTCTCATTTGCCTTCAGTTAGTTGCAACCTTCATTTCTCAGCTATAAAAATTGAACAGATATGTGAGTATCATGGGTGGAATGAAATTAATTTTTACCACCCACAATAGTTCACTAGTGAAATAAGGAATGTATTTAATGGATCTGTGCTTGGTGTGCCTAAAATTATTTCACCATAATGAAAGGTCTTGAAAGACTAAGAAAAAGTATGATGACAATTAAATTGCCTATCTGAACAGTATTACTGTAGAGAAGGAAAACAGAGTCTTAAAATAGCTCACTGTAGAGTTGAAAAAGATGGAGCAATCCATAAAGGAAGCACAAAGATGTTGCAAATAAAATGAGAATCTTTTAAAAAAATACCAACACGGTTCTTGTTCTTTCCTTGCATGGCGTCCCAGATTTTCAGGACCTTTCATGCTTCCATTTCATTTTCATGGGGGGTGTGACTTCAGTTTGATTTCCTAAGCGAGCTCTATTTCTCTGCTTTAAAAGGTAAACCTCCATTCTTCCCAAATGTACAAAGACAAACAAGCAAAAAACCAAAACCAGATGTACAGTAAAGCTTTGTATTCTTCATGGTTGGAAACATACTAATTAAGAATTTGACACTCCCAATGAAAAAAGGCCAACAGGGCAGAAAGACAACAGGAGGGAATATTTAACAAACAAACTTTCCCTCAGCCCTTGAATAGCGCCCCTCCTATATAATACCAGAGGTAGAAGGGGATCTTAGCAGCTGGACCAAATAGTCCAACACCTTCTTTTACAGATAAAGAAAATGAAGCATAGAGAGGGCAAGCGATTTGCCCAAGGGCACACAGCCAATTAGCGGTCAAATAAGTAGAGAATACAGTTCAGTGCCTTCCCTCACAATAGCACCCAAACGCCAATCATCACTTATTTACTTTGATAAAGGCATGCCAGCACTTCAGCACGTATCCATTTTTATAGCTATTAGTCTTTATTAATGCATCTAATTAAAAGAAATAAAATTCCTTTGAAATGTCCTCTAATGCAGACTTTTCACAGATCCTATTGCAATACTAAGTCCTTTGCGCTCCACCCCAAGCCCCGGTGAGTGCGGTTAGAAGGTTTTCCTGCAGATCCTACCGCAAGCCAGTGGGTAACAGGCGTCCTTTGGTTTGTTAGGTCAAAGAATGGTGACCCTCCTCAGAGTGAGGACGTTCTGGAATCATCTTAGTCCCATGAGGCTGGTTTGTCTAGGTCTTACCTCCCTCTGCTCCTCTTGACTCTGCAAGAAAAAATCAAGGAATAAAACCCAAATTTCTTTCTCTGTTATCTGGTAACATTGCGCCTATGCCACTGTTTCACGTTTCTGGTTTTCCAGCTGCTTGTGTTTTTATTGTCTGAACTTAAAAATAATTTTAATGACAGATAGTCATATTCTGGAAGATCAAGAGAAGGGTGGGTGTGAAGTCTAGAATTCAGTGTGTGTCTTGTCATTTTGTTCTAATAATTCAGTGCTTAACTCTGTGCTGGGCATTTGGTATGCAGGGGGCAGGAATAAAAAAAAAAAGATATGAGGGTCCCCATACTCAAAGAATTGTTAGTCTGGGGGAAACAAAATAAACAACTGGAAATTATAGGTGGGTTACCGATAATAAAATAACCCTTACCACTGGCCCTGGTAACTTCGTAGAGCGACCTGCATTAGTCTCTTCTTTCTGCCTGTCTGTGGCAGTCCCTCTTCCTTCATCACCCAGGGGGAGAGAGGGGCTAACATGGCTGGAACTAGGGTGAGGCAAGTGAGGCCTTGCCTTGGGCACACAATTTAAGGGGGTACCAAAAATCCAGCAGCCAAGATTTATTTTATTTATTTTTAAATGATCTGTCATGACGATTAGTTTCTCTATGGTCATAACTTTAAAAAAATCTTTTATTATTTTTATTTTTGGCTGCATTGGGTCTTCATTGCTGTGCGTGCGCTTTCTCTAGTTGCGGTGAGCAGGGGCTACTCTTCATTGTGGTGCATGGGCTTCTCATTGCGGTGGCTTCTCTTGTTGCAGAGCACGGACTCTAGGCGTGTGGGCTTCAGTAGTTGCAGTACGGGGGCTCAGTAGATGCAGCACGCGGGCCCTAGAGCATGCAGGCTTCAGTAGTTACGGTGCATGGGCTCAGTAGTTGCGGCATGTGGGCTCTAGGGAGCGCAGGCTCAGTAGTTGTGGTGCACGGGCTTAGTTGTTCCGCGGCATGTGGTATCTTCCCGGGCTTAGTTGTTCTGCGGCATGTGGATTGAACCCATGTCCCCTGTGTTGGCAGGCAGATTCTTAACCACTGCCTGAAGTCCCAAGCAGTCAAGATTTTAAATAGTGCATTAAAATCCAAATTAATGCAAAAACACCCATGAACAAAATATCAGTATTTAAATAGAGGATAAGTACTACTGATTTTTCCTTTTTACCTCAGGCTCTAATATAGTTTGGCATGGCTTTTGGAGTTAACATCCAGAAATAATGCAGAGTAAGTGTGTGTGTGTGTGTGTGTGTGTGTGTGAGAGTGAGAGAGAGAGAGAGAGAGAGAGAGAGATGAATCATAAAGCCGGAAGAAACCTTAGTACCCAAAATTTACTCCAGTCAATTTTATAGGCAAGGAAACTGAGAAGTTCAGTGTTTCACCTTAAGCCAATCACAGATATCTTTAAAAATACTAAAGCTCGGGGCTCTTAGCCACCAGTCCTGTGAATACTTATACAATAATGGTTTCCAAAGCAGAGGAAAACTCATCTCCCCACAAAGGAGGCAAGCTCAATAAATTGGTCAAATCAGGGCATTTTAATGGGCCATAGACATAGAGATAGAACTTTAAAAATAGCTAAAGATCCCAGAGCACATGCATAGTCTCTCTTTGGATCCTGTGCCTATAAGGATTCCAGAAAAATAAGGCATGGCCTGGAGACCCAGTCACTATCCGATTTTGGATGGCAGTGCTTGCAGGGGGTTGATGGGTAGAAGAAGTCCTGGTGTCAGGCTCAATTGGTATTCCCAGGGCCCTGGCTATGAGACCCGCCCGGTTTTGGCCATTGGGGCAAGTACTCTTTTTCTCACGTACCCCTGCCTTCTTCTTTGGCTCTGTTCACAGGTGACTTTGCTGGCATGGCTTTTCCTCACATTGGCGTGGTTTGACCTGAGGTTTGGATTTGTGCTTTCATTTTGATTCAGCCAGAGGAAGCCCTATCAGTGACTCAAGCCAGTTCACTGGAGTTTGACAATAGGGTTTGGGGCCAAAGTGCCAGCCACAGTAAGTGTCCCTTTGCCTCACTTCATCCTCAGTATAGCTTCCCTCATGACCTTGCAGGAAGGAGTGGATGGTGGAGGGAAATTTGGTTGTTCCAGGTCCATGGCCCAATTCTGGACCAGTCATACAGTCCTCAACCTACAAATAACTGTCAAAATCCCACTTTGACAAGACTTAGAATACAGTCCAGGTACATGGTGGTCATGAAAATTCCTAGTCCTCCTTGCTCCTTCCCCATCCAAGTCTCGGGGGACAAACTATCCTGTACATACAAGGGTTTTGAATACAGCAAGAGTTCTGAAAAACTGATCAACTCGTCCCTGGCTGCTTGGGACTTTTCCTGGTTTTAGCACTGAACATCCCAAGTCCCAGGCAAACCGGCATAGTTGGTCAGCCTCAGTGACCAGCAGCCAGTGGCCACTAGGCCACACGGCGATCTTAAGAGTCATTAAAGAGGTAGAGCATTTGACCTTTTCTCAAGAATAGGATGGAACCCCACGTGAGTGAAGTAAAGGGGCAGCTGAACTTGCTTTTCAAGTTTGGGCATGGGAACTCTGGTAAAACCTGTCCTTCAGCCTCTGTTAAGGATCACCTGCTTTTGGTCAGGGTCTGAGCTGAGGGCTGCACTTCCAAAGCAGTAAGAGTTTATTACTACCCCCATGGAACTTGGGCTGCGGGTCAGAGGTGTCCTGTGAGGATCCTTGAGTAATCGGCAAGCACTGATGCCTATCACCGTCAGAATCAGGGCAGAGGGAACGAAGGCAGGAGCTACAGGACCCAAATCTCCAAGGACAGGGTTTCCAGCATGATACACCCTCCTGTGAGGCCAACCACAGAGTATCTCCACAGGCACCAGGCTCATCCTGTCCTTGGCCAAGCCTCTCTCCAGGGGCAGGGCTGATGGAGGTGTGTGAGCCCCTCAACACCTGCAGTCCCGCACCTGAATTTTTAAGAGACAGCTGAGGACAAGAAGGCAAGAGAAGAAATGAAGGCAAACCCATCAGTTATCGTTTCCCCTTTGGTACACTTGTGTGTGCACATACACACTCTCTCTCCAGCCTGATCAAAGCATGGAGAACTCTTATGGGAGGAACCAGAAACGTGAAGTCCCAAATGAAACCAGAAGTGAGAGCAGAGTAAGTGTCTGAGTAGCAAAAGTGGTGTGGGCGCCCAGCAGCTCAGGCAGATTCCCAGTGTTCAGGGTCTCCCTGGGGTATGTTCACAGAGTCTGTTGACTCAGGGTATCTTAAAGGCACCACTTAACCTCCAGTGATAACTTCCATCACACTGGACTACACAAAGGCTGCAGAGGTTCCAAAGAGATCACATGCTACAGGAGGGATCTCACAAGAGGGTATGGTTATGGAATGAGTAGCAGGAAAGGATGGGTAAGATGTAGATAGAAAGATTGGGAGGTATACAGATGAGGGGCGGACAAAGGCACTGATCAGAGAGCTGGAAGAGGTTTAAAGAATGTGGGTTGAAGCAGGTAATAGTCTTATCTACTCTTTTTTTTTTTTTAATTTTTATTAGAGTATAGTTGACTCACAATGTTGTGTTAGTTTCTGCTGTACAGCAAAGTGAATCAGTTACACATATACATACATCCATTCTTTTTTAGATTCTTTTCCTACATAGGTCATTACAGAGTATTGAGTAGAGTTCTCTGTGCTATATAGTAGGTCCTTATTAGTTATCTATTTTATATATAATAGTGTGTATATGTCAATCCCAATCTCCCAATTTATCCCTCCCTCCTCCCCTTTCCACCCTGGTAATCATAAGATTGTTTTCTACATCTGTGACTCTATTTCTGTTTTGTATATAAGTTCATTTGTACCATTTTTGTAGATTCCACATATAAGTGATATATGATATCTTTCTCTGTCTGACTTACTTCAGTCAGTATGACAATCTCTGGGTCCATCCATGTTGCTGCAAACAGCATTATTTTGTTCTATTTTATGGCTGAGTAATATTCCATTGTATATATGTACCACATCTTTTTTATTTAATTAAAAAAATTTATTTATTTTATTTTTTATTTTTGGCTGCGTTGGGTCTTCATTGCTGCATGTGGGCTTTTTCTCTAGTTGCGGAGAGCGGGAGCTACTCTTCGTTGCGGTGCGTGGGCTTCTTATTGCAGAGGCTTCTCTTGCTGTGGAGCACGGGCTCTAGGTGCATGGGCTTCAGTAGTTGTGGCACTTGGGCTCAGTAGTTATGGTTCACGGGCTCTAGAGCACAGGCTTAGTAGTTGTGGCACATGGGCTTAGTTGCTCCGCGGCATGTGGGATCTTCCTGGACCAGGGCTTGAACCCATGTCCCCTGCATTGGCAGGTGGATTCTTAACCACTGCACCACCACGGAAGTCCTGTACCACATCTGCTTTATCCATTCCTCTCTCAATGGACATTTAGGTTGCTTCCATGTCCTGGCTATTGTAAATAGTGCTGCAATGAACACTGGGGAGCATGTATCTTTTTGAATTATGGTTTTCTCTGGGTATATGCCCAGGAGTGGGATTGCTAGATCATATGGTAGCTCTATTTTTAGTTTTTTAAGGAACCTCCATACTGTTCTCCATAGTGGCTGTACCAATTTACATTCCCACCAACAGTGTAGAAGGGTTCACCTTTTCTCCACACCCTCTCCAGCATTTATTGTTTGTAGATTTTTTTGATGATGGCCATTCTGACTGGTGTGAGATGATACCTCGTTGTAGTTTGATTTGCATTTCTCTAATAATTAGTAATGTTGAACATCTTTTCATGTGCTTTTTGGCCATCTGTATGTCTTTTTTTGGAGAAATGTCTATCTTCTGCTCATTTTTTTGACTGGGTTGTTTGTTTTTTTGATATTGAGCTGCATGAGCTGTTTGTATATCTTGGAGATTAATTCCTTGTTGGTTGCTTCATTTGCAAATATTTTCTCCCATTCTGTGGGTTGTCTTTTCGTTTTGTTTATGGTTTCCTTTGCTGTGCAAAAGCTTTTGAGTTTAATTAGGTCCCATTTGTTTGTTTTTATTTTCATTACTCTAGGAGGTGAATCAAAAAAGATCTTGCTGCGGTTTATGTCAGAGAGTGTTCTGCCTATGTTTTCCTCTAAGAGTTTTATAGTACCCGGCCTTACATTTAAGTCTTTAATCCATTTTGAGTTTGTGTATGGTGTTAGGGAGTGTTCTAATTTCATTCTTTTACATGTAGCTGTCCAGTTTTCCCAGCACCACTTATTGAAGAGACTGTCTTTTCTCCATTGTATATTCTTGCCTCTTTTGTCATAGATTAGGTGACCACAGGTGCATGGGTTTATCTCTGGACATTCTATCCTGTTCCATTGATCTAGATTTCTTTTTTTGTGCCAGTACCATACTGTTTTGATGGCTGTAGCTTTGTAGTATGGTCTGAAGTCAGGGCGCCTGATTCCTTCACCTCCGTTTTTTTCTCAAGATTGCTTTGGCTACTTGGGTCTTCTGTGTTTCCATACAAATTGTAAAAATTTTTGTTCTAATTCTGAGAAAAATGCTGTTGGTAATTTGATAGGGATTGCATTGAATCTGTAGATTGCTTTGGGTAGTATAGTCATTTTGATAATATAGGTTTTTCCAATCCAAGAACTGGTATATCTCTCCATCTGTTTGTGTCATCTTTGATTTCTTTCATCAGTATCTTATAGTTTTCTGAGTACAGATCTTTTGCCTCCTTAGGTAGGTTTATTCCTAGGTATTTTATTCTTTTTGATGCAGTGGTAAATGGGATTATTTCCTTAATTTCTCCTTTTGATCTTTCATTATTAGTGTATAGGAATGCAAGAGATTTCTGTATATTAATTTTGTATCCTGCAACTTTACCAAATTCATTGATAAGCTCTAGTAGTTTTCTGATGGCATCTTTAGGATTATCTATGTATAGGAACATGTCCTCTGCAAACAGTGACAGTTTTACTTCTTCTTTTCCAATTTGGATTCCTTTTATTTCTTTTTCTTCTGTGATAGCTGTGGCTAGGACTTCCAAAATTATGTTGAATACAAGTGGCGAGAGTGGACATCCTTGTCTTGTCTCTGATCTTAGAGGAAATGCTTTCAGTTTTTCACCATTGAGAATGATGTTTGCTGTGGGTTTGTCATATATGCCCTTATTATGTTGAGGTATATTCCCTCTATGCCCATTTACTGGATAGTTTTTATCATAAATGGGTGTTGAACTTTGTCAGGTTTTTTCTGCATCTATTGAGATGATCATATGGTTTTTATTCTTCAGTTTGTTAATGTGTTGTATCACATTGATTGATTTGCAAATAATGAAGAATCCTTGCACCCCTGGGATAAATCCCACTTGATCACAGTGTATGATCCTTTTAATGTGTTGTTGGATTCAGTTTGCTAGTATTTTGTTGAGGATTTTTGTGTCTGTGTTCATCAGTGATATGGGCCTGTAATTTTATTTTTTTGTGGTATCTTTGTCTGGTTTTGGTATCAGGGTGATAGCGGCCTCATAAAATGAGCTTGAGAGTGTTCCTTCCTCTGCAATTTTTTTGGAAGAGTTTCAGAAGGACAGGTGTTAACTCTTCTCTAAATGTTTGATAGAATTCACCTGTGAAGTCGCCTGGTACTGGACTTTTGTTTGTTGGAAGTTTTTTAATAACAGTTTCAATTTCAGTACTTGTGATTCGTCTGTTTCTATTTTCTATTCCTGGCTCAGTCTCGGAATGTTGTACCTTTCTAAGAATTTGTCCATTTCTTCTAGGTTATCCATTTTATTGGCATATAGTGCTTATACTAGTCTCTTATGATCCTTTGTATTTCTGTGGTGTCCATTGTAACTTCTTTTTCATCTGTAAATGTGTTATTCTTTTTTTGGCTGCATTGGGTCTTCATTGTTGCATGCGGGCTTTTACTAGTTGCAGCAAGTGGGGGCTACTCTTCTTTGTAGTGAGTGGGCTTCTCCTTGTGGTGGATTCTCTTGTTGTAGAGCACAGGCTCTAGGCACGCAGGCTTCAGTAGTTGCAGCACACAGGCTCAGTAGTTGTGGCTTGCAGGCTCTAGAGCACAGGCTCAGTAGTTGTGGCTCATGGGCTTAGCTGCTCCGCGGCATGTGGGATCTTCCTGGACCAGGGATTGAACCCCTGTTCCCTGCATGGGCAGGTGGATTTTTAACCACTACATCACCAGGGAAGCCCCTTCATTTCTAATTTTATTGATTTGAGCCATCACCCTTGCCCTCTTTTTCTTGATGAGTCTGGCTAAAAGGTTTATCAATTTTGTTTATCTTTTCAAAGAACCAGCTTTTAGTTTCATTGATTTTTGCTATTGTTTTCTTCGTCTCTATTTCATTTATTTCTGCTCTGATCTTTATGATTTCTTTCCTTCTACTAACTTTGGGTTTTGTTTGTTCTTCTTTCTCTAGTTGCTTTAGGTGTAAAGTTAGGTTGTTTGAGATTTTTCTTGTTTCCTGAGGTAGGACTGTATTGCTATATACTTCCCTCTTAGAACTGTTTTTGCTGCATCTCATAGGTTTTGGATCATCGTGTTTTTGTTGTCATTTGTCTCTAGGTATTTTTTTTTTCTCTTTGATTTCTTCAGTGATCCATTGGTTGTTCAGTAACATATTGTTTAGCCTCCATGTTTTGTGTTTTTTACATTTTTTTTCCTATAATTTATTTCTAATCTCATAGCATTGTGGTCAGATCAGAAAGATGCTTGATATGATTTCAATTTTTAAATTTTACCGAGGCTTGATTTTTGGCCCAAGATGTGATCTTTCCTGTAGAATGTTCCATGTGCACTTGAGAAGAAAGTGTATTCTGCTGCTTTCAGATGGAATGCCCTATAAATATCAGTTAGGTCTATCTGGTCTCATGTGTCATTTAAGGCTTGTATTTCCTTAATAATTTTCTGTCTGGATTATCTGTTCATTGGTGTAAGTGGGGTGTTAAAGTCCCTCACTATTATTGTGTTACTATTTCCCCTTTTATGACTGTTAGCATTTGGCTTATATATTGAGGTGCTCCTATGTTGGGTGCATATATATTTACAATTGTTATATCTTCTTAGATTGACCCCTTGATCATTATGCAGTGTCCTTCCATGTCTCTTGTAACAGTCTTTATTTTAAAGTCTATTTTTTCTGATATAAGTATTGCTACTCCAGCTTTCTTTTGATTTCCATTTGCATGGAATATCTTTTTCCACTTACAGTCTGTATGTGTCCCTAGGTCTGAAGTGAGTCTCTAGTAGATAGCATATATACGGGTCTTGTTTTTGTATCTATTCAGCCAGTCTGTGTCTTTTGGTTGGTGCATTTAATCTATTTACATTTAGGTAATTATCAATATATATGTTCCTATCGACATTTTCTTAATTGTTTTACGTTTTTTAGCTCTTTTTTCTTCCCTTCCTCTTTTGTTCTCTTGTGGATTGATGACCATCTTTAGTGTTGTGTTTGGGTTGCTTTCTCTTTTCTGTTTGTGTACCTATTGTAGTTTTTTGGTTTGCATTTCCCATGAGGTTTTTGATACAGTAGTCTGTATATATACAAGGTTGTTTTAAGTTGCTGGTTTCTTAATTTCAAATGCAATTCCCATTTCCTGCATTTGTACTCTCCTCACAGTTGCTGGTTTTGATATCATATTTGTGTGTGGGTGATTTCCTACTATTTATGTTGCCTTTACTGGTGAGCTTTCCCATTTGTGATTTTCTTGTTTCTAGTTGTGGCCTCCCCTCCACTGCCCCCCAACCCCGAGAAGTTCCTTTAGCATTTGGTGTAAGGCTGGTTTGGTGGTGCTGAATTCTTTTAGCTTTTGCTTGTCTGTAAAGCTTTTGATTTCTCTGCTGAATCTGAACGAGAGCCTTGCTGGGTAGAGTAGTATAGACATAGTCTTGTCTTATAGTCACTGGTGTATATGTCTGATTGTGCCTAATTCCCCTTCCACTCACTTCCTCCACTTTCAAATGACAAGATCCATAAAGACAGGGCTATGTATGTTTTATTCGACTTTGTAACAACATAAGTGCTTAGCACAGTGCTTTTAACATCATAGGTGTTCAGGAAACATTTCTGATAAAGTTGAAGTGGAATTGAAGCAACGATTTATTAAAGTTTAGGGCATACACCTTGGGACAAAGAATTGATGCCATATATGTTAAGATAAACCTAGTGAAGCAAACTGATGTTCACATCAGTTGTAGCAAGAAACATCAGTGTGCCCCAAATACAAGTATGAATTATGTCTATTGTATGTTTAAGCCAAGTTATTAAAGCTTTAAAACTGAAGCGTGAAAAGTACATGGAGTTCACCAAGATCATACACATCCTTTCAATGAATACAACTTTCTCTCTTTACAATTAGTCCGTAAAATCAGAATATAAATCATGTAAATCAGAATGACCAATGTGGGTAAATTAGAAGGGCTTTGTATTTGCCGTACTACACAAGCTGGTTCTACATTAGGGACAGCTGATCCCCCCACCCCCGCCCTGGGAGAATGAAGGGTTTATTATTACTTGCAGCAAATAAGGAGAACACTGGGGTGGTTTCCCAAAGAAGTGTCTCTCCAAACAACAAAATCAGGGGAGTCTTTAGCTGTGGGTACATGCATATCCATGAAGGGGCTCGGACAGTAGGCAGAGTCTAAGCTTTAGTTGATTGATTGAAGGGGACGGGCTGACCTTTAGCACCAGAAAGCTGCTGACTGCTGGCTGAAACATTTGTTGATGACATTTCTTCACTCCTCAGTTAACGCTTATCTTCCTTTTCACTTTGGTTCCTATTATTTTACTTCATTCCCCAACTTCTGTTCTTCTTTCTTTTCCTTTCTGTCTTCCTGTATTAAAGAGACTAATTACCCACATGCCCAGTCCCTTCTAGGGGCCTCTGTCCCTGCACACAGCCCTGCCTGTCCTTTCCCTGCCACCTCACTCCCCCACCAAAACTGCTGCTGGTTCCCGCTCTCCCCGAGGCCCGATTGCCCAGCTTTTCCTCGGGGTCCATGAGATGATATAACCATCGCCCTCTTACTTGTCTAAGTAGGTTTCTGTTCTTACAACCAAAGGTGTGTCTCGAGCCCCTACCCCTTCCTTCCTCTGTTGTAGGTACACCTGCCAGTGGTGCCCGGAAGGGTTGCTCAGCCTCCCTCGTGTCAGCCAGGACGTGAAAGGGAGACCACCTGGCCTGCGTGCTCAGAAGCCTCAGAGTATTTAGAAATGGGCAGACGGTTGGTTGAATTTTCTACGTTTTGGGGAACGTTTCAGTACCTTGTGGACAAGGCTCTTGGACTCCAGTTAAGCACCTTGTTAAGACCACTGAATGAATTGTGTTGTGCGAAACAAGAAGTAGTCACATGGATACAGCCACTGAGCCCTGCCTAGGTGGGAGGCTTAGCTGGATAGAGGTGGTTAGGGATTTCTTTAACTTTTTTTTAAGAATGAAAAACATTTAAAATTGGGAAAGAAAGTGGACTTTATCTCCTTAAATGGAATGACTGTAGAACAGCAAAACCTTTTTCTATCTCCAGAAGGGAATTGTGGCAGGAGAATATGAGCTTTATGGGGAATTACTGGTATTATCAAAGGCTTTTCAAAATAGACTTGAAATGAATAGTTGTGTGCCTGTTTTATTACTGCCTTGCGAGTTTACATTTTGTTTTTGTACAGTATTTTTCTCCCCCTTATGAGATGGTTGCTAGGGCTTGTGAGCAAATAACGTTTATTGTGTTCAATTTGGGACTGAACATAATTATCTTATAATTTGGGTTCATAGTGCCATTTTTGACAGTTATATTATGAGCTTTTTGAGGAAAATTGAGCCCACATGCTGTAAGCTGCTTCCTATTCAGCTGCCCTTCAAGTTTTGGTGTCTCGGCTCTCCCTGCCCCCACTCCTCTGCAGCGGGGCAGCCTCGGGACCAAATGCTGCTGGAGGAAAACCAGACAATCCAGTGTGGGTACCGCCAAGCTCCAGCACCGCCTCCTCTGAAAAGCCCCTTGTCCCCAGTGTGTTTTTCCGGAAGACTCCGTGGACATGCGTCTCTAGGGATGCTGCAGTTGGCTATCACTACAGGCGTCCTGCCTTTCTCCTACCAGGAAAGTCGTGAGTAAACAGAAGTTTTGTAAATCGAGTCAATGTTCCTAGCAACCTCCATGACCATTTCAGAGATGCTTCATCTTCATTTCTGGCCGGTTTTTCGCTGGCAGCACTTCTTACCTAATCTATCCCACAGCGTTTCTGTAAAGGAAGGTAATGAGCGGTAAACAAACTCTTAAATGCACCAGGGGAGCACACCCCTTCAGAAATCCTTCTTTTAAATAAGTCTTTATTTTTTTTTTCTGTTCCTTCCTATTGCCCTAGCAGAAATTTGGGTTCACCTAGAAGCAGACCTTGCGATAAGGGTTTAAGTGCAAATGGTTTATTAGGGAGTTCATGCCAGGAAACACCAGTAGGAGAGGGAATTGATAGTGGGAAGGGAAGGAAAGTCAACACAAGGTATGTCATGGAGCAGGTTACTACTTAGGCAAGGGACGCTCAGTCCTGAGGGGGAATCTCTAGGAAACAGTGGAAAGACACACCTCAGATTTGTGCCACCTGAGGGCGAAGAACCTGGGGTGTTTATATACTGGCTCCTTCAGTCACTGTTGGAGGGCTGCTTCTGGGGAGCGGGTGGGTGATAATATCCTAGCGCTATACCTTCTACTTGGGCAGGGGCTATCGAAATCCAAGAAAGCTCTTGGATGGTAAATGCTGGCAGCTGGAAGCCAAGCCAAATGTAAGTGGCTGAAATGTAAATGGCTGTGGGCAGGACACCAGCACATCTGCTACACTTAGCTTCTCAGAATACGTGTGAGGAGGTGGCTTCTCCATTGCTCCTGAGAGTCACGACAACAACTCTTTTTTATTGGTAAGTGTCTTCTAGATGCATTTTCTGCAAATCAAAAAAGGTTTTGAGAGACTTATTATTAGGAAAGTGAAGTATTTCCTTCAAAATATTTTCTTTATACAGAAATACTAGGAAATGGAACCAGTGGCCACAACCAATAGATTAATATCAAGCCTTTTCAAAATGTTCCCATCCATCATTTTCAGTGGATGGAGGATATGGAAGCAAATATATACAGCCTTTATTCTCAAGATTGTTTTTATTCTACCATCAGTGGATTTCCATGATTAGCAAAGGCTAATCTTAGATGCTTTTTGAAAGTGCCTGTATATCCTTGGGTACCTCATGGACCATGGTGTGGCAGGCAGACCACCTGTAACTTGCCCAAGAGGGCAGGGGTCAAACAGAGGTATGGGATGCTGTCCTTTATTCATAGGTACCAGCTCCAAACACTGACAACTGAAAAGAGTGATTAAATCCAGGCATCCTAACTCCCATATCTTGGAGGCCCTGGACCCTCGTGTTCCTGGTGATTCCTGCTCCTGTCTTTATCCCTAATGGCACTCTGGCAGCTGAACCAATCATGCCCTGGTTGGTTTCCTACTGTTTTGAGGGTTGATGAGTCTAAGTTCCTAACATAGCATCAGATGGGGATCTTGGTGCTGAGGAGAATTAAGCTCATGGAGTCTCTATTGCACACAGATGCCACAAAAGAGTGGAGCTGAACTTCCCTTGAGAGGCATATTGAGGGACTACCATCTTGGTAAAATGGAATCCAGCTCAGTTTTGTATCAGATCTAAGTGGCAGCCTGTATCTGTATCAGATCCATGGACTTTTTCTACTCTGACTCCTAATTCTAGTCCCTGATATGTAATTTGTGAGGTTTCAGAGCTAGAAAAAACTTTAAAGATCATCCAGCCAACCTGTCTATTTTGCTGATAAGGATCCTACATTCCAGAATGGTTAAGTCACTGACCCAGAGTCAAACAGGGAGTCAAGAGTTGGGCTGAGGGGGGGAGAGAGCCAGTCTTTTCTCACTTCCTATGAAGTTAGTTAATAAAGCAGCAGAATTTCTCATTGGATTCAGGAGAAGTAAATGTTTGGTGCCACAGAGTTTTTTGAATACCTGCTCAAGATAGTGCAAGGCTCTGTGGGGATCTGAAGAACAAGACCCTGTGCCCTCATGGCTCTTACACTGTCTGCTTGAGCTCTTTGCTACTTGCTTCCCAGCTCTCTTCCCCTGTTTCCACGCCCAATTCATCCTTCATCCTATTTTCACTTCGTTTGTTTGTTTTTGGTGCCAAAACCTAGGAACTATTTTCTCTCTTTTCTTACAGCTTATGTCCTTCATTCCAACTCCCTGATTCCCTTCCTCCACCATTTCTCTGTTCCCACTCTACCAGGTTCTCTTTCTCTTCTCTGCTACTATATTTCTTTTCCTCATATTTATCTATCACCTCCCTTAAGCTGCCCCTTCCTAGGCGCCCTTGCTCTCCCCTCTGCCACCTTGGATCCTGGAAGCATACCTGGTTATTGTGGTCAGCAGCCTCTGCAATGGCCAATGGTCCCCACCTACTGGTCTCCATGCCCTTCATGGAATCCCTTCCCTTTTGGTACAGGATGGACCTCGTAAGTCAATTCTAATGAATAAAATATGACCAAAATGATGGGACATCACTTCTAAGCTTAGGTTAAAAAAGGCTGTGGCTTCCACCTTAGGTGCTCTTTGACTGTAAGGAAGCTGGCTGCCATGTTGTAAACTGACCTACCGAGAGGCCCACGTAGCAGGGAACTGAAATCTCCAGCCAACAGCCAGCAAGTACCTGAGGTCTGCTAACCACCACGTGAGTAATCCTCCCCCCGTGGAGCCTGGAAACAACTGCAGCCCCTCCGATATCTTGACTGTAGCCGGTGAGAGATCCCAAGTCTGAGGCACCCAGCTAAGATGCTCCTGGATTCCTGAACCACAGAAACTGTAAGATAACTTTTTCTTTTTTTCAATTGAAATACAGTTGATTTACAATATTGTGTTAGTTTCAGGTGTACAGCAAAGTGATTCAGTTATACATATACATTTTTTTCAGATTCTTTTCCCTTATAGGTTATTACAAAATATTGAGTGTAGTTCCCTGTGCTATAGAGTAGGTCCTTATTGGTTATTTTGTATATAGTAGTGAAATGTTTGTGTTGTTTTCAGCTGCTAGGTTTGGGGGGTAATTTGTTATGCAGCAATATTAAAAATGCTGAGTTGTCCTTTACAGACCCCCACTCAGAAATGTTTGTCTTCTATGACCTTGAGCAAATCGCTGCTGCTGTTTGGGCTTCAGTCTCCTCATCTGGGAGGCTTTGGGCTTAGAGTCTAGTGTCTCAAGTCTCCTGTCCGTGAAGATGTAGCCTGTGAGGTTACAACAAGGCCCATCTCTTCTACTGTTTAGTGTATGAAGCCCGGTTAAACCCGCACATCTTTGTATGTTAAGCTCCACGTCTTTAAATTTGCCTCACGTTTTTCACTCCTATTATCTGAAGTCTGTTTCTAATTTCTGACAGAATTGCAGTGGCCCATTGTGTGCCTCGCTCTGCACGACATGCCAATTTCATTTTGGAGTCACAGCTATTGTCTTTTTCTCCACTAATCTCGTTTTGCAAAATTCCAATAGAACCTGTGAACAGACAGAGTTGCCCTTGTGCTTGATCTGGGCGCTGTGTGGCCCCCAAACAGGGGTGGATGATAGACAGACAGACAGCCTGTCTGCCACCCGAGGCATCTTTTCTTGCTTAAAAATTTGTTCTCCAGATTGCAGACTCCCTCCCAACGCTAGCAAAGACTGGAACATATTAAATGAGAGCAGAGCTGAAATTGGATGGAATGTCTCAGCCACTTAGATTCAGACCTCTCTTTCGGGGGAGCACGTGGGGAAGAGGCCGGGACGTGCCCACGTGGATAATGTGGAGGAAGACAGCTTCCATCCCTTTCTTATACCATTCAAGCCTTAAACAGGGGTAGTAACATATTTTTTCTTAAGCAGGGCCTATAACCCAGGATCCATCACTTATATATGGTGTCCATGGCAACCAGGCAATGGTATGGGATCCCTTCTCACTGGGGAATTCCTTTTATGGCTCATTTCCGAAACCAGCATGGCCAGTACAGGAGTCTGCAGTTTCCCAGTTGCTTAGCAACCAGCTCCTATGCTCTAGTCACTAGGAAAAGCAGACAGTTTAAAAAAAAAAAAAAAAAGTGTCGTCAGAATCATATGTTACATTCTTTCTACTTTGTCTCTTTAGAATAAAATAATTAGTGTGCGATAAGATGCGGGAAAGGGCAACCGCTCCCTGTTGTTAATGCCTTCACTGCTCCTGGCGGGCTGTTGCAGGCAGAGAGAGGGAGGAAAATGTTAGCATGCTTTCGGCTGGAAATTAAGCAGCGCGAGCCATCTGCACGTTGAAAGCTCTACATTTTTCACGTCTTGTGGGGACATCAAGTAAGTGCAGGGCCAGCAATCTGTGTGCTGCATTCCCTCCCCCAAACCAGAAAAGCCAGGCTCCACCCACAGGTGTCACTGGACCACTTCTCCTTGGCTGACATTCCTGGGAGGAGTGAATTGGTTTGTTGGGTTTTTGGTAGAAAGGCAAGGAGACCATGTAGCCCCCTTGAGTTACAGCTGTGGTTTTAAACCAGGGATGATTTTGCCTCCCAGGTGACATTTGGCAAGGTCTGCAGACATTTTGGGTTGTCATAATGGTGGGGGAGGGGGATGTTATTGATAACCAGGGGGCAGAGACCAGGGATGTTGCTTACCATCCTACGATGTTTAGGCAAAGGACAGCCCCCAACACCAAAGAAGTATCCTGCCCACAGTGCCAGTATGCCGAGGTTGACAAACCCTGCATTAGAGAATCAGAAGAACCGTCTGTCTTGTTAAAAACAAGCACTATAGCCGACTAGGAAAAATGTTGACAAGGTAAAGGGTGGGATTGATGAAAATCCATTCAATAGACATCCGGAATTTCTGTATGCACGGAACCAGCAATGACACAGCAAGCGTAGAGCAGAGAGCCCCCCTGGGGTCTGTGGCAATGGAGGGAACCTCTGAGGTTGCCTCCTTATAGGAAGGAAAGCAGAGATGGAGGGCTGCGGCTTTGGCATCAGACACATTTGGTTTCACATAATGAACCCACTGACTATGCACCATGGCTCTTAGGTCTTTTACATACTCTGACTAAGACTCAGTCTTCCCATCACCAAAATGGAAATTAAAGTGGGTTTTGTGAGAACTACACGTCAGAGCACATGAAACGCCTGAGCCCTATCCAGCTCTTATTCCCCTTCATGTCTCAGCCCCAGGACCCCACTTGTTCCCTCTTTCCTGCTGGGTACTTTGAACTTTTGAAGAATATGAACAAATGTGCTGATCCTATAATGACTGAGGTCATTTTTATTTAGTAATGAGCGAAGGACAAAAGCATCATTTTGGGGGATTGTTGGCTGGTAGTCTTAGACTAACTTTAGGCATGAAGGACAGGAAAACATAAGAAATGGATGAGATGAGAGGCGGTATTAAGAGTGTTCCAGCTCCTCCATTTTACTGGCTGTGTGACCTTGAATAGTTATTGAACCTATCTATCTGAGCAATTTCTTATCTATGAAATAGGGATAATTATTACCTCTTGCATTATTGTAAGGATTAAAGATCATGTATATAAAGTGCCTAGCTGGTGCCCAATATAAGGTAGGCACCTGATAATATGACAATATCCACCTTCATGTAGGCAACTTACCTTTTTTTTTTTTTTTTTTAAAGAAAGATTGGCATGTGTACGTCTAACCCAGGATCTTCTCCACTGACGCTGTGAGGCTAAGGCTGTGTGTTAGGAAGACACAGGTGGCCTATTTCATCTACAACAATCAGATTTCACTCAGTCATCTATGATAGTTCCAGCGGCCACAACGTTATGTAAGCAGTTTGGAAGCTATTTCTATTTTCAGCCTATGCTACCTCTTTGGGGGAGGGGGTCATGAATGCTGTACATTCGGTAACCATTCTGTACTTGCTTGAAATCTTGAGACTGTCTCAGGATACTTCCTAGTTCTAATAAGTGGGTTTTGGTCTATGTTCATAATTTTCTAGACTGTAGCACATCCCCTGTCACCCTGGCCTCAAACAGAAGCCTGTCCAGTCTGGACCACTTCAAATGTCTTGTCACCTCCATTATTTCTTTCTTTATAATGCATCAACCGGAGCTATACCTTCCCTATAAAGGTAATATTTTCTGTGTGTTTTTGTTCCTCATTCTTCCTAATAATTTTGCAAAACCGGTAGGACTTTGGGGGCCAGAGTCTTTGCTGCACACTCTTGCAATGAACCCCAAGTCCTTTTTCTGGGTCACAACAGCTGGTTTGTAGTGGGCAGCGGCTCATCTTCTATAGTTTGTACTTTTCCTCCCTGTCATGCCCTTATTCTCAACAAAGTTTATCTGCCAAGGTTTTGCCCACTCACCCAGCCTCATTTGATCTCACCCCCGTTGGCTTCTTGTTCAACACCCAGAAGAGCCGGATGAGCTCTAAACACTTAGAGATTTCACTGCCCCTTCTAGATTGTCGGGTGATCCCACCTAATTTTGCCCAATTGACTCAAGCCTCTCAGGACTGCAGCTCTAATGTGTCACTGCTAGAATTTTTCTCTTCCACAGGGGATAATTAAATGATCAATTTAGAGGTTGCTTGCTCATCCCTCCCAAGCAGAATGATGGCATCTCACCTGGAAGCTGTGACAACCAGGAAAGGCGGAAGAAGGATGTTTATCAGACACACATGAACTCAGCTCCCCAGAATGTAGCACACAGGTACCTCATTTCTGAACAAGTAGCAGAAGCCAGATCCACAGTCACCCCAGGGCTGTGACCGGCTGGAGGTGAGATATCTCGAGGTTTACCAGGAGGACCAGAAGCGCTCAAAGTATGTGAACATCAGAGCAGTGGCTAAGAAAGAGTCCAGGTGGGCTGGGACATCAGGCCTCCGAGGGCAAGGCAGGCAGAACGTCTGGGATCCAGGATGACAGATAGGAGATTTAAAACAGGGCACCATCAGAGCCCTGAAACAAGGCAAGGTTTTATCAGGAAGGGGATCTAAGCCTCAGGAGTGAGAGTAGTACAACTGAGCCTGGCTGAAGACAGATCCTTATAACAATAAAGCAGAAGGGATAACAGAGAGGGAGGGGGAGGGGGGTTGATGCCTCCTTTGGGGCAAATAATTTTCTCTGTATCCCTGTAACCCTAGTACAGGTTCCTAGAAGATCAGTCAGTTGGTCAATTAGCAGGTGATGTTGAATATGTACTCTGCGGGTATCATTCCTTGCATAAAGCTCCCGTAGAACACTACTAACCTCATGAGGTGCTCCAAGAAAAACATTCTAGGATCACTGTGATTTTTGCAAACTGCAAGTCCCTCTTGGAAATTCATAGTGTACATTAGCATTTTAGAAGCTCAAACTCCTGTGATATAGAAACCTGTTTTTAATCCAGTGTTTCTCCAACAGTTGACAACAGGATCCTTTTGTTACGTGAAAACTATGAACATCCTGTGGACACACCTTGAGAGATATTGTTCTAAAGCATTCCTAATCTGGTGTTCCCAGGCCCTTCGCAACCTGGGCCTGCCCTTGTTTCCCGACTTTACCTTCCTTTATTTTCCTACATTCCAGGCACACTGAATTCTTCCCTTGTACATGCCCCTATTTCACATTTCCTTCTTTTCTCTACAGCAGGTGATTCATCATCTGCCCAAAAAAGGGAAAAAACGCTGAGCCTTCCTCGCTTCAGCCCCCACCCATTTCTAGCTATCCTGTAAGGCTCACCTCAAAGGGGACACTTGATCCATCTCTGCCCCAGCCTCCCTGTTACTATAAACCATCCAGGGCTTCCCTGGTGGCGCAGTGGTTGAGAGTCTGCCTGCCAATGCAGGGGACACGGGTTCGAGCCCTGGTCTGGGAAGATCCCACATGCCGCGGAGCAACTGGGCCTGTGAGCCACAATTACTGAGCCTGCGCGTCTGGAGCCTGTGCTCCGCAACAAGAGAGGCCGCGATAGTGAGAGGCCCGCGCACCGCGATGAAGAGTGGCCCCCGCTTGCCACAACTAGAGAAAGCCCTCGCACAGAAATGAAGACCCAACGCAGCCATAAATAAATAAATTAATTAATTAATTTAAAAAAAAAAGTTACTTAAACCATCCATTTTCTCCTCTGATCCCTTGTGTCACACTATCTATTGCTTTTAGAGCACTTAGTACTTTTTAATTTGTGCATGGCCATTTATGCCTTTCTTATTAGGAGACAATCCATGTCTGGTTCATTTTTATATTCCTAGCCCAGAACACAGCTTACTCGTAGGATTGTTCGAGGGAGCAGGAAGTAAGACGCTAGGACCTCCAAGGCGGAAGTAAGTTTCCCAACACTCAGGCCAGAGATGGCAGATCTCTGGCTCACAGGCTGTCAACTCACACTCACCTATCACCAGGCGATGCCCCTGGGGCCCAGATGCCGCGCCCCCTCCAAAGCATCTCAACACAGCGCTCCCAGTACTCATAACCAACGGGTTAGAGTTGGCACGACAGAGGAAATCTAATTGTCAGCCCTGATTTGGACTTTTCCACGAAGTGAAAGGAGAATTTAGCAAGCTGAATATTGGAGCTGTTAATACTTCAGCTCAAGGACTGTCCGTAACAGAAAAGAGCAATTAGCAAAACTATTCATTATACTTTCATGTTCAAGTCTAGTCTCAAGGCTAATTATTTGTATAATTAACATGTTACCAAATGCAAATAATTGATGAGCCTGATCTCTTGGAATGGAACACAAGTCTTGTGAAATGTAAATAGCTGTGAATTACTAACAGCTTTCCTTTACATGGCCTGTCTAAATAGGGCAGCGCCTGTAAAATTAAACAATTTAAGTGTAATCCCATGTATGCTAAAAGACTGACAAAACAATATGATGTGTAGTTAAATAAATGCACAGAAAATGCACAGGTTTTTAAATTCTCACTCTACTACTTTCTAGCTGTGTGACCTTGGGCAAGTTAGTCTCAGTTTACTCATTATTTATAAATCTATAAATTATAAATTATAATTTATATTAAATTATAATTAAATTATAATTTACAAATTATAAATTGTTATTTATAAATCTCAGTTTCCGCATTTATAAAATGGGTGTAACAGCAGCCCCTATTTCACAGGATTGTTGAGAATTAAATGAGGGTTGACTCATTTGGAAAGAGTACACAATAAATGTGAGCCATTGTTTTCATTATTACATTTTGTATTGCTTAGATTTTATTCAGAAAGAAACCTTAGAGGGAAAGGGAACGTATACAGATGTCCCTGCTATACCACCACCTATGTGTTCCTGAAAAGCTCCATGGTCTACAAAATAGCCCACTGAAAAAAACTGGGCTGCTGGGAAAAAAATAGGGTTGGGCAGACCACTCAAAAAACCTATGCAATTTTGTAACCCAAGCACTAACAAAAACAATGTCAACATTAGCAAAATATTAGCCCCCACTAAACCTTAGCTTGAATATTTGCAGGCTGCATTCTGCCCTTGAGCCCTGGGGCTTCTTTTGAGATATAAGTCCTGGAGGACATTCATTTCTAATAGGGATCAGTTTCATCAAAATTAAACGTGATTTAAGGAGTAGTGTTCTTCACTAGTCTCTCCTAGTTTAAAGGGAAATGTCTTCACAGACTCATCATCAGTACCCTCAGCTTCTCTAGAAAGCACAACATGAGGATAATAGTGATTCTTAAAGTCACTGAATCAGTTGCTTTCTGCAGCTAAAAAAGGCAGCTTTTCCTTAAGGCCTTCATAGAGTGCTAAGGTTTTCTCTTATTAAAGAGGTAGTTACTGGGACTTCTCTGGTGACGCAGTGGTTAAGAATCTGCCTGCCAATGCAGGGGACATGGGTTTGAGCCCTGGTCCAGGAAGATCCCACATGCTGTGGAGCAACTAAGCCCATGCACCGCAACTACTGAGCCTGCGCTCTACAGCTCGCGAGCCACAAGTACTGAGCCCACGTGCCACAACTACTGACGCCTGCACGCTAGAGCCCATGCTCTGCAACAAGAGAAGCCACCTCAATGAGAAACCTGCACACTGCAACGAAGAGTAGCCCCCGCTCGCCACAACTAGAGAAAGCCCGCGTGCAGCAACGAAGACCCAACATAGCCAAAAATTAAAAAAAAAAAAAAAGAGGTAGTATGAGAAAGCTTGCCTCTGGTTGCTTCAAAATATTAACATGCTAGAAAAAAAATTGCATAGGAACCAAAATGACTTCCATGTTATACCAATTCCCCATTTACCTATGGCATGTAAGGTCATTCACATTTAAGAAGCACATGCTGAAGCAATACAGTTTGCATTGACTATATCCTACCAGTTGCTGTGGTAGGAGCTAAATATAACCATATGATTGAATCTGCACATTAATCTAATATGGTGGGTATCCTTATCTCTGATAAGGCTCAGGGACATTAACTTGCCTGAGATCACAAGTTTTTAAGAAGCAAAGCCAGGACTCCTGGCTGGAATTGAACTGACTCCAAAACTCATGCTCTTTGAGACCACATTACCCCCTTAAGAGTGGATGGAGGCAGGAAAGCAGACAGACATCCCTGGCTGTGGTGATGAGTGAAAGCCTGATTCCTAACCATAAGTCCCTAACGTTTAGTCTCATTTAATCCTCACAACACCTCTGCTACTTAGGTATTCTTACCACCACTTTATGGATAAGAAAACTGAAGCTCAGAGGAGTTATAATTGGCTGGTGGTGGAGCTGGGATTCAAAATTAGGCCTACCCAGTTCCTAAAACTGAGGTGTTTCTCCCTACGTCCTATATATGTCTTTATGTTTAAGGACACGGTTCCTAAGTATCTTAGTGTGTCTGTTTGCTAGTTTTTAAAAAAGCTGTGTTATTCATCCCCATTCTCTCAGGCAGTGAATTTCACTGTGCACCCATGTGCACACATATACAACTGGAAACCCTCACAGGTGCAGTTTATCAAGCATATTTCATAGCACAGCCATAAAATACTAGCCCCTTCTTTCAGTGTTTTAGAATTTTTTCTTTGTGCTATTTAAATTTGCTTTTTAAACAGCCCAGAAGAGAATTTATAACTAGAAAACTATTACCTACTGAGGATCCAAGAAAAGGAATTTGTTAGGTAGAACATCATTGACTGATTGTGTTAATGTATTTTTCACTTTGTAATTATTAAAAACGAACCAAAAAGGAAATAGTAGTTTATTTTTAAAGAAGTGTATTTGGTCATTAACAAATTATGATTTCTTTGCCATAATAATGTTGTGCCACAATAATGCTGTTCTTCGTATGGAAATGTGATACCCATCTACTGATTAGAAAACTACATAAAAAAGAATGAAGTAATGCCATTTGGAGTAACGTGGATTGTCATACTGAGTGAAGTAAGTCAGACAGAGAAAGACAAATATCATATGATATCGCTTATATGTGAAACCTAAAAAAATGGTACAAATGAGTCTGTTAACAAAACAGAAATTGAGTCACAGATGTAGAAAACAAACTTACAGTTACCAAGGGGGAAAAGGGGGAGATAAATTGGGAGACTAGGATTGACATATACACACTACTATATATAAAATAGATAACTAATAAGAATCTACTGTATAGCACAGGGAACTCTATTCAATACTCTGTAATGACCTATATGGGAATAGAATCTAAAAAAGTGGATATATGTATAACTGACTCACTTTTTGCTCTACAGCAGAAACTAACACAACATTATAAATCAACTATGCTCCAATTAAAAAAAAATTAATAAAATAAATCACCCAGACAGCAAAAAAAACACAAACTTTTGTTTTAAGTGATTAGAAAACTAAATGAAATTAGGAAAACAATGCATGAACAAAATCAGAAGTTCAGAGAAATAGAAACCATCAAAAACCAAACAAATCCTAAAGCTGAAAAATACAATGACTGAAGAATTCAATAGAGTTTCAGAAGCAGACTCAAGCACGCAGAAAAAAGAAACAGTGACATAGAAGACAGGACATTTGAAAGGTGCAAAAGGAAAACAAGAATGAAGAACAGTGAAGAAAGCCTACAGGACCTATGGGACACAATCAACAGAAGCAATATTCACATTATGAGAATTCCAGAAAGAGGAGAGAAAAGGGAACAAAGTATATTTAAGGCAATAATGGCTGAAAACTTTCCAAACCTGGGGAAAGAAATGGACATCCAGATCCATGAGGCCCAAAGGACTTCAAATAGGTTGAGCCTGAATAGGGTTACACCAAGACACATTATCATTAAATTGTCAAAAGTGAAAGAAAGAATTTTGAAAGCTGCAAGAGAGAAGAGAGAAGTTACATACAAGGGTACCTCATAAGTTTATCAGTAGATTTCTCAACAGAAACTTTTTAGGCCAGAAGAGAATGGAATGATATTTTCAAAATATTTTGAATGTGTTTTGATATCAGTATGCTTTTGACTTCTTTATCTTATTCTTTTGTGTAATTACTACAGGTTTCTCCCTTGCGGGCACCATGAGGCTTACATAAAATACCTTAAAATTATAACACCCTATTATAAAGTGATAACGTCAACAGAATTCTCAAACTTTACACTTTTTATTCTCCTCCCCCTCATATTTTATGTTATTACAGTTTACATACAGTGACAGAAAAATAATCCTGTCAACCAAGAATTCTATACTAGGCAAAGCTGTCCTTGAGAAATGAAGGAGAAATAAAGACTTTCCCAAACAAAAAAAAGTTGAGGGAGTTCATCATCATTAGACCAGCCTTACTAGAAATGCTAAAGGGAGTTCTCTGAGTGGAAGTAAAAGGATACCACTTAACATCATAAAAACATAAGAAGGTAATGTATAACTCACTGGTAATGGTAAATAGATAGTCAAAGTTAGATTCTGTAATATGGTAATGGCAGTGTGTAATTCACTTACAACTCTAGTTTAAAAGTTAAAAAACTGGGGCTTCCCTGGTGGCGCAGTGGTTGAGAATCTGCCTGCTAATGCAGGGGACACGGGTTCGAGCCCTGGTCTGGGAAGATCCCACATGCCACGGAGCAGCTGGGCCCGTGAGCCACAATTGCTGAGCCTGCGCGTCTGGAGCCTGTGCCCCGCGACGGGAGGGGCCGCGATAGAGAAAGGCCCGCGCACCGCGATGAAGAGCGGTCCCCGCACCGCGATGAAGAGTGGCCCCCGCTTGCCGCAACTGGAGAAAGCCCTCGCACGAACCGAAGACCCAACACAGCCAAAAATAAATAAATAAATAAATAAATAAAATCAAAAAAAAAAAAAAAAAAAAAAAGTTAAAAAACTGCCACTGCCTCCTCTGCCCCTGCTGGCCCCAGCGGGCTTGTGCACCCTGCCCATCACTGCCTCAGCCTCCACCAACCTGGGCAGGCATGTGTGCTCTGGGGCAGCCTCGGGGAGCAGATGCTGGTGGGAGGCCCACACGCAAAGGTGCGGCTGAAACCATAGCTGAGCCTCGGGGCCGTGCTACTAAGGAAGAAGAGCTGAGATCTCTCCACGCAGCTGCAGGGACCACAGATTTATAACAACAACCCCCCCAACGCCCCCCAACCCGGCCAGCTTTGTAAACTCAGCACCTGTGGAACATCCAGATGGATGAGTGCTCCCATAGCTGAGATGGGTCTAGCTTTAGCAGCTGTGGGCTTTGTGGGCATGTAAATGCAGGGATTGGAGCAGGCCAGAATCTGAGCTGCCTCCATAGCCTCCATAGGGGGTCCAGGTGCACGACTACTGCAGTCTTGGGACCTGGCATTGGTGGATCTGCAGGCAGGTGGCCTGGTGAAAATAATGCCTGAGAGACACCAGAGCCAATTGCCCACATACCCATGGTTAAGGTGGGACTGAGAGCAGTTCCAACAGCAGTGTAATTTGTGAGCCAGCAAAACAGGTGAGAAGTGACACAACAGAGTGCACTCACAGGTGAACAGCTCCAGTGGAGGAATACTCAGTGGCTTCTCTCCCAGTGGGAGCCCTCCAATCCTGCCTACCTTGCACCGCAGATCAGAAACACAGCTCAGAAACAGATCTGGGGGCCTCTACGCCAACAACTAGGGAGCAGACCCTGCCCCTGACAGGGCAGTAACAATCACAGAGCAGAGGAGAGGCCCCACTCAATATCCAGTGCAGGCTCAGGTCACCACAACATCAGTCACACCTCCTATCAAGGGGATAACGGCCAGCTTACACTGAGGAAAGAGGTGGCAGACATCCATACTAAAAACAGCCCTCACACCAAAAATTATTAACCCACACAGGCTATGCAGGGATGTTCCCACATAAAAATAGCCCTCCAAGACAGTCTGAGGGTCAGGCATCAGGAGGAAGAACCCCCAGAGCATTTGGCTTTGAAGGGCAGCAGAGCCTGAGTGCATGAGCTCCACAGGGCTGGGATAAGCAGAGACTCCACTCCTGGAGGGTGCACACAAGACCTCTCATGCACTGGGACCCAGCACAAAGCAATACCTCCATAGGAACCAGGGCTAGGCCTAATTAGGGATCTTGGAGGGTCTCCCGGGGAGGCAGGGGTTGGCTATAGCTCACTGTGGGGGCAAGGACACTCTGGTGGTGGAGGCCCCAGGGAATACTGATCACCATGAGCTCTTCCAGAGGTCCCCATTTTGGCACCAAGACCCGGCCCCACCCAACTGCCTACAGGCTCCAGAGCTGGAACACCTCAGGCCAAATAACCAGCAAGACAGGAACAGAGCCCCACCCATTAACAGACAGGCTGCCCAAAGTTGTACTGAGCTCACAGTTACCTCAAAACACACCCCTTGGCGTGGCCCTGCCCACAAGAGGGACAAGCCCCAGCTCCACCCACCAGAGGGCAGGCACCAGTCCCTCCCACCAGGGAGCATGCACAAGCCCCTGGACCAACCTCACCCACCAGGGGGCAGACACCAGAAGAGGAACTATGATCCTGCAGCCTGCAGAAAGGAGACCACAAACACACAAAGTTAGACAAAATGAGATGGCAGAGAAATATGTTGGAAACGAAGGAACAAGATAAAAACCCACAAGAACAACTAAATGAAGAGATAAGCAATCTACCTGAAAAAGAATTCAGAGTAAAGGTAAGTAAAGATGATCCAAAATCTCAGAAAAAGAATGGAGGCACAGGTTGAGAAGACGCAAGAGATGTTTAGCAAGGAGCTAGAAGGTTTAAAGAACAAAGAGATGAACAATACAATAACTGAATGAAAAATACACTAGAAGGCATCAATAGCAGAATAACTGAGGCAGAAGAACAAATAAGTGAGCTGGAAGACAGAGTGGTGGAAATCACTGCCACAGAACAGAATAAAGAAAAAAGAATGCAAAGAAATGAGGACAGTCTCAGAGATCTCTGGGACAGCATTAAATGCACCAGCACTAACATTATAGAGGTCACAGGAGAACAGAAAGAGAAAGAGCCTGAGAAAATATTTGAAGATATTATAGCTGAAAACTTCCCTAGCATGAGAAAGGAAACAATCAAGTCCAGGAAGTGCAGAGAGTCCCATACAGGATGAACTCAAGGAGTAACACTCCAAGACACATTAATCAAACTGACAAAAATTAAAGACAAAGAAAAAATATTAAAAGCAACAAGGGAAAAGCAACAAATAACATACAAGGGAATCCCCATAAGGTTATCAGCTGATTTTTCAGCAGAAACTGCAGGCCAGAAAGGAGTGGCAGGATATATTTAAAGTGATAAAAGGGAAAAACCTACAACCAAGAATACTCTACCCAGCAAGGCTCTCATTTAGATTTGATGCAGAAATCAAAAGCTTTACATACAAGCAAAAGCTAAGAGAATTCAGCACCACCAAACCAGCTTTACAACAAATGCTAAAGGACACTCTCTAGGCGTGAAAGAGACCATCAACTTAAAACAACCGTGTGTGTGTGTGTGTGTGTGTGTGTGTGTGTGTGTGTGTATTGCTGTATCAAAAACATCATGGGAACAGCAACCCAAAAACTACAATAAATACACACAAAAAAGAGGAAAAGCAAACCAAACACAACACTACAGATAGTTGTCAGATCACAAGAGAACAAAAGAGGAAGGAAAGAAAAAAGAACTACAAAAGCAAACCCAAAACAATGAAAAATGTCAATAGGAATACACATATCGATAATTACCTTAAATGTAAATGAATTAAATGCTCCAACCAAAAGACACAGACTGGCTGAATGGATACAAAAACGAGACCCATATATATGCTGTCTACAAGAGACTCATTTCACATCTAGGGACACATACAGACTGAAAGTGAGGGGATGGAAAAAGATATCCCATACAAATGGAAACCTAAAGAACGCTGGAGTAGCAATACTCATATCAGACAAAATAGACTTTAAAACAGACTTTTACAAGAGACAAGGAAGGACACTATATAATGATCAAGGGATCAATCCAAGAAGAAGATATAACAATTGTAAATATATATTCACCCAACATAGGAGGACCTCAATATGTAAGCCAAATGCTAACAGCCATAAAAGAGGAAATCAACAGTAACACAATAATGGTGGGGGACTTTAACACCCAACTTACACCAATGGACAGATCATCTAGACAGAAAATTAATAAGGAAACACAAACCTTAAATGACACATTGGATCAGATGGACTTAATTGATATTTATAGAATATTCCATCTGAAAGCAGAATACACTTTCTTCTCAAATGCACATGGAACATTCTCTACAACAGATCGCATCTTGGGCCACAAATCAAACCTCAGTAAGTTTAAGAAAATTGAAATCATATCAAGCATCTTTTCTGACCACAATGCTATGAGATTAGAAATAAATTACAGGAAAAAAACTGTAACGAACACAAACACATGGAGACTAAACAATATATTACTAAACAACCAATGGATCACCGAAGAAATCAAAGAGGAAATCAAAAAATACCTAGAGACAAATGACAACAAAAACACGATGATCCAAAACCTATGGGATGCAGCAAAAGCATTTCTAAGAGGGAAGTTTATAGCAGTACAATCTTACCTCAGGAAACAAGAAAAATCTCCAATAAACAGCTTAACCAGGCTTCCCTGGTGGTGCAGTGGTTAAGCATCTGCCTGCCAATGCAGGGGACATGGGTTCAAGCCCTGGTCTGGGAAGATCCCACATGCCGCAGAGCAACTAAGCCCGTGTGCCACAACTACTGAGCCTGCGCTCCGCAACAAGAGAAGCCACCACAATGAGAAGCCCATGCACTGCAACAAAGAGTAGCCCCTGCTTGCCGCAACTAGAGAAAGCCTGTGCGTGGCAATGAAGACCCAACGCAGCCATAAATTAATTAATTAATTAATTTAAAAAAACCAAAAACAAAAAACAGCTTAACCTTACACCTAAAGCAACTGGAGAAAGAAGAACAAACAAAACCCAAAGTTAGTAGAAGGAAAGAAATCACAAAGATCAGAGCAGAAATAAATGAAATATAGATGAAGAAAACAATAGAAAAGATCAATGAAACTAAAAGCTGGTTCTTTGAAAAGATAAACAAAATTGATAAACCTTTAGCCAGACTCATCAAGAAAAAAAGGAGAAGACTCAAATCAATAATATTAGAAATGAAAAAGGAGGGAACTCCCTGGCAGTTAGGACTCTGCACTTCCACTGCAGAGGGCACAGGTTCAATCCTGGTCAGGGAACTAAGATTCCCACATGCTGTGCAGTGCGGCCAAATAAATAAATAAATCATAAAAGACTACTACAAGCAACTATATACCAATAAAATGGACAACTTAGAAGAAGTGGACAAATTCTTGGAAAGGTACAACATTCCAAGACTGAACCAAGAAGAAATAGAAAATATGAACAGAATAGTCACAAGTACTGAAATTGAAACTGATTTAAAAACTTCCAACAAACAAAAGTCCAGGACCAGATGGTTTCACAGGGGAATTCTATCAAATATTTAGAGAGGAGTTAATACCTATGCTTCTGAAAATCTTCCAAAAAATTGCAGAGGAAAGAACACACCCAAGCTCATTCTACAAGGCCACCATCACCCTGATACCAAAACCAAAGATACCACACAGAAAAAATTACAGGCCATTATCACTGATGCACATACATGTAAAAATCCTCAACAAAATACTAGCAAACCAAATCCAACAACACATACACCGTGATCAAGTGGGATTTATCCCAGGGATGCAAGGATTCTTCAATATTCACAAATCAATCAATGTGATACATTGCATTAACAAACTGAAGAAAAAAACCATATGATCATCTCAATAGATGCAGAAAAAGCTTTTGACAAAATTTACCACTCATTTATGATAAAAACTCTCCAGAAAGTAGGCATAGAGGGAACTTACCTCAACATAATAAAGGCCATATATGACAAACCCACAGCAAACGTCATTCTCAATGGTGAAAAACTGAAAGCATTTCCTCTAAGATCAGGAAAAAGACAAGGATGTCCAGTCTCGCCAATTTTATTCAACATAGGTTTGGAAGTCCTAGGCATGGCAATCAGAGAAGAAAAAGAAATAAAAGGAATGCAAACTGGAAAAGAAGTAAAACTGTCACTGTTTGCAGATGACATGATACTATACATAGAAAATTCTGAAGATGTTACCAGAAAACTACTAGAGCCCATCAATGAATTTGGTAAAGTTTCAGGATACAAAATTAATACACAGAAATATTTTGCATTCCTACACACTAACAACAAAAGATCAGAAAGGGAAAGGAAACAATCCCATTTACCATCGCATCAAAAAGAATAAAATACCTAGGAATAAACCTACCTAAGGAGGCAAAAGACCTGTACTCAGAAAACTATAAGATACTGATGAAAGAAATCAAAGATGATATAAACAAATGGAGAGATATACCAGTTCTTGGATTGGAAGAATCAATATTATCAAAATGATTATACTACCCACAGCAAGCTACAGATTCAATGTAATCCCTATTAAATTACCAATGGCATTTTTCATAGAATTAAAAGATTTTACAATGTGTATGGAAACACAAAAGACCCTGAATAGCCAAAGCAATCTTGAGAAAGAAAAACGGAGCTGGAGGAATCAGGCGCCCTGACTTCAGACTATACTACAAAGCTACAGTTATCAAAACAGTATGGTACTGGCACAAAGAAATATAGATCAATGTAACAGGACAAAATGTTCAGAGATAAACCCACACACCTGTGGTCACCTAATCTATGACAAAGGTGGCAAGAATATACAGTGGAGAAAAGACAGTCTCTTCAATAAGTGGTGCTGCAAAAAGTGGACAGCTACATGTAAAAGAATGAATTAGGACACTCCTTAACACCATACACAAAAATAAAGTCAAAATGGGTTAAAGACCTAAATTTAAGGCTGGATACTGTAAAACTCTTAGAAGAAAACATAAGCAGAACACTCTGACACAAATCGTAGCAAGATCTTTCTTGATCCACCTCCTAGAGTAATGAAAATAAAAATAAATGGGACATAATTAAACTCAAAAGCTTTTGCACAGCAAAGGAACCATAGACAAAATGAAAAGACAATCCACAGAATGGGAGAAAATATTTGCAGATGAAGAGACCAAAAAAGGATTAATCTCCAAAATATACAAACAGCTCATGCAGCTCAATATAAAAAAAAAAAAAAATCGAAAAATGAGTGGAAGACCTAAATAGACATTTCTCCAAAGAAGACATACAGATTGCCAAAAAGTACATGAAAAGATGCTCAGCATCACTAGTTATTAGAGAAATGCAAATCAAAACTACAATGAGGTATCACCTCACATCAGTCAGAATGGGCATCACCAAAAAATCTACCAACAATAAATGCTGGAGAGGGTGTGGAGAAAAGGGAACCCTCCTACACTGTTGTTGGGAATGTAAATTGGTACAGCAACTATGGAGAACAGTATGGAGTTCCTTAATAAACTAAAAATAGAGCTATCATATGATTCAGCAATCCCACTCTTGGGCATATATGTGGAGAAAACCATAATTCAAAGAGATACATGCACCCTGATGTTCATTGCAGCACTATTTACAATAGCTAGGACATGGAAGCAACATAAATGTCCATCAAAAGAAGAATGGATAAAGAAGATGTGGTACATATATACAATGGAATATTACTAAGCCATAAAAAGAATGAAATCATGCCATTTGTAGCAACATGGATGGACCTAGAGATTGTCATGCTGAGTGAAGTAAGTCAGAAAGAGAAGGACAAATATCATATGATATCACTTATATGTGGAATTTAAAAAAATGGTACAAATGAACTTATTTACAAAACAGAAACAGACTCACAGATTAGAAAACAATCTTATGGTTACCAGGGGGAATGGGGGATAAATTGGGAGATTGGGATTGACATATACACAGTATTATATATAAAATAGATAATTAATAAGGATCTATTCTATAGCACAAGGAACTCTACTCAATACTCTATAATGACCTATGTGAGAAAAGAATCTAAAAAAGAGAGGATATATGTGTATCTATAACTGATTCACTTTACTGTACAGCAGAAACACAATATTATAAATCAACTACACTCCAATAAAAATTTTAAAAGTAAAAGTAAAGTAAAAAAACATAGTAAAAAAGCATAACTACAATAATCTTATTGGTTACATGATATAAAAAATATGTAAACTATAACATCATAACCTAAAACGTGAGGGGGAAGAGAAGGAAAAGTGTAAAGTTTAGGAATGCTATTGAAGTTGTTATCACTTTAAAATAGGGTGTTATAGTTTTAAGATATTTTATGTAAGTGTCAGGGTACCCACAAGGGAGATTTACCTGTAGTAATTATGCAAAAGAACATGATAAACAAGTCGAAGCATACTGAAACCAAAAAACATCAAAACATACACACACACACACAAAGACAGCAGTATAAGAATAATGGATCTACAAAAGCCAGAAAACAATTAACAAAATGGCAGTTGTAAGTCCTGACCTATCAATAATTACTTTAATACTTAGATTCTCCAATCAAAAGACACAGAATGGCTGAATAATTATAAAAACAAGATCCAATGTTAGGCTGCCTACATGAGACTCACTTTAGCCTTAAAGCACACAGACTGAGAGTGAAAGGATACTTCAAGCAAATGGTAACAACAACAACGACAACAAAAGAGGTAGCTATCAGACTTATCAGACAATGGTATAGCAGTAGCTATCAGTTACTTAGACAAAACAGACTTGAAATGAAAAATGGTAAAAAGAGAAAAAGGTCATTAATGATAAAGCAATCAGGAGGATATAACAGTTGTAAACATTTGCACACCCAACATTGAAGCACCTAAATATGTAAAGCAAAAACTAACAGAGCTAACAGGAGAGATAAACAGCAATACAAGAGTAGTTGGGGACTTTAATACCCCACTCTCAACAATGGAGAGATCATCCACACAGAGACTCAATAAGGAAACAGTGGATTTGAACAACACAATGGAGCAAATGGACCTGACATACAGAACACCATAGATAACAGCAGAATTCACATTCTTCTCAAGCACACATAGAATACTTTCTAGGACAGACCATATATTAGGCCACAAAAGAAGTCTTGGAAAATTTAAGAAGATTGAAATCATACCAAGTATCTTCTCTGACTACAATGGTATGAAAGTAGAAATCAGTAACAGAAGGAAAACTGGAAAACTCACAAATACATGGAAATTAAGCACTCTCCTGAACAACCAATGGATCAAAGCATAAATTAAAAGGGAAGTAAAAAAATGTGTTGAGACAAATGAAATTGGAAACACAACATACTAAAACTTAGGGGATGCAACAAAAGCCATTGTAAGAGGGAAGTTCATAGCAATAAATGCCTACATTAAGAAACAAGAAAGACTGCAAACAACCTAACTCTATGCCTTAAGCAACTAGAAAAAGCAAATTGAGCCTAAAGTTAGCAGAAGGAAGGAAATAATAAAGATTAGAGCATAAATAAATGAAATAGAGAACAGGAAAATAATATAAATAATTAACAAAATTAGGAGTTATTTCTCTGAAAAGATAAAATTGATAAACTTTTAGCTAAATTAACCAAGGAAAGAAGAGGACACAAATCAACAAAATAATAACTGAAAAAGGAGATGTTACAACGGATACCACAGAAATACAAAGGATCATGAGGCTTCTATGTAAAACTATATGCCAACAAACTGGATAACCTAAGAGAAATGGACAAAATCTTAGAAACATACAACTTACCAAGACTGAATCAGAAAGAAACAGAAAATCTGAACAGGCCAGGTATTAGTAAAGAGATTGAATGAATAATGAAGAAAAAATCTCCCAGTGAAGAAAAGGTCGGGATCAGATGACTTTACGGGTGAATTTTACCAAACATTTAAAGAAGAATTAACACCAATCCTTCTCAGACTCTTCCAAAAAATTGAAGAGGAGGGAACATTCCCAAACTCATTTTACGAGGCCAGCATTACCTGCTACCAAAGTCAGAAAAGGACACTATGAGAAAAGAAAACTACTGGCCGTTATCTTGATGAAAATAGATGCAAAAATTCTCAATAAAGTATTAGCAAATGAAATTCAGTAGCATTTTTAAAAAAATAAATTTATTTATTTATTTATTTTATTTTTGGCCACATTGGGTCTTTGTTGCCGCACGTGGGCTTTCTCTAGTTGCGGCGAGCGGGGGCTACTCTTCATTGTGGTGCATGGGCTTCTCATTGTGGTGGCTTCTCTTGTTGCAGAGCACAGGCTCTAGGCACGCGGGCTTCAGTAGTTGTGGTACATGGGCTCAGTAGTTGTGGCTCGCGGGCTCTAGAGCACAAGCTCAGTAGTTGTGGCACACGGGCTTAGTTGCTCCACGGCATGTGGGATCTTCCCAGACCAGGGTTCAAACCCGTGTCCCCTGCATTGGCAGGCAGATTCTTAACAATTGCACCATGAGGGAAGTCCCTCAGTAGCATTTTTAAAGGGATCATTCACCATGATCAAGTGGGAATCATCCCTGGGATACAGGGATGGCAAATCAATATGATACATCATATTAATAGAATGAAAGAAAAATACGATGCAGGAAATGCAGGAAAAAAATTGAAAAAATTCAACACCCATCCATGATTTTAAAAAAAACTTTTAACAAATTAGGTTTAAAAGGAATGTAATTTGACATAATAAAGGCCATATATCACAAGCCTAGAGCTAACATCATACTTAACAGTGAAAGGTTGAAAGCTTTTCCTCTAAGGTCAGGAACAAGACAAGGGTGCCCATTCTCACTCCTATTCAACATAATACTGGAAATCCTAGCTAGGGCAGTTAGCCAGGAGGGAAAAAAAAAGTGGAAAAGCCATCTGAATTGGAAAGGATGAAGTAAAGTTGTCTCTATCTGAAAATGACATGATTTTATATATAGACTATCCTAAGGACTCCACCAAAAAACAGATCTAATCAACAAATTCAGTAAAGTTGCAAGATACAAAATTAACATACAAAAATCAGTAGTGTTTCTATATACTAACAATAAATTATCTGAAAAACAAATTATCCCATTTACAATAGCATCAAGAGCAATAAAATACATAGGAATAAATTTAACCAAGGAGGTGAAATATCTCTACATTGAAAACCACAAGACATTAATGAGAGAAATTGAAGAAGCCAGAAATAAATGGAAAGTTATCCCAAGTTCATGGATTGGAAGAATATTGTTAAAATGCCCATACTGCCCAAAGCCATCTATAGGTCAAATGTAATCCCTATCAAGAGTCCAACAGCAGTTATTTTTTTTTACAAAAGTAGAAAAAAGCTTTCCTAAAATTTATATGGAACCACAAAAGACCCTGAATAGCCAAAGCAATCCTGAGAAAAGAAGAACAAATTGGGAGGCATCACACTTCCTGATTTCAAGCTATATTATAAAGCTACAGTAATCAAAACAGTATGGTATTGGTGTAAAACAGACACATAGACCAATGGCACAGAATCAAGAGCCTAGAAATAAACCCATGCATATATTGGCAAATAATATTTGATGAGAGCTGAGAATATGCAATGGAGAAAATACAGTTTCTTCAATAAATGGTGCTGGGGAAATAGGATATACCCATGTAAAAGAATGAAACTAGACCCCTATCTTCCCCCACAAAACTAACTTGAAATGGGCTAAAGACTTAAATGTAAGACCAAAGACCATAAAACTCCTAGAAGAAAATATACTGAAAAAGTTCCTTGACATGGGTCTTAGTAGTGATTTTTTTGGATATGACATCTAAAGTACAAGCAACAAAATTAAAAATAAACAAGTGGGACTACATCAAACTGAAAAGCTTCTGCACAGCAAACCATCAACAAAATGAAAAGACAGTTTATGCATTGGGAAAAAATATTTGCGAACCATATATCTGATAAAGGGTTAATATCCAAAATATAAAAAGAATTCATACAACTCAGTAGCAAAATAACCCAAATAATCCAATTAAAAATGGGCAGGAATAGACAATCCAAAGAAGGCCAACAGTTACATGAAAGAGTCTCAACATCACTAATCATTAGGGGAATGAGTTATCACCTCATGCCTGTTAGAATGGCTATCATCAAAAAGACAAGCAATAAATTCTGGCGAGGATGGGGAGAAAAATAAATCCCTGTGCATTATTGATGGGATTGTAAACTAGTACAGCCACTATGGAAAAGAGTATGAAGTCTCCTCTAAAAAAGTTAAAAACAGAGTTACCATATGATCCAGCAATTCCACTTCTGGGAATATACCCAAAGGGAAAAGACCACTGTCAAAAAGATATCTGCACCCCCATGTTCATAGCAGCATTATTTACAATAGCCAAGTCATGGAAACAACCTAAGTGTCCACTGATGGATCAATGGACAAAGAAGATGTGATCTCTCTCTCTCTCTCTCTCTCATACACACACACACACACACACACACACACACACACACACACACACACACAAAGGAATATCATTCAGCCATAAAAAAGAAGAAAATCCTGCCATTTGCAACAACATGGATGAATCTTGAGGGCATAATGCTAAGTAAAATAAATCAGACAGAGAAAGACAAATACTGTATGATGATGACATCACTTATATTTAGAACCTTTTTTAAAAAGGGGAGGAGAAAAAAACTTATAGAAAAAGAGATCAGATTTGTGGTTACCATAGGTGTGGGTTAGGGGGATGGGGAACTGGATAAAGGTGGTCAAAAGGTGCATACTTCCAGTTATAAGAGAAGTAAGTCCTGGGGATGTAATGTACAGTATTGTAACTATAGTTAACAAAACTATATTGTATATTTGAAAGTTGCTAAGAGTGGATTTTAAAAGTTTTCATCTTTTTTCAAGAAAAAACTTATAACTGTGGTGATGAATGTTAACTAAACTCGTGGTAATCATTTCTCAATATATACATATATCAGGTTATTATGTTGTACCCCTAAAATTAATACAATGTTACATGTTAATTATATCTCAATAAAGAAAAAGAGTTGGTTTGGAATTGGAGATATGAGTATTAACTTATGATTTTGTGTGTGTGTGTGAGAGAGAGAGAGAGAGAGAGCGAGAGCGAGAGAGAGAGCGAGCCCAGAAACAACATCACACTAGTAGCAATGAGCACAGTAAGAGCTAAGATCTTGATTTCAAAATACTGAAAGCAACCACTGGAGAAAAGACTAATTCCAGGTCTGAAATGGGAAAAGTATAAGATGAGCCTAGAAGATCTTGTTGTACCAGAGAGGGCTTGAATTCACTCCTAGTTGCCAAATATGAGACAATTTGAGCATCATAATAAATAATAATAGTGATAGATTATAACCTGTTTAGCAAAATAGGAATCTATGAGCCCAAACAGACATAAATAAATTAAAAAATTAATGCGGGAGAGGAGAAAGCTCTTTATAGTAGCAAGGCAATAAGAATATAGAAGAAATGATGAAGTTTGGTAGTCATCAATGGATGCTAAAACCAGTGGGTAAATTTTTTATGGGGAACAGCATATTTACCTAGTCTCAAAGTATTTCCCAATAAACTACTAATTACAAAGAGAAAAAGAATAACTTTACAGTGGAAGAATTGGGCAGACATTATCTAACCTAAGGATCAAATTTAACATCACCAACATTGGGACAAACCTCCACCCTGTGGCAAAATGTTTTCAACTTATTGTGAAGTTGCTCAGAAAATGCATGTGTGCACTCATGCACACACACAGATTGAGACAAAATGCGACAAAATGTCTCAAAAAGCAAATGAGACAAAATGTAATTAGCAAACAGTGGTATAAGGGTTTTCCTTGAACTATTCTTGCTTGCAACTTAAGTTTGAAATTGTATCAAAATAAAAAGTTGCCAAAAAATGTTGGAAAAGATGCTGGGAGAAAATTTTGCATGGGTCTTCCATGTTTCTCTCTATCTTGTGAGCAGAGGCACTGATAGCTTTTGTCCCAGTCTAACTTTTCAAGGATATTTGTAAAGTTAAAGAGCCTTAGAAGATAGAGATTGTATCCCCTTCTGGTGCAAAGGACAAGTTTGTTTACTGTCAAGTATAATAACATAATGTCTCCCTCCAGGGCAAAGTTTGGGCAGGATTGCTTGTCGTCCATGTAAAGATTCAGATCCCCTGGGCTTCCCTGGTGGCGCAGTGGTTGAGAGTCCGGCTGCCGATGCGGGGTACACGGGTTCGAGCCCTGGTCTGGGAGGATCCCACATGCCGCGGAGCGACTGGGCCCGTGAGCCACGGCTGCTGAGCCTGCGCGTCTGGAGCCTGTGCTCCGCAGCGGGAGAGGCCGCGATGGTGAGAGGCCCGCGCACCGCGATGAAGAGTGGCCCCCGCTCGCCGCGACTGGAGAAAGCCCTCGCGCAGAAACGAAGACCCAACACAGCAAAAATAAATAAATTTAAAGATTCAGATCACCTAAACTTAAGGTTCCTCAGCTTTGAGGCACATCTACTGCGTGCACAGCACCCACCTAGACCCCTTTGTGTCACTCTTTGAGACTTTGGGGGCGAGAGGAACCAATGGAATCATGAAGCTCCATGCTGCCAGATGTCCCATGAATAATAAAATCCTTTGTCTCTGACCTTGGAGTCTTACATCTTCTGCCAGCAACCAGGAAACTGTGACAGGCTAACTTCTTGATTTGCAAGTGGGGGGAAATCTCAGAACCATCACAGTTCTTAGCAAAAAGAAATGTAAAAACAAGAACTGTCAACCAATTTGACAAATGTTGATATGTGTTGTTCTATATTAGCAGACACTTAATGGAAGGCATGGGGGGAAAATATCAATATATGTGGGGGAAGTGTGGCTAGAGAGGAGTCTGGAAGAAGTAGAGAACTGGTGTCAATCAACAGGGAAAGGAGGAGGGAACAAAGGGGGCAGAACAGTCAGCAGGGAGCAATGATTAAGATCAGAATTCTGAGATTTACAGTAATAGAAGCAAGTGTCCTGAATCAGTAACAGGAGTGAAAATTCGTGTCTTGAATCAGTAACATCAGTGAAAATTCGTTTTGGGCGTTTTTTTTGGGCACTGTTTGCTTGTTTATTTCTCATCACATATGTACACATAAAATACAGACTGGAGAAAATGTCTCCATTTGGGATTTTAAGATAACTGAGGCCAGAGAAAGTGACTATTTCTTCATTTTGCCCCTAGTAGCATATAACTCAGTGGTTGGTCCAATAAATATCTTTTAGTTGATTGATTCTATAAGAAATAGCCCCCTGGGGGCTTCCCTGGCGGCGCAGTGGTTGAGAATCTGCCTGCCAATGCAGGGGACACGGGTTCGAGCCCTGGTCTGGGAAGATCCCACATGCCGCGGAGCAGCTAGGCCCGTGAGCCACAACTACTGAGCCTGCGCGTCTGGAGCCTGTGTTCCGCAACAAGAGAGGCCGCGATAGTGAGAGGCCCGCGCACCACGATGAAGAGTGGCCCCCGCTCGCCGCAACTAGAGAAAGCCCTCGCACAGAAACGAAGACCCAACACAGCCATAAATAAACAAACAAACAAACAAACAAACCCAAAGTTAAAAAAAAAAAAAGAAATAGCCCTCTTTTTGCACTGGTAGTAATGGTAGAAAATGAGTTTTCATGAATCCCCTTCTTACTATTTTACTAAAAAGTACTTTTTAAAATCCACATTATAAAATAAATGTTTATTGTTAAAGAGAAAATAATAAAGAAAAAATTTAGATCACCCTCATTATACTATTCAGAGAAAAATCACCATTAATATTTTAGCTTATTTTCACTTTGTACAAAATTTAAATTCTATGGTATATAACTTTCTATCTTGCCTTTTTAACCCAACATTATATTAAACTATTTTTACATCATTAAATTTTCTTTGAAAGCATGACTTTGATGGCTGCATAATATTATAGCTAATGAATCTACTATCATGTATCTGTAATTATTTTTCTGGGTTTTGTCATTTAAACTGTTTTTAATTTTTTGCTTTTATGGGATAAACTCTGATTATTTGGTTAGGATTAATTTCCATGCGTGGGATTACTGGATGAAGTCATTATAAACTAGCTTTCTATAAAAGTTCTGCTACTTTGCCATTCCATATAGAAACTTTCTGGTATGTATGTTACTTGGCAAAATCTTAACCAAATTTAAATAACCAAATTTAAGTAAAAACATGTGTTTTAATTTGTGTTCATTATTAGTGGCTTATATTTTAGAATATAATTATTAATCAAAACAGTATGGTATTGTCACAAAAACAGACACATAGATCAATGGAGCAGAATAGAGAGCCCAGAAATAAACCCATGCATATATTTTCAATTAATTTATGACAAAGGAGCCAAGAATATACAATGGAAAAAGGACAGTCTCTTCAATAAATGGTGTTGCAAAAACTGGACAGCCACATGCAAAAGAATGAAACTGGACCCCTATCTTACACCATACAAAAGAATTAACTTCAAAATGGATTAAAGACTTGAATGAAAGACCTGAAACCATAAAACTTTTAGAAGAAAACATAGGCGATGAGCTCCTTGACATTGGTCTTGGTGATGAAAAAGTTTTGGATTTGACACCAAAAGCAAAGGCAACAAAGGCAAAAATCAAGTGGGACTACATCAAACTAAAAAGTTCCTGGTACAACAAGGGAAACCATCAGCAAAATGAAAAGGCAACCTACCAAATGGGAGAAAATATTTGCAAGTCATATATCTGGTAAGAGATTAATATCCAAACTGTATAAAGAACTCATACAACTCAAAAGCAAACAAGCAACCTGATTAAAAAATGGGCAGAAGATCTGCACAGACATTTTTCCAAAGAAGACATACAGGTGGACAACAGGTACATGAAAAGGTGTTCAGCATCACTAATCATCAAGGAAATGCAAATCAAAACCACAATGAGATACCACCTCATCATTGTTAGAATGGCTGTTACAAAAAAAAAAAAAGATAAATGACAAGTGTTGGCGAGGATGTGGAGAAAAGGGAACCCTTGGTGCACTGTTGGTAGAAATGTAAATTGGTGTAGTCCCTGTGGAAAACAGTACAGAGGTTCCTCACAAAATTAAACATAGAACTACTGTACGATCCAGCAATTTCACTTCCAGGCGTTTATCCAAAGAAAAGGAAAACACTGACTTGAAAAGATACATGCACCCCCCCCCCCATATTTACTGCAGCATTATTTACAATAGCCAAGATATGGAAGCAACCTAAGTGTCCATCGATGGATGAATGGATAAAGAAAATGTGATATATATATATGGTAGAATATACTCAGCTATAAAAAAAGAAGGAAATTTTGCCATTTACAACAACATGGATGGACCCTGAGGGCATTATGCTAAGTGAAATAAACTGGACAGAGAAAGACAAATACTGTATGATCTCACTTATACATGGAATCTAAAACAAAACAAAATAGAACAAAAAGTGAACTCATAGATACAGAGAAGAGATTGGTGGTTGCCAGATGTGGAGGGTGGGAATGGCTGAAATGAGTGAAGGAGGTCAAAAGGTATAAACTTCCCGTTATAAAATAAATTAGTACTGAGGATGTAATGTATAGCATGATGATTATGTTTAATAATACTCTATTGCATATTTGCAAGTTGCTAAGAAAATAGATCTTAACGGTTCTCATCACAAGAAAAAAATTGTAACTATGTATGGTGTTAACAAGACTTATTGTGATGGTTTTACAATATATAAAACTATCAAATCATTGTGTTGCACACCTGAAGTTAATATATATTATATAATGTTATGTCAATTATATGGCAATGAAAATAAATATTTAAATATGACAAAGTAAGGAATACAATTCACATTAAGTGGGCATTTTTCTGTGAAAAGAAATTTTTAAGGGAAACATGACATCCTTCTTTCTAATCTTTGTTATCCAAACAGCTTACCCTAACCCTGTTCTTATTTTCAAAAATTACAATTATTGACATTTGTATTCTTTCACAACTTATCTGTTCGTGTCCTTTGCCTAACTTTTTTTTTACTGAGACATTAATGATTATGTCATTGATTTGTAAGAATGCTTTAAATATTAAGATTGTTAACCTTTTCTCCGTAATTGTCACAAACTGTGTTATTACTGCCTTTTAAGTTTTTTGTGGCTTTTTTTTTTTTTGATATGCAGAAGTTTGAATTTTTATGTAACCAAATCTATCTTCTATGTTGTGTGTTTTTAAACTATTTTAAAACCTGGAATATATGTGGTACAAATTCTGATGGGAAGCTCTAACTTATTTTTTTCCCCCAATAATTAACCATTTCCCTCAGTATGAATTACTGAATAGACTTTCCCCTGTTAAGCTGAGATACACTTTTAATCATATCTAAAATTCTTATTATGGAGAAGTGGCTCTTAGTATTTCTTCTGTCTCCACAAAATTCAAACTCACAACATGCAGTGCTTTACAAGGAGGCTTGTAAATGGAGGCATGCTAGAATTTCCAATGAATGGCACGCATTGTTTGAAAAAGCCCCTCGTTTTGAAAATCACTACATTGGGAGTCACATAAACTATTTCATTGATCTAGTTATACATCCTTGTGTTTTATTTATTGTAGCCTTATAGCATGCTTTCATTTCTGCTAGAATTAGCCTTTTTCTTCCAAAAATTTATTGGTTATTTTTGCTTGTCTATTCCTTTATATGAAGTTTAAAATTCCTTTGTTAAGCACCTTCTTACTAGGAGAGTAATTCTAATTATATTAAATGCGAATGTTAATCTGTAAAGCATTGGCATTTCCTCCATATTTAGACTTGATAACTTTTTATGTCTTCCAGTAATATTGTACGCTTTTCTTCACATAGGTTATTACTTGAAACTTTATCCTATACTAGGTCTTAGTTTATTTTTGGATCCTACTCACCATCCAAGTTTCACTCACTTTTGCCTTTTACTCACTCTCCTATCTAGACAGGTTCCATGATTTTCAGTAATTTAATATGAGGCAGCGTGGTATAAACCGGTGGCTCTCAAACTTTAGTGTGCATCAAATCACCTGAAGAGCTTGTTAAAACACAGATGCTCTGATTTAATAGTTCTAGAATTGGGTCCAAGAATTTGCATCTCTAACAAGTCCTCAGGTGATACAGATGCTGCTGGTCCAGAGATTACACTTTGAGAACCACTGGCATAGACCAATGCTTCTCAAAGCATTTGTATGCTTTAATGTGCATACAAACTTCCCAAGCACCTTGTTAAATGCAGATTCTGATTTAGTAGGTCTTCAACAGGACCTGCGATTCTTCACTTCTAACAAGCTCCCAGATAATTCTCCTGCTGCTGGTTCACACACCATATTTTGAGTATCAAGGGAATAGAATGAAGAGTCTGGACTCTGAATTCTGGCAGAACTGAGTTTGAATCCTGGTCTACGCTTATTAATTGATGACCTTGAACAAAGAAGTTCTTTTTCTTAGCTCAACTTTCTTATCAGTAAAATACTTTATATTAAACCAAGAACAATAAAACTTATTTTATGAAATGATACTGCCTGGCACATAACAAGCACTTAGTACAAAGTTGTTCTCTGCCCCATATCTCAGAATTATATCTGCCCTACAGAATACTGATTCAGTACCAGAGTCAAACCAAAGCCCTAGAGCTTTTGTTTACAGTCTAATCACAGACCCCTTAACTTGAATGTCTAAGGTAGTATTATTCAAACTGTGTTCTATTGTGTTCTTTACAGTTCTGTGATGAAATTTGGGAAACAGTTCCATAGTTCATTTCCCTCATGATGCACATGAACACATTTTAAAAATCTGCATTAAAGAAATCTGTGTAATTTTAAGATACTATATTTTTTAGTTCTAGAATTTCTATTTTTCTGCTGAGATTTCGTATCTTTTCATTCACTGTGAGCTCACTTTCTTTTATAATCCTTGGACGTTGAGAATAATACACTGTAGACACTCTGAATTCTATCATGTTCCTTTAAAGAGTTTTCAGTTTTTGTTTTAGCAGAAAGATAACGTGGCTGAACTCAAATTGCAAACTATCTTCCCTGAGAAGGGCATCAACTAAAATCTCAGTTTATTTATTTTAGTCTTAGCTGGGCTGCTTGGAGTCTGCCCCATGCATGCATGGTACAAATATCAGACAGAGACTAGGGCAGAGTTTATATAAAGAATGTGGGCCTCCCCCTTTCTGGTTCTCTCCTTTCTGAAATGCCTTCCGTTTTCTAGCTGCTGTGGTCACCCAGAACTGTGTCTTCTAGTTCTTCAACTCAGTAATACTGAGTTTCTATTTGAATTTTCGCCACTCTGCTTGGCACAGCTCTCTGTAGGGGCCTGCTTTACACAAAGGCCAACAGCTATAAAAATGGGAATTTCACCCCATGCCATCCCCTTCTTCATAGTGTTGGCCACGTTCAGTATCTGCTTGCATTCAGTTTTTCCAGTTTTTGTTTATAGTTTTCAAGAATTATATTTTCTCAAGAATTTAGCTTTCCTCTGCAGAAGCGTTGGTCTAACATGAGCTCCTGGCCATCACTGGAAGTGGAACCTGTATAATTTCTTTAACCTAGGATTCCCGAAAGAGATTCCTCATCTGGTAGAACCTTATGACTATATCACAGGCCTTAGTATTTCACAGAACTCATTTTGGGAGATGCTATTCTAAGATTTTTATCCTGGGAGACTTAAAAAGTGATGATAAAATTAACAGATTAGATAGTTAAGAAGCAAAATGGGTTTTGAGGGAAAGATGATGGAAATTAACTTGAGAAATGCATTAAAAATGCAATCTTTCTCTTAATATTCTCTGAGGGAAGAGTGGTGGTTTTCCATGATAATGCTCTCAGAAATTAGGGATGTACCCCCAAATTACTTTATTCCTCTTAATCTATTAGGCAGCTGAGATCCACAAGTTTTTCTCAACTCTTCTTGAACCTGTTTATATTTTCAACTATTATTTAAGGTCATAGTTAACTCGAAAACAAAATGTTTGTTTGGGAGAATTAAGGCCCGTAATTTTGTTTTGCTTGAAGTTCTTATGGCCAAATGTTGAGAGCAGGTCATAATGGATCTACACAAAGAGGTAAATAATAGCAAATACTATATGGAATCCACACAACCAAAATTCTCAAATAACTACCTTTTTGCTCTTCTGGCCTCTCATTTTATTAGAAAAAGCAATTAATTAAATAATTTGATATTAGAATATGACATAGGATCAGTATAGTTGCAGCCTTACCTACTCCTGTTTTATTTTTAACTATGATGTATGTGAAAGTAATAAGATAAAGCTAAGCCATGATAGTTGCTGTTTAGAGAAATCGAACCTGAGATAAAGTGCATTTTTGATCACAATAGAAGATTAAGTTTTTTTCATTATGATTTTACTGTCAAGTAAATTTTGTTATATTCTCTTTCTCTGAAAATTGGCAAACTGCGTTCCATAATGGAACACAGAGGGAGGATATCAAGCGTAGGAACCAGACACTCTGGGGTTTAATAATTCTTCAGTGTTGTAAAAATTAATTTAGATAATATTTATGAAATATATACTGTATGTAAAGTACCTAACATAATGCCTGACATTCAGTAAATGTTGGTTTTCTTCTCCTATCTGGTTTTCTGGGACTGCAAAAAGGAAATTCTTTGATACCAAACATGGATAGGAACATTTTACTATTATTTATTTTAACTTTGGACATGGAAAGGAATGAAAGAAATGTGCCTTTCTATTGATAGATCGACAGCCCAGATCCTAAACTGAACCAAAAGTTCCAAAAGGTGAACCTGATCTTGTAATATTTTTAATCCAAATTTTAATGTACTTCATGAGAATTGTTTCCCATCACTTATACCTTTATTCCCAAACTGTCACAATAGCAACTTCCTACTTAAGTTATATTTATACAAACACATAAAGGGCTTCTTATTAAATTTGCTTTTGGTTGAATTAGATGGAATCTTTTAGAGGAAATAAATCATTCTTACAATAGTGAGGAAGTTGACCTTATGGGCACCTTCCTGAGAATGATGTTTCATTAGTCTTGGATCAGCTTTTGGTGACTGCAAGACAAATCTGAGGTCTGGAAACTCTGAGCAGTTTCTCTCACATTCATACGCCACAGGCTCTCTACCTGGGTCCTAATTTACCTTGACAGTAGCTTACTTTTGTCTTCATTCTTTGTCCCTGTTACATAGACTGGTGTATTTGAGACAAAACAATTAAGAAGGCAGGAGCCGGGAGCTGTCGCCAATCTGAGCATCCTACACAGGTTGAACCTTTAAAGATGAAAATGAAAAAGAAGCTGTCCACTATGGTCCATTGTGAAAGAGGTCCTTTGGCTCTCATCTCACAAATGGAGCAGAATAAAAAATGGGAGGAATGGAGTGAGATGGGGGAGGGTAGGCAGAAATTATGAGACAGGAGGTTAGGCCCTTGGTTTCTCAGCCCACAAATCCTGGCTATGATTAGATATGGGTGCATGAACTTTCCAAAGATGGCTGGAGAAGAAATCACCTGCGAACTGCATTCTGCTGGTTGGATTTGGAAGGAGTAGGTTTTACCCAAGACCTCAATTTTTTACTGCAGATACATGTGCCAGCACCAGAGGAGACTGGTGGTAACCAATTGTCTATGTGCTGTTGTTAGTGCCTCTTTCCTGCTGTGCTGGGCTATGTAATTACTGGAGCCCTTGAGAATGCTGATTGTCAATGTGAGTAATTTCACATCCCATCCATTTAGTGAAAAGATGTGAAAGTTGATCTTGCTTCTGCGGTAAGACTGGAACCAGAACGCAGGCTACAAATGCCTTGGAAATAAATATGTGCCCATCATTGTTTTCATTAGGTGTTGCTGTAGCCCAGCCTCCAGGGAAATGAACTCTAGTCTGGCTGTCTTTCTGGAGAAGTCCAGATGTATTCTCAATCTTGTGAAGTAGGCTGTCAGTTTCATTTACTGTTAAATTTTTGTAGTGGTTGTCAAGTTAGATGTTGGCAGCCTCGAAGAGCACAGTTCTCTGTTTTATCCTCAGACAGGGGACATTGTAATTTGACACTTACTGCCAAAGAGGAACTCACCCTTCCAATTCAGCTTATTGCTTTGTTTTCCCTTACAGGCTTTTTATGGTTTCAAAATTCTTCTTAAAAGGGCAGCAAAATTAACCTTACATAGTATTTCTTGGATTGCTTTTTAACAATGGCAAGAAGGCCAAAGCTTCTAGTCTTGACAGAAGTGGTTTCTTTACAACTTGTTTTTATCTTGCCAGAATAAGAAACTTAAAAATGTGTTTTCATTATAGCTAAAGACCATGTTTTAGCTGATATCTCCTGCAAGGAGAGAACAACCTGCAACCTCGATGATTATGTCTCTCTTTAGCTTTCTGCTCCTAAGGCAAAAAGTAGGTTTGTTTGTGTTTTACAGAGGACTTCTGCTTCAATTAGCACATTTAACATATCAAAAAGAATTTGAATGGCCATAAGTTCTGCATTTCACTGCAAGGAATCAGACTTTTAAAATGACATCTATTTACCAAGAGCTGTAATCAAGATGAAAATCTTTATCTTAAAATTTAACTTTGGAGGGACTTCCCTGGTGCGCTCTAGAGCCCTTGAGCCACAACTACTGAGCCTGTGCACCTAGAGCCTGTGCTCCACAACAAGAGAAGTCACCGCAATGAGAAGCCCACTCACCACAACGAAGAGCAGCCCCCTCTCGCCGCAACTAGAGAAAGCCCACGCGCAGCAATGAAGACCCAACGCGGCCAAAAAAATAAATAAAATAAAATAATTTAACTTTGGAAACAGAAGGCAACAAAACAAAACAAAACAAAAAAACCCACCCATAACAGAAACTATTTTTCAACTCTTTTTTCCTTGCAGGTGACACTAGCCCGACTTTGATCTACAGACATGAAATCATCTGCAGGCTGTGCCCAGTGCCAAACTACTGAATTCTTTTGACCAAAACAGTGGTTTTGTGCAGCCTTACAGATGCAGGCTAAATAGCTTCAGAGCTGGCCTGCGTCTTCACAAACAGGTCAGAGCAGATTTGAGTTACACAATCCTTGCAGAAAGAGCCTCTTCCCCTGTGGCCAGCTGGAGAGTTTACATCTGTCAATTACTTCCTTCAGGGCCTGGCTCAAGATTCATTTCCTCCAAGACTCCCTCTTTCAGGAACTTCCCGCCCTCAGCCATTCCCTTATACCACATATGCTGATTACTCGTCTGATGTTCTCTGTTCTGCTCTGCCATGGCACTGTGATGTCTTACCTCGTGACCATTCTCTAAATTTTTACTTTATCCTTCAGCTAAATTAAAACTGCCTTGAAATTAGGACCTGTCTACTACCTCTTTTGTGTACTTCTATAGCATTTAAGTATAGTGCTATAGGTACATAGTTTCTTAATAAAGGAGGAAGGTTTCGTGGTGGTTGTGTTGGAGTTGGGATCCTGCCTTTGCCTTCTGTTGCTGAAAACCAGACTCACCGCTTCCACTTAATGGGATTTTCCCAGACTGCTCTGGTGACGTCATGCCACCCTGGCCTATTTCTCTCTGCTCTGACCCCAGAAATCTGTCACAAGTTTCTCTCCTAACATCTCATGAATTTGATTTTTCCAAAGGTTAGACTGTCCATAATCAAGATGGTAAGTAAGGGTAGGGAGGCAGGGAAGAGTGAGATCTGCAAAGAGTGATATTAAGTGCATAGCAGAGGACCCAAGAAGGCATGGGAGCAAACCTGTAAGTGTTGGGAGAATCGTGGGGGGAACAGGTAGTTGGGATATGACATGGCAAAGAGCTTAAACTCTTCACAGGCAGCTCAGGTTGAGGAGGGGCTGGGGAAATTTAGAGCAAAAGTGTTCCGAATCAATGCTGATTTGAAGAATAGTTAGAGATGCAGTTAAAGCATCTCTGAAATAAAGATTATAAGGCCTCACACATTCCTAAGGGATACATGACAATGTGCCGGGGGAAATATGAAGCCACAGGATAAACAAGGCATTTTTTCTGGAATGTCTATTTTACTAAACAATTTTGGAATCTTTCAGTCGCACATGAACTAGCTTAAGCAAACCTACCGCCCTTTTCTTGGAGGGGCTCACTTGTCTGGGAAGCCCATGAAGCTTCAGATGTGGCTGGATATACAGGGGCTCCAATGATGTCAGAATTCTAGCTCTCTTTCCATCTTTCTGCCCTGCTTGGCCTCGTTCTGTATGCAGGCTCTCTCCAACTTGCACTTAAGCTGATTGCTGGCAACTCGGGATCCTTATTTACCTTACTTAGCCAACCACAAGAAGGAAAAGAACTTCTTGCTCCTTATATCCATACACCTATGAAAAGACACTGCAGCTGTGCCTTGCTTGAGATACGTGCCAGTGGGGTACCGTGACTGGTAGGAAATTGGTGCCTTCCCTAGTCCATGTCAGTATCTCAGCCCTATGACAAGGGATCAAAGCCATTATGAGTAACAGCCCCCTGGCAATGATGCAATAGGTGAAGTGATTTCCCCCAAGGAAAGGATGCTGGCACACAAAGCCGTCAGGTCCACTACACTCAATGTCCAATCATTTAAAACATTTTATATTCAAATAAACCCACTTTGGGCTACCAGCAGGGTTAGGGGTACGCGGTTTAACTTTTTCTGCTGGTATCGGAACTTTCATGAAAACGTTTGGGGAGCACTGATCCATACACATTGCTTTTTCAAGCCACAGCTACTGTGTTAGTTGTGACTGTCCTTATCACACAGATGTTATACTTTTCAGATGGAAGTCTGACACTGTAGATGTTGTAAAACTGCAGGGCCTGTGTTTCCAATTTCATAGACAGCATCCATCTCTTTGCCCCACAGACCAAAACAGACCTGAACTGTCAGACTTGTGGGCAGCTACAATAAAAGCCAGTCATGGGCGTTGCCACCCGTCTTCACCCCAGTGGAATGGACACCCTAGAAAGTGATAGAAGGGATGAGAAAGGACTGGAAAAGCCACAGGAAAATGTACATAAGTATTAAAAAAAAATAGTGGCATGGAGGAGAACAGGGGGTCCCAGTGCTCCAATCTGACCAGCACACGCTTGACCTGCCTAGCACTCAACCGACCATGGTTTCACGCTCCCCAAATTGAGGCAGAACCTGAACAGAGGAGCCGCAGACACATCAGTGCCCCCCACCCTTATCCCTTTGTCTATCACTTCCAGTACAAGACGACCAGACTCCTGATCGCCAACATCTGCATTTCCCTGTCTGAGGGTGTTCTCTGGCTGCTAGTGTGGCTGGCTGGAAGTACCCGGGTATTATCCCCCCCAGTGACTGACTGGCCAGAGCTGAAGCAGCACCCCAGCTCCCCATCCCTTGGATGGGATTGCTCTGAGGCATGGTGTGCACTGGCTCTCAGCTCTCCCGATGGGATTAAGCTCCAGTTGTTCATAGTAGCTGGCTTAGTAACACATCCTTTATTGTCAAGTTTTCCTCCCTTGTGTTACCCACTCCCACACTTACACCACTTAAACTACTTGCACTTGAGTCCTTATCTCCATGTCAACTTGTGGAGGTACCCAAGACAAGATGAAGATTTCAGGTAAAGATTCAGGAGTTTTCTTTAGGCCAAGGAAGGCTTTCTGTGGTTCTGGATAGGAATGGTGGGCCTATTATGCAAATATCCACTACTGTCTCTGTTGATTCATGTGGTTATTAACCCTTATGACATTAGGCCTATTCTGAGGTTATAGAACTACCTGGGGGGTCAATATGACCCCGTAACACCTCTATTGGTTAGTTGCTGTTGCACAACAACAGTAACCGACCATAGTAATAATAATCCTTTATTATTACAGTTCATGCATCTAGGGATTGGTTGGAGTTGGCTGATCTAGACTGGGCTTGCTCATTCATGGGCAGTCAGCTGGGGCTCTCTTGCAGGCTGAGCTTAGCAGCGCAACTCTGCTCCACGTGTCTTTCCATCCCCCCTCCTGGGACCAGCCAGCCAGCCTGGGCACATTCTTCTCTTGGCAATGGCAGAGGTAGAAGAGTAACATGTCCAATGGAGCAAGTGCTTTTATAAGCCTCTATTTGTACCATCTATGTGAATCTTCCTTTGGCCCAAGTAAATTAGATGACCAAACTCAGAGTCAAAGGGTAGGAAAATCTACTCTTCCCCTCTTGGGGAGGATCTGCAAAAGCCCGTGGCAAGGGGCATGGAGAGAGCGAGGGATGAGGAACTGAGGCCAAATCTACTCAACACCTATTCATTTGTCCTCATAAGTCTTTAACCTTTCTACTCGTCTGTCTCCTGGGAGAGTCCTGCAGGAAACACTTGGCTGTCATCAATTTTTGTAACTTTTGTAAATTACATTCTGACTTGCTTAGGAAGGACTTTTATCTATTTCTCTTATACAGAGAACAACCTGTTTTTACACTTTAAAATGGATCCAATAAAGGTGCCCATCTGAACTTGTCTCAGTACTGAACTAATGAATTTGAAGTGAAGTGTGTATTTCAATAGCTGAAGCATGACGGAAAAACCAATTAGCAACCAGGAGCACTGCTTCAAGACAACACACAAATTTCCAGAAGTGTTTAATTGGAGGATTCCTTTTCATGATGATTCAGATGGCATTATTTCTTAACCTTGACATAGATGATCCTCATGCCTTCCCCAGACATGCTGAAACAGCAGTGAAATGGAAACACCTAGCATCAGTATTCATGCTGCCCTTTTTTGTATTCTCTGCCCATCAGAGGAGTTCAAAAAAAAGAAAAAAAGATTTATGACTCATTGTTTTCAAGGATGCTGCTCCCTCTGCAGTTTTCCAAGCTGTTTTGGGATAAGATTTTCTCCTTGTTTATATACTGCCCACTGAAGTTCTTTTTATATCCTAGGTTTGTATGTTTATGGGCCCATTAGCAAACTTCATAATACTATTTTCTGCCCCTCAGTTGTCTTTGGTGCTTTGAAAGAGACAATACACAAAAGAGAAAGAAAATGTACCTAGATTCAGCCAGTGCCATTAAAAACAATCATATTGTTTGACTCCTTACTCTGATGATAACCTTTTATAATAGTTCTGTTTCCTCAGCTCTGCCTTTGGGGATTGCCTTTGGGCCATTTCTGAAGTGGTAGGTTCCCGGGGTTCTCTAGGGAATTGTCCCATTATCTGTGGGAGCACAGGAAGGAATTTTACAGTAATTCTGCTACAGTGAAACATTTGCCTTGAGGCCAAAATCGAAAATAGCAGCTGGAAGGACATTTGGAAAAGGGGGGGTAGAGGGAGGTGTGGGAGTGCAAGAGAGGTGGAGAGGGAGAGTTTTTCACATTTGGATAAAAACACTAGCTCCAAGGCAAAACTGAGACAGGGCTGGCATCTCCCACCCTTGAAACTATCCCAAACTCAATTTCTCCTCGGGCTTGGCTCTCAAAGCCAGTGATTTCAGTGTCGAGTCGAGCGTGCTGGCCGGGGTCAGCACACTGCTCTTGGCGATGAACAGCGAGCACCAAGATTCCTGGATGTCAGCCAGCAGCACTGGCCTCGCTTCCACCGCGCCAAGAGGTGCAGAAAGACTGCTGCCCCTCCCACAGCAAGTTAGCCTCCAAAACGCACAGCAGCTTCCTGGAGTAACTTGAAATTGAAGGACTAGCATCAGTCCTCTGAAAACTTGCAGAAGAGATGCTCAACCTTTACCAGTAAGTGTCCTTGCAATAAAGGACACAAATTATAGAAGGCGAGGGCAAGAGCCTAAGAGAAATAAACAAAGGAATGTAAACTAGGAACAGAGGCACCTACATCATCATGGTATAAGAGATCGTAGCAGCTAGTCTGCCAAGATGGCCCCCAGTGAATCATACTTCTCAGCACCAGCCCTTTATGCCCTTGTAAAATTTCCTCCCCTGAATCTGGGTTGCCTTGTGACTTACTTGTCACTACTAGAATATGGCTTAAATGACACTGTGGGTCTTCTGAAGCTAGGTCATAAGAAGCCTTGCAGCTTCTGCTTTGGTCTCCTAGACAAAAGGAGATCCTCCCTTGGGACGCTCCTTCTCGAACCCAGCCACCAAGCTGTGAGCAGCTCAAGCCACACGGAGAATCCAGGTGCAGACATTCTAGTTGACAACCCAGCTCTGCTCCTTGCTGACAGGCCTGTACTGACTGTCACTTCAGATGACTCCAGCTCCAGCTGCCACTGGGCTGCAGCCACATGAGATACCTCAAGAAAAACCGCCCAGTTGAGACCACTGAATACACAGAACATGAGATAATCAGTTGTTAAGCCATTAAATTCAGTGGTTTGTAATCCAGCAATAGGTAACCAGAACAGAAGTTATACATTTACACGCATGGACAGATACACTTATGGATGGATCCATCCACTGATGGATCAACTGAATGGCTTTTTATTTACTGACTTACTAATTTCTCAACAAGTATCTATGGAGCATGCATGTTCCAGGCACTGTGCTAGTCTCTGGGAAGACAGTGGTGAGTAAATTAATTATGGTGCCTGCCTCCAAGGAGCTTACAGTCTACTGGGCGGGAGTGGGGGGGTGGGCAGAGATGACAATAAATAAGCAAACATATAAATCATTGTAAAATTATAAATTATGTCAAGTTTTATGATTTAAAAAAAAAAAGACCATAGTGCAATGCTATGAACAAGAATAAGAGAGGGAAGCCTGGGTGGTCAGGAAAAGTCCCTCTGAGGTGTGATTTTTCTTTTTTTTTTTTTCGGCCTTGCCACGTGGCATGCGGGGATCTCAGTTCCCCAACCAGGGATCAAACCCGCGCCCCCTGCAGTAGAAGCGTGGAGTCTTAACCACTGGACCACCAGGGAAGGCCTGAGGTGTGATTTTTTAAGTGGATATCTGAAATATGAGAAGGAGCCAGCCACATTAGGGGTGGGGGTGGGTGCAAAGAACTTTCTAGAATAAGGGAATAATAAGGACCCTAAAGTGGGAAGGAGCTTGGGGTATTGGAAGAACTGAGAGAAAGCCAGTGTAGTTGAGCTGGAGGAATTCTAGGGGAGAAACCCTGGAGAGGGAGACCTGGGCCGCACTGGGCAGACTTGCAGGCCATGATGAAGAGTCTGGATCGTCTCCTAAATGCAATGGGAAAGCGTTAAAGGTTTTTAAACAGAGGAGTGACAAGATCCAATTTACATTTTAAAAAGGTCACTCAGGCAGCCTGATTGGAAGAGGGCAAGAGGGGAACCAGGGAGGCCGTCATCCAGGTGAGATGATGGAGGCCTACAACACTCCAGCTGGAGCCCTAAGAGACATCCCACAGCACCTGCTTCCCACTGTGTCATTTGGGTCACCGCTCCTCAAAGAGCCCCAGCAGCATTTGTTCTAAGGCAGGTGTTCTATGGCATGTGCTTCCGATTGATGACAAATGCCACAGGTCCATCAATTCACATCCAGAGAATCTCTAAATTGTTTCAGTGATGAAAATGCTACCCTTGTTCTGGCCTGATAGATGAGCAAGGCTTACAGCTAACCCATCCTGGCGAGAGTGTGTGCCAGGAGTGCTCAGCAAGCCTGTTTCCCTCACCCACCTCCCCCCACGCACCCTCATTTCACACAGGACACCACCCCAGGCTGGCTGTGCGCCAGGGACTGTAGCAATGCCACTACCACCCCCCCCCCCACCCCCAAGCCGGCAGCAAATCCTGCATCTTGAGGCACTTGATGTTCCAAGTGCCAATCCATCTGGTTGACCAGATTTACTGCCTGGGTGAAGCTGTCTTTCCTGACCAAGTTGGCTATTGTTACTAGCAGATACTGGGTCCTTGCGCTGTTGTTAAATTAGCTGTGAATAAAGGCAACCAAAGTAACTAAAGCCTACAATCCTCATAGGCTAGAGAAAAACCTGTCAATAGTAATTATTCCCCAGGATTGTCATTACAAAGGTATTTAGCTCTGCAGGCTCAGCTTCTCTCTGACTTTCTCAGGATTTATAGATTGTATTTTCATAGAAACTGCCAGCCACATTTCTGACAAAAAAGAAATTATGCATATGTGTGTGTGTGTGTGTGTGTGTGTGTATGGCAAGCACTAAACTGAGCTCTCAGGGGAATAGATCCCATCACCTATCCCCAACCCACCCCTCAAATCTGCTTCCCCCAGTTCTCCCACTTCCCCCCAGCATCATCTACCCACTGCCTGTCTGGGAGTCGGCCTTGACCCTCCCTCTCCCTATGACCACTCACTGAATCTCTCCCTAAACCATTCACTTTTCTCCCTCCGCCCACTACTACCCTAGCCCAGGATGCCTAGGCAGCAACCTCTCTGGTCTCTGCATCCAGATGCCTCCCATCCACTTTCTGCAGCTTTGTGTTTAACTCCCCAGATACCTCCCTCCCTGCTTCCCCGTCATCCCCTCTGCAGCAGCCATACTGATCGACTGTCAGTGCCTCAAATAAGCTTTTTCTGAACGCTGGGCTTTCCCATATACTAAGGAGATGGCAAACTAGGATCTGCGGGCCTGCTGCCTGTTTTGTAAATAAAGTTCCATTGGAACATATCCACACCCATTCATTTATGTTTTGTCTACAATACACATAACAACGTATTGTTACATACAACAGTGGAGGTGAGTAGTTGCAACAGAGTCTGTATGGCTTGCAAAGCCTCAAATATTTACTATCTGGTCCTTTATAGAAAAACTTTGCTGCCCCTGCCACACACGATTCCTTCTGCCTGGAACTCTCCTCATCTTATGTCCTTTTTCCATTTCTAATCCTTCCCTCCCTTCACTTGGTTACATCTAATTATCCTTCAGCTCTTAGCCTAGAAATAACTTCCTTCAGGAAGTCCTCCCTGACCACATCCCATCCTCTGTATATGTTTCCCTAGCACTCTATTGTTGTATCACAACAATAATTACAAGGGCCTACTAGTCTCTTCCTTTAAACTGTAAGCTCCTTAAGGACAAAGACTGGGTCTGCCTTGCAGACCTTCTTCTCCATTAGAGGGCCCTGGGGCAAGAGTATAAAGTCCTGTGTATCATTTGTCTAAATATTTAAGCATTATAAACTACATTATAAACTTCAAGCTAGCAAACCGTTAAATAAAATAACTTTATACTCTTACCCTGACAAGTATTCCTTCATATATGGTGAAAAATACATATCAAGCTATTATTTTGATATGATTAAAAGCTGGCAAAATATTAGACAATTTAATTATTACTGTGAATGTCTGAGTATTCCACTGATAGACCAGTGTTTAGATGAGTAACGAAAATGACACACAATTTAAGAACTATTGTATTATTTATTTTGTAAAATTTATTTTTGCCTTCGTTTTGGCAAAACCACCAATCAAGTTATTATAATCTAGATTTTCATATAATGTGTGTTCAATTGCTTGTAATAATCTAAAGGATTAAAAATAAAATTGTATTAAAAGTAACAAAAAATTTGGATTACTTACATCAAAAAAGTAAATTAAAGTAAAAATAAGGAAAACATGATTTTATATGTTATTTTTCTTCTAAGTTATTCAAAACCATGCATTAAAAAGGCAAAATCAGGGAATTCCCTGGTGGTCCAGTGGTTAAGACACCGCACTTCCAATGCAGGGGGTGTGGGTTTGATTCCTGGTCGGGGAACTAAGATCCCACGTGCCTCGCAGTGCAGCCAAAACATTAAAAAAAAAAAAAAAAAAAGCTAAATTTAAAATTTAATTTTGTGAAAAATTAACGAAATCTAATTAAATATATACGTAAAGGATTTCAATTCTAGTGTGCAATGCCTATTAGTTGACAATGTAAAGAATTGGTATCACTCTTCATATAGTATATCTAGACCTACAAATGCACAAATATAATGTAAATTATTTAACATAGTTAATATCATGCTATTTCATAAGTACTCTGAGAACTGTAAATTGGAAGAATACTAAAAAGAAAATGGACTCTCAGCCCCCCTGGGAAATCATACTTCGTTTTGCACCAATCTATTGCATTCATGCTGAAAGGAGGATTTGAGAACGTATTTGTCTTGTCTCTTACCTAAGCCCTTCCACTGCTCAAATCCTCCTTGCATGCCAAAGAAGTGTGTTGCTCCAACATTAGCAGTGCCACAACACACAAACCTCTGTGGCCCTGACACAGTCATCTATAGTTTTGAGGACATATTGCCAGGGATGTAATGAAGCATCTTCCTGGGGCCTGAATGAGCTGCAAAGGGTAGTTGCTTAGAGTTACAGGTCATGCTCTGCCAATGCTGAGCACAAGGGCTCAAGTGACAGAAGCACCATGTATTCTTTAATAAATTTGTGTCTGTGTGTATTTGTAATATGCATAGGCTTCTAAAGTGAGGACTCCCTGGTAGGGCTTCCTCTTGCTGGAGTATAAGGGCAATATGGGTCTCTTGTCCACGGTTGTATCCCTACTTCTTACCATAGAGTCTGGCACATTGTAGGTGCTCAGTAAATGCCAAACTGGGTACATTGTGAAGGATTTTTATTCTTTTGGACCAGTGAGACACTAATATATAAATGACTGGTCTCTGGCCTAACCACCATTAGGGTGTAGTCATCTACTAAAGCAGGGGTTGGTAAACCTTTTCTGTAAAGGGCCAGATAGTAAATAGTTTAGGCTTTGTAGGCTACTATGGTCTTTGTTGCAAATACTCTGTTGTAGTGCAAAAGCAGCCATAGACAATACATAAACAAATGTGACTGTCCTCCAATAAGACTTTATAAAAACAGGTGGCTGACCATCACCCTGATACCAAAACCAGACAAAGACACCACCAAAAAAGAAAATTACAGGCCAATAGCTTTCATGAATATAGATGCAAAAATTCTCAAAATATTAGCAAACCAAATCCAACAACACATAAAAAAGATCATACACCACAACCAAGTTGGATTCATCCCAGGGTTATAAGGATGGTTCAACATGTGCAAAATCAATATGATACACCACAACAACAAAAGAAAAGACAAAAACCACATGATCATCTCAATAGATGCAGAAAAAGCATTTGATAAAATTCAGCATCCATTCATGATAAAAACTCTTATGAAAGTGGGTATAGAGGGAACATATATGTCAACATAATAAAAAACTATGACAAACCCACAGCCAATATAATATTCAACGGTGAAAAGTTGAAAGACTTCCCACTAAAATCTGGAACAAGACAAGGATGCTCACTCTCACCACTTCTCTTCAACATAGTATTGGAACTCCTAGCCACAGCAATCGGACAAGAAAAAGAATTAAAAGGTATTCAAATTGGTAGGGAAGAGGTAAAATTGCCATTATACGTAGATGACATATTATACATAGAAAACCCTAAAGACTTCACACAAAAACTACTAGAAATGATACACGAATTCAGCAAGGTGGCAGGATACAAGATTAACATACAGAAATGGTTTCATTTGTTTACACTAACAATGAAATATCAGAAAGGCAATGTAAACAAACAATCCCTTTTAAAATCACATCAAGAAAAATAAAATACTTAGGAACAAACCTCACTGAGGAGGTGAAAGACATATGCTGAAAACTACAAAACATTAATAAAGGAAATTGAAGATGATTCAAAGACATGGAAAGATATCCATGCTCTTGGATTGGAAGAATTAATATTATTAAAATGGCCATACTACCCAAAGCAATCTACAGATTTAATGTGATCCCTATCAAAATACCCATGACATTTTTTTTTTTTTAACAGAACTAGAACAAATAATCCTAAAGTTTATATGTGAACCATAAAGGACCCAAAATTGCCAAAGCAGTCCTGAGGAAAAAGTACAAAGCAGGAGGCATAACCTTCACAGACTTCAGACAATGCTACAAAGCTACAGTAATCAAAATATCAATAGCATGGTATTGGCACAAAACAGACATATGGATCAATGGAACAGAATAGAGAGCCCAGAGATAAACCCACACACCTATGGACAATTAATCTCCTCAAGGAGGCAAGAATATACACAATGGAGAAAAGACAGTCTCTTCAGCAAGTGGTGCTGGGAAAGTTGGACAGCCACATGTAAATCAATGAAGTTACAACACACCCTCACACCATACACAAAAATAAACTAAAAATGGCTTAAAGACTTAAATATAAGACACCATAAAACTCCTAGAACATAGGCAAAACATTCTCTGATATAAATCATACCAATGTTTTCTTAGGTCAGTCTCCCAAGGCAATAGACATAAAAGCAAAAATAAACAAATGGGACTTAATCAAGCTTGTAAACTGTAAATAAAATGAGAAGACAAACTGTGAACTGGGAGAAAATTTGCAAATGATGTGACCGATAAGGGCTTGATTTTCAAAATATACAAACAGCTCATACAATTCAAAAAAACACAAACACACACACACCCCAGTCGAAAAACAGGCAGAAGACCGAAATAGACATTTCCCCAAAGAAGACATACAGATGGCAAATAGGCACATGAAAAGATGTCATCATTGCTAATTATTAGAGAAATGCAAATCAAAACTACAATGAGGTACCACCTCACACCAGTCAGAATGGCCACCATTAAAAAGTCTACAAATAATAAATGCTGGAACAGGTGTGGGGAATAAGGAACCCTCTTACACTGTTGTTGGGAATGTAAATTGGTACAGCCACTGTGGAAGGCAGTATGGAGGTTCCTCAAAAAACTAAATATAGTTGCCATATGATCCAGCAATTACACTCCTGGGCATATACCCAGACAAAAGCTATAATTTGAAAAAATACATGCACTCCTATGTTCATAGCAGCACTATTTACAATAGCCAAGACATGGAAACAACCTAAATGTCCATCGACAGACGGATGGATAAAGAAGATGTGGTGTGTGGTGTGTGTGTGTGTGTATACACACACACACACACCACACACACACAATGGAATATTACTCAGCCATTAAAAAGAATGAAATAATGCCATTTGCAGCAACATGGATGGACCTAGACATTATCATACTAAGTGAAGTAAGTCAGAAAGAGAAAGACAAATACCATATGATATCCCTTATATGTGGAACCTAAAATATGACACAAATGAACATATCTATGAAACAGACTCATAGACATAGAGAACAGACTTGTGGTTGCCGAGGCGGAATGGGGGAGGGAAGTACTGGGAGTTTGGGATTAGCAGATGCAAACTATTATATATAGAATGGATAAACAAGGTCCTTCTGTATAGCACAGGGAACTATATTCAATATCTTGTGATAAACCATAAGGTAAAGAATATGAAAAAGAATATATACATGTATAACTGAGTCACTGCTGTACAGCAGAAACTAACACAACATTGTTAATCAACTATACTTCAATAAAATTAAAAAAATTTTAAACAAAAACCAAAAAACAGTTGGCTGGCCAGATTTGGCCCATGGGTCATAGTTTGCCAACCCCCATACTAGAGGATAGGAGGAAAGGGACAGTGCTGATGGAGAGGGGGAGGCAGAATTGGGAAATAGGAGGTGGAATTATCAGGAGCTGATGACTCCTAAGGGCGTGGCCACCCTACTCAGATGAATCCCCTTAATTACTCTGAGGTGCCAGTGGAAGCCGAGCTGAAACTGTGCTGAGATGTTAAAGGCATCCTGGAGGCTGGCTTTCCTTTATCTGGGCTGCTCCTCCTCCTTGGCTTCCCTGGTTAGTCACCGTGTTTGTCTTTTTATAGATATCTCCAGTTTTCTGTCTGGCTCAATGCTTCTCCAACCTGGCTGTACATTAGAATCACCCAGGGAGTTTATGAGAAAGATTCCTGTCTGGACTTTCTACCAGGTGTATTAGTTTGCTTGAGCTGCCAAACGAAATACCACAGACTGGTTGGCTTAAACAAAAATTTAATTGACTCAGTTCTGGAGGCTCGAAGTCCAAAATCAAGGTGCTGTCAGGGTTAGTTTCTGGTGCAGCCTCTCCTAGGTTTTATAATGGCCCCCTTCTTGCTGTGTCCTCACTTGGCCTCTCCTCTGCGCATGCACCGGGAGAGAGCTCGAGGGAGCTCTGGCATCTCTTTTTCTCATAAGGACACCAGTCCTATCAGACTAGGGCTCTACTCTTGTGACCTCATTTAACCTTAATACCTCCTTAAAGGCTTTATCTCCAAATATAGTCACATTGCAGGTTAGGGCTTCAACATATGAATTTGGCAAGGGGGTGGGGGGAGACACAGTTCAGCCCTGTGATACTGTGATTTATAATAAGAAATATATATTAGGTCTTCGTCCACTGTTCCTAGCACATAGTTCCTAAAAGCCTTGTGAAGAACCATAGGGGTATCTTTTGTTACAATATTTCATTTTGTCCTCAGTTCTTGAGATAGCTTCAGAGCATAAAGGTGAAATGGGTGTCTTTTGTTATTCATAACAAGCGCCTTTCAACCACACTAAGTTTATGCTAACGAGGTAATTTTCGGAAAGCTCCGAAGGACGGGGCAGACTGCCAGGGGAACCAACCACATTTAGAGGGTTGGAACCTATAGTCTCACATCCCAGGCCCCCACCCCCATCTCTGGGGAGGGGAGAGCCGCTGGAGATTGAGTCCAGTTGTTAGGGGAAACACTGACCAACACGGCCTGCCCTGGCCAGGCCCGATAGTAATCACTTGCATGAATTATCTTACAACAGGAGGTCTTGGTAAGGAATGCGGAACTAACAAGCTACTACCAACCCGAAGAATTCCGGAAAGGTCAAAAGGAGAGAGAAGACACCAGTCCATATGTCCTACCAACCTCCCAGAATCCTTCTCGCTGGAATCCATCTTGGCTTAGAGATGTATGCGACACCAGGAAGGACCCTGAGTCAGAATGATTGGCCAGAGACAACCTGGAAAATTAACCCAATTACCATAAAACCTGAGACTGGGAGCCGCGTGGCAGAACAGTTCTTCTGAGTTCCCTTACCCTGCTGCTCTCCGCCCGGGCACCCCTTCCCAATAAAGTCTCTTGCTTTGTCAGCACATGTGTCTCCTCAGACAATTCATTTCTGAGTGTTTGACAAGAGCCCACTCTCGGGCCCTGGAAGAGGTCCCCCCTTCCTGCAACATGAGCACCAATGACCTATAATCTAATTACAGCTATGTTATGAGCCTCCTATAAAACCCCAAAAGGACAGGATTTGGAGAGCTTCCGGGTTGATGAACAAGTATGCACCCATGTGCTGGGAGGGTGGCATACCCCAAGCGCCACTGGGACAGAAGCCCCTGCACTCAGGACCCTCCCAGACCTTGCCCCATATATCTGTTCATCTGGCTGTTCATCTCCTTTAATGTCCTTTGTAATAAACTGGTAATCTAGTAAGTAAACTTGTCTCCTGACTTCTGTGAGCCCTGCCAGCAAATGAATCAAACCAGAGGAGGGGAGCCTGGGAAGCTCAGAGTTAGCTGGTCTGTCAGAAGCACACGTGACAACCTGAACTCGTGACCAGTGCCTGAAGTGGGGGAGGCAGTCTTTTAGGACTGAACCTCTACCCTGTGGTGTCTGAAAACTAAGCCCAGTGTCAGAGCTGGGTTAAATTGTAGGACACTCAGCTGGTGTCACAGAATTGCTTGCAGTGTGGAAAACCTACACATCTGGTTTCAGAAGTGAGGTAGTGGAGTATCAAAAATAGAGGAGACACACAGGAGGCGTGCTTTTCCTTTCTAAGTCCATAACACCATATTCTTGGATTCATTGGTTTTAGGTGGGGTCCAGGTACCCAGAAAAATCGAATGCTCAGCACAGTTGAGAAGCCACTTAGATTGGATATCCTGGTTCTGGTCTTATTTTCCCAGCTCTGTCACCTCTCCAGGATAAATCCAGTTAATAGCTCACCATTTCTGCACTTGAGCTCTCCTTTGACCAGTCCCCACTTCAAGGGAAAGAGAAGTGGACAGTATGTGGAAGGCAAGGAATTAGAGGAAGATTTCAGGGTAGTGGCAGGGCCATTCACTTGGTGGGAACCGTAAGGAAAGGAGCAGGTTTATAGGGGAAGTTGATGTGTTTGGCTTTGCTGTGCTGACTTTGAGAAGCCAGCGAGACAGTCCCATGTTGCTATCAATAAGTAAGTCTGGAATCGAGATGAGAGGTCTTGGCTAGACATAAAGAATTTGGTCTTTATCAGCAAAGAGTTGGGAGTTACATGCATGGGAGTGACTGAATGAGGAAAGAGGATCAGAAATGGAAACCTGGAGAATTCTAACACTTAAGAGAGGAGTGAACAAGACTAGCAAGGAGCCATTTGAGTTAGCTGGAAAACTAGAGGAGGGCGTATAAAGGAGGAGAAAAGTCACATGTAAATTATAACCAAGACGCTAAGTTTAAAAACATCCGAAGCATCTCCCGGGTTTGACAATTAGCAGGAAGTGGCAAACTTTGTGAGACATGGTGGAGCCTATGGATACTCTCAGTTTGTCCCTGTTCTGAGTCCTGGGAAGCTGACCCGTACGGGCAGCATCAGTGGATTTCTTGGCCCAATGGTTTCAGGCTGGGCTTGGCCAAAGGAGGATATTGACAGGAAATCAGAAGGAGGGAGGACAGGGAGGTGGAGGTACCCATTCTCTCCAGTTCCCTTGAGGAGGGTCACCATAGGCTGGCTGCATTCCTTGATAAAGGCCACTACTCCTGTTGGGTGGTTCTTTCCACATAGCACTCTCTCAGGCTTTGCTCCTTCCCCTTTTCCTGCAGGCCCCCGGAGGACAGTGACAGCTTCCTGCTGTTACCAGCCCCTGGGGTGCCACACTTTTCTGTTGGCTTCCCTGTATCCTGTCAGTATCTTTGTAAATAGTGCTTATATTAAACTCCCCTAAAGTTAGCCAGTTTGAGTGTGCCCTTTGTTTCCTGCTGGGATCCCGAGTGATGTAGGACGCAATCCAGACTGTAGTGGGTGGGGGAATGAGTGGGAGATTAGAGAATAGAAAGCATTATTTTGAGAAGTACCATAGAAAAGAACAGATAATATAAAACTGTATATCTACTACCAGAATGAAAAAAAGAGGATATTGGATCACTCTGTTTCATATTTTTAAAAAAGAAATAAAATAAAAATGAAGTTTCTTTTGTTTTCCATTCCAACCCCTATCTCTTCTATATCTTAATGGAGATCACTGCTCTCATGAATTAGGTATGAACCCTTATAGCCAACCCCCACCTTTTTATTCTTTTAGTATGTATTTTAGAATTTACCTAAATGCTGCCATACTATATATGTCACTCAGCAGTTCCTTTATTTTCTCAAGAATACACTTTTGAGAACTATCCATGTTGACATTTATAGAGCTAGGCCATTTAATTGTTCCATAGCATTTTTTAAAAAATTGGGGCATAGTTGATTTACAATGTTGTGTTAGTTTTAGGTATACAGCAAAGTGAATCTGTTATACATATACATATATCCACTCTTTTTTAGATTCTTTTCCCATATAGGCCATTACAGAGTTTTGAGTAGAGTTCCCTGTACTATACAGTAGGTCCCCATTAGTTATCTATTTTATACATAATAGTGTGTATGTGTCAATCCCAATCTTCCAGTTTATTCCTCCTCCTCCCCCTTAGCCCCCGCAAAGTATTTTTTTTTTTAACAACAATTTAATTAGCTTATGATACTGTGTGTAGCCTGGGTGGTCCCTTTGAGGGTTTTTGGTTTGTTTTTTGTTTTTTTAAGTATAGTTGATTTACAATGTTGTGTTATTTTCTGGTGTACAGCAAAGTGATTCAGTTATACATATATATTCTTTTTCATATTCTTTTCCATTATGGTTTATTACAGGATATTGAATATAGTTCCCTGTGCTATATAACAGGACCTTGTTATTCATCTATCCTATATATGATAGTTTGCATCTGCTAATCCCAAACTCCCAATCCTTCCCTTCCCCACCCGCCCTCCGCCTTGGCAACCACAAGTCTATTCTGTCTGTGAGTCTGTTTCTGTTTTGTAAATAAGTTCATTTGTGTCATATTTTAGATTCCACAAAATGGTATTTTATTTTTTATATCAATTTATTTATTTCCTAATAATGGACATTTTTATGATTCCAGTTCTTCTACTATTATAAACAATACCATAATGAACATCTTTGTACCTTTCTCCTGATGTATGAGCCTTTCTCCAGGGTATGTACATAAAAGAGGAATTGATAATGATCGGGTTTGTGCATTTTTGATCTTACTAGACATTACCGAATTGACACCCTTAGGAAGTAGTTCTATAAACTTCCATAACAGTGGATACAAGTTCTCGTTTTTTCATTTCATGGTCAACATTTTATGTTGTTAGAGTTTATGATTTTTAAAAAATCTGATGATTGTAAAATCAGTATATAAAAAACAATATACAACTATTGCTATTAAACATAAATGTATGTTTTTGGAATAGATAATACATGCACATGGCATAAAATTCAGAAGGTACAAGAGCATATGCAGTAGAAAATAAGTCTTCCCCCAACCCCTGTCTCTTAGCCACCTAGCTCTCTGTCCTGTAATCTGTTTCTTGTGTGTTCTTCAGATACATCTAACTTCATAGAATGTATGTAGTAAAACACTAAGACAATTCATTCTATTGCACTTCTTTTGTCTCAGTAGGTTCTACACAGTTTTATAGACTCAGTGTTAGTTATTTCATTTTACCATAAACCCTGTTTCTGTAGATCCCACAAGCATAGGTTTGGGTGACAACTTGAAGAACTCCCAATTCCAAAGTCAAGGACCCATCAATTCTAAAGGTCCCATCACTACTGCTCTGAGGGGCTTAGGGAACATCTATATCAAGTTCTACTCTCCCAGACTTTCCAATGGAAGATTGTGGACTAGGTCCTATTATCTGTCATGGTACCATTAGGAAAACAGTCAGCACTGTAGGTATTTCAAATAGGAAGGGATTTAACACAGGGAATTAGAGGCTTTCACAACTCTGGGAAAGCAGCAGGAAGGATGATGGTTAAGATCTGTTTCAGGAAATCTGGAAGTGCAGGAATCACAAGGAAGCTACTGCCATTGATCTCAGCTGCCTGTAAAAGCAACGGGAGGATTCTCAGACCACCCACCCAAAAGCTGTAGGCAAAAATCCCACGTCAGCCATCCCATCTGCTGCTGCCTATACTTCTGCCCATAACTGCCTCTAGAAGACAATGGCTTCTCCTTCTCTTCCCTACCAGATCTCATGCAAGTGCCTCTCATTAGTGGAGTCTAAGAGAACATGTTCTCCTGTGGAAAAAGACAGATATGATACCGAATATCCACATATGGCAACCAGAAGGATTCTCAATAAACCCTCCCTCCCTTATACATAGATGATTTTATTACTCAAATTTGTAGTATTACATTCTGCTCCTATTAGAGACAGACAGCATGAGAATTGGTAGAATACATATGATTTATTTCATAAATTTTATATAAGGCAACAGTAATTAAGCACCTATTTTACTCTCCAAAATCACCCAGTATGTGAGAAAGACTTTGGGAAGAGTAACAGAAAAGGAAGGAAAAGATCCATTTCCTATTCAAGCAAGCAAGCATTATTCATTTAACAAACTTTGAGATCCTACTATGTGTTCACATCAGAAACCCGAGGAAAGCAGAACTTGATATGGACTCATACATATTCAACCAAGGGAAAAAAATCTGCATAGGAAACAAGCTTATGGTTACCAAAGGGGAAAGGTGGGGAGCAGGGATAAATTGGGAGTTTGGGATTGACATATACACACTACTATATTTAAAATAGATAACCAACAAGGATCTAATGTATAGCACAGGAAACTCTGCTCAATATTCTGTAATAACCTAAATGGGAAAAGAATTTGAAAAAGAATAGATATATGTATATGTATAACTGAATCACTTTGCTGTATACCTGAAACTAACACAACACTGTAAATCAACTACAGTCCAGGCTTCCCTGGTGGCGCAGTGATTAAGAATCTGCCTGCCAATGCAGGGGACACAGGTTTGAGCCCTGGTCCAGGAAAATCCCACATGCTGCAGAGCAACTAAGCCCATGCGCCACAACTACTGAGCCGACACTCTAGAGCCTGCGAGCCACAACTACTGAGCCCGTGCACCACAACTACTGAATCCCGTGCACCTTAGAGCCCGTGCTCTGCAACAAGAGAAGCCACCACAATGAGAAGCCCGCATACTGCAATGAAGAGTAGCCCCCACTCTCCGTAACTAGAGAAAGCCCGCATGCAGCAACGAAGACCCAATGCAGCCAAAACTAAAAAAAAAAATAAAAAAATAAAATTCTTAAAAATAAATCAACTACAGTCCAATATAAAATAAAAATTTTTAAAAAAAGAAAAAAGAAAAAACATACTATCTCAAAAAAAAAAAAAACAACGATAAGTACAAACCAATCTTTGTGGAGCTAATCAGCTAGATCAAGAAGATAAATTATATATGAACTCTGCAACAAAAGATAAATTTAGTGTTGGTATAAACTTTCATTTTTTTAAAAAAAACTTTCATTTTTAAATCAAGGTGTTCAACTTAAAATCTTTCTTGTTTTGGGAGGGAAGACAGAATAAAGCTAAAGTCCCACCTCATGTTTTCTGTGATTCTACATCCAACAGAACACTCTATAGATCAAAAATGCAAGTATAAAGAGATACAAGGTAAGGTGGTGAGCAGCACGAGATGGGGTTTCGCACAGAAGGAAAGGGAAAGAAAAGGAGGGGAACAAAAGGCAAGCATTCAAAATTCACTTATACTTAGGGCTATATGTTAGATGCCATGGAAAATTAAAAGATAAGACATGTTCCCTGGCCTCAAGGAACTTAAGGCAGGATTTGCCCAAAGGCTCTGAGGTGCCTAGAAAAAGGCTGTTTGCTGTGTGCCTTACAAGAATGGTCTCATTTAATTCACACACTAACCCCACAAGGCAAGCACTTCTGAGCCTATGATTCAGGAAAGGAAACTGAGGCACAAATAAGTTCCATGACTTGCTCCCCTCCAGCAAGAAGTGGAGCCAGGAGTTTATATCAGCACCATTCCTAACCGCTACCCTCTCCAGGGCAGAAAGACTCTAGTGGACGATGGAACTGATGTCTCCTAGAAAAATTTGTCTCTAGCAGGTAGAAGCATAACTCATTCATTCCTCAGCCTCCCGCCCCAGGTCCCACAGATATATTTTCTAACTCTGTACTATTTTAAAAATCATATTTCTTTCTTCTCTTGCCTTCCCTAATTCCCATTTCTCCATGCTTATCCTCTCTTTCTGTCCCACTTCTCTCCCAAAGCTTGCAATACATACATAACGAATGTAAGCTGTGCTTTTAGTTTTTCCAAATTGTCATCTTTGTTTGGGTCTACGCTTGGAGGAGATGGGATAGGTAACCCCTCAGACTAATTTTTCCCTCTGTCCTGCATCATTCCCATCAGCTTACATAGTTTAGTACTCTCATCTTAAAAAAATATATAGTAACTATTTTAAAGAAAATAGTCCTTGACCCCTCATGCTCCTGCAACTGTATTTCTCTAGTCCCCATTTGCAGCGTCAGCTTATAAAAAGTTGTTTGTAGCTACTGTCTTCATTTCTTACCTTTTCGTTCTCTCTTCAGCCCACTTCATGGGCTTTTGTCCTACTCTCTATGCTGACATCTCCCAAATTTGTATTTCCAGCCCCAACCTTCTTTTTTTTTTTTTAAACATCTTTATTGGAGTATAATTGCTTTACAATGCTGTGTTAGTTTCTGCTTTATAACAAAGTGAATCAGTTATACATACACATATGTTCCCATATCTCTTCCCCCTTGCATCTCCCTCCCTCCCACCCTCCCTATCCCACTCCTCTAGGTGGTCACAAAGCACCGAGCTGATCTCCCTGTGCTATGCGGTTGCTTCCCACTAGCTATCTATTTTACATTTGGTAGTGTATATATGTCTATGCCACTCTCTCACCCTGTCACATCTTCAGCCCCAACCTTCTTAACCAGCTGTCTACTTCACTCTGATATGGATGTTTAATTTCGAAATTAACATGCTGCCAAGGCAAACCCTTGTTTCCCCAGCCTGATCTATGCCTCTCCCAGCTTTCCTTATCTGGCAAATAGCTCCAACAGGAGCCCAGAGTCTGAGGATCATCCATTCCCTCGTTCCCCCACCTTGAACCCACCAACAAGAGCTATCTACTCTACCTCAGACACATCCAAAATCTGTCTGCTTCTCTCCATCTTGATCCTCATCCAAGCCACCATTATCTCTTACTGAGATTGTTATAGACACTTTATATAACCCATGCTACATGTGGTAGCCAGAGTAATATTTTAAAATGCAGACCAGGTAATATCACTCCTCTGCTCAAAACCCTTCGATGTCATTCCATCACGTTTAGCATAAATTCTGGCTTTCAAGGCTCTGCATTGTTAGGTTTCTGGTCCTCTCTCTGACTAGATCTCCCCCTCCCCTGCTCTCCAAGCCCCAGCCGTACTTGCTATCTTTCTGCTCCACGTGCAGGTTAAGGTTTGGAGCTTCTGCATTATTTACCCTCCTCCCTAGATTATCAACTCCTTTGATCTTCATTGCTGGCTTCTTCCCAATATTTGGGTCTCAATTCAAATGTCACCTTCTCAGAATGGCCTTCCTGCATCACCCAATTTCAAACATCCACTCATCTACTCTCTATCACCCTGTCCTGTTTTATTTGATATCAGCACTTATTACTACCTAGTGTTCCATTGCTTTGTGTGAGTCTATCCACATTAGAATGCAAGCTCTGTGAGGACTAGAACCTTGTGTTTCTTGTGTTTTGTTATGTGCCCAGCACCTAGAATGGTGCCTAGCACATAGCAGGGACTCAAATATTTACTAAATTAGCGAAAGATAAGATCCTTGAAATCTAGGACCATTATGACTCATAAATTGCTACATAATTTTCCCAATTGCCTAATGACATTGCTACATAACTTAAGAGCTCTCAAAATGTGATTCATGATGATGAAAGCACAAAAAATAACTTTCCCTTAAAAATTCTGGAGAGACAAAGGAAAAGAGAAGATCTCAATGTATGCTTTCATCTTAATGAAAATTTGGGTTTTTTTTTAGTTTTTAGTTTTTTTTTTTTTAAGGGGGGGATGAAGCACTTCCAAATTAAGTTTCAGATTGCATTAATTATTTCTATCACTCAACGAAAATTTCTGATGAAAATCTGTTATGATATACTAACTGCAATCCCCCAAATATGGGAATCTTTTCTAGGTTTGGGGTTCAAACCTTTGAACCAATAAGTGGTTGACAAGTCCCAAGGACAAAGCATTCCTCATGCCCTTAGTCTGTCACACTTACCCTCCTTTCCCCTTCTACCCTGTGAACTATAGGAGCAGCGAGTATTTAATTGAGAATTCTTCTCTTCCATCAAGAAACAGTGTCAAGAATTCCACGCCCTGAAGAATTTTCTAAGGTTTTCAAGTCTATATTATGAAGCACTTTTAAATAAGTGGGTTATAGGCACTTTTCTATCCACTCTGTATAACTCGGATAGATTGTGTAATGCCTCATGAAGGGCCTGGATACTCACCACCCACATCTCCAGTCTAAAACTAGGTTATGAGTAAAATGAAAACTCTGCAAAAAAAAAAAAAAATCCTTCTGCTTCTCATAAAGTCCTCGGCTCAATTCATATCTCACAGGCATGAAAATCCAGATCGTGTAAAGAGGTCAAGAACCTAAATAATGATTCAGCTCATAATGAACAGAAACAGACACTCCCTTTAAAATTGTGGAAATTCTCATTTCCACACTATAGCCAAGGGAACACAGGCATGCCGTCAGCAGGCAAGAAACTGAAAGGGTACTTTCCTTATATACCTGATAGTTCTTGCCCTACTTCATCCTGAACAAAAGCAAGCCTGCCACACCTAGGGTTCAGGGAATTTTAGGGTGGAGGAGGGGTAGGATGGAATGGAGAGGCTTTATCTAGTCTGGGAAAGTGCCCAAGTGAAAACAATTGAATACCAAATCATTTTCCCACAAGGCTGACAGAGTTCTCCATAGACTGTTAAGCTTCAACCACTCTGCAAACTCTATGAAGACATCTTTAAGGCCCTACTTTTTTCCCCTCTGGGGAAATGTCTTCACTCCAAGAGGTTAGCCTGGGAAGATAACATTATCTTCAAACCACAACAACAAAGCCCTCAGTCCCCCCATAGTGAAATTCCTGTGCTCCACCCTAATTGAGTTTAGGAAACTGATAAGACAGCTGTGAAAATAAAGCAGAAAAACATTCCCCCTCATTCAAATCAGCTGGCACAGTTTGCACTTTTTAAGAAGAAACCAGGAGGTGGTTTTTTTCCATTTTTTAAAATGGTTATGGACCAACACACATCTAAGCAACCGCACTTATACTGCAAAGTGAATCTGTCCACCCATTAGCTCATGTGTATATTCATTTAAAACTCTGTATCATCAATATTTTAAAACATCCACAAAGGTAGAGAGAATAATACAATGAACCCCACGTACTCGACACCCAACTTCAATGATTATCCATTCCACATAAATCCATTCCATTTTAATGTCTTGCAATAAAACACACAATTCTGCTGTGAGAAATATGCCCATGTGTCTTACAGGCTATAACATGTGTTATGATACATAATAACTTCTTTAGAGTTTTGGGGCAAAAGAATAAAACTTCACAAATTCTGACTAGTTGGCTACAACTCTGTCCAAACTATTGAAAAAGCTGCCCTATACTATTTTTTAAAGGGCACTTTTATCACTTCCAAGTTACAGAGTATCATAAAAGCGTTGCCATGGAGAGGTCCTATCTCTCCTCTAAAGAACGCACACACAAACGATAACTGTAAAATTATTATCTTTGCATGCAAATAGGTGCTTCTAAAGTAATGAATGATGTATTTATCAGCTCAGGCTACCAAAACAAAACACCATAAACTGGGCGGCTTAACCAACAGAAATTAATTTTCTCACGGTTCTGGAGGCTGGAAGTCCGAAATCAGGGAGCCAACATGGTCAGGTTCTCTTCCTGGTTTGCAGACGACCCTGTCTAGCTGGGTGCTCAAGGCAGAGTGAGAGCACGCAAGTTCTCTGGTATCCACTAATCCCTTCACGGATCACACCCTCATGACCTCACCTAAACCTAATTATCTCTCAAAGGCCCTACTTCCAAATACCATCACACTGGGGATTAGAGCTTCAACATACAAATTTTGGGGAAACACAATTCAGTTCATAGCAAAAGACATGTTTTTTTCCCTTCAGTTTAAGATCTTTTCTTTACAAGTTACAATTATGTAGACATTATTTATTTGCCTAGCAAATCCTTTCAATTCAGGGTGCAAATACAAACTTTGGACAAGTTCATAACAAACATCACAAATTCCACAATAGATAAATTTTATGGAAGAGGTTTTATAGCATATGAGATAACTATCTAGTCAGTACCTGCCAGACTGTTACTCTTCTCTTTGGGATACATTTTCCCCTAAATAAACTGGTAAGGGGCAAGAAATAATAAGGAGTAGGTAGGCTTTCTGAGTCTGCCCCTGAGCCTGAAGTTGGGGGCAGGGTGGGGGGAGGGTATAGCTGATTTTACAACAAACAGGCTAGTTTAGGGTTTATAGAGTTAATTATCAAAGCTTACCTAATAATACTCAAAATAAATACTAAGATCTTCGAAAAGAAACCTGAATTTAAACCTTGTTTGTGTTTTTCTAAAGATTAGTAGTTGTTTATTAACTGAAATTAGGTTGCTTACCAAGAACCTGGAAAAAAATCCAGGCCCTCAAAATTCCCCTTGAATCTTCAAGTGGGCAATTCATTATTCTGCTCCTGTCCCATGGATGCCCAGCTGTTGGTAGCTGAACTCTCCCGCAAAGGTGGCCCCCACTTGGAGAAGTGAAGTCCTGATTGCAGAGCACTGTTGAGAGCTCACCTTAGGATGAAAAGGGGAATCAATTCTCTTCATAAAAGGGCTCTCTGACTACAGATGAAAGTGCTTTGGGGATTTGGGGCCACACCTCGTGAACTGAGTGGGAAAAAGAAAAAGGTACTTTGTGAAGGGTATTTGAGTTGCCAATACCCTGAGATACCCTTAAGAATGATCTGCAACTGACCATAGTGAAACTTACTTTGACATTTTCCCGAAAATGGGAAGTAAATATTGGAAATCAGAATGCTTCGCTTGAGGAGTAACAACAAATTAACTCGAATATGGCTCATTATTACATAAAGCCTTATTATATTGTATTATTGTTTGTGAGGCTAATAGTGTGGGCTTGGCAACATCTCTGAAGCTTTAGAGAGGACCCCAAGTTCCAGATGAGAATGCAACTGCCAACACTTTGATTGTAGCCTTGTGAGACTCTGACCAGAAAACCCAGCCACTCCATGCCAGACTTCTAACCTACAGTTCTGTAAAGCTAATAAAAATGTGTATTGTTTTAAGCCAAAAAAAAAGAGTGTGGGCTTGGGATTTCAGGAAGTTCTGAATTCAAATCTTGATGCCAACATTTAGTACCTATGTGACCTCAGACTAATTTCTAACTTCCTCGTTTCTTGTTTGGTTTTTTAAATCTATAAAATAGAGATAATACTACCTACCTTCACTAAGTAAGGAATAAATAAGATAATATATGTAAATAGCTTGGCAGAGTATCTGGTATAGAGTAAGAGCCAAATAAATGGTGACTACTATCATTAGCTTAGCATAATTGAACGTCAACAATTATAATTAACTACACTTGCAAAAATCTGAGTAAAAGATGGCTTTACTTACTTAACAACCAGAAACACCTTCCCAAGGGGAGGGAAGTGGATTTTTAAAACTCTTCTCAGTGTTAATTTGCATATCTTTGGGGTATATTCAAAGGTGGTAAGCAGCACTTTGAAGTATCCTTCTGGTTCCTAGGTTTGGGGAGCTTATTTGCCACTTACATAAGAAGCTGTGTCTTCTTTAAGTCTCACTTTGCAGAAAACAGTGGGAATATTTACCAAGCATTTTTCAGAAATGAGAGGTAAGAAATTCAGTCAAGGTTCTGGGGATACATACACAGTGCAACAACATAAATAAGGGGTCTCAATGTAATATACAATACTACTAAAAATAATAGCTTACATCCCCAGTGATGTAGAAGTTGCCTGAATGGGCTTCTCTGACTATTGCAATCACAGTGAAAAGACCAGCTTGAGCTGACTGTAGCCCTGGGGTGCACCCAGTGAGATAGCTCGGCCTAGATAACGCCTGTTTCTCATTTATGGCCAGAAAAGCAGTGTTTGCCTCAGAGAGTGTGAAATTCATCTGCAGATTTCAAGGGGAAAGCTGGAGGCCAAGGATTAAGTGAGAAGACACGAAATCTTTCAGTAAAACACTGGGAAGTGGTAATATGAAAATGACGCTCTTGAGTCCTACTTCCCATCAGTGAGATGCTTGAGAATAGTTGGTCTGATTAAGACAGGGAAAAAAAAATTCATGAGCCAGAAAATGAGAAGTGGAAGTCTTGCTTTGTGGTCTTCCTCACTACAAACATCTTCTGCGTATTTAGAGCTAGGAAGGGGAGGTGGTGGTGGAAATTTTGGTATTTATGAAGAGTGTAAATCAAGTTTTACTAACGGGATTCTAAAACAGGGGAGTGATTAGAAAATTGTGGAGTAAAATGCTTCATCAGTGTGAAGTTTTGCCAGCTGCTGCAGTTATATCCTAATATATCCCTGGGTAGAATTATGGCATACTGGTGCCAAGAGGGCTCTAGTTCATCTGGATTTGATAAGATACTGACAATCACACAGCTCCGTGGGCCTGGGACTGTGTGTTACAGGTAAAGTGTTCAGGCTCCTTCACCCTAAAGGCTTTCATAGTGTTTCTCAATCTTGGGTAATATAATGAACTCTTCTAAGAGGAATGAAAATTCTCCAGGGATCCTTACATTTACTTAAATTATCCTTAGTATAATGTTATCTTAAAATGTACACAAATAAAACTAGGTGCAAACTCCTAATATAGTTCTTATAAACCAAAGGCTTTTTTTTTCCAGATTAAATTTAAATAAAACTATGGAGCGAATGATATTTAAATTGACAATACTAATTTAATGAGATGAATAATGTTATTTTGCTGCAACTATGTAACTGATTACAAAGTAAACATGGTACTGATTGCCACAGGGCAGGCTCTTTTGATGTTGGTGCATTTATAAAATGATCTCTCTCAATTTTTCTTTATTTGAACTATTAGGTTACCTTCATTAATACAGTGGTAGTGCATCATTCACATACTAAGGCCAGCTCTATTCTTTTTTTTTTTAATTTTATTTATTTATTTATTTATTTATGGCTGTGTTGGGTCTTCGTTTCTCTGCGAGGGCTTTCTCTAGTTGCGGCGAGCGGGGGCCACTCTTCATCGCGGTGCGCGGGCCTCTCACTATCGCGGCCTCTCTTGTTGCGGAGCACAGGCTCCAGACGCGCAGGCTCAGTAGTTGTGGCTCACGGGCCTAGCTGCTCCGCGGCATGTGGGATCTTCCCAGACCAGGGCTCGAACCCGTGTCCCCTGCATTGGCAGGCAGATTCTCAACCACTGCGCCACCAGGGAAGCCCTCTATTCTTTTATTTGCCCGGGACAATTGGAGAATGCTACATCGTGTCAATATGATCACAAACACAAAGCAAACATGAGCAAAATCATGAGGCTGTACTCAGTGATAAAGTATTTATCTTATTCTTAGTGAAAATGTTCTATATCTGCACTGTCCAATATGGTAGCCCCTGGCCACATGTGGCTATTGAGCACTTAAAGGGGACTAGCGTAACCCATGAACAGAATTTTTAATTAATTTCCATTCAAAAAGCCGTATGTGGCTAGTGGCTACTGTGTTGGACAGTGCAGAATTCTAGTTCATGCATTTATTATAGTTTTTTAGATTATCATTAAAATGAAATCACTAGCTGTTTGAGTAGGGCAATGTATTTAACCTCTCTAAATCTCACTGCCTTCATCTATAAATTGGAGATAATGAGATATAATGCACGTAATCACTTAGCACAGTGTCTGGAACAGAAACAACACTCAATCCCTAGGGATGTGAATGGGGGATAGGCCAGGAGGAGGGTTTGCCCCTTTTCATAGTCTCCATCACTGCCCCTTCAAGCCACCCCTGGGTGTGCTTATTCTTTGAAACATGCAATTGACATTTTCTCCATTTTATGTGAAGTGCCAGTGAAGGCATCTTTAGACAACATTGCTATCTTTATTAGTCTATAATCGGCAAACTAAGTAAAACTAAATAAAAACAATGTGTTTATCATGCAAATGTAGCTTTGATAAGTCACCCACCTTCCAATTAGATTATCTCCCTGTGCCCCACCTACACTGAAATTTTTTTTTATGTATCTTTATTGGAGTATAATTGCTTTACAATGTTGTGTTAGTTTCTGTTGTACAACAAAGTGTATACTGAAATTTTGAAGCTGCCAGTGATCTTGAATAACTGTCACAGAGGCATCACTAGCCAAGGTGTTTAGACCTCATTTTTATTTCTCTGGAAAACAGGAGGCCTAAGCCCCTTTCGAGTTGTAGTAGAACACTGTGAAACTGGTTATGTCACACTCCTTACTGCCTCTGTTGCTGCTCCGACAGGGGATGCTCTTCCATTCCCCAGGCCCAACTCACACCCCATTTGCACCTGGCAAACGTTCAACATCATTTTCCAAAATCTGCTCAAGCTTCACCTCATCCATACAACCTTTTCTGACTCTCCCAGGTAAAACTCATCCCCTCTCTCCCTGGCCTCACCCTGTACTTGACACAGACTTCCATCATAGCAACTGTTAAGTTTTCACATTTATTTCACATTTATTCTTACCTGGTGTTATGGACTGAACTGTGTCCCCCTTAAAAAGATATGTTGAAGTCCTAACTCCCGGTACCTCAGAATATGACCTTATTTGGAAATAGGGTTGTTGCAGATATAATTAGTTCAAAGAAGATGAGGTCATACTGGAGTAGGGTGGGCTCTGAATCTATTATGACAGGGGTCCTTAATGGAAGAGGAAGGAGACAGAGACACAGACACACAAGGGGAGAATGCCATGTGATGACAGAGGCAGAAATTGAAGAGCTGTAGTTATAAGGATTGCAGGCAAACCACCAGAAGCTAAGAAGAGGCTAGGAAGGACTGTCCCCTACAGGTTTCAGGGGGAGTGTGGCTCAGCTAACACCTCGATTTCAGACTTCTAGCCTCCAGAACTCTGAGACATTAAACTTCTGTTTTTTTAAAGCCACTTAGTTTGTGGTACTTTGTTACGGCAGTCCTAGCAAACACCTTACTAAACCACAAGCTCCTTGAGGACAAGGACCTTGTTTGATATATTTATTGGCAGTTGTCACAGTGTCTGAACTAATACGTGGGATGGATAAATGAATGAACACACTACCTATTCCTTTGCCTTAATCTGGTCTCAGATTGGAACAGCAGAAAAATCACTTTAACTACATTCAGTGCTGCTGCATTTGGCCACACAGGCTAGGCACTGCATGACTCCAGAGTTGTGTGATGTGGTGACCTTCAATTATTTATTATTTATTATTGAATAACAATCGACATAAGGAAAGTCAATAGAACAGTGAACCTCCAGGCCATGTGTTAGAAAAACCACTACTATTGGGAGGTGCAGCTCTTACCCAGCCAAACAGCAGAAACCATAAATAATTATCCTCTAGATTGGGAATTGGTAAACTACAGCCTTGGGCCAAGTCCAGCCTGCTGTCTGCTTTTGTAAATAAAGTTTTACTGGAGCACAGCCATACTCATTGATTTACATATTGTCTACAGCTGCTTTAGTCCTACAATGAGAGAGTTGAGTGGTTGTGATGGATAGTGTTTGTGATATAAAACCTAAAATAGTTACTATCTGGTCCCTTACAGAAGGAGTTTGCAGAACCCTGCTCTAGATAGTATAAATTGAGAGACATTTGCCAAAATGTTTTATATTAAGTGGTAAAAAAAAAAAATCTCACCTTGAAACTGAAACCATTCGTTTTATCACACTTCGGAAGATTCTACGTTACTACTGTTAACGTCAGCATGCCAGGAAGAAAACTATGTGTAGAAAATAATTTATTTCCATCTCAAAAATGGGAACCATGGGTGTTTTATATATATATATATTAGCTAATTTATGTGTGTATGTGAATAGGGGGTGTGGGTGGAGTAAATTCCAAGCAGATACAACATACGCAACTTACAAAATGAGGTGCTCTATATAGGGAATTTTTTGAACTGTGTCCAGTTCCCCAAATTGGAGAGAAGAAATGGATGGAGATCTGTCATGAAGTCCAGGAGGAGAAATGCTATTCCGATGTTTATGAGAACAGTTCTGCCTGCAGTTTTATTCCTTCTGGAAAGTATTGTGGAAAGTCTTTGACCTTTCTGAGAGGTCCCTTATGCATCAAGTACAGGCCTGCCATGTGACCGCATCACCCTGGCCTCAGCTGATTGGGTCAAGGCTGGATACCTGATCCAAAGGTCAAAGGCATATATAATGGCCTGGTACAAGGGCTCTGCCCAATAGGGGTGAATGAGGGCCACACCAACCTCATGCTCACTCTTGGGGAGCTTAAAGACTTCTGGAGACAGTGAATCTATGTATCAAGATTAGCAAAAGCAAAAACAGAGCGTACTTGTCACCACAATGACAGGGCAATTGTTACCTAAGGGATAGGAAGAAAACCTGTTCACAGCAGCAACACTGCATCCTGAGTGATGCTTCCATTTCTAGAGGTCTGACTGTGCCACTGGGGCACTGTCACTAACCATGGTCCAGTATGTTCCATTTTCGTGTTATCATTTAAGGATGGGTTTAGTTCATGGTCAGCTCAACTTCTGTATTTCATCACTTCATCCACTTGCTTCCCATCCTCTGTACCCTTCCCTGATTGTTCTTTATTTGTAACTGCCTTGCAAACTCTAACCCTCTACCAACCCAACCGTGTACTTCTCTACTCCTATACATGGGCAGTTTAGGGTTTAACCAGCCCTAAATACATTACCTAGCCACTGTATTGGTGGCATTATAAATGCATGGTTTCCAACCTCAGTTTGTCTATTTAGAATTCCATTGTATATACATATTTGACTCACTCTCCTATTCCTCACAGCTGATACTGAGAAGCTTCAATGCTCCCCAGGCTTCCATCTCCATTGCTCACCTTACATCCAACCTCAGAGAAAGGAGAGGTATCTGGCCCCAATTTCCAGACTCTCTCCAAGAACGTAAATAAACCTGCATCCTTTCTTTCCTGCTTTCCTGTTCCTAAGGAAGAGGTGAAGCTACTCTTGTTCAAAGCTAATCCCTCTGCCTGTGCTCCAGATCCTAAGATCTTCCATTCTTGATTCTAGCCTTGTTCCTACACAATTATTCCCTCTCATTCCCGTATCTTCCACTTCTCCCTTGTCCATGGTCTCTTTCCTTGTGCATGTGTATATATGCTCATGTCTCTCCTCTTTAAAAAAATCTTTCTTGACTCTTCATAACCTACTAGCTATCATCTTATTGAACTCATTTATTTAATGGCTATTCATCTTAAAATGTATAGGAAATTCTGCTCGATATGGAGAATGGAGGTAATTTAAAAGAGCCCCAGGGACTTCCCTGGCAGTTCAGTGGTTAGGGCTCTGCACTTTCACTGCAGGGGGCACGGGTTCAATCCCTGGTCAGGGAACTAAGATCGTGCTAACCGCGAGGTGTGGCCACAAAAATAAAATAAAATAAAATAGCCCCATTCCCAAGTCCCTGCACATAGAAATGCTGCTTAAAATATAATAAACTATTTTTTTCTTAAAAGAATAACTAAGCTCAGATTGTGTAAGAGGTCAGGGGTGAGGTCATACTGAAGTAGAGAGAGCCTCTAATCCAGTTTGCTGTGTGTCCTTCTAAAAAACACCACCATGTGAAGAGACACAGGGAGACCTCCATGCGATAATGCTGGATTGGAGTGATGTATCTGCAAGCCAAGGAATACCAAGGATTGCAGGCAAACCAGCAGAAGCTAAGACCAGGCAAGGAAGGATTCACCAACAGGTTTCAGAGGAAGTAGGATTTTGGACTTCCAGCCTCCAGAACTGTGAGAGAATAAATTTCTGTTGTTCTAAGTTACCCAGTTTGTGTTTTTTTGTTATGACAACTAACTAGGAAACTAATGCAAACAGCAAAGCCATCTTTCCTCTCTGCCACACCATTTTAATATATTTAGGACAGGATTGGCTTATATGGGATGAGCAGAGAAAGAATGTGTGCGTAAAGGGTCTGGAGACTTCATGTGAAATCCTTAGGTTCAGAAAGTACCACAACCATTTGATTCGCATTATGATATTCATGAATGTGAAGAAGTAAGTCCCCCAGTTGACCAAGTACAAGTTATTTCACCAGGAAGAGTACACCAGGGAAAATTAAATGCCCCCCTGGGTACCCTCCCCAACATGTGTTTCTCATTGCCTACCTCTCCACCCCCAAATTCAGGGTGATATGTAGGGACCTCCCTAATTATACCCAAGATGCTTCTCTTTTCTGTTCTTTGTTTTTTCTCCCCAATCTCTACCCCCAACAACCATTTTTTTTTTCTTTAGCTTATCCTGGTTTTGCTTTAAAGCTGTCAGTGGCATCCAAAATAATTTCTTTAATCCCCGTGGAAGAAAACAGACTACCAAAATATCTAATCTCTACTCTAGCACTTTAACCCACATGTATTCCTTCGAATAATATTATAACTCTCCCTGGTGCTGCTGTCAAGACAGGGAGTTGGAGGTGGGGAAGGCAGAGAGAGACAGGATCTGTGTTGCCAGGAGAAGAATAGAGAGGGTAAAAAGGAACACGAAAGTAGACATGGAGGTGGGTGACTAAAGGTCACCAGCCTTTCCTTGTGGAATGGATGTTCTGAGACCTCCTGACCCTTGGGAAAGAAGCGTTTTCCAATGCTTCCTTGCCTTCTGCTCTGAATCTCTGGTATCCTGATTTTTAGAAGTGAAAAAAATATTTTGATTTAAGCCATATGGCCTTTTTCTCCTTACGCTGGAGCTGTAGAAAACTCAGAGGGGCAGGTGTGGAAAGCAGTGGCAGCAGAGTGGGTGGGTACACAGGGTCTGTGTGTCTACAGCTTGTGCAGCTCTGTAGCTATGGCAACCATGTGCAATGCCACTCGCATAGCATCATAACATGGCCCTAGAGTTACCCTTGGCTATTCAACTATTCCTTTTCACTGCACTATCTGTGCTGCTGTTTCCTAGCTACTATAGCTCTATCATAATTTTTTGAAGTCATGCTTAAGTATTGTTTCTGTTGGTTATGCTTGTTGTCAGAACACCTTAGTTCATCTGGTAGAAAAACTAGGTAGCAAAACCAAAAACCTATTTCTTATAGATATTGTTAATAGTTAAAAATTGTCTGGTACTAGATATAGAAAACAAACTTATGTTACCAAAGGGGCAAGGTGGAGGGAGAAAGGGATAAATTAGGTGTTTGGAATGAACAGATATATACTACTATATATAAAATAGATAAACAACAAGGGCCTACTGTATAGCACAGGGAACTGTATTCAATATCTTATAATAACCTATAATGGAAAAGAATCTGAAAAAGAATACATATATATATATATATAAATATATAAAACTGAACCACTTTGCTGTACACCTGAAAATAACACAACATTGTAAATCAACTATACTTCAATAAAAAAAATTGTTTGTACTTAAACATGTTGAGTTAGAAAGATTCTTGAGGCTGTGGTCTGGACAAGATGACCACTTGGGACTTTTTTTAGTTCTAAAGGTCCATGCTAGATTCTGTTTAGAGCTAATGATAGTATCGATTGACTGCCTGCCTACTGAAAATCAAATTTTTTTGTCAGTTGTTACAATTTCCTAACTACAAGAGTAATAAAATTTAAATAAAATTCACAACAATATATGCAAATATATTATTTCCTATGGAGCTTTTATGCAAGTTATTTATGCATATGTACCCCATAAAAGAAAGCTGCATTGTGTTAATTCTGAGAATATGTACACAAATGGTTTCTTTTATTTGTTGTTATAAGCAATCCCCAAATCCTCAGCAGAAATATTTCTGCTGTAATTAAATTTAAATGTTGTGTTTTTTTGTTTTTTTTAAAATTCATGTGAGTTGATAATTTACTATGTTCATATTTTTAGCTTCCTTATGTTTGGTCATTAATTGTGGTACCATAAATAGCTAAGATTTAAAGCCCTTAACCTTCCCAGACCCAAGTAGAAGCAAAATGTCAACACCCATAAGTTATGAGCAGTCTCCCAAAGGAACTGTAATACAAAATACACTTATAATTGAATTAACTCAGGAGAGGATTCTGGGAAGATGACAGCATCAGTAGCATAGATTTTCATTCTCTCTGAATCCTTACACAGAAACAGAGAGAACAAATGGATAGCAAAACCTAAAACCCATGAACAACATTTACAACAAAACCAAGAACAAAGTATCCTCACGAACTCCAAAATACAAGTAGGAGGGTACAAACCATCAATAGCCCCAAGATCTGCATGGTATCAGTGTCTGTGTGAGAGAAAGGATAAGGAAGTTGCACCGGGATCTGAGAACAGGAGGACTCCAAAATAGCCAATAGGTATCGACTGAGAAGAGGGCAAGGCAATTTGAGAACATCAGCTGAAACTGGGAGAGGTTTGACCAAAACCAGTATAAAGCCCATGGGAAAAAAGGTCTGATGAAGCTGGAGCAGCCTAGCTCCTATGAACTCTCAAAACCAACTGCTTTGCAGGACAGAACCCCAAACCAAAGAGAAACTACTTGGAGTAGAATAAAAGTTGAACAGGACATGGACAAGAGAGGAGGGAAAGAAAAGCTCCAGACCAAAGCGGTGTAATATTATAAAGCAAGTTGCCTTATTTTCTGACAGTCCCCAAAATCAAGAGAGGAAGTTCTGTGAAGTAAGGAAAGGTTTCTTGTAAATTAAAAAAAGTTTTTATTTATTTTTGGCTGCATTGGGTCTTTGTTACTGCGTGGGGCTTTCTCCAGTTGTGGGGAGCAGGGGCTACTCTTTGTTGCTGTGAACAGGCTTCTCATTGCGGTGGCTTCTCTTGTTGCAGAGCACGGACTCTAGGCCCACAGGCTTCAGTAGTTGTGGCACGCAGGCTCAGTAGTTGTGGCGCATGGGCTTAGTTCTCCCACGGCATGTGGGATCTTAATTCCCTGACCAGGGGTTGAACCCAAGTCCCCTGCATTGGCAGGCGGATTCTTAACCACTGTGCCACCAGGGAAGTCCCCAAGGAAAGCTTTCTTGAACACCACCTTATAACAAAAGTTCAGGAAAACTAATTTCACATTAAAAGAAGCAACAGAAAAATATCAAGGCTGCATAGTTTTTATAAAGAAAAAGAAGGGGAGACAATGCTGAGTAACATCCCTAGAGACAATGAAAGCACTCCAGAAAGACATACCCACAAAACAGATAACGAGAGTAACCTAGTAGTTCCAAATGAGCTAAAAGACATTAAGAAAATAATAAAAGATATGAAATAACAGAAATAAGAATTTGAAACTCAGAGAAGAAGTGACTGGATTCAGGAAATAATAAGAAATAAAGAAACAATAATTTAAGAAATAAAGAGTATTCTAGAAAGGAAATAAGAGCAAATAAATCAAACAGTAGTGCCTGAAGAGAAATCAGTGAAATAGAAGAAAATATTTTTTAAAAATTTTAGATGAAGGGACAAAAAAGGATTTGAAAGAAAGTGACAGATATTGAAGAGTAACCAAGACGATCCAAAATATAGATGACAAGAAGATCCAAAATACAGATGACAGAAGTCCCTAAAGAAGAAAACAAAAGTAAGGGAACAGAACTAATACTAAAACTATATTTAAGAAAACCTTTCTGGAAAAAAAAAATTGAAATGACACACTGATAGAATATACCACAAACACAGAATGACTAATTCTAGTAAAATTACTGGATATTTATGAACTCAACATCTATGAACTCAAGAAATAGTATTCCCATGAGCCTTTCCTGAGAAATATACTGGCAAATGAGCTTCAGACAAACAAAATGACTGGGGAGACATCAACGTAAGGATTGGCAGTGAGCATTAAATACAGTTTCTGGTATAACTAAGACTAAGTGAGGGTTAAAGGAGAGACAGTATGATATATAATGGCTATATGCTCTGACAATGTAGATGTAGTCCAACTATAAAACAGGGAAGCAGAACATTAGTAAAAAATGTTTAAATGTTTTTATTATCCATAATGGTGGTAGTATTAGAACTAGTAGTATTATTTTGAGACTGTCCTGGGAGACAAAAGTTGGAGTTCATAGTCTGTATTAGTCAGGGTTCTCCAGAGAAACAGAGCCAATAGGATGGATGAATAGATAGATAGATAGATAGATAGATAAAAGAACAGATTTACTGTAGCAATTTTTTTTTTTTTTTTTTTTTGGCTGCGCGGCTTGTGGGATCTTAGTTCCCCAACTAGGGATCAAACCTGTGCCCCCTGCAGTGGAAGTGCAGAGTCCTAACCACTGGACCGCCAGGGAATTCCCAAGATTTATTATAGAAATTGGCTCAAGGAGTTATGGAGGCCAAGAAGTCCCATGATCTTCCATCTGCAAGCTGGAGACCCAGGAAAGCTGGTGGTATAATTTAGTTCAAGTCTGAAGGCCTGACAACCAGAGGAACCAATGATTAACTCCCAGTCCGAGGCTGAAGGCCTGAGAGTGGGGATCCACTGGTATAAGCCTTGGAATCTGAAGACCCAAGAACCTGAAGCACCAATGTCGGAGGGCAGGAGAAGATGAACCTTCTGGCTCAAGAAGAGAGAGAGAGAGAATTCACCCTTCCTCCACTTTTTTGTTCTATTCAGACCCTCAACAGATTGGATGATGCCTGCCCATTTTGGTGAGGGAAATCTTCATTACCCAGTCTACTGATTCAAATGCTAATGTCTCCAGGAAACACCCTTATAGACACCCCCAGAAATAATGTTTTATCAGCTATTTGGGCACCCCTTAGCCCAGTCAAATTGCCACATAAAATTAACCATTACAGGGTCTGTCAAGGAGAAAGGACTCTGATAAACAAAGAAGGTTTTTAAGTAAAAGTCCTGAAAGGGCTATGCCCTTGAATTAGGGCAAGCTAGTCTTACCTGGATAAAGGTGATATGCCTGAAGTGTATCTCACTGCCAGAAGGTGATACTTGTATAACTGAATCACTTTCTCCTTCTTTGGAGGAGAGTACCATCATCCAGAGTCTTAAAATTTTATAAAGTCTAGCAGTCAAAAAAAAAAAATCAATAATGCCAGGAAACAGGACCAAATGACTGAAAATCAAGAGACAAAACAGACCATGGAAGTAAACCTATAGGGGACAAACATACTTGTATTATTTATTTAGTCACAGTTGTAAAAAAAAAAAATGTAGTTAGTATGTTTAAGGAATTAGATGAAAATATGGAGAATTTCAGTAGACAACTGGTATTAATAAAAAAGAATTAATTGTGAATCCTAGAATTAAAAAGTATAATAACTAAATTAAGAATCCAATGGATGGGTTTAACAGTATTAGACCTAGCAGCAGAGATTACTGAACGGGAAGATAGAACAGTACAAAATATCCAGATTGAAGCACAGAGAAAAAAAGTATGGAATATAGAGAAAAGAATGTAAGAGACATATGGGACGCGATGAAAGATATTATTATGATTGTCACTGGAGTCTCAGAAGGAATAGAGACAAGGAATGCAGCAAGAGCCACATTTGAAGAAATATTAGCCAAGAACTTCCCCAAACTAACAGAAGACATTAAGGTACAGAATCAATAAACTCTATGAATCTGAAGCAGGATTAATACAAGGAAAACCACACTTAGTCAAACCACTGAAAACTAAATGCTAATATAAAAATGTTAAAATTAGCCAGAGTGAAAAAAGGTACATTATCTTCAAATGAGCTACAGTAAAACTGACAGCTAACTTTTCCAAAATAAATGATGGAAACCAGAAGACAATGATATTACACCTTTAGAGTGGAAAGAATTATAGCAAACTGAGAATCCTAACAAAAAATATTCATCAAAAATTAAGGTAAAACAGTGACAGCCTCATAAAAATAAGAAACTACAGAGTTCAGAGTCAGCAGATATACACTAAAAGAAATAATATAAAGAATTCTTCAAGTAGAAGTCCAAAGAATCTGAGCTAGAAGCCCAGAAATGCAGGAAGGAACAAACAGCACCAGAAAGAAGATATCTAAATTAGTATTTATTGTTCAAAACAATAATAATAAAGATGTCTTGTGATGTTTATTTTTTTAATTTTTTTAACATCTTTATTGGAGTATAATTGCTTTACAATGGTGTGTTAGTTTCTGCTTTATAACAAAGTAAATCAGCTATACATATACATATATCCCCATATCCCCTCCCTCTTGCATCTCCCTCCCACCCTCCCTATCCCACCCCTCTAGGTGGTCACAAAGCACCGAGCTGATCTCCCTGTGCTATGCGGCTGCTTCCCACTAGCTATCTATTTTACATTTGGTAGTGTATATATGTCCATGCCACTCTCTCACTTCATCCCAGCTTACCCTTCCCCCTCCCCGTGTCCTCAAGTCCATTCTCTACGTCTGCGTCTGTATTCCTGTCCTGCCCCTAGGTTCTTCAGAACCATTTTTTTTTGTTTTTTTTAGATTCCATATATATGTGGTAGCATATGGTATTTGTTTTTCTCTTTCTGACTTACTTCACTCTGTATGACAGACACTAGGTCCATCCACCTCACTATAAATAACTCAATTTTGTTCCTTTTTATGGCTGAGTAATATTCCATTGTATATATATGCCACATCTTCTTTATCCATTCATCTGTTGATGGACACTTAGGTTGCTTCCATGTCCTGGCTATTGTAAATAGAGCTGCAATGAACATTGTGGTACATGACTCTTTTTGAATTATGGTTTTCTCAGGGTATATGCCCAGTAGTGGGATTGCTGGGTCACATGGTAGTTCTGTTTTTAGTTTTTTAAGAAACCTCCATACTGTTCTCCATGGTGGCTGTATCAATTTACATTCCCATCAACAGTGCAAGAGGGTTCCCTTTTCTCCACACCCTCTCCAGCAGTTATTGTTTGTAGGTTTTTTGATGATGGCCATACTGACTGGTGTAAGGTGATACCTCATTGTAGTTTTGATCTGCATTTCTCTAATGATTAGTGATGTTGAGCATCCTTTCATGTGTTTGTTGGCAATCTGTATATCTTCTTTGGAGAAATGTCTACTTAGGTCTTCTGCCCATTTTTGGATTGGGTTGTTTGTTTTTTGGATGTTGAGCTGCATGAGCTGCTTGTAAATTTTGGAGATTAATCCTGTCAGTTGCTTCATTTGCAAATATTTTCTCCCACTCTGAGGGTTGTCTTTTCATCTTGTTTATGGTTTCCTTTGCTGTGCAAAAGCTTTTAAGTTTCATTAGGTCCCATTTGTTTATTTTTGTTTTTTTTAATTTTTGTTTTTATTTCCATTTCTCTAGGAGGTGGATCAAAAAGGATCTTGCTGTGATTTATGTCATAGAGTGATCTGCCTATGTTTTCCTCTAAGAGTTTGATAGTGTCTGGCCTTACATTTAGGTCTTTAATCCATTTTGAGTTTATTTTTGTGTATGGTGTTAGGGAGTGTTCTAATTTCATTCTTTCACATGTAGCTGTCCAGTTTTCCCAGCACCACTTATTGAAGAGGCTGTCTTTTCTCCATTGTATATGCTTGCCTCCTTTATCAAAGATAAGGTGACCATATGTGTGTGGGTTTATCTCTGGGCTTTCTATCCTGTTCCATTGATCTATATTTCTGTTTTCGTGCCAGTACCATACTGTCTTTCTGACTGTAGCTTTGTAGTATAGTCTGAAGTCTGGGAGCCTGATTCCCCCAGATCCGTTTTTCTTTCTCAAGATTGCTTTGGCTATTCGGGGTCTTTTGTGTTTCCATACAAACTGTGAAATTTTTTGTTCTAGTTCTGTGAAAAATGCCATTGGTAGTTTGATAGGGATTGCATTGAATCTGTAGATCGCTTTGGGTAATATAGTCATTTTCACAATTTTGATTCTTCCAATCCAAGAACATGGTATATCTCTCCATCTGTATCATCTTTAATTTCTTTCATCAATGTTTTATAGTTTCCTGCATACAGGTCTTTTGTTTCCTTAGGTAGGTTTATTCCTAGGTATTTTATTCTTTTTGTTGCAATGGTAAATGGGAATGTTTCCTTAATTTCTCGTTCAGATTTCTCATCATAGTGTATAGGAATGCAAGAGATTTCTGTGAATTAATTTTGTATCCTGCTACTTTACCAAATGCATTGATTAGGTCTAGTAGTTTTCTGGTAGCATCTTTAGGATTCTCTACGTATAGTATCATGTCATCTGCAAAGAGTGACAGCTTTACTTCTTTTCCGATTTGGATTCCTTTTATTTCTTTTTCTTCTTTGATTGCTATGGGTAAAACTTCCAAAACTATGTTGAATAATGGTGTCTTGTGATGTTTAAAAAGGTTTTCTATACCTTTCATAGAGATGGACCAAATACCGTCAATCAAACATGGCATTTACTTTCTTGTCTCTGGGCCTATTGTCTCTCCCTTGCCCATTCTTTGAGGCTAAATTTACATCATAACATCTTCAGAAGAGTTCACTGACCATTCCGTCATTTATATCTCTTCTCCCACGTCTCTAACTCATCACCACGTTGTATGGCTCACTTATTCAGAACTTAAACTGACAACTTTTTTTTGTTATTTTTTGTTTTTATTTTGCTTTGTGGTTCTTGGTTTCTCAAACAGAGTGCAAATTTAATGTCCTTTCAAAGTGTCTCCTATATGTTATCTATATAGTATGTGCTCAATAAATGTTTGTTGAATAAATTTGTTGAAGAATAAATTGGTAATGAGTGAGATGACCTTGCTGTTTTCTAAGACAGAACCTTCCATCCATTAGTTAATAAATTGTTTTACTGAGATTTAGTAATCTAAGTCATCTTAGATTACTAAATCTAAGGGGCCCAGTCAGACCCCTTAGCTGATACAGTGACGATCCCAGTTCCTAGGCTGTTATTTGCAATAATTTCTGCCATATGAGTGTAATGGGGAAAACACACTGCAAAGTGAATTACTTTTATTTATTTATTTATTTATGTCTGCGCTGGGTCTTCATTGCTGCGCGTGAGCTTTCTCTAGTTGTGGCGAGTGGGGGCTACTCTTCGTTGTGGTGTGCAGGCTTCTCATTGCAGTGGCTTCTCTTGTGGAGCACAGGCTCTAGGTGCACGGGTTTCAGTAGTTGTGGCACATGGGCTCAGTAGTTGTGGCTCATGGGCTCTAGAGCACAGGCTCAGTAGTTGTGGTGCACAGGCTTAGTTGCTTCGTGGCATGTGGGATCTTCCCGGACCAGGGCTCAAACCCGTGTCCCCAGCATTGGCAGGCAGATTCTTAACCACTGTGACAACAGGGAAGTCCCAAGTGAATTACTTTTGAAATGTATAGCATGCTGACATTTGGGAAATTAGATCCTGAACACAATGCATCCTGATTATTTGAAGTGCCGTGCCATTATGAAAAGATAATTTCAGTCCAATAATTAAAAAAATATCTGCATGTTAAATTAATTTAAAGTTCTATCATTTGGCGAGGTTCTTCTCAAAACTTTCGGTCACTATTCAGATGAATAACCGTGGACAGGGATTGTTCCTTGCCTAAACAATCTACATGGGTCTGAGGAGTCCAGAAATGCCCTCATTCAAACATACTTTAGGCTAGCCCCTGGAAGTGACTGCCAACCTAGCTCCATTTGTGAAGAATTCTCTTGTGCCCATTCTCTATGTCCGCAAATGTGTCACTGCTAGAGATGACCCTGCTCAGCTGGCTTCCTTTCCATTTTCTGGAAAAAGCACAGCCACGCTCTCTTATGAAGAACAAACAGCTCTTCACTTCTCCATCCCCACTCAGCAAATTCCTCTGGCACCACTGGTCCATCTTGTCATGAATATACATTTGCTTTGGCCCTTCCTCCTCCTCCAATAAGTTTCTGTGTTAATGGGCTTCCGAGCTGAGCCACAGTAAATCCTGAATCCAGGAGCACAGCTAGGGAATGAGTTTGACAAAGGGCCTTCTGAGAACTGCCATAAATGTTGCTATTTCAAGGCAGAAGCCTTCCTTGTTTACTGAACATTTCCAATTTGTGTGCTGAATAGAACAATGTGATTAGAGTATGGGAAGATGGACAGAGAGAAAATGAGACCTCACATGAAGATTAGAGAGTAAATCTGGAAATTAACTAGGAATGCTAAAGAGGAATAAGGATATGAATGCCATAGTGGAGGGTCAATAATTTCCACATAAGTGAGATTAGATTGTTATTTTGATCATTAAATTGATCTAAGCATGCATATAACCATGGCTTTACATATAAAATAATAGCTCTTGGTCATGAACCTGTGCTTTGGAGTCAGAGAGACCTGAGTGTGAATCCTGGCTTTATTGCTTACTAGATTAATGACCTTGGTTCTATTATTTAATCTCTCTAAACCTTTGTTTATTTCTTTATAAAATGAGAATGCTAATAGTATCTACCTCAGTAGGGTTATTGTGAGGATAAAAAAAGCTAATACTTATAAAGAGCTTAGCACTTTGCCTAGCATGCAGCAAGCACAAAATAAATGTTAGCTTTTATTATTTTTGAAATTTATGTAAGTCTAATTTCTCTAAGGCAAATTGGTTTATATTCACTAGGAGGAATGCCTAATTAAAAGAATCTTATATTGAGTCTTTGGGGGCAGCAAATTATCACTCTCTGACTGATCTTTTTGTATTTTCATTGAGTTGGCTTAAAAGAAGTTGCACCTGTAAATATAAACATGCCTCTGATACCACTGAGCAAGGTTTTTTGTTTTTTTTTTGAAAGCTAGGCAAATATTTAATAGTTAATAGAGTTTGCAGTTTCCCCAAAGCAGATTTGGTGAATATCCCTAATACCATTTTCCAGGTGTCTTCTACCTAAGTATTGTCCCAAACTAAACTTAAAATTTAAGCCTACAAATTTCCTCTTTTTATATTTCTTTTCTCAGTTAATGGTACCATCATCCACCCAGTGACCCAAGCCAGAAATCTGTGAGTCATCCCAGACTTCTCCCTCCCCCTCATTTATCATCACACCAAGCTTTATAGAGTTTTATCCATTAAACATTATTTTGAATCTCACCTCCTCTTCTCCATTCTTACCACCACTGTTTTCATTCAAGCTTCCACCACTTCTCACTCAAACTACTGCAACTGTCTCCTAACTGATCTCTCTGATGCTAGCCATGCTACCTTCATATCAGTCTTCTACACAGCTGCCAGGATGATGAATCTAAAACACAAAACTGATCATGTCAATACCCAGCCTAAACACTTTCAATGGTTCCCTACTGCCTCTGGAACAAAGCCCAGGTTTCTTGGTTTGGCCCTCATGATCCCAAAGCACACCTCTATCTTAGTCCTAACCAAGTTCAGTTAAAGTGAAGTATGTATATGATGTTCTCCCATTTTAGACTCTGGGCTCTTTAAAGGTAGAGACAAAGTCTTTTCATCTTTGTATCTGAGCATCTAGCAGCACCAGTAAAAAACTGTTAAACTCAAATGAAACAGTGATGTTAGGTTTGAAGTCAGGTGGATCAGCTGATACTTTTAAAAGTGATTTTTATACTTAAAAAATTGAGATATAATTCAGGTACCAGGAAATCCACCATTTTAATGTATTATATATATACTATAACATTACTAATATATATAATACATATTACTATGTTCACAGTTGTACAGCCATCATAACTAATTCCATAATACTTTTGTCACCTGAAAAAGAAACTCTTTACCCATTAATGGCCTCTTTCTACTATTCCCTCTTCTTCATCATCAAGAAAGTGAAAAGAATGGGAGAAAATATTTGCAAACCATATATCTGGTAAAGGGCTATTACCCAGAATATATAAAGAACACTTACAATTTAATAATAAAAAGATAAATAACCCAATTAAAGAATAGGGAAAGGATTTGAACAGCTATTTCTCCAAAGGAAATATACAAATGGCCAATAAGCACATGAAAATATGTTCAACATCATTAGTCATTGGGGAAATGCAAATCAAAACCACAATGAAATACCACTTCATACCCACCAAAATAGCTATAATCAAAAGAATGGACAACTTCAAGTGTTGGAAAGGATGTGGATAAATTGGAACCTACATATATTGCTGGTGGGAATGTAAAATGGTGCAGTTGCTTTGGAAAACAGTTTGGCAGTTTCTCAAAAAGTTAAAAATGTTACATATATACAATGGGATATTACTCAGCCATTAAAAAGAATGAAGTAATGCCACTTGCAGCAACATGGATGGACCTGGAGATTAGCATACTAAGTGAAGTAAGTCAGACAAAGACAAATATATGATATCGCTTATATGCAGAATCTAAAAAAATGATACAAATGAACTTATTTACAAAACAGAAACAGACTCAGAGAATGAACTGATGGTTACTGGGGGGAGGGATAGATTGGGAGTTTGGGATTGACATGTACACACTGCTATATTTAAAATAGATAACCAACAAGGACCTACTGTACAGCATAGGGAACTCTGCTCAATATTCTGTAATAACCTAAATGGGAAAAGAATTTGAAAAAGAATTGATACTTGTATAACTGAATCACTTTGCTGTATACCTGAAAGTAACACAACATTGTTAATCAACTATACTCCAATATAAAATAAAAATTCAAAAAAAAAAAGAAATGAAAACCAGAGAACCTCTTCTTCCCCCCAAAAAAAGTTAAAAATGGAGTTACCATATGACCCAGCAATTCTACTCCTAGGTATATACCCAAGGAAACTGAAAATGTATATCCACACAAAAACATGTACGTGAATATTCATCGCAGCATTATTCATAATAGCCCCAAAGTGGAAACAACTCAAATACGCATAAAATGATGAATTGATAAATAAAATGTGATAGAGCCAAACAATGGAATATTATTCAGCCTCAAAAAGGAATGGAGGGCTTCCCTGGTGGTGCAATGGTTAAGAATCCACCTGCCAATGCAGGGGACACGGGTTCGATCCCTGGTCCGGGAAGATCCCACATGCTGCAGAGCAACTAAGCCTGTGTGCCACAACTGCTGAGCCTGCGCTCTAGAGCCTGTGAGTCACAACTTCTGAGCCCACGAGCCAGAACTACTGAAGCCCGCACACCTAGAGCCCACGCTCTGCAACAAGAGAAGCCACTGCAATGAGAAGCCCACACACCACAATGAAGAGCAGCCCCCGCTCGCCGCAACTAGAGAAAGCCCATGCACAGCAATGAAGACCCAATGCAGCCAAAAAAAAAAAAAAAAAAAAAGGAATGGAATATTGACACATGCTACAACATAGATGAACCTCAAAAACATTGTGCTATGTAGAAGAAGCCACACACAAAAGACCACATATTGAATGATTTCATTTATATGAAATGTCCAGAATAAGCAAATCTATAGAGAAAGAAATGGATTAGTGGTTGCCTAGAGATGGAAAGATTGAGAGGAAATGGGGAGTGACTGCTAATGGGTAAAAGGTTTCTTTTTGGGGTGATGAAATATTCTAAAATCTATGGTGGTGATGGTTGCTCAACTCTGTGAATATACTAAAAACCACTGAATTATCCACTTTGAATGATGAATCTGGTGGTATGTGAATTACAACTCAATAAAACACTGTATAAGAAAAAAAGCCCCCCCCCCCAAAAAAAGCAACTTAAATACAAAACTGGCCATTTGCACCTAAAAAAGAAAAAGAAAAATGAAAAAGATGGCTAGTCTGTCTTTCCTGTCTTAAGAATGGCAGAATCTGATCAGGTTGGCAGGAATCATCACTATGATAAATTGCTTGGAGCAAGAGAAAAGAAAGGGAATTTAAATATCCTTTAAATAAGAGATAATAGGGGTTAAGGAGGCAGAGGAGGAATTTTACATTTTCAAGTTCACCCCCAAACTCTGGTTTGAACAGTTGTTTCCAATTTGAGCTGCTAAGCCACTCTTGAAAATAGCTATCTAGTCCTGCATATTGTGACTGAGGTCTTGAAAGCGTAACTGAAAAGCGCTGGCACAGTTTATCCCAGTCCAGGGCTTGGCTAGCATGACAAATTTAGCCTTTGGCAACTTCTTTCTGTTGAGAGTCCCTGGGGACTTGTTTGACCTCCTTTTGGAGAGCTGCAAGGGAATTCACTTCTGGACGGTGGCCTAGCAAGCAGGGAGTGGCTCAGCCGGCTGCCTAATACTCTATTAAATTAATGATAAAGTGTTCCTGGGCACAGTCCACTGGAAGGTCAATTCCCTATATGCGGCGTTTGGACTAGTTTTCCAGATAACCCAAGGTAATTCCCAGCAGTAAATATTATAACCACCTTGAGAGGAAATCTTTCAGAATGTATAGTATACATTCCTGCCTTTTTGTACTTAGGCTTTATTTCAACTGATAATAAAGTATTACATGCCACTATGGAAAACTTGGAAAGTATACTATTCTCCTTCCCTAGAGTTAACCATTGCCAATAGCTTGGTGTGTATCCTTTCAGACCATTTTTAAAATTTGTTTATAAACATAGATACGCACAGATACACACAATTCACACAACTCACACCCATAGCAGATTTTTTTAAAGCTTTTTTTTTTTTTAATTTTATTTATTTATTTATTTATGGCTGTGTTGGGTCTTCGTTTCTGTGCGAGGGCTTTCTCTAGTTGTGGCAAGCGGGGGCCACTCTTCATCGCGGTGCGCGGGCCTCTCACTATCGCGGCCTCTCCTGCTGTGGAGCACAGGCTCCAGACGCGCAGGCTCAGTAGTTGTGGCTCACGGGCCCAGCCGCTCTGCGGCATGTGGGATCTTCCCAGACCAGGGCTCGAACCCATGTCCCCTGCATTAGCAGGCAGACTCTCAACCACTGTGCCACCAGGGAAGCCCCTAAAAACTTTAAAAAAAAAACCACACAAATGGGATCATACTCTACCTCTTGGTCTGTCACTTGCTTTTCCATTTAATACAACCTGGAGATCTCTCCATGTCAGTGCATTGTCAGTACATACAGATCTACCTTATTCTTTTCTATGCCTGCACTCCATTCCATGGATGGATATACTATAATTTATTTAACCATTCCCTATTGATGCGTATTTCCTACGTTTTTAATTATTATTTCTAAATATGAACTCGTACATATACAACATCTTCGTGTATATGTGAGAAATTTGGGGGACAGATTCCAGGAAGTAGAATTATTTAGATTTTTGATACATCTGGAAATTATTTTTATGACTTTTTATTCTGAAATAATTTCAAACTCACTGAAAAGTTGCAAGAGTAGCATAATGAACTCCCATAACCTATGTGCCTTGATTCCCCAATTATTATCATTTCATTACATTTGCTTCATCTCTTCTCTCTGTCCCCCACCTTACATATATGTTATATACATGCAGTATTTTTTTTCTGAACCATTTGAGACATCTGATCCATTGTGGACATGAAGCCCTTACCTCTAAATACTTCACTGTATATTTCCTAAAAACAAGGGCTGCTCCTATATAACCTTAGCACAAGCATCCAAATTAGAACACAGATATATAAAACGTTGAGTTCACACCAATTCCTCCAATCCAAAATTATACAGTTCATTTTAGGCTTCTCACTTTCCATATTTGCAACTCCCTTCTCCAAAAGAGAAACCTGCTCTCATCATTTTCCTTTATTTCCCTGTTTGCCCAATAGCCCTGGGCATAACATATCTCCCTGCCATGTCGTTTCCTCTGCCCCACCCCTGTGGCCTGCTGTCTGCTTGGCTTCAGCTCTGCCCATACCAGCCATGCTGGCCTTCAACCTTGCTCTTCAGGCCTTGACCCTGACCAGACCAATTTCTGGGAAGGGGAAGTTAATTAATTAATTTTTGAATGGTGTGATGTAAGAGATATATCTTTTTTTTTTTTTAATGGATAACCAATTGTCCTGACATCTATTTTCAACTATTTGAAATGCTCCCACATATATTTGTGTCAGTAGTTGATGATCTATTCTTTTTCATTATTTTATTTTTTAATTTGTGACCCAATATCACACTTTAATCACTGTGATTATGTATTTTGATATCTGGTAGGAAGAGGCCCCTCATTATGCTTAAAAAAATATCTAGCTATTCTTAAGTATGTACTCTTCCAGATGAATTTTAGAATTAGCATGTCAATTTTGTTAAAAATCCTATTATAATTTTGATTGGAATTACATTGAATTTGCAAATTATTTGGGAAAAATGGCTTCTTTACAATATCGTGAGTCTTCCCATCAGGGAACATGGTATGCATTTTCGTTTATGCAGTTTTTATTTTCCTTCAGTGAATATTTGTAGTTTTCTTTGTGTGGGTATTGCATATATAGTTTTTTCCTAGGTTTAAAATTTTTTTTGGTGGCCATCATTAATGAGAGCTTTTCATCTTCTTTCTATGTATTTTGTACATTGTAGTCATTATGCTGCATATACAATTCTGTATCTTGTATTTTTTAAAAAATAAATTTTATTTATTTATTTATTTATTTTTGGCTGCGTTGGGTCTTTGTTGCTGCGCGGGCTTTCTCTAGTTGCGGTGAGGGGGGGCTACTCTTCGTTGTGGTGCGCGGGCTTCTCATTGTGGTGGCTTCTCTTGTTGCAGAGCACGGGCTCTAGAGCACACGCTCAGTAGTTGTGGCACACAGGCTTAGTTGCTCTGCGGCATGTGGGATCTTCCCGGACCAGGGCTCAAACCCATGTCCCTTGCATTGGCAGGCGAATTCTTAACCACTGAGCCACCAGGGAAGCCCTGTATCCTGTTTTTTAACTTTAAATTATGTCATACAAATTTCCTGACTACCAAAATATAATTTTTATGGTTGCATAATTGTCCATCAAATTTTTATGTACCATAATTTATTTAACCATTCTTTAAGGTTGGTAAATTGGATTGCTTCCAATTTTTAAAATGCTAAATACTGCCATGATGAACATCTTTGTGCATAAATCTTTGTTCTATTTTGGATTGTTCCTTAAAATATATTCCTATTAGTGATATTCTCTATCTTATGCATAATACAGATATCCCCTGAAAGGTCCTGGATAACACAAAATCAGGGTAGGGTGAAAATATCTTCAGACTTGTTTAAAGTTTTAATATTTTGCTCTCATTCATTTTACCTACTCTTTTTTTTTTAATTTAAATTATTTATTTATTTATTTATTTATGGCTGCATTGGGTCTTCGTTTCTGTGCGAGGGCTTTCCCTAGTTGTGGCAAGCGGTGGCCACTCTTCATCGCGGTGCGCGGGCCTCTCACTGTCGCGGCCTCTCTTGTTGCGGAGCACAGGCTCCAGACGCGCAGGCTCAGTAGTTGTGGCTCACAGGCCTAGTTGCTCCGCGGCATGTGGCATCCTCCCAGACCAGGGCTCGAACCCATGTCCTCTGCATTGGCAGGCAGATTCTCAACCACTGCACCACCAGGGAAGCCCCATTTTACCTACTCTTATAAACCGGTCCTGCCTTCTTCCCATCACTTAGCCACTTTTTGGACATGATTAGAAAGTAACAAAATGGGGAACAAACAAACAGTAGTGTCATAACATGAGCTGATGCAGTGAGAATCTGCATGGGGACAAAAGCCATGCAAGACTGACCATGGAAGGCCATTATTTCCTTGAACCGGCAACTTCTGGCCTTGCACACTTATTTTGCGTTGTTCATTTACACACTCGACTTCTTTGCATTTCTCAATGTGATATGAAATCTCTCACATCTTGGGGACTTGGTGGTCCAGTGGTTAAGACTCTGTGCTTTCAATGCAGAGGGCACGGGTTCGATCCCTGGTTGGGGAACTAAGATCCCACATGCTGTGTGGCCAAAAAAATCTCTCATGTCTTCAAAATTTCATTATGTGCCTTATGGAACTACTTACATAACGTTGAGTGCTGCAAAACTCTGAGAATGTCTGTATATTGAATAAATTTAATTTTCTTGATTACTCAGGGTTAATATAGACTCAGACTTAAAAAATTTCTTCCCCAAGCTCTATGGAGGTACGTAGAACTGTTTTTCCCTTGCTAAAGGCACTAAATTGCTGTGCTTTTTTGATCATTAAGTCAATTTTTATGCCTCTTTTCCTCTCTACCCTGCTTACAGACTTGCAGTGTTCTCTTCTCAGTGCTACCTGCATGCCTACATGGGATAGTTTCTCCTCCCTCTTCTAGTTTACCGCTTTTAATTTTTTATGAGTTTGGAAGCCAGATTGCCAGGTCTTTTAAAATCGAATCCAAGTAAAAATTAATAGCCTCTGAGAAAGGGCTTCGATAAATCTCTAGGAGTAATGGGTGTGATCTTTAGGGCATGGACTTTGGTGAGCTCTATTTTGTTTCTGCAGAGGTCTTTTTGCATCTCCTTTGTTTCCTTGGTTCCTTGCTGCACTTCAGATAGATGAGATTGTCAGACAGCAGAGTTTCACACAAATGAAGTTTTATTACAATTATCAGGTTGATAACGTAATATTAAAATGCCTCCTTTCCTTTTCCTCTACTGAATTCTAATTCTTTACTTCCTTTTGTTCCTTTCACATTGTGTGTTAGGTTGACTAAATCTAGAGAAATTGTTACTTGGGCTTCAGGACCAATCGAAACCTTCATTTCCCTTACCTTTTCTTTCTCCCACCTCTTTTTAATAACTAAAACATCTCTACATTTCACATCAACAAAGCTATAATTCCCTTATATTAAAAAATCATTTCCTTGGTACAAATGAATTTATTTACAAAACAGAAATAGAGTCACAGATGTAGAAAACAAAGTTATGGTTACCAAGGGGGAAAGGCAGGGGAGGGATAAATTGGGAGATTGGGATTGACATATACACACTACTATATATAAAATAGATAACTAATAAGAACCTACTGTATAGCACAGGGAACTCTACTCAATACTCTGTAATGACCTATATGGGAAAAGAATCTAAAAAAAGAGTGGATATATGTATATATATAACTGATTCACTTTGCTGTACAGCAGAAACTAACACAACATTGTAAATCAACTATACTCCAATAAAAATTAATTTAAAAAATTATCTAAGGCCTCTTTTGATTAAAAAGAAATTAAGTGTATTCCATTTTGTGAAGAAAACGAAGACAATTTACACAACTCTACTGCATTCTTACCTTCACTCTTACTCATGGCTAATTGATAAGGGCTGTGGTACTAAACCATGATTGTGTGGTCATTCTCTGTAAAGGCCAATCATTCTCCCTTTGCTGCTGATTGCCTCTCTTAATATTTAACTACACTGCAACTACTTAGGTGCTTTGAGTGAGGGGATATGGCAGGTTCAATAAAACCCACACAATACTGGAGAGTCAACTCAATCTTCATGTCTTATTAGTGGTGGGTCAGTGGCATCATCTTTGTATTAGGGCACAATAAATACCCTTGATGATGACAGTGTTGTGATTCCTTTAGTATGTTGTCCTTGAAGAAAAAAATGTGTCAAGTACGAGTGCAAAATAGGTGGTCATCAATGTTTATAATTTCAACTTTGGATCAACTCAAACTTTCTTATACAATGCCATTCCTCAGTCATTTTAAAATACATTGAATTGTAATATTCACGCATTTGCAGATGAATGAACATTTTATGCTCTTACACAGTGGTGTAGCCTACCAGTCAAGAGTTTATTTTCAGCATCATCACCATTTTCAGTATTTGTTTATGCAATTATTTGAATATTTTATTACATTTTTTACCACTATTTATAAATGAGTATAAAATGGAAATGCTGATACTAGTAATAAGAAGCATAGTTTTCCTAAACATAACCCAGTTGAGCAAAGGTGGAGTCATTAGCTATATACAAAGCAGGGACTCTATCCTCAGTCAGGTAGATGTTAGGACAAAATTAGAAAATATAATATATGCTGGAAATACTTTACCAAAGATCATATCTTAAATGTGAGTTGCAAATAGCAATTGAATACTGCTTTCAGCTCTTTGGGGGAAAATGCTCTTGTATTATGTGTGCATTTAATTTTTTCATAGTTAACTTTTGTATATGTTACCAGGATTGTATTGAGAAATTGCATAGGAATGGGTAGGGAATAAACTAGGGGTCCACCTATAGGGAGTTCCAAATGGAACTTTATTTACCCTCCTTTTCCCTTCCAAGCATCTTTTTTTTTTTTTTTTTTAAGTTTTTAAAAATTAATTATTTATTTATTTTTGGCTGGGTCGGGTCTTCGTTTCTGTGCGAGGGCTTTCTCCAGTTGCGGCAAGAGGGGGCCACTCTTCATCGCGATGCGCGGGCCTCTCACCATCGCGGCCTCTCTTGTTGCGGAGCACAGGCTCCAGACGCGCAGGCTCGGTAGCTGTGGCTCACGGGCCCAGTTGCTCCGCGGCATGTGGGATCTTCCCAGACCAGGGCTCGAACCCGTGTCCCCTGCATTGGCAGGCAGACTCTCAACCACTGCGCCACCAAGGAAGCCCCCAAGCATCTTTTATAGAATTTACATGATCAATACTAAGTACCTTCAAAGTCTGTAGAGAAGCGAGGAAGAGGCCTGTGCCTAAAACAGTACCAGACAAACAGATGTGCTTTCTGCCTATTGTTTCTCTGTATCCTTTGCTGACTTCTCTTTCCCCAAATAAAGGTGTTTCTCAAGGTTCAGCCATAACCTAGGGTGTCTGAGTTTTAATGGTAAATGTATTTTCACAGTTTTAAGTCGTTACGAATTGAAAGGGCATGGCAAGAAGGTGAGGGTTCTTTGAGGAAGTTTGGTTGAAAGGTCAACTAGGTCCAGAGCCTTGTCCTCAGTTTTATAGGTCCACAAATTCTAGCTTGTCCATAACATAGAGTGGACTAGACTCTGAAAGTGTGGTTCAGGCTAACTAAAATCATGAGAAATGATTATATTTTCCAGAGGGCCAATATTTAATTTTAATATGCAAAACTGTACATGGATTAGAAGGGTTATGTTGGTATGAACACTCTTTCCATACCCTTTTTTACAGATCTGGATTATTTAATAAATTTAATTCACAAATATATATCCAGCATCTATATGAGATAGATGCTATATGAGATAGATGCCGAATAAATATATATATACATAATTAGTATATACACGTATATACACATTAATTCTTAGGATAGGTAGTATGCTCTATTAATTGTAATGAAAATCTTCCTCTTCATTTTCTATTCAAATATTCTGTATTTTAATTTGGATTTTGTCTCTTACTGTGGGATCTGGGGCAAGTTCTTTTGAGCCACAATGTTTTCATCTAGTAAAATGGGCATAATAATTCCAATCCTGTAAAGTTTTTATGAGGATTAGATTAAATAATATAACATATGTGAAACGCCTAGGTACAGGTCTGTTACATTGAATGATAATAGTCCATAGAGACTTGCTATGGACCAGGTACTTCCACCTGTACCAACCTAAGCCTCACATCCACCCTATAAGGTAGGTATAGTTTTTAATCCCCAATCCACAGATGAGTATCCTGAAATCTAGAAATGTAGAATAACTTGCTTGTGGTCATGCATTTAGTAAATAGTTGAGTTAGGATTTGAGTGTAGTCTGGGTCTAGGGTCCTTGCTCTTATACACCTGTGCTATATTCCCTCTCCTTGAGTATTCACTATCTTCCCTTTCTCACCTAAATCCCATCTTTCTACTAGCTATTTCCAAGTTATCTTAAATTAGGAGTTCTTACCTGGAGCCCATGGGTGGGTTTCAATTAATACCTTTAACCTGTGAATTAATCAGACCTCTCATATAAATGGCAGAAATGTGGCTCAAACAAGCTGAACCATGGAGGAATTTCAACAAAGGACTAGGAAATGTCCTGGAATCCAAGGATAGGAATGTGAAGGATCCTGGACTCAAATGCATTTGAGCATTCTTCGTTTCTCGGGCTCATGTGTTAGGAAACACATCAGCTAACAGCATCCATTGCTTCAGTTACTAGGGAGAGATTGACATGATCCTTTGGATATAAAGTACAAAAATTCCAGAAAGGACTTTAATGTGCCCAGCTGGGGTCAAGAGCTCTCCAGCAGCCAATTCTATGGGTGTCCATTACAAATCATATAACATGTATAAGTACGAATACATTTTTTTTTCCTGAGAAAAGGATCCATTGATTCTGTCAGATTCTCAAAAGAAGTGATTTGTAACTGAAAAGCAGTAAAGAACTACTACAGCACAAAACATGCCAAAATCATCTCTTTCTTCTCCTTAACACCAATCCTCTGACTCCCCTGCTTCTGTCACAGGTACCACAGTCTTCTAGACAGTTAGTCTTGTCACCTTGCTGTATTTTCATTTCTCACTGTTCTTTACGCTCTGCATTCAGTTATTCAGAAAGTTCTGTGAATTCTTCCCACGCAATGGCTGTTGGGACTATTCCTTTCTATCTCTACTGTCACAGTTCTTGACTAAAGCTGTCCTCTTCTTTAGCTCCTTAAATAGTAATAGTAGTATCTTACCCAAATCATTATTACTTGTCCCTCCTTGCTCAAATCTACCCTATGAGATGAATATTTTAAACACTGTCTTCTTGTCATTCTTCTGCTCAGAGACTCCAGGGTGTTCCCCTTCCTGGGCAGGACCCACTGCAGTTCAGTCCTGTCCCACCTTTCCAACCTCTTACCAACTGATGTTTTCTCCCCTGATTAGTAAATACTCTTCTGTTCATTCACACCTGTTGCTTGCTGGTCTGTTTTTTCGACTTGCAACATGTCTATTTAGAGTTCACGTCATTGCTTGTCTTTGTTAAGAAATAAGAAAGCAACTCAGACTTCCCTGGTGGCGCAGTGGTTAAGAATCCGCCTGCCAATGCAGGGAACACGGGTTTGATCCCTGGTCCGGGAAGATCCTACACCCCGCGGAGCAACTAAGCTCATGTGCCACAACTACTGAGCCTGTGCTCTAGGGCCCGCGAGTCACAACTACTTAAGTCCGTGTGCCACAACTACTGAAGCCTGTGCGCCTAGAGCCCGTGCTCCGCAACAAGAAGCCACTGCAATAAGCCTGCGTATCGCAACAAAGAGTAGCCCCCGCTCACCACAACTAAAGAAAGCCCATGTGCAGCAGCGAAGATCCAATGCAGCCAAAAATTAAACAAATGAATAAAATTAAAAAAAAACAAAAACTTACCTGATAGGATGTTGTGAGAATTAAATGAAGTAGTATATACAAGGCATTTAGTAAAGTATTTGCAGCCAATAGGCAATCCATCAATGGTAGATGTTATGACTCTTTATTCAGTAGGGAGAGAGAGGTGGCCCTGATGCTTTACTTAAGAGACTTGGAGGTGCCAGGGAAGGCATATGCCATAGGCAGAGGTGAGTGATTGTGCAGAGTTGACAAAGCAAGGAAGGTCATTTTGAATGGCATAGATGGCACTGAAAAGTTGGGAGGTATAGAGTATGGTTGGGCCACTTTACAGACAATTACTTACAGGTTCCTCTTACATGGCATAAATTATGTTTCCAAGTTTAAGTTACAGACTAAATTATCATCTTGACTAGAATGGAGTTTTAGTAGGTTAAAAAAAAAAAAATAGCATTCTCAGGATTTCAGGTATTAGTGACCGAAAAGGAAATCAGGATGAGGAGTTGAGAACAGAGGTGGCTTCTCTCTACATTGTTGCTTTCCATCCCTACCGTACCTCACCCTTACCTCTGTCAGGGACAGACTGTTTCCTCCACAAAGTTAAGAGTGTGGCAGCAAATAGCAAGACTTAACAGCAGAACTATGTGGAAGAGAACTGGCTGAGTAGCATCATCTTAGATGATCGAAACAGCGAAGCAGTAAGTTCATTCCAGTGGGCACTGGCACTGCTCAGTGTGAACATGGGATCTTGGAAAGGTTGGCTGAAAGAAATGGAGACGGATCTTTGGAAGTATGATGAGGATAGTGAGTCAGAGTTACTCACTTCATCAGAGCAAGAGACCCTGTGGGTCACAGCTATTAGAGTTTACTGTGGGAAAATCCAATAAAGAGCTCTGCTGCTAAAATTGAACAATTACAGTGTTTTTCTAATTTCCAGGAAGAGTGGATTTAAAGGTTTTCATTTTGTGAATTGTTATTAAACTTTTGGTACTTTCTAGTGAAAAGTTGCAAACAAATTTTATAGGAAAAACACAGACATATTATTTCTTAAAAATACATTTTTTTAATATGTGGGAGATCTGCATAAACATAATGTAGCCAGATTTAGTGCTAGTAAAATTGTGTCAAGTCCATATGGCAGAATTCAATCTAACAATATTTCATGGTGTTCCACAATGAGCACCATAATTTCTAAGTATCACCACCTGAACTAGTTTGAAAACCAACACATTACACCCCTGACCGCCTTTTGTTATTTCTTAGGGAAAGGAATGTTATTAGCTCAGTGAAACTCACAGGCAAAGGCTCAGAATCAAAGTAATCTTTAAAATAAATAAAAAGACCAGAAGAGAATTAAATAAGGTAAATTTGAGTACAAGAAGAATAGCATAACAATAGCTAACGTTTCCTGAGCATTTATTATATACCAGGCTCTGTGATAAGTACTTTTCAAACATAATTTCATTTAATCTTCACAACCATCCTGTGAGGTAACATCACCCATATTAGATAGATAAAGAAAAAGAAGGCTCAGACCTGCTCAAGGTCTCATAGGCTGGTAAGTGGTGGGTGACACTGAGATTCAAATCTAGGTTTCCAGACTCCAATCATGATGACGTTGTAATGCCTCTTTTGTGTATAAAATTTTTTAAAAACTCTAAAAATTGAGATAGAGTAAAGCACACCAATCGTTTTGCACATATATTAACCCTTGTAATCATTAACAAGATCAAGGTATTGAGCATTTCCAGCAACCCAGAAGGCTCCCTCCTGCCCCCCCCCCCATTCAATTCCTCCAAAGTAATCACTACTCTGCCTCTATCACCATAGATAAATAGGTTTTAGTTGGAGTAATCTGACTTTTTGGAGTTATAACCAAAAGATTCCATAGACCAATCCTTCATCTTGCCGTTTTAGCTGTAGTATTCAAAGCTGCTCTAGCTCTGACTTTTTAAGAATTCACTGTAGAGACTAGCTGTTGCAAAATGGCTTCATATTCAATTTCCTGCATTACTCTGAAATTAATACTAATTTTGAAAAAAACACAAAGAAAATCCTGGATGCAGTAGATTAAAGGACTGTTATCAAATCTCTCTTAGAAACACCACAGACACAGGTTGCTTGACTGAAGTAATTTGGTGTATCTATTTCCAATCATGGTGTCTCATTAAGGAATGGATGACCACGGAAAGGTCATCTCAGTTTACGGAAGGAAGGCTAGCCAGGCAGAGTAGGTAACAGTGATTGCTTTGCATCATCTTAAAGCACACGAACAAATTTATGTGCAGATATCTTCCACAGTTGACTTGTTGTTCTATGATGCAAAGGAAAGGAAGAGTAAAGGGGAAGAAGATCTAGGTGGAGGGAAGTGAGGGAAATATGACCTTCAAGGAGGCTTCGTTGTGGTGGCTTTCCGTGCCTTGCCAACTAGCTCTTAAAATCACATTACTTCTTGTCCAACCTGGCAGTGACAGAAGCAGCGTCACAACTTCACCTCAGGTTCCCAAGCTGTGGTTGGTGAATTTCAGCAATGATTCTAGATAATAGCTCTCACTTCTCTCTCTCCCCTCCCCACTATCCCCCCATTCCTGGTTTTGCACTTCATTCTGTTTTCTACACCAGCCAACTATGGCATTTTGAAGCAGTCTACAGATTACAAATGAGCATCAGGGAAAGAATAACTGACATTTGTAGGGTTCGAAGACTTCTAGAAGTGATATGTGTATGAGGTGACTTAAGTGGGGAAAATCTAGAGGAACGTTCTGGCCATCAAAGCAGCAGGACAGGCCCAGAAGTGGGCGCACGTGACAGCAGCAGCACCTCGAGAGTGACATCACCCTGGGGGCGGAGTCGAATCATCCAGGGCCTTGTCTGCTATTGAGCTGCCCTCCCCTCTTCCCCACTGAATGCCGACGACCCCACCAGTCAAAGCCCCCTGAGGAAACAGAAATGCCCAGACCTCACAGAGAGGCAGAGCCAGGGCCAAACCTCTCGGCGGAGAAAAGGGCTCGGTCTTCTCTCTCTCTCCCCGCCACTCCCCACCCCCAAACGGTGGAGGGGGCGGGGGCGCGCGCGCTTCACCACGCACGCGCTCCCACGCACGCGCTCTCCCTCCGCGCTCGCGCTCCTCCCCACCCCGGCCCGGAGGGGGCGGGGCTGCAGGCGGCCTCGGAGGGTGCGACGCCCCCGGCGCGGCGGCGGCGCTAGCGAGCGGCCGGCCGGGCGCGGGTTGCTGGGTGCGCTGCTCCGGCGGGGCCCGCTTGCACGGCTGCCTCGTGCGAGCCGCCCGCCCGGCGGGTGAAGCTGCGAGCGCTCCGAGTGCCGGGCCCGGGGCCGCCAGCGCTGCCCTCCAGCCGCCGCCCTCCGTGCCTCCTTCGGGCGGCCCCGCCCCCGTTCCCATCCCCCTCGCGCTCACCTCCTGGCTGTGCAGCGCGCGAGGCGGAGCAAGTTGCCCGCCGCCGCCGCCGCCGCCGCGCTGGGCGAGAGCCTGCACCCGCGCCGCCGCTGACAGGAGGACCGCCGAGGGCTGCGCTAGCCGCCGGGAGGCCCCGCCGCGCCTTTCCCGGACGCAGACCCACAGCGGGCGTCGGAGCGCAGCGAGGTGCTCTGGGATCGCGGGCGGCGCCGGCGGGCGGCGCGGTCCTCACAGGAGACCCCGGGGACTCGGGCTTGACCCCGAGGTGCAGCGAACCCCCCTCAGAGCGGCAGGTGAGAGACCCCGGGAGCCTGGGAAGGGAAGGTTGCTTCAGTGACAGCGGCGTTCGCCTCCGACGCCTGGGCTCCAGGGAGAGGGGCGGGGGCGAGCGGGGAGGCAGCGAAATGGGCAGTGGAGTGCCCCCGGTGTCCAGGGCGTGGGGAAGGTTGGCTCCAAATGTGGCACTTGGGGCGGCTTCGGATGGGTCCGGGGTCGGTCACTTCGGTGTCACCGAAGGTGTCATGGAATTTGGTACCGAGAGAGTCTCCGGATGACGGGGACCCAGGAGGAGATGCGAGGCAGATTGCTAAACGTGGCAGGGAATGTGGTGCAGACGAGTTGTAAAATGTGCCCCCTGAATGCAGCATGAAAGTAGTTGTGAAATGTGCCAGGTAAGGCACAGGGTGAGTTGGCCTGTGTGGCGTTGAAATTCACGGTAGAAGTGTTATTAGTGATATTATTAATTTCTCTGGGAAAGAAGGCGTAGTCTAAGAAGAGATTAATAAGGCTCATAGCTAGATATTTTAACACAGGGAATCGAGAGGAGCTATGATACGCTATTTTTTGAGATAGAGATAGTGCCCACGTGAAAGAAACAAGCAAATTGTGTCTGGTTGTGAGATGGGAAAGAAAAAATAGGGCTAAATAATTCCAGGGTTTGCCGTCAGCGTGTAGAGCACTGATACAATTGTATCCTGTGTTGTATTCCAGGTGTGGAATGTTTAAAATGGTTTTCACCAAACATAAACCATGGTAATTAATATTAGGAAGAAGATTTGGTGTTTTGGGTGTCTTGCACTGTCTTCTCTGCTCCTCTCCAGGAAAAGGAAAAAAACAAACCAAAAAAAAAACCACACAAAAAACCCACCCCACATCTTGACCATAATTCTGAGTTCAAGACCATCAGGCAAAAGGACGTTTTTTCATAGGTGCCCCTTTCTTCATTTTTATACAGGTGAAAATTTCTGGAATGAGGAAAACAAAACAATATGGTGAACAAAAGGGATAAATTTTCAGGCATTTTGAGGGTTTGAAGCCAAAAGCTGTTGCAATGGCTAATTACGGTGAATGACGGTAGTGAAATATTCTTGATGTTGGGGTGGCAGAATAGGAAAAAAATTGAATACAGTAAATGTGGCATAAAAAGCAACAACATGGATACTGTCAGTGGAGCGCTTCTTGCAGCATTTCCCAGGTAGATCATCTCAGGAATGTGAGCACAGAAATGAAATATTAAATATTCTTATTCTCTCTCTCTCTCTATATGTGTGCGTGTGTGTGTGTATATATATATGTATATATATATCATTACCCACATGCTGCAAAACATTGTGACTTCCATTTAAGAAGAACATCTGTGTTTTGAGAGGATTGTCAGAACATAGCTGGAATTTCAGAAGTAACAAAAGACAGCTCCGTGGGCTATTTAATATAACTTATATACATTCAGTGAGTATATGTCTGTATAGTATGAAACAAGCAGAAATATCGGCATGTGTTCATTAGGGTATAGTTAATTACTGATGAGATTTTAGTGTCTTATGTTACAATTCTTGCAGAGAAACGGAGTTACTTGCCTGAATGTTGTTCTTATAAGAAGAACAGTAAGTAATTTGCCAGATAATTAACATTCGTACTGATTGGCTTCCTCCTGGATCCAGATTCAGCCATTGAGGGATCATTTGCTTCAAAGACAAAACTGGATTTTCCTTGGTGATTAATTTTGGGTTTTAGTCTTTTCTGTTGATATGTCTCTCACCTTGAGGCTGTGTTGGGCCTAAAACATAGAGGAGAGGGCCTGAGGAGAAGAAAGAACAATTCTGTTGGGTCTTCCTGTTTTGTTCTGACTGTAAGCCATATGTACTGCCACCCCCTACTGTCTGTAGGAGGAGGTGTCACAGAGCCCAGTTCTTTTCTTGTTATCACTGCCCCCTTGTGTAAGGGAAGAAATTGATAGTTGCACTTTGGAAAACCGCTCTCCCCAGATTGTTCTTGATAAAGTGGTTATGTAGATTTATAATCACCTATTCAGAGTTGCAGGGCTTTAAACTTACTGTCAGTCAGGCTTCAGGCTTAATGTCTATTTTTAATAGTATCTAATTTTAGCCAGTAATTCAAATTGCTAAGAATGCTTTCAGTATGTTTGGGAAGAGGGTACTACTAGTAGTGCTAGTAGTAATGGCTCACCCTTACATAGCACCTACTTTGCGCCAGTCCTGTTACACAGGTTTTAATCAGTTCCAACACCCTACAAGGTATGTACTGTTAATTTCCATTTTACAAATGAGAAACTGAAACACTGAGATGTTAAATAGATTAGTTAGTTAGCAAGTGGAAGAGCTGAGTTCCAATTCAGGAACTCTGGCTCCACACTCTGTGCTCTTCGTAGGTATACTATAGTGCCCTCAATCAAATTAGTATTGACGCACATCATGAAAATGCAGGTGCCCATCATAAAAAAGCAAATACTGTAAGACGTGGATAGGCCCAAGTAGGTAGTAAGACACATAAATGCTAAGCCTACAAATACACCAAAAATACAGTTACTTACAGTATGAACATTTCTCTTTAGGAATTTATTTTTGTAATTTATTTCTGGGATTACGAGTAGAGGAGTATCAGTACTTTTTATGTGGTTAAGGTAATATTTGTGATGGAGGTTGGTTTTGGGGGGATCTTTGGAGGTAGAAAGTTTTACTTTCAGGTAGTTTGGTGTGTATGTCTGTGTGTGTATGTACACGTAGTGTGCAGGAAAGGTTTAGTGGTGCTTTTAAAGAAATAATATATAGATCTCTGTGTAGAGCTATAGAAATTGTTTTCTACAGAAAAATTATGTTCCTACCTACTTACATTTTTATGATCTCTATTTTAAAAATTTTAAGTAATTATTTATTTACTGGCCACACCCGTGCCCCCTGCAGTGGAAGCGCAGTCTTTTTTCTTTTTTTTAAATAGAGCTAACCTCATAATAAACTTTTTAAAAAAAATTTATTTAATTAATTTATTTTTGGCTGCGTTGGGTCTTCATTGTTGCGCACTGGCTTTCTCTAGTTGCAGCGAGCGGGGGCTACTCTTTGTTGCGGTGGAAGCACAGTCTTAACCACTGGATCGCCAGGGAAGGCCCTATGATCTCTATTTATTTAAAAAAATAATTAGCAAAAATGGATTAGATGTATATGTACTTTTTACCTCTTTTTCCCAACAAATATTTGCTCAGATTTTTCTTGCACTTAAACATTGTTTTATAGATATCGACTACATATGAAATAATATTTATAAAAATGTGTAAAGTACAGAAGACTAATAATGCAGCCAACACTTATATACCTTCCACCCAGTTTAAGAAATGGAATATCACCTCCTATACCTAACAATTATTTTCTTCTCTTAGTCAAACTTTGTGCCATTCTGTGAATCACATATGTCATGTAATCAAACACTTCCTTCATTTTTACATACATTGGTTGATAAGGCAATTTACTGATTATGGCTAAGACTTATTCATGTATGTTTATATATTTTAGTTTATTTAATAAATCATCATAGACTCAGATCGTGCTCTGTATTTATATTGGTTGATGGTTCATTTTAGCATACTTATAAAACCTAATTTGTTGTTTGCATCTTTATCATAAAGTTTTACTAACATGGTTAAACAGTAGTAGATTTATTTCCCTCTTCTGTCATTGATTCTTACTGTCCCATGCTAGCTCTCTAGCTTCCCCCGACCTTCCTCATAAAGGCCTTTGTTCTTTTAGTATTTTCTGAATGACTCTGTGTGCATTGTTTTGAATGGAGAAGGAAGTAGGCCTAGAAAAGAGTATACTAAACCAGTAGTTCCAAAAGGGGAATTTTTTTTTTTTTTTAAATCATCACCTTTTTTGACCAGGATTCTTTATTTGTTTATTTATTTATTTATTGTCTGTGTTGGGTCTTCGTTTCTGTGCGAGGGCTTTCTCTAGTTGCGGCAAGCGGGGGCCACTCTTAATCGCGGTGCGCGGGCCTTTCACTGTCGCGGCCTCTCTTGTTGCGGAGCACAAGCTCCAGATGCGCAGGCTCAGTAGTTGTGGCTCACGGGCCCAGTTGCTCCGCCCCATGTGGGATCCTCCCAGACCAGGGCTCGAACCCGTGTCCGCTGCATTGGCAGGCAGATTCTCAACCACTGCGCCACCAGGGGAGCCCCCCAAAAGGGGAATTTCAAGGTAGTTGATACTGATTAGATATAAGGAAGAACAAGTATGATTAAAGGAATGCATCAAAATTCTCTCCTTGTCATATTAATTCCTCTTACAACAGAATTAAAATTGAATCTCTGAGATGTACGGATTGGGCACACTAGTTGAACTATGTTGGATTGTACTTATACAGGATCACCAGCGTTAGCTGTAATATTTTTATTGATGGTACCCAGATTTTATTTCAAGGAGCTAGAATAAGCGGTTGCAGATGGTTGTTTACTTTTCTAGTACGAGTCTGATCGAGGTAACAAATGTTATAAAATAGTTTGGAAGTTAGTTTAATTATTTGGATTTTTTTTTTCTCAGCATTGTCGTATCTGTTGAGTGCCTGTAGTCATCAAATACGATTGTCATTTGGAGAGAAGGCACTGTGTAAATAAATAGTTTAGTCTTTGTTATAATACCATGAAAACTACCACTTGGTTTATTTGAGTGGTATCTTTTGTAATAACTTGTATTAGATGAAGATTGTTTATGATTTAAAAAAAAATGAGTCGAGATGTGTGTATGGTGATCGAGAGACTACATCATGACCTTGATGAATCTCTAAAAGTCTGTGGAGAGAAATAGGTTACAAGAAGAGCTTAAAGAATTACAGCTATATTTCCCCACCCAACGGTCCTTTTTCTTTCTTTTAGAGGATATTTTTACCTTGAGTATTTACGATTCAAGATAATATTAGATGGGGCTTCCCTGGTGGTGCAGTGGTTAAGAATCCGCCTGCCAACGCAGGGGACACGGGTTCGAGCCCTGGTCTGGGAAGATCCCACATGCCGCGGAGCAACTAAGCCCGTGCGCCACAACTACTGAGCCTGCACTCTAGAGCCCGAGAGCCACAACTGCTGAGCTCGTGTGCCACAACTACTGAGCCCGCGAGCCTGGAGCCCGTACTCTGCAACAGGAGAAGCCACTGCAGTGAGAAGCCCGCTCACCACAACAAAGAGTAGCCGCCGCTCGTTGCAACTAGAGAAAGCCCACGTGCAGCAACGTAGACCCAATGCAGCCAAAAATAAATAAATAAATAAACAAATTTTAAAAAGATAATATTAGATGGAGAACAAGCTATTTAGGCCTGGGTTTTAGAAGGCTAAAGCAGGTTGAGGATGCAATCAGTGAAAGAAGTTTCTGGTAGGGATCTTTCATATTCTAGAAAGCTCTAAGTAAATAATTATAATACCATAATTTTTTTCTGGAAACAAATTTCTTTTATTAGGTCAATTTATTTTATTTACAGAATCCTTATAAATCATTTGAAAGCTATGTTTGTGGATGTTATAAGTATCAGGTAAGTTGCTTTTTTATGGGCCGCACATTACAACGGTATCTTGTTATTTTCAACTTCTGTTTGTTCTTGAGTAGTTAAGGGTAAACATGACTAAGTTTAAGAGGCAAAAGAATTAAGTTGGTGTTAGTCGTAATCACACCCTTTCTTTACCCTTTCCTTCCTCATAATATTAATTTCTGCCTTTATTTAGTGCATGGTATATCTTACCTCTCAAATGCCTTTCTTTTGATCGGAACTTGAGAGATTCTGGTGTCAGTTATTTAAACCAAGTAGTTGCGTTATAGTGAATAATATTGTTGGTATGTTTTTAAAAAATCTAATTGCCTTAGTAATGATTTATCTGGCAGGCTCATCTTATGCCTCCTTATGACACCCATATTATGTCTAACTGAAGAAGTTTCTGCCAAAATACATTATTCGATTCTACTTTTTTTTCTCAGAAGAGGTATCCCAAGTGGAGAGGTTTTGGAGCACAGCATGTAAGAGAACATTTTTCTTTGTTTGCTCCGGTCTCAGTCTCTCATATACTTACTTTGTATAGAAAAGGTTGTGTGAAAAAAACATTGATTTTTGTATATTAGTTTATTATACAGACACATTATGTTTAAGGTATATGAGTTGAGTTAGATTTGTTATGTTGGAAAAATTGGGGGAGTTTTATGCAGTATATTAATACATTAAATCCTTCACTTAAATATTTACTGACCACTATGTGTAAGTAGTTACCTTTACTACTGTAATCTTTCAGTTGAAGGTAGACATATCATATTCTTCCTTAAATAAAAACTGAATTTGTAGTTCAGAATTGTGTCCTGGGTATTCACTCTACCTCTAGGAAAAATATAGTTGAAAAAATATTTTAAAGTTTGTCACTTTCCTAAAGTTTCACTGGCCAGTGTTGATAAATTTTACTTTCTTCTTTAGATGGCAAAGGTATCATGAAAAGAAAAACAGTGACTTATGTATTTCTTTTTATAAATATCAGCAAGTACTACAGACATAAAATTCAGAATGAAAAGTATGTGAGCAATAGTAATGGAAAACTTTTGTTATTCCAAGCAGATGTCTTTGGACCAGGTAGCCATGCTTGTCTGTAACACCATGCTTGCATTATCGTATATGATTATATCAGATGACATATCTGATCATAGAGATGAACAACATGAAGAGATATGGTACCAGTTTTTTATTGCTGTGGAAACTCCCTTTCCCCACCAATGGATCTAGCCTTATAAGTCGATTCGTTAGTTATTAAATTTGGAAATGGGAGTGGGTGTGTAGATACTGTGATTTATTCATTTAGACAGGAGCCTCTGCCTCACATCTCAGTAAATTCCCTCCGCCTAAATGAAGGAAATCTCTTTGTAACCCTTTGTTCCTAATCTTGTGTTGTGAGGTCCCACAATTTCTAGCTCTAATTGCTGAAATTTGATAAGGCAAAACTAAGGAAGCTTGATGGGTATTTGTACTCTAGAATTCTGTTTCTGTTCAAATTCCATGGAATCCTGTAGAGCTCCCAAAGATGTGAATTAGGGTGAATGAAGGTAATTAGCTTTAGTAGACACGTGGGATGTAGACTTACTACACACTCAAATGCTGCTTCAGCGTCAGAGAATCTTAGCTCTTCCTTTTTAGGGATTTAAAGAGGAAGAGAGACTTCCTTTGGAAGCTGTTATTCCGATGTTGCTATATTGTAGGATGTGACAATACTGTTGTTTGGTTGTAAGTAGCTTTTGAAATTTTACAATCATGAGACCCTTTGTATAGTAGAGAGAACATGAATTTGTGAGTTTTTGAATCATGAAAACAGGTTGAGATTATCACTCTGTCACTTACTAGCTGTGTGAGGGGCTAAAACCTCTCTTGTAGGGTTTCGATGATGATAAAATGAAATAATGCCAGTGAAAAATCCTTAGGACAATGTCTAGTTCTTAATAAATGGTAAGTTTTATTAGGTTTTGGAAAGTGTCCTGGATTTCTGTTTCTTGATGTGTGCTTCACATAGCTCCGCCCCACAGTGTTTTACTAGCATTGTCTGTCCAGCTTTTCCTTGTTATTTTGTCTTTTCAGCCTAGCAAGGTATTTAAAACAAAAAACAAAAAAAACCTGTGGTAATTCGGCTACTCATTAATTTTGTGTCTTGAAATTTTCTTTTATGAAGGATTTGATGAGAGCTGAGAGGAAAAGTTCTTGAATAACTGTAAACTTAAAAATATAAACTCTCAGGCAGACTCCTAGTATGCGTTTCTTTTTGCACTATTTCCCTTTAAGTACCACAAACTTGCAAAAAATTAATTTTTAATTTCCTCTATAAAATAGCAAACTTCAGCACTTCTTGAGACATTGAGCCCTTTGACAATTTGTTTTTCAATTTGATCATGTGAACATTTTCTACTTTTACAAACATTTCTCATTTTTGTGAATAACTGAAGCATTCTCTGTTTGATAACTTTATCCCCCACTCACCCGCCACCATGCGCCATGTTGTTAGCTTTTTGTAATTTTTCTTTTTTAAAAATTTGTAAGTGACAGTCATGGTGGTTGATTGTCTTTTGTGATCTGCTTAATAAAAAGGACTTGTCTATTTACAGTGTAAAATTATACATCAAAAGAAGTTTGCCCCTCTTTCTTTAGTATAACAAGCTAACTATCAAAATCTCACTTTCTTCCCAAGCTTCAAGGATTTCTGTAACATTTTGCCCATTTCTGCTAATCTGTTTACATATCATGCGAACAGTAATTCACTGACTATTTTTCTTTAAATGGACGTGACTCACTTTATCTTAGTTTTATTCTTGGTCTTCGTAATATCCATGAACTGATCAGTTTGTGCTAGTTGTAAGATAAAAACTAGTTCATCCTGAAGACATCTTGCTTAATGCCTTTAGGAAGACCACTTATATGCGACTTTGGTTCCAGATTGGATTGTTTTGTATTTTTAATCCATTCTTTTTTTTTTTTTAACCTTTTAAAAAAAAATTATTTATTTATATTTATTTTTGGCTGCATTGGGTCTTTGTTGCTGCGTGCAGGCTTTCTCTAGTTGCGGCGAGTGGGGGCTGCTCTTCCTTGCGGTGCGAGGGCTTCTCATCGTGGTGGCTTCTCTTGTTGTGGATCACGAGCTCTAGGCGCGCAGGGTTCAGCAGTTGTGGCACGTGGCCTCAGTAGTTGTGGCTCACGGGCTCTAGAGCACAGGCTCAGTAGTTGTGGCGCATGGGCTTAGTTGCTCCCTGGATGTGGGATCTTCCCAGACCAGGGCTTGAACCCGTGTCCCCTGCATTGGCAGGGGGATTCTTAACTGCTGAGCTACCAGGGAAGCCCCGGGATTGTTTTGTATTTTTAAGTAAATGAACTTCATAATGATTCCTCTCCTTGTTTTAGATAATGTAATTCTATCTTGTCTTTGGATGTATTAAAGATAGCCATTTATTAGTTGTTAACAAATGTTAATTTGTCATTAATTATAGTAGATAACTGGTATCTCTCCCCTCCCCCCCCACGCTTCTACTTTTTAAAAAAAATTACAAAAGTATTTCTCTGCTTGCAACCACTAAAATAAACAAACCAGGGGTGAATAAAGAAAAAAATAATATTTTCCTTTCCTTCTCCACTTTTCCCTTGTTGGTTTAGCCAGCATTAACCAACACTTTGAGTGTTGAGTTTTTTACCGTCTTTCTCTTTGCTCAAAAACCTTTAAGCATATATATATATATATATATATATATATATATATATATATATATATATACACACACACACACACACATACACACATATATAGGCTTTTTGTAACTTGCTTTATTTATTTAAGAATATGTCATGGCTGTCTCCAGTTTAGTAAATGGAGCTCTAATTAATTTTAAAAAGCTGAATAACATTCCATAGCATACTACACCATAATTTAGTCTGTTGTTCTCCAACAGATGGATGCTACGATTGTTTTCATTTTTTTTCTCTATTATAAACATTAGTCCAGTCTTACTCATAAGTAGACAAGCAAACATTCTAAATAAAATATTAGCAAAATAAATCCAGCAATGTATATAAAAGACAATATATTCCAGGAAGGCAAGGACGGTTAAATATTAACGTAATTTGTTATGTTAACAGATTTTGAGATTAAAAACTGTATGATTATCTCTCTCTTTTGGGGTGAGTTGGGGGACTTTGTATTGTATTTATATAAAACAGCAAAAGGAGATGCCTGCGGACAGTAGTCTAAGTTTTGTAGAATTCTTTGATCCTCAGAGTTGATAGACAAAAACCTTTTTTTCTGGATTCTTTGGGAGGACTCTGTGCAACCTGGGCCTTGGCTCTCACCTTTTGGTTGCTAAAGCTGGTACTCTTGACAGTATGAAAATAAGCATACGTCTAGAAGCTGGGATGGATGATATGGGTGAGCCTGTCCAATTTAGGGCTGGCACTTTTTAAGATCTTGTATTTGATTACTTTGGGCTTAATGAGCACCTCATTGGCCTCTGTATAGGTGCTCAGTGTCTTGAAAATGTTGGCCTGAATCTTTTTGAGGCCTTTCTTGTTGTGCTTGTTGGCAAAATATACATTCCTTAGGATCTATGTTTGCTGAAGTCATTTCTAGGACTGGTCGTATATGATATTGTTATTGGATTTGGCCACATCTCGACTACTAGCCACAACTCTGGGAGTGGTGGAGACTGGAAAAAAGAGACCCATGACTATCTTAACAGGTGCTAGAAAAACATTTGATAACATTTTGGAGTAATTTCCTCAGAGTGGCATAATTTCTGAATCCTTGCTTAAGTGAAGATGCCTTTCTTTTCTCTTGATCAGTAAAGGGTATCTTGGCTGGATATAGTGTTCTTGAATCATAATCCTTTTTTTTCCTATACAGCATAGACACCTTATACCACTGTCTCTAAGCTTCTTGTGCAATAGATAAGTCTGATGCCAGTCTGATTCTCCTTTCTTTTTAAGTATCAATAACTCGTTCTTTATCTTCTACACAAAAAGTCTTGCCACCTTTATGTGCCCTGAGATTATCAGGTCTAATCTCATTATGCACTTTATCCTTTTTATATCATGCTAAACTCAGTACTGCCAGTTCATCGCTCATTTTCTGGAGTTAATTCCTATCTGTATAGTTCTGTATTTCTCCCTTTCTGACTCCAGTTTTTCCCTTTTTTTTTTTTTTTCTTCTTATTCTTTAATGTTTAGTGATAGTAAAATCATTTTGGTCATTCTGAGTTGATATTCTCAGGTACACATTGTGCTCTTTCAAAATGTAGTCTCAAATATTTTTTTATTTCATCAAAGTGTTTTTGAATTATTGTTTTGACTGTGTTCTGTTCCTTGCTTTGATTTTCTTCTTCAGGAGTTCCTATCAGCTGTATGTTCAATCTTCTTTGCCTGTCTTCAGTATTTGTCACTTTTTCTCAAATCCTTTTTATCTCTTTTTTTGAGTTTAAATTTTTTTTCTCTTTTTTACCTTCTATTTTTCTTAAGGGACTGTCTTTTTATTTACTCTTGTCTTCATTTCTGGAATGTGTCTTTCCTTTTATTTTTAATTCTTACCTCAGTTATGTCATCTCATTTTGAGTTTTTATAGTTCTTATATTTGTTATTCTTTCATGTCTTACGTCATTTTCTTAAGGTCTTTTAGCTCATTCTGAAATAGCATGTTTTAATTTTGATCTGTTATGTGGGCATGTCTTTCTGGCATACTTTCATTGTCTGCAGGGATGTTATTCCACTTCATATTCTCTCTTTTCTTGTAACAACTTTATATGGGATTGACCTTGATACGTTTCTGTGACTCAGTTTTCCTTGAACTTAGTTAAATGAATCTTTTAGAATGTGGCTGGGTTCAGGAAAGCTGCTTCTTTCACTGAGCTTTTTCTTCTGTTGTTTTTGTGTAGTGTTAAAAAATATGGCAGCTTGCTTTCTGAGATGTCCTGGCTTTATTCTCCTCCAGTAGTTTCGTCTGGACCTTCTCTTTCCTTCATCTCTCTTGCCTGATCTCAATTTTCATCCCTTTATGATTGTGAAACGCTTCTCTGTGCCTTCTGGGTCTCATTGTCAGTCATCTGCAAAACTCCCTTTTATCTTTAACCTCTTCTCTAAACATTACTACCTTCTTGCTCTAACTGAAACTTACCTCTCTGCTGAGGGCACTTACTTCTCTTGGAGAGTTCTTAAGTGGTGGTTCCTCCTGGTGAGGTGGATTAAATATTCTCTTTGCTTTTTCATATTTGCTTCTAGACTTCTTCTGGGCTCACTGCTAGTTTCCTACTACTCCAGCTGTAATTATTGGCGATTTCAGTATTCATGCAGATGATCCTTCTGACATTCTGGTCTCTTGACTTCCTCTCCTCTACTCAGCCATTCACTTCTATGGCATGTCCTGTGCAGATGTTTTTAAACTCTCAGTGCATCTGCATTAACTGGGGAGCTTTGACAAACTACAGATGCCTAGAACTTACTCCCAGAGAGTCTGTTTTGCCTAGTCTGAGGTGTGGCCTGGGATAATATTTTTAACAGTTTTCCAAGGTGACTTTAATGTGCAGCCAGGATTGAGAGACACTGCCCTAGAACTTACTACCCCAAAACTACAACTTTCTATAATATCAGTTTCTGGCATTTTACTCTCCAATTACCACCTCCATTTTTTCAGGCTCATTTCTTCTAGTACCCAACAACCTTAATTCCTTGATCTCACAGGGACCTTTTAATTTACCACCTTTTCAACTGTTCTTCAATGCATTCATGTCCTCACTTTTTTTTTTTTTAAACTAGCTGAATTCCCGTAGTCCATCATTACAATTGCTCTCCTGCCTCTACCTCAACCCCCTTGATTTGACCTTTCTTCCTTGGTTGTTCTTGCCTGGTTAAAACTAAGTCTACTTATGTTACACCTGTATACTTGTAGCTGAATGTGGCTGGAACAGAACAACTGTGTTGACTTTAAATTCTTGGCCAGTACCAAATGACTTTAAATGCCTTGCTTAGTGCTGCCAAGCTGTCCTACTGTATTATTCTAGTTCTTCCATACTCCTATTCACTTAGATGATCCTATCCTTCCCTTGCACCCAAATTTTCCACGTTTCTCTCTTTCAGCTTGTGACTTTACTTTCTATTTTACTAAGAAAACAGAAATAATCTTCTTACCACCTGCATACCAGTGTTACTGTGAATTAATTGTCTTTTCCTCTCTTGAAGGCCATTCCCACCAATTGTCCATTAGAGCTCACCCCTTCTTGCCTTCTCAAGGACATTCTTCCTGTAATTCTTCTCTGTCTCTCCTTTTCTGGATTGCTGTCAACAGAATAAAAACATTGTATTGATAATTCTTTCATCTTAAAGAAACTCTCTCTTAACCTTACTTCTCCTTCCAGCTACCACCCCATTTCTTATCTCATTTATACCAGACTCCACAAAAACAGTTGTCTTTGTTCACCTTATCCAACTCTCTTTTTTACAGCTTTATTGAGGTATTATTTACATTTAACAAAATTCAGCTATTGTAACAGCATAATTCAGTGATTATTGGTAAATTTATAGAGTTGTGCAGTCATCACCACAATCCAGTTTTACAGTATTTCCATCACCCCCCAAAATTCTCTTGAGCCCATTTGCATTCAGTCTCCATTCCCAGCCCCATCCCTAGGCAACAGAAAGATCTGCTTTCTGTTTCTATAAATTGGCATTTGGGCATTCATGTAAATGGAATCATACAATATGTAGTTTTGTTTTATACTGTGCAGTCTTTTGCTTCTGTCTTTTCATTTAGGGTAATGTTTTTGAGGTTAATCCGTGTTGCGCATGTATCAGTACTTGATTTTTATTGCTGAATGTTATTCTATTGTATAGACATACTGCGTTTTGTTTATCCATTCACCAAATAATGGACATTTGGATTGTTTCTGGTTTTTGTTTATTATGAATAGTGCTGCTATAAACATTCGGGTAGAAGCTTTGAGTGTGGATATATGTTTTAATTTCTGTTGGATAGATTCCTAGGAGTAGAATTGCTGGGTTTGGGATCCATTTTAAGTCAATTTTTGTATGTGGTGTGAGGCAAGGATTTAAGCTTATTTTTCTGTGTATGGATATCCAGTTGCCCCAGTAACATTTATTGAAAAGGTTATTCTTTCTTCCATTGAATTGTCTTGGCACAATAAAAAAAAATCAATACCTGGGGTATGAGGAGGGATTATCAACCTCCTATGGCTATCTCACCACCTGGAGCTTTCTCTTAAATCCCCAGATAGTCCATTAGTCCATTGCTTGCTCCAAACAGGACTACAGCCTCAGGCTATTGGAGATACCGGCCCTTCCTGTTCACTTGCCACTGAGATGATTGGCAGTGCTACCAGTTGAGTCCTGTTTGGCAGTGGCAGCAAAGCTGCTGGTTTTCATGGCCTTCCCCACCGTGGTTGAATGCTGCTTGTTGGAGGCAGTAGTCCTTTTTGGGAAGAATGAGAGTAGTCACAGGCAAAAAGATGCCACAGGCTTGCTTTGCTCTTATCCAGTGTTAAGTAGTTTGCATGAATGAATACTTCTTAGTTTGTTGTATGCCTTTAGTTGATTTCCAGAGTGCTAAAAAGTCAGATCTCCATTCTCTTTTGAACCCATTCCAACGAGGCATTCTCTCCTACCATTTCACTGAAACTGCTTATTATGATCATTAGTGGCTTTCACATTGCTTAATCCATTGGTTGTTTTTTAGTGTCCATCTTGCTTGAGGTATTTGATACAGTTGGTTACTCTCTCCCCTGGAAAGTCTTTGGCTTCTAAGATGCCGCTATCTCTTGGTTATTCTATGTCATGGATGCTCCATTGTAGTGAATTTCTTTCACTGATGCCTTCTCATCTTCCCAGCCTATAAGTTGTAGTGCCTTAGGAATTTTATCTCCCTTGAGGACATTGCTTCCCCTTTTGCCCTCTCAAGTGATGCCCTCTTCCTTTCCTTCTTTACATAACCCTCATACCACTGGATCTGGAAATGGAGTAGATATTCTCTTTATTCCCCTTTTCTGCATTCAAATCATTCTCTTTCCTAAAATTCTCTACCTTTGAATCTCATGTCATCAGATTTATTTACTACAGCCCCTCATTATTGCTGTTGACTGTATCTCCTGGTTCATTCCCTACAATGACTTCTGATGCTTACTACCCAGAGTTAGGCCAGACTTCACAGTTAAGGGCACAGCCCTCTGTAAGACTACTCTGACTTCAAACACTAGCTGCAAGTGTCTCCCTCACTTCTGACTAACTGGCTACAAATTTGAGGGTTCCCACTACTCCCTAAAATTCAGTAATTCACTAGAACAACTTACAGAACTCAGGAAAGTGCTATACTTATGATTATAGTTTTATTGTAGCAAAAACGATACAAAGCAGAACAACCCAAAAGAAGGGACACATAGGGCTTCCGTGGTGGCACAGTGGTTAAGAATCCGCCTGCCAATGCAGGGGACACAGGTTTGATCCCTGGACTAGGAAGATCCCACATGCCACGGAGCAACTAAGCCCGTGTGCCACAACTACTGAGCCTGCGCTCTAGAGCCTGTGAGCCACAACTACGGAGCCCATGTGCCACGACTACTGAAGCCTGCGCGTCTAAAGCCTGTGCTCCACAACAAGAGAAGCCACAGCAGTGAGAAGCCCGCGCACTGCAACGAAGAGCAACCCCTGCTCGCTGCAACTAGAGACAGCCACACACGGCAACAAATAACCAAAGCAGCCAAAAATAAATAAATAAATTTATTAAAAAAAAAAAAAGATCATCTATTCCATTTTTCTAGATTCCACATATATGCGTTAATATATGATATTTGTTTTTCTCTTTCTGGCTTACTTCACTCTGTATGACAGACTTTAGGTCCATCCACATCTCTACGAATGACCCAGTTTCGTTCCTTTATATGGCTGAGTAATATTCCATTGTATATATGTACCACATCTTTATCCATTCATCTGTCATTGGACATTTAGGTTGTTTTCATGTCCTGGCTGTTGTAAATAGTGCTGCAGTGAACATTGGGGTACATGTGTCCTTTTGAATTATGGTTTTCTCAGGGTATATGCCCAGTACTGGGATTGCTGGGTCATATGGTAGTTCTATTTTTAGTTTTTTAAGGAACCTCCATACTGTTCTCCATAGTGGCTGTATCAATTTACATTCCCACCAACAGTGCAAGGGGGTTCCCTTTTCTCCACACCCTCTCCAGCATTTATTGTTTGTAGATTTTTTGATGATGGCCATTCTGACTGGTGTGAGGTGATACCTCACTGTAGTTTTGATTTGCATTTCTCTAATGATCAGTGATGTTGAGCATCCTTTCATGTGTTTGTTGGCAATCTGTATATCTTCTTTGGAGAAATGTCTATTTAGGTCTTCTGACCATTTTTGGATTGGGTTGTTTGTTTTTTTGATATTGAGCTGCATGAGCTGCTTGTATATTTTGGAGATTAATCCTTTGTCAGTTGCTTCATTTGCAAATATTTTCTCTCATTCTGTGGGTTGTCTTTTCGTCTTGTTTGTGGTTTTCTTTGCTGGGCAAAAGCTTTTAAGTTTCATTAGGTCCCATTTGTTTATTTTTGTTTTTATTTTCATTGCTCTAGGAGGTGGTTCAAAAAAGATCTTGCTGTGATTTATGTCAAAGAGTGTTTTTTCTGTGTTTTCCTCTAAGTGTTTATAGTGTCTGGTCTTACATTAGGTCTTACATTTGGAGTTTATTTTTGTGTGTGGTGTTAGGTAGTGTTCTAATTTCATTGTTTTACATGTAGCTGTCCAGTTTTCGCAGCACCACTTATTGAAGAGGCTGTTTTTTTTCCATTGTATGTTCTTGCTTCCTTTGTCATAGATTAGGTGAACATATGTGTGTGGGTTTATCTCTGGGCTTTCTATCCTGTACCATTGATCTATATTTCTGTTTTTGTGTCAATATCATATTGTCTTGATTACTGTAGCTTTGTAGTATAGTTTGAAGTCAGGTAGCCTGATTCCTCCAACTCTGTTTTTCTCTCTCAAGATTGCTTTGGCTATTCGGGGTCTTTTGTGTTTCCATACAAATTGTAAATTTTTTGTTCTAATTCTGTGAAGAATGCCATTGGTAGTTTGATAGGGATTGCATTGAATTTACTAGCTACATGTTAATAACTCCCAGATGTCTGTATCCAATCCAGATTTCTTTCCCAAATTCCAGACTCATATATCCAGCTGCTTACTTGACCTTTCTATATACTTGGGTGTCTAATAGATATATCAAGCACATTTGCCCAAAATTATCTTCTCACTGTCCCCCACCCCCCCGACCCCATCTATTTTGCCCGTAGTCTTTTCTGTCTTGCTGATGGCAGCTCCATCCTTCTACTTGTTCAGGATGTTGGAGTCATCCTTGATTTCTCCCTTTCACTCACTCCCCATGTTCAATCTATCAGGAGATCTATTGGCTATACCTTCAGAACATCTAGAATCTGGCCACTGCTGACCACTTCCACCCAGGTCTAAGCTACTCATATCGCTTACCTGGATTACTGTAGCCAGCCTCCTAACTGGTTTGCTTCTACAACTTCTTTTCAAAACAGCAGCCAGAGTGTTCTTTTGAAAATATGTCAGATCATGTCTTTACTCTTTTTAATATCTGCCCTGTGACTTCCTGTCTTATTCAGAATAAAAGCTAAAGTTCTTACAAGGGTTATTAAGGCTCTAGACATTGTGGCTCAAGTCATTTCTGTCATCTCATCTACTTCCCTAACCCCTCTCTCCTGGCCACTGATCCACTGTGCTCAAGGTACACAGGCCTTCTTGCTGTTCCTTAAACAAGCTGAGCGTGCTTCTGGCTTAATGACCTTTGCGTTACTGTTTTTTCTGCCTAGAATTTTCTTTCCCCTGCATAGCTTGCTTTATCATCATCTTCACGTTTTTGCTTATCTCTTTACAATTGAAACCCTCTAACCTCTCTTTCCCTCAACCCCCAATATTCTTTTCCCCGTTCCTTGCCTTTTCTCCCCCTTTAGAGTTTATCACTTTCTGACATACTATATTTTACTTATTTATTTATATAAATATTTATCTAGATTCTAAGCTCACTAAAGGGAATGCTGACTGGTTCCTTGCTGTATTCTCAGTACCTAGAATGCTGTTTGGCACATAGTAGATAATCAGTAGTTACTTGTTGAATGAGTTGAATAAATTAATTAGTCCTGTCCGGAGCTCAGAGCTCTTTAAATGTTAAGGTTTAAATTATTTTTTTCAACTTACAGCAGTGGTTCTCAAACTTTAGCATGCCTCATAGTCAGAAGAAGGAAAAACTAAAATTTCATTTACTATAGAAGTACATCTAGAATAATTGTTTTAAATGTTATGAATGTATGTGAAGATTATCAGAAAAAATGGTAGAAAAAATAGGACTTTAATAGATCTTGCAGGACTCACAAGGAGAAGGAAAGGGGTATTATTAAGGAGGAGGACTAGGATGATTTATAGAGAAAACAATATAAAGATTAAATATAATAAATATGTTTGCTTAGGTGGCAGGAAGGGATCTGGCAGGGTGTGTGAATGGGGTTTAAAGTTGTTAGTGGGTTAACTTAAACTTTGTTCTTAACGCTTATATCTCTCGTTACCCTTTTTATTTTCTGGCTCTGTCTTGATCTGTCTTCACCCTTTGTCTGCCCCTTTCCCTGATCGTTGTATTACCTATCTATTCTGACTGTTTTGCTTTGTATTACATTCTATACTCTTTTATATTCTGATTCAGGAAATTATCTTGGTAGTATTCTCTTTTGGCTATCATTTTGTAATTCATTATTTTAAGATAAGAGCTCTGACTGTTATTTAAAAAGAAGAAAACAACTAAACTTTTTCTTAATCTGTCAGTAACTCTCCTTTTAAATTTTTACTTTATCTGAAATAGAAATCTTAGTTCTAGTTGTGTTTACTTCCCCCTCTCTCCCTCTTATTTGAGCCTTTATTTTCTAATTTTTTATAGCTGTCTCCGATTCATATAGTTCATGCCATAGCATCTAGGGCTTGCACATTATGGTGTGGATGTGCTGTAAATATTAGTGAATGAATTTATAAGCTATAATAATAGAATTTCTATCCAATTGCATTTTTTTCTTCTACCTCATCAAGGATACCTTTCTTTCTTTCTTTTTTTTTAAAAATTATTTATTTATTTATTTATGGCTGTGTTGGGTCTTCGTTTCTGTGCGAGGGCTTATCTCTAGCTGCGGCAAGCGGGGGCCACTCTTCATCGCAGCGTGCGGGCCTCTCGCTATCGCGGCCTCTCTTGTTGCGGAGCACAGGCTCCAGACGCGCAGGCTCAGTAGTTGTGGCTCATGGGCCTAGTTGCTCCGCGGCATGTGGGATCTTCCCAGACCAGGGCTCGAACCCGTGTCCCCTGCATTAGTAGGCAGATTCTCAACCACTGCGCCACCAGGGAAGCCCAAGGATACCTTTCTTGATTAAATCTTTGATCCTATACTGACAGAATGTTTATCTTAAGTACATTATAATACCCCATTTTTAATAACTGGGTTGTGTGTGGTGTATATGTTTGTGTGTTAGTTGACATCCTACTGTTTCATTGCTTTACTGTTGAATAATTTAACACTACTTTACTGATGAATAATTTAACACATTCTGTTAAATAAGTTTTGTGGAATAATTGCCTTTACTGATCTTCTGGATGGATTCTTTTCCTAGGTGCTTACATACATTATATTAGGGTGTAACAGCTTCATGTAATGGAAACTCAAGTACAGTGGCTTAATCAAAAAGGATCTTTTTTCTTTGGGTAACAGGAAATATGGATATAGGCAGTCCAGGGTTTATGGCAGTCACACAGTGCCGTCAGGAACACTGGCTTCTGTGTTTCTTCTTTCCTCTCCTTGAAGGGTGGCTTTTGCCCTGTGGATTGCAAGATGGCTGTTTCTCCCCCAGACGTCTTTGTTTTAGCAGCAGAACAGTAGTTTTCCTTCAGTCCTGGCTTATAAGACTTATGCTTTCATCTCATTGGTTACAACTGAGTCGCATGGCCACCATAGGATCCAAAATTAGTGTTCTGTTAATAAGGAAGGGAGTGAGGATCTGGGGTGGGCAACTTTAGCACTTGGTGGGTGGTAGGCAATCACACATCTCTCTATTCCTTAAAACAGCAAGTTACATGGTGTCTTATTTGTTGCAGAGCAGAAACTGGGGAGTCAGAGAGGCTAATAAGCAACTCGTACAGAGTCATACAGCTAGTAATTGGTAGAGGCAGGGTATGAACACAGGTAAATCTCTGTCCAAAGACCATAGTCTTTCCATTACAGGAGCTCTTTATATTGTCCATTTACCAGTCTGATTTAAGTAAAGATTTTGTACAAATAGTATTTAAGTTATTTGAATAAAATGTGATGGTTTTTTTTAGACTAGTTTGTTGGTGTTTAAAAAATTATAGTGAATAACAGAGGGTTCCTGATGCTTGATCTTCTGGATATGTAAAAGCAATGAGATTCTTGTTATATCAGAATCAAGATAAAGTGTGAATGCTGTGAATAACTTTGTTGAGGTCTGTTCAGATAGAGAATTTTCACAAGCATCTTATAAGGACTGTGCCTGACTCTTCAAATTAAACTAGATATAATAATGTTTAATCACCTGGGGATTGTCAGAAAGCAGATCATTTCAGGTTTCTTTTACTGAGTTCATTAGCATTCTATGATTTATGATCACCAAAACACCTGAACACTAATACAGCTGACCCTTGAACATCTCAGGTTTGAACTACTTTTTTCAATAGTAAATACACATCAGTGGTTGGTTGAATCTTCGGATGTGGAACTGTGGATACAGAGGAGCCACCTATACGAACTATAAGTTATATGTGGATTTTTGACTACCCCTAACCCCAGCGTTGTTCAAGGGTCAGTTGTATTTCTTAGCATGTCTGACCAAAAAACCTAATATATCAAACCATAAAGTGTCACCAATCTGTTATTTTGATAAATGTCCTCAAATGGGCAAAACAGTCCCCATTTTGTTTTATATCCTTTTAATTTTTTATTTGCAAATACTGGTACTTCATATACCTGTTTGGGTTGCATTTTTTCTTCTTTTTAGTAACTACTTATTAAAATGTGTTTGTGTACCTTACTTATATAAACATGTCAAAGAGCTTATAATAAGATATGTATAGGTGGGGATATTACAACAAGGAGAAATTATTATTTACACTGGGAGAAAAGCCTAAGTTCTCTTCTCCTCCTCCCTTCCCCACTGCCAGGATTCAAATCCCGTGGACCCCAGTGATTATAATTTGGTTGGGGAAGAAGGTTTGTCTTAAGGAATAGTGGAAATTTCCTTCTCTCTCCCAGTGGAAATCTTTGAATGTCAGAATAATTAAACTAAACGTATCCTTTCAGAAAATATTTATTGAATTTTACATGCCACACAATGAGCTACATACTAAAAAAATTTTAAAACATTTTCTCATAGTATATAGGGAGGAAGTGATTACAAGCACAGGTTTTGGAGTTTGACAGATTTGAGATCACATTCTGACTCGTTTTAGTTGCTAGGTGTATGATTTGTGGCAAGTTATTTGACCCATGGAAGCCTCAGTTTTCTCATCCTGTAAAAGACTCGTTTCATAGGATTTTGGGGTTAAATTAATGCACCTAAAGTGCTTAGCCCAGTTTCTGGCATATAGTAAGCATTTCAATAATTATTATCTACTGATGTGATGATGATGAAGGTGTAGTAGGGAGTAAATACAGTGGAGGAAAAGTGAGGTTTTTTGCGGGGTTGGGGCGGGGACAGGAGACTAAAATGTAGAAATAAGAGAAGTAACATGATTAAAAAAGCATGTTAGGAAGATTGATATTCTCCATGGTTTTTATAGTCAATATAGTAAATCTTCACTAAACACAGTCTTTTTGATTCACCTGTGGTATTTTTGCTTGGTGAGAGCAGTAATTTTTCTTGCAAGATAAGGGACAACTATCTGGGAAATCAGATTACTTTGGTCTCAGGATGTCTTAGATGGAACCCACTTTCTTGCTCTAATTACTTTTTTGTAGATTTTCTTCAGCTTTCCTCATATTATACTAACACTTAAGCTTTCCTCATACTATAATAAGGTTTTTTTCTGATTGTATGTTGAGAACAGCAATGGTGTTCAGGTTTAAGAATAATTTTTGAAGTTTAAATGCAGTTGATGTACAGTGAGATTTTGTATTAAGGCATAGTAACAATTTCTTTGGGTTGTAGCCCGAAATAGGCAAATCAGGAGCTTGGAGGAAAATAAGGAAGGGAAATTTATTTTAATGGTATGTAATTTGGGCTACATAATTAGGGCAAATATAATAAGGTGATTCTCAGTATGATTTGGATACCCCAGATTTACATATGCAGCACACAGGCGCAGCTCTGAAGTTCCTTTTCAGAAGACGAAACCAGTGCCAGCTCCACTTCTTCAGCGTGCCCAGGAACCGAGCCTAGAGACAGAAGGAAGGAAGGTTAATTGTCTACTTCCTTCAGGATGGAGAAAAGGAGCCGTGGTTTCTCTGTAAACTTTCCCTTGAACTTTATTTCAGAGAAGCTATGAAAAATTATTTTACTTATGCAAAAGTCTAGTCTGGGAAGGTGACATTTTTAAAAAAGAAGAAATAGGCAGCCAGTGTAAGAGGCATATTATAAATCAAGAATTAAGGGGTTTAAAAAAGTGATGATCAGAAGATAAGGGAAAAATTGATGGTTTATGTCCTCAATTAATACTGATTTTCATTGAACACTTTAATGTTTATTGATCGCTTAGTAGGTGCCAGACTGTGCTAAGTGCTTTACTTGCTTTAGTTCCCTTAATTTTCACAAGTGATTGGAAAGGTACTTTTCTATTATTAGCTTCAATTTACAGATGGGAAGCTGAGGCTTTGAAAGGCTAATTAGTTTGCTCTTGCGCACAAAACTAGTAACTGGTGATGGGGACTGTCCCCCTAACCCCAATTCTTACGATTACACTATTATAATTATGTCTCTTATTTGTTTTGTATGAGGATTCAGGACAGATATTGGGAAACTTGATTTCTATTACTGGTTCTGACTTGGTGAAAATTCTGGGAAAGTTAAGCCATCTGCTTTGCATCTTCTTCTGAGCCTTCTCATCAAACTTGGCCTCCCTTCTGGTATCTTCTGCTTCCTATGTCTGTCAGTTTCAGAAACCAGAGGCTGGTACTGGCATTATCCATAAATGTTCAAAACAGACAGCTGGAAATAGGGTTGAAGCCAAGTAAAGGTGTATATAGCATTTTTGGAATTTTGAACATGATTTGATCAGTTGATTTGACTATGTCCATATTTCATGATGAAATCATGGAAAAACTTGCCTTGGAAGACAGATACCTGATAAAAGTAGTTAATTTCTTACTACAGCTAATCATCATTATTGTTATCCCTGGCATTAACTGTTTTGGTCAGCAAACGTTAGTGTTCTTGTGGGTAACTTATTTTGATCTCCTTAATGATAATGACACTATTGTATTAATAACTTACAGATTATGAGTTTATTGACAGGTTTTTGTTTTAGGTTATTGCAGTATCTGAGTCACTGCTTGCTAAGGATGTTCATTAGGAAACAGTAAATTGTTTCCCATCCTCAACACCCTAAAAATTGAGATTTGAGTATTTTCTTTCTTCCTTCCTTCTTTCCTCCCTCCCTTCCTCCCTTCCTTCCTTCCTTTTTGTATTTGGTGAACAGAAGCACTTATTTAGTCAGTTCTGTTATACTGCTTGTTTTGAGAATGTGAATTCTAATGTGATTGATAGACATTTACCACCTACCTCAGTTTACCTTGTGTGTTGAGTTATACCCATCCACATTTGGTGTTACAACTTTATACTTGGTATCTGATAACCCTCCTTCTGCCACTTTACAACTCACAAGTTGCAACCCTTCTGACACTCACTTCCACAAGCAAATCTCAGGTCTTTCTCAAGGTAAAGTACCATATTTATTGTGGTATTTATTACTTAGCCATTTAGTATGTGTAAAATTGTGTTTGTTTTTTTCCCATAAGCGCTCTGGTTTTTATTGCATAATTCTGCATAGAATTTTAGGATGGGTTTTCTTATTATGCAAGTCTATTATTTTTATAGTTAAATATTTTGTATCTACATTTTTAATACATCTAGAATTTATTTTTGTATATGGGTAAAAGTAGGAATCCATCCATCCCTCCCACCCCCTCTTTTTCCTTTAATGGCCAGCCATTTGACCCAGCATTTACTGAACCTCTTCCTCTTTTGCTCTTGCCTTAGTCTGACATTTTCTTTATCCTATACTTAATTTTGGGAGGTTCTCTCTGTATAACAATAAATTATTATTTTAATTATTAATGCTTTATGTCAACTGAAGCCTTATCTCTGGATATCTATTGGGAATTAAAATAAATTAATGTATCGGTATAGATGGATTCCTGTTCTTAAAAGTCCTATTAGTGTTTTGACACTAATAAGGATGTTTAACTTTGTTTGACAATTAGTGTCTATAAACTGCCCTAGAAACCATCCTTAGGTCTAAAAACCATGCTTATAAAGATAATGATTTTTGTGATTGTATTTTTAAGATAGGGGATATGATGAGAGGATGTTATTTACACTTTTTTCTTTAAGTATTTTTTAACTCCTAAAAAATTATGTCAATAAACCAGCAGAATAATTTTAATTCATTAGGATTATTTTCACCCACTATCTAAAGGTGGGTAGATAAGCATGTAAAGTTTTTTGTACTACCAGGCATTTTGTGAATACCTCTATCACTGAATTTTATAATAAGCCATTTATAAGGTTTCTTGTTCACCTGTTGGCTCTACGTTTCTTGAGGGCAGGACAGTGTTGCTATCCTAGTATCCAGCATGGTGCTAGGCACATAGCAGACACTTAAGAAGTGTTTGTTTACTTAATCCTGTAAGTAATCTCTCCCTCTTTTAAATTCCCATTACATTTTGTATTTCTCTTGTGATACCTAGCACCTTCTATCTGGAATTGTGCTTGGGTTCACTTTTCCTTAATTCTCATTACCTGACTGGATGCTCCTTTTAGGCAGGAACTGTTATTAACCTTTTAAAAATTTCCTCCAGTATTTGTTCAAGGCCTTATCTTAGCTTGTTCATAATAAAGATTGAATAAATAGTAGATCAAAAGACACTTTATTTAAAAAATTTATTTCTAGGTTACTACTAGAAAAAGATTAGCGGTAGCTTTGCCATCTGTATTTTACGTGTTTTAGAAGTAGAGAAGTATTCCTAAGCCCAAGAATATAATTTGTAAAGAATTTTAGCTAATATATGTTGCTAAAATAAAGTTTCTGCTGTGTGTGTATGTGTTTTGGTTGTTTCTTGATGTTATTTATAAGAATGCTTAGTGTCTGGACTTTGCCTCTAAAATAGTTTAATTTTAACTTCACAGGCATGCTGGACCGGTTCATTATATGGTTTGGAGAAACCAAGGGAAAGCAAATGATGCAGGGAGTGGTAGTGGCAGTTCTGTAAATACTCTTTTCACTTGACCTTTTACTGAACTGGTAACAAAACAGTTCTCTAATGTAACTTTAAATTTTTTTGTTAGAAAATGGGTATATTAAGAAGGATCTAAACTTTTAAACTTAAAAAAATGATTTTAATTTTGGGGGTATATATGCCACTGGGTATTCATTGAAACAATGTAGGTTGGTGGGATAACTGAGGAGGCAGCCAACTTGAAAGGCAAAGGTTTTCTAGAGTGCTCTCTCATCCTTCACCCTGTGAGATCTTATCTGCTTTTTGGGGGAGTCAAAGAAAATTTATGCCAACTTAATGAATAATTTAAAAATTTATACTGACATCAATAATGAATAAATACTTTCGGGATGATGAAAATGTTTTGGAACTAGACAGAGATGGTGAATGTACTGTGGGTCGACTGATTTTTATTTATTATTTTTTAACATTAATACAAATACATTTAATAAAAAATTCACATTTATCTTCCTTTCAACATTGTATTCATCTCCTACGGAAACCACTGAGAAGTTTTGTGTATCTTCTCTCACAAGTTTTACTCCACAGTTTTAAGTACATATGTATACCTAGTACAGGTCAATAAACTCATAGTTTTTAAAATTATAAGACTGTACTGCACACACTGCTCTGTTACTTGCTTTTTTTCACTTAAGGATAAAGCTTGGAGAATTTTTAATCTTAGAAGAGATGTGCTACATGCTGTTTAAACCATACACAGTATTCCGTAGTTCATAGTATTTCCTATGCCAAAATTTAATCATTTTCCTATTAATGGGTCCTCTCTTCCTCTCTACCTCCCTCATTCTGTGCCTTCTTTCATTCTCTTTTTTAAAAAAATTAAGAAGCTTTATATTTTAGAGCAGTTTTAGATTCACAGTGAAGTTAAATAGAAAGTACAGAGTTCCTGTGTACCCCCTGTCCCCACACATGTACAACCTTCCCCACAGTCAGCATCCCACATTTCAGTGGTACATTTGTTAAAATTGATGAACCTACACTGACACATCATTATCACCCAAAGTCCATAGTTTACATTACGGTTCAGTCTTGGTGGTATACATTCTGTGGGTTTTGACAAACGTATAATGACATATATCTACAATTGTAATATCATACAGAATATTTTTGCTGCCCTAAAAATCCTCTGCTCTGCCTAATCATCACCCCCCCGCCCCCAACCCCTAGCAGCCACTAATCTTTTTAGTATTCATAGTTTTACCTTTTGCAGAATGTCACATAGTTGGAATCTTATAGTCTTTTCAGATTGGTTTCTTTCACTTAATATGCATTTAAGTTTCCTCCGTGTCTTTTCATGGCTTGATAGCTCACCTCTTTTTAGTGCTGAATAATATTCCATAATCTGGATACCACAGTTTATTTGTCCACTCATCTGCTTAAGGACATCTTGGTTGCCTCCAAGTTTGGGCAGTTATAAATAAAGCTGCTATACATACCCATGTCTTCCTTTATTTTTCATACACTGCTAGAGTGAGCATCCTTGTGTGGGCATTACAGTGAGATGATTGAGAGTAAGATGGAGCCCATCATCAATTTCTCCCCTTACTTGAGAAATTAATTGCCCTACATTCCTTCCTGTGCCCTCAAATCTTGAATGAGATTGCATGATTTGATGCTCTTCAGTGCAGTTCAGAATTTCTCTCTTAGAGAAATTATCAGCGTTTATCTGTGGACAGAGCTCAGGTAATTTTATTCAGTCCAAAGACTTCTCTGGATATAACTTGTTCAAAACGTTCTAGTATGAGCAGACATTTTATGATTATTGTGTATTATACTGGATACTCTGGATTTTCCCTTAGTCCTTCCGTCTTTATATTGTCACCGTCTCTTATCTTTGATTAATTGTAGGTACTTCCGGAGTTATTTAATGGAATGTATCTGACACATCTAGCAATTTACCTCAGTCAACATTCAATGGAAAGCCATTCTTGATAATATCCTGGTCATTCAACATGCCTTTCACAGATGGAAAAACATGCAATTTCCAGATAGTGGACAGATGATTCTTCTTTCTTGTATTGATTTTGTCCTATCATTGTTTATCCTTTTTTTTTTTTTTTAACGTAGAGTTTTTACCTTTTTTCAAAAGCCCCAGTTTATGCTGCTGGATTTATTTTTTAACTAATATTCTCATGGTTCACATTATTGCATTTGTCATTGGTTATTTACTTCTCCTGTTACAGTTATGTGCATACTTTTCTGAGATCTTCTGTTCTTCTCTATTTCTCTCTTAGATTATTTGTGAGTCCATTTTTTGGAACCCCCTCATGCCTTTAACAAATACTCACTAAATGCCTTTTATGTGTCAGCTTCTGTGTCTGGTGCCAGGTTTTCAGTGGTAACCTCGCTTTTACAGTCTAGTGAGATAAACATATACTAAATAAACACTAAACAACTATATAGTCATTAATTACATTCTTGTGCCATGTTTTTTTGCAGGTTTTCTGTATGAGGAATATGCTATCTTTTAGATATTTTAAAATCAAGGCTATGTATTTAAGTGCTTAGCATCTTCCATTAAAACCATGTATTATCATATTTTCCAACATTTCCATCATATCTGCATCATTAACCACTGCATCTTTCCCTGTAATGTTTAAAATTTTTCTTTGAAATGTTTAGTAAGCATGGGTATGTGTGTGTGTTTTTTTCCCTTACAAAAATTTCTCTGAAGGGAAGGGTAATAAATGCTCAAAAATGAGTGGCATTTACTTTAAAGATCTATAGTTTACTTTTCACAGTTATACCAACAGGTTTGTTTTCAAGGGGACTCTGATAAAGGCAGTATCCAAATTAATATTGTGGAGAGAATTCTAGAAGGAGATTTTGTTGGTTTTCTGGATAGGGAAAGATAATACTTAATTCATCATTTGGATCAGTATGTATTCTTGTTTTTGTAATTAAAATTCTACAGACAATATCTTAATTTATTACTTTTCCTTGTTTTTTATTTTCTTACTGTTGAAAACATTTTCTTCAGATCCTATAGAACTTTAACAGCATGTTAATAGTATAATTTATCTACTAGGCGTAGTTCCAATGTCAAGAAACTTGTTTCTAGAATGAGAAAACAAAAAAAAAGTAAGAATAAGTCAATCTACCACAAAACCAGAAATAAGAATAAAAATAATACCAAACCACTGATAATGAAAGAGGATTTAGGAACACAGATTATTTTTTTTTGAAGCTGGTTAACAGAACGCAAAATGTCTGATATGGAAAAGTTAAAGGGAATTCTGCGATTATTTAGCCTGAATGGTGCAGAAGTGCTTAAGAGTTAACTTGATTACATTATTATTACATAAATATTTAAATGAAGGGGGATATTGTGCTCCTTTTTTGAATAACAGGATAAGAAAAGGGCTTTCTATGTACAGGAGGGATGAACATTGAAAATGAAACTTGATTATCCACTAATAAAATAGTGCAAGAAGATATTGAGATAGGACATTGAATTTCCAGCATTGGTGGACCATTAGGACCAGAATAGTCAATACTTTTCCTGAATGGTTTAAGCCAGGTGTCACAAACATAGGGTCATGTAGATAACATAAGGTTTGAATCAGTTAAGTACAAGACAATTAGAAATGATTGGGGGTCTGTGAATGTTGTTTGTTATTCTCCTGCCAGAGATTCACTTGCCAGGAATTTATTTGATTATTTCTCCTAGAGAGTTAACATTTAAAAAAATTTGGATCTAAAACTTGGAAAAGTAGGGTGAAATTTAGCCATATATTACTGTCATAAATCCAATTAGATCAAACTGTCATTTTCCACTTAGCTTCAGTTTTGTAGAGTTTCTGTATTAATATTTTATTACAATAAATTTTCTAGTGGTGGGTTAACTTGAATAAGAAAGTCATTTTATCAAAATGTAGCAATGAGATGGATAATTAGCCTTAAATAAGTATTTTATGTTTCATTTCATTCTTTATACATTTTAGTCAATTTTTGTAAAATGTTTTAGGACTACCGAAGACCAAAAAAAAACCCCCTATACTTCAAAAAGTGATTATCATTATAATTAATTTATTTCACCCATCATCATTTTTTACTTAAATTAACTGTGGAATGTTATCTTGGTTTATTTTTAGATTTAAAATTTTTATTCTTTTTTACTCCTAGTTTTAGTAAATTTTAAGCAATAATTCGTTTTTCTTCTAATAATAATCTGTGCCTATACATTTTTTTTCCTTTTGAAACTTTGAAGAACTATACATATATAGTAGTAAGGTCTGAGTTAGGCAGAAGTTTGAAGTATGTCTAGAATTTTCTTGATTTTTCCTCAGATAAAAATTTGGACTTGCCTAAAATTTCTGTACCCTTCTCTGATGCACAATCATCTTAGTCTTCATTATTCTAGTTAGTTCATAACCTGTTTTTGTCTATTGAAGCTTACTTATATTACATCCGTTTACCTCTTTACCAAGTTAATAATCTGATGAATCAAGTCTTTGCTCAATTATTCATTGATTTATTTACTCATTTAAGAAGTGTTGAGAACCTCCTATGAGCTAGGCATCAAGGATAAAAAGAGTAAGATCCGGTTTCTCTACAAGAGATTCGATTTGGACAGTGATATACAAACTAAAGAAATTAATTAATTCAATAAATATTTGGTACCTGCTGTTTACCAGGCATTATTCTCCAGTTATGGGCTTGCAGCAGTGAGTTAAATAAGCAGCTTTCATACCCTTGTGAAGCTCATATTCTAGTAGGGGAACTGATAGTAAAAAAAAAACAGGTATATAACACATCATTTAGAGATCAGTATTTGAAGAAAAATAAAGAATAGAAAGAGATGGGCGAGGGCTTTGGAGCATAAATCATTCCACAGAGTTGCCCTCCTTGAGTTAAAAGGAGCTGGTCTTTTGTACTCCTGCACTAATGAGTCATTGGTGGCTCTAGTCAGTCTAGAGCAGTTCTCTGGTGAAGCGGGAGCAGCTCTCAGCCAATAATAACACCTGGAGGGATGGGTGCACTGATCCTGTAATGAGGATCTGGGTGGGACATCATAGTGTCCACTAAAGCAGGATGTCTTTTCTCCCCCCACCCCCAAATGAGTTTTGTCATAATTTTTCTTTCTTTTTTTTAAATTTTATTTTTTAATTTATTTTTGGCTGTGTTGGGTCTTCGTTTCTGTGCGAGGGCTTTCTCTAGTTGCGGCAAGTGGGGGCCACTCTTCATCGTGGTGCGCGGGCCTCTCACTGTCGCGGCCTCTCTTGTTACGGAGCACAGGCTCCAGACGCGCAGGCTCAGTAATTGTGGCTCACGGGCCTAGTCGCTCCGCGGCATGTGGGATCTTCCCAGACCAGGGCTCGAACCCATATCCCCTGCATTGGCAGGCAGATTCTCAACCACTGCACCACCAGGGAAGCCCCATAATTTTTCTTGATGCATTTGCAAAGACTAATGCCAACCTGTAGCAGTACTTTAAAAAAAACATTTACTAGAGTAAGGTAAAATAAGTATGTGGTAGTGCCACAAAAAGATAAATAAATTAAACGTATTTTAAAAACAAGAACCAAATGGAATACTGCTTCTGGGAGTTTTAATTTGGATCACTAGATTTAGAAATTTCATAGTTTCAGCTCTTTTAAATAGATTTATTAAGTGTTTATTAATTAAGAAGAGACACTGAGGAGGCGGACAAAGAGCATGGGTTCAAATATGACCTTAAGCATTTATTAGCTGTATAACTGTGGACATGCTATTTTGCTTTTCTTTAATTCAGCTTCCTTTTCTTTAAAATGAAGCAAATACTACCTGTCTTAAGGAGGTTTTGATGAGGACTAAATGAAATCATATGTGTATAATATTTTACATAATATATATTTTTCTCACCTGTATACACGCAGAGAATCTGATATATAAGAAAATAGTTGTTCATTCTCTTCTAAGAAAATATAAATTTAAGAATTCTAAAGTTTGCTATTTAAATTTCATGGTATGTTTTAAAGCATGAAGTATATTTTTTATATATCCCTACATATAAAACAATTTTTTCAAGTCTTTCAAGTATTAGTGAAGTAAGTACTTATCAAGCTTGGAACTTTTACTTCTCAGATAGTCTCTTAAAGTAAGATTAGGGGGCAGAAACCCTAAAAATGGCTCTCAAGATGCATGTATAAAAGGAATATTTCATAAATGCTTGAAATATTTTTAGGATTCATCACCATATTTATCTTCACTGGAAAAAGGATAAGTTATTTTTTCATGTTCACCTTAAATCTTGTTTTACATTGTATCTAATGACCTTGCTAAATTCACTTATTAATTCTAATGGTTTATAAATTCTTTTAGGTTTTCTAAGTAAGTAATCATACTGTTTGTGAAAGTGGCATTTTTGTTCTCATTCTTTATACTTTCTATTTCATGTTCTTACCTATTTGTACTGGCTAAGACCTTCAGGACCATGTTAAGTGCAAGTAGTGATAATAAGTGGTCACATTCTTCAGTCTCAGGGGGAATGTTTGCAGTCATTCACCATTTAGTATGATGTTTGCTGTAGGCTTTTTATTTTTTTATTTTTTAAAATAAATTTATTTATTTTTGGCTGTGTTGCGTCTTCATTGCTGCGCACGGGCTTTCTCTGGTTGCGGCGAGCAGGGGCTACTCTCTGTTGCAGTGCGGTGGCTTCTTTTGTTGCAGAGCATGGGCTGTAGGCGTGCAGGCTTCAGTAGTTGTGGCTCGTGGGCTCAGTAGTTGTGGCTCACTGGGTCTAGAGCGCAGGCTCAGTAGTTGTGGTGCATGTGCTTAGTTGCTCCGCGGCATGTGGGATCTTCCCGGACCAGGAATCAAACCCACGTCCCCTGCATTGGCAGGCAGATTCTTAACCGCTGCGCCACCAGGGAAGTCCTCTATAGGCTTTTTAAAAGATACACTTTATGATATTAAAGAGCTTCTCTTTTATTTCTTGTTTTGTGTAAGTTTTTAAAAAAATAATGAATGAATGTTGAATTTTATCAATTGGTTTTGTTTCATCTATTGATAATATGATTTATTTCTTTTGTTACATGGTAAATTATATTGATTTTCAAGTGTTAAATCATTTTTGCATTTCTGAATTAAACCACCACTTGGTCCTGGTCTATATATTGGTAGATTTGATTTTGCTAATATTTTGTTTAGAATTTTTGTACTTATGGCAAAAGAGAGGTCTGTAACATTTCTTTCCTGTAACAACCTTGTTGACTTTTGTTATCAAGCTTATGCTGTCTTTAGAAAACATGTTTGGAAATGCTTCCTATTCTTCTGTGGTCTGGAACAATTTGTGTAAGATTGATATTATTTCTTCCTTAAATTGTTGAAATCATCTGGGCCTAGAGTTTCTTTTGTGGCAGACTGTTTTTACCTCATATAAAAAAGTTCAAACATATAGATATTTAACATAATTTTACATTTAACACATGTATATCCACTACTTAGAATCTTGTGTTAACATTTTGCTATAATTGCTTTATTACATGTGTGCCTTCACTTCCCTCTATCCATCCATCATTTTGTCTTATTTTTTTAATGCATGTCAAAGTAATTGGATATATCAGTATGCTTTCCTCTAAATATTTAAGCATGAATATCATTAAGTAAAGTTGACTATTTTCTCACTTTTTTCTTCTGAAGTAAAATTTATATGCAATATGATGCATAAATCTGGTGTGAACATTGGCTGAGTTTTGACAAATGTATGCATATGTGTATCCCAAGCTCCCTCAAGATAACAGAATATTACCATCATACTAGAAAATTTTCTCATGCCTTTTCTCAGTTAATTCTCATATGTATCCCTAAGAGACAACCATTATTCTGATTTTTTTCTTACCATATATTACTGCATACATTTTAATGTAAGTTTCTTTCACTCAACATATTATATTTTGAGATTTATCTGTGTTGTTGAACATATGAATAGTTCATACCTTTTTATTGCTGAGTAGTATTCCACTGTAAGAAGATCTCACAGTTTATCCATCTCCCTGTTGATGGGCACCTGTGCTAGTTTTTGGCTGTTATGAATAAAGCTGCTATGAAAATTGTTGTACTAGTCTTTTTAAGCACATATGTTTTCATTTCTCCTGGGTAAATATGTAAGGGGTGGAGTCATATGTTAGGTATATGCTTAGTTTTATAATAAACTCTCCAAAGCAATTGTACCATTATACTCCTAAAACAATGTATTAAGAATTTCAGTTGCTCTCCATCCTGGTCAATATTTGATATTGTCAGGCTTTAAAAAATTAGCTCTTCTGGTGGGAATATAGAGGTAGCTCGTTGTAATTTGTATTTACCCAATGACAAAATGTTGAGCTCCTTTTATATGTGTGTTAAAAAAGAAGATATATCTTTTTTTAAAAAGTGTCTATTCAAATCTTTTACACATTTAAAAATTGAATTGTCTCTTTATTATCGAGTTGTAGGTGTTTTTTATATATCTTGCATGTTTATTTGTGTTAGATATATGTTTTGTGCATAATTTCTCCCAGTTTGTGATTTGTCTATTCATTTACTCAATGTTATTTTTGATGAGCACATGTTTTTTTACATTTTAATGAATTTTTATGGTTATTACTTGCTGTGTCTAAGAATCCTTTGCCTGCCTCTAAATAATGAAGATATTCTCCTGTGTTTTCTTCTAAAAGCTTTATGATTTTAGCATTTATATGATGTTTGATGTTTGATTTACTTTGAATTAATTTTCATGTGTAGTGTGAGGCACAGATCAAGGTTAAGTTTTAAAAAATGGATATGTATTTGTTCCACCACCATTTGTTGAAAAGACTTTCCTTTACCCATTAATGACTTTGTTGAAAACAAATGATGGTATTAAGTATAGGTCTTTTTCTGCACTAGCTATTCTGTTCCATTGATCTATTTGATGAATCTTACGACAGTACTATACTGTCACAATTACTGGAGCTTTATAGAGTAAGTCTTGATTTCGGGTCTTATAAGTGCTTTAGCTTTTTTTGGTAGTTTCCAAGATTGCTTTGGATGTTCTAGGCTCTTTGTAGTACCATATACATTTTAGAATCAGCTTCTCAATTTACACACAAAAAAAATGCCTGCTGGAATTTGGTTGAGATTGTATTGTTTCTTTAGAGCAATATAGGGAAATTGACAGTTTAACGATATTGAACCTTCCAATCTGTGAACATAGTATATAGGCATACCTTGTTTTACTACGCTTTGCTTTACTGTGCTTTGCAGATATTGTGTTTTTTACATATTGAAGGTTTGTGGCAACCCTGAGTCGAGCAAGTCTATTGGCACCATTTTTCCAACAGTATTTGTTCACTTCATGTCTCTGTCACAATTTGGTAGTTCTTGCAATATTTCAAACATTTTCATTTTTTATTATATTTGTTATGGTGATCTGTGATCAATGATCTTTTTTAAAATGGAGGTATGATTTATACAATATTATATTAGTTTCAGGTATACAGCATAGTGATTCAATATTTTTACAGATTGTACTCCATTAAAAGTTACTACAAGATAATGGCTATAATTCCCTGTGCTATACAATATATCCTTGTTGCTTATCTATTTTATGCACAGTAGTTTGTAAGTCTTAATCCCATACCCCTAATTTGCCTCTCCCCTTTGGTAGCCACTAGTTTATTTTCTGTATGTGATCAGTGATCTTTGATGTTATCACTATAAATTGCTGAAGGCTTGGGTGATGGTTAGCGTTTTTTAGCATTAAAGTATTTTAAAATTAAGGTATATATAATACATTGTTTTCTCAGACATAATGGTATTGCATACTTAATAGACCACAGTATAAACATAACTTTCATATGCACTGGGAAACCAAAAAATTCGTGTGACTCACTTTATTGTAGTATTTACTTTTCTGCAGTGGTCTGGAACCAAACCCACAGTATCTCCGAGGTGTGCCTCTGTCTCTACTTATTTAGGTCTTCTTTAATTCTTTTTAAAGCAACCTTTTGTAGTTTTCAGTGTCTTTCATTAAGGATTTTTGAGTCGATGTTCATGAGGTATGTAATCTGTAATTGTCTTTTCTTATAATCTGTTAGATTTTGTGATTAAGATCATGTTGCCCTCTTAAAATGTGTTGGGAAGTATTATTTTTATTTTCTTAAAGAATTTTTATAAGGTTGGTGTTTTTCTTAAATGTTTGCCAGACTTCACCAGTGAAATAGTCTGGCCCGGTACTTTTCTTTGTGGGAAAAGTTTTGATAAATTCAGTTTCTTTAATAGAGATAGAGGTAGTTGAGATTTTCTGCTCAACTTTGTGTTTCATTAAGTTGTATTTTTCAAAGAATTTGTTTCATGTAAAATGTTAAATTTGGTGTAAAGTTGTTTGTATATCTTCCTATTTAGAAAAAGGCTTTAGTATCTGAAATGATGTCCCCTACTGCATTCCTGATATTGGTAATTTCCATCTGTTTTTCTTGATCAGCCTTGCTACTAGGTTTTTCAATTTTGCTACTTTTCAGAAATCCATTGTTTGACTTTGTTGATTTTATCCATTTTGGATTTGTTTTCTGCTTCACTCATTTTTACTCTTTACTCTTTCTTTCCATTTACTTTCTTTGGATTTGGTTTGCTGTTTGTTTTTGAACTTCTTGAGATAGAAGTTTAGCTATTGATTTTGACCCTTCTGTTCTAATACTGCATTTAAGGTATACATTTATTTATAAACATTGCTTTAGTTACATCCCATATGTTTCTCTAAGTCATTTTTTAATTATCATTCATTGCAAATATTTTTAAATTTCCATTGTGATTTATTTACTTTTTTTGACTCATGGGTTATTTAGAAATGCATCACTTAATTTTCAAGCAGTAGGGGATTTTCTCCATTTTTAAAAATTATTCACTTGTAATAATTTGCATTGTAGTCAGAGAATATACTCCCAAAGAGTTCAGTGCTTTGAAATTTATTGAGACTTGCTTTATAACCCAGCATATGGTCCATTTTGGTATATGTTTTGTGTATAGTTTGTGTATTCTCTTTTTATTTGGAAGAGCGTACTGTACATATACTTTGTAAGTCTAGTTGGTTAATTATGTAGTTCAAATCTTCTATCAATATATCTTAAGTAAATTTTTTGTCTGCTTGACTTGTAGCTATTGACAAATGTGTGTTAGTCTCCCATGTGATTATGGATTTGTCTGTATCATCTATTAGTCTTGGATATTCTTGCTTTATATATTTTTAAGCTTTGTTATTGGGTCCATTGAGGTTTAGAATTAGGGTATCTTCTTGTTGGTATGACTTTTTAATTATTAAGAAATATCTTGCCTTGTCTACTTTGTCTGATATTGGCATAGCTATGCTAGCTTCTTTTTAATTGGTTTTTGTGTGGTATATCTTTTCTCATCATTTTATATTTAATCTTTCTGTGTCCATAAATAGTCTTTTAGTAGAGTATTTAACATAATAACAGATATAATTTAAGTTTAAAGCTACCAACATACTATTTGTTTTATATTTTATCCACAGGTACTGTGCTTTTTCTCTCACTTCTTACGTTCTTTGGTTCAGTCAGATATTTTAATCATTCTTTTTCTCACATCAGTTAGCTTTTAATGGCTATCCTAGAAATTACTACATGAATTTTGAGTTGTTGCAGTCTAGTGTAAATTATTACTTCTGCCACTTCCTGCACAATGTAGACAGATATCTTGCACACTTTAACTTCGTTTACCCCACTCCTCACTTTTCTGTCATTGTCGTTATGCATTTAAAATCTATATATTTTAAACTTAACAAGTTAGTAATGTTATATTTTTTTACAATTATTGTTCATTCATACTTGCCAATATGCTTACTTTTCTATGGCTCTTCCTTTTTGCATTTCTATGTTTTTTTCTAGTATCATTTTCCTTCTGTTGGAAGAACTCCCTTTTAGTATTTCTTTTACTGATAAATTCCTTGTTTTTGTTCTGAAATCACCTTTATTTCATTTTCATTTTTCAAAACATTTTAAACTGTGAATAGATTTCTTGATTGGCACCTCTTTTCTTTCAAAAATTTTAAGCAGTCATTCCATTGTCTTGTGCCATTCAGCATTTCTATTGAAAGTTATCTCTCAGTCTGTTGATTGTTGCTTCTTTCAGTGTGTTTATTTTTTCCCTAGCTGCTTAAAGATGTGGCTTTATGTCTCATCAATGTTAGGAAATTCTTGATTGTTGTCACTTCAGATAACGTTTCTTTATTATTTTTTCTTTCTTTTTTTCTGGGATTTCAATGATATGTATGTTAGAACCTTTCAAAGGATTCCATATGCCTCTCATACTCTTCTGTAGTTTTCAACCTTTAATTTCTCTGTGCTTTGGTTCAGAGATTTTCTATTAACCTCTGTTCTAATTCACATTTGCTCTGTTCACTCTGCTGCAGGTGCCAAGTATTGACACTTGGGAAATTTTGCTGTGCAGAGCAAGGATATAGGAGCAGTAATTGGTCCTTGTGGGAATACAGAGAGGGACTTAACTTATTTGTTTTTGGTTAAGACATACTAGCATGTTTATGTTATGACTGGAATGATTCAGTAGAGAGAAAAAAATTAAAGCCGTGTGAAAGAGAAAAGGAAGATGATTTTTAGATAAAAGTTCTTGAGGTGAGAGAGGACATAATCCAAAGCACAATCAGCAGGATTTTCCTTTGATAGGAGTGGGACATACAGAGGTTAGTAGTATATCTGTATACTGATGTACTCATATATATTAGTAGTCTTGTGAGGTGGAATTCTGGCTTGACCAATGGGAAATAGGCATCTATTCTTAAGTTCTGAACTCTTAAACTTTGGGTGTGTGTATTGAGCATATGGGAAAATTGTCCAAGAAATGGAGAGCCTGGTGGAAGGGTAAACTGTATTTATACCTACCTAATTGTTTTCTATTTCTGTGTACCCTCAGTGATGTCTACCTTTGTCTCTTAGGGTACTCAAAGTATTATAGTATATTTTTAAGAAACAACATAAATGTTTAATTAAATTAAATTATTTAAATAAATGTTTCTCTCATGTAGTTAAAATTTCTGTACTATATATTTAAACAGAGTAGTTAATTCCTTATAGCACATTTAAAATTAATTCTTAATAGTATTTTGAATAGAAAACCAAGTTTTCTAACGTTTTCCCACATTTTCTTTTACAGTTTTGTGAATACTAGACTAGCACAACCATGTTTCGGAATAGTCTCAAGATGCTTCTTACTGGAGGGAAATCAAGTCGTAAGAACAGATCAAGTGGTGAGTGACTCTGCTACATTTATTCTGTGTGATGTTTTAGAAAAGAAAGTTCTCTTAGGGATCTGAATTAGTGCTACAACACTTTATATATTTATTTATTAAATGGCTTATTTAATTTAGAAAAAAAGAAAGTGTACGTTCTTGTAGGCTGTCAGACTCTTTATTAAGAGGAACACTTGATGAACACTCATCAGGAATAGTCAGGTAAAGGAAGAGTTTATGAAAGAAAAATATTTATTTCTTATATATGAGAGTATAATGCTTTTGTGAACTATGTATTAAAGACTTTCTAGACCTAAATTTACTTTTGAATTAACGTGAAATTATTTCAGTCCTAGATACTCTTTGGGGAATGAGACTAAAAATAATAGGAACTGTCCTCAAAGGGTTATACAGAAAGTGACATATAAGTTGAACATTTTTCTAGTCATTAAAATAAAGATTTTTTTAAAAAAACAAGAGTGTAATTCTTAGGCTTTTAAGGTAAAAACAAACCAAAACTGTGTAGATACTTTTTTGGGAGAAATGTTGAAGATTAATGTACTAAATGTTTGTTTTCTGCAAATGGGTTGTTGGTATTTATCATGTTCTTTTCTTTAATTGAAGTATAGTTGATTTACAATATTGTGTTAGTTTCAGGTGTGCATCATAGCGATTCAGTATTTTTGCAGATTATATTCCATTATAGGTTATTATAAGATAACGGATATAATCCCCTGGGCTATGTAGTATATCCTTGTTGCTATTATATCCTTTTAATCTTTTCAATTTCCTAATTTTTATGCATTTTACAAGTTTTCATAAGTAGTATTATGTTCATTATCATTCTCTTCAAAATGTTTTTTAGCTCTCTTTGTGATTTCTTCTTGATCCATAGGTATTTAAAGTATAATTGTTAATTTCCAAACAGTTGATGATTTCCTGGTTATCTTATTATTAACTTAGCTTAATTGTACTCTTATCAGGGAACCTATCCTGTATTTTATTCTTTTCATATTTATTGAGATTTCCCTTACAGCTCAGCATATGATTAATTTAGTCTAATGTTCTAGATGCACCAAATAATGTAGATTCTGCAGTTATTGGGTGTAGTGTGGGTCAGTTTTTGTTAATGGTAGTCCTCAAACGTTTTATATCCTAACTTATTTTTTAAAAATTATTTACTGAGAAAGGTGTGATTAAATCTCACACTATGATTGTAGAATTGTCTATATTTGAAAGATATCTTATTAGATGCATTGAAATTTAGACTTACTATATCTTCCTGGTGAATTAACTGTTTTACCATGACGAAATGTCCCTCTGTATTTTTAATAATGCCTTTTGTTTGAAAGTTGACTTTGTCTAATGTTAGTATAGCTATACTAGCTTTCTTTTGATCAGTATTTATAAGGTATAATTTGTTCCATTCTTTTATTTTCAACATATATATCTGGTTATACTGTTAATAGCACATAGTTGAATTTTCTTTTTTTATTCATTCAGACAAGTTTTTCTCTTAAGGGAGATGTTGGTTCGTCTACAGTAATTCAACCAGTGATACATTTGGGTTTAAATATAACATATTGTTGTGTGTTTTGTGCTTGTCCTGACTGTTCTATGCTTTTTCTCTCTCCTTTATTGCTTTATTTTAGATTGATCAAAAGATTTTTTATATTCCACATCTCTCCTTATTGACTTGGAGATTATATACTCTTATAATTCATTCAGTGGTTAGTTTAAAGATTAAAACATCAATCAAAGTTTGGTATTAATTGGTACTTTTACCCCCTTCCTGGACAATGGAAGAGCCTTATAATCTTTACACCTATATGTATTTAAACACCACAAGACATTATTATTGTTTTATGTAGTCACTGTTGTTTGGGTTTATTCACATATTTGACATTTTTATTGATATTCGTTCCCTCCTGCTTCCTTCACTTTCTAGATGGGATCACCAAATTTCTTTTTGTTTGTAGAACACCCTTTAAAATTTCCTTTAGTTGGGATCTTGATGTGGTGATTTTACTTTGTGTTTAGTTATCTGAAAGTGTCTTTATTTTGCCTTTATTTTTGTAGGATGTTTTTGCTGGGAGTGGAATTACAGGTTGGCAGTTATTTTCTTTCAGCACTTTGAAATATTGTTCATTGTCTTCTGGCTTCTTGAATTATTTCTGGTGAAAAGTCAACTGTCAGTCTAATTGCTTCCTCTTTAAAGGCAATCTGTCGGTTTTCTCTTTGTTTTTAGTTTTCTACATTTACATTGATGTGCCTAGGAGTGGTTTTCTTTTTAATCTGTCTTTGTTTCTCTTCTATTTATTTATGTTTGTAGGGTTTTTTGAATCTGTGGCTTGATGACTTTCATCAGTTTTGGAAAGCTATTACTCATTCTCTCTTCAAATTTTATTTTTTTCCCTTTTTTCTCTTTCTCCTTTCTTTCTAGGACTCCAGTTATGCATTTGATAGACTACATGCGTGTCATCTATGTCTCTTACACTCTCTTTCTATTCTTTTGTCTCTATATGCTTTATGTTGGATATTTTCTTTTTATCTATCTTATAGTTCATTAATTCACTCTTCATTGGTATATAATCTGCTCTTAACCACATTCAGTTCTTAATTTTAGTTTTTGTATATTTCAGTTCTAGAACTTCCATTTGCTTTAAAAAATTTTTTTTTTTAATTTGGAAATACTTTTTTTTTATTAATTTTTTTTGGCTATGCTGTGTGGCTTGCAGGATCCTTGTTCCCCGAGCAGGGATTGAACCCAGGCCCTTGGCAGTGAAAGCACAGAGTTCTAACCACTGGACCTCCAGGGAATTCCCAAAATTTGGAAATAATTTTAAGCTTACTGAAAGGTTGCAGCAGTAGTACAAAGAACTCCATATACCCTTGCACAGATTCATGAACTTTTCACCGCACTTGTTTGATCATTCTCTCTCTATAAGTACACACGCACAGTGTCTCTGTTTCTCCCCTACTTCACCCTTTCTCTCTCTCTCACTCTTTTTTAAATCACTTGAGGGTGGGTTAAATACATCATGCCCCTTTACTCCTAAAAATTTCAAAAGGTATTTCTTAAGGAAATTCTTTTTTATACCACAGTCCAGTTATCAACCTCAAGCAGTTTAAGATTGATATAATACTTTTATCCAATCTACCATCTATTCTCTAAGTTTTGTCAGTTTACCTAGTAATTTTTTTAAAAAGAATTTTCCCCCTTCGTTTCCAAGATCCAGTCTAGAATAAGGTATTATATTACTTGTTATGTCTTTTTACTCTCATTTAATTTGAAACAGTTTCTCAGCCTCTCTTGACATGTTTGAAGAATAACTAGAATGCTCCTAATTTTATATTTGTTCTGATTTTTTTTTAATGATTAGATTCAGGGTATGTTTCTGTGGTCTGAATGTTACATATGTTCTTTTCTTCTTGGGTTATCACAGCTGGAGGCACATAATGTCCATCTGTCACTCATTAGTGATTTTGATGACCAAATCAGTGTACTGTCCAGTTTCTCTGCTATATAGATACTAATTTTCCCCTTTCAACTTAAAAACAGTCTGCAGGTAGACACCATTAGGTTCTTTTTATTTTTTTCTGTTCTTTGTCAGTACTATTCTCAATCTTGTCTCATCTTTTATAAATATAGACGTACTATATTTATGTCTGTATTTTTCTGTCTAACTCTAAATGTGTCTGTTTCTGTTGGTTTTTATTAATAATTTTATTTCCTCCTATGCCTCTTTTTATTTTTTTTTTCCATGAGCTTTTCATTTTGGGTTAATTTTAGTTTTACAGAAAAGTTGCAAAGATAGTACAGAGAATTCCTGTATATCCTTTACCTAATTTTCCCAACTGTTACATCTTATATTACCATGGTGCATTTGTCAAAACTAAGAAACCAACATTGGTATATTGCTATTAACTAAACTCCACACTTTTATTTGGATTTCAGTAGCTTTTTCATTAAACTCCTCATTGTGTTCCAGAATTGAATCCAGAGAACTACATTGCATTTAGGTATTGTATCTCCCCAGACATTAACTGGATTTAGCAGAAGACGAATAATAGTTGACGTCACCCCACTGGTCACTTTTTGAAAGACACACACACACACACGCACACAGAGTAACTCATACATGTCAGAGATCCAAGCTGCCTCCACATTTGACACTTAAAGAAATGGTTTTCCAAAATTTATTTTCTGGTCAAGAACTATGATTTCCTTAGACACCTACAGTTGTTCACCTTTAACACCAGCAGTAGGATTTTCTGTCACTTCACAACAACTAATCCATATAAAATAACTAGTAGAAAACAGTAAAGCCATATTAAGATGCAGATGCTGGGTAGACTTTTTGCCCTGAGTACCAGGTGAGTGATTTATTTCCACATACTACCCTTATTAGAGGTAGGCACCAAATTTGTACTTTAGCAAAATTACAAATTATTGTATCCTAGACTTCTGAGTAACTACTGCTTTAGTAACAATCATATTATTAAACCCATATATGTCAAGGTTCTACTGTATTATTAAAGCTTATTATTTTGATTTACTAGGTATTTAATTATGTCAGTAATGATTTCAAGGGGTCTTATTTTAGTGTTTATTCTTCTCTATGGCTTTTCATGTAAAATGTTATAATTTAGAGTAGTTGTAAGTTAGAGTAGTTATAAAAATAGTGATTTGTATTATATATGGCAAGAATTTATAGAGAAGCAGTATTTTTTTTCAAATGTACTCTAAGACAAGAATTCCAAAGCAAGAATAAATTTGATATTTAAAGAAAAAGTGTGTATATGGGATGATACCATTAATGTTTTCATCATTACAGTTTTTTCCTTTAATCATTAATGAATAATTGGGTGGGTACTTTATTCTTTATATTAACTTTTGGCTCATGGCTTATTTTTAAAATGAGTAAGGTAAGTTTTCTCATGGCATAATCTTTTTTTTGTTTTGTTTTAGGGAACCAATTTAGTTTTTAGTTTGAAAAGCACTTGTAATAAAGGAAATTGACTGTTCTAATTTGTCCTTTAAATAGTTGATCTCAACTCTTGTGTGGGGCACTAGGTAAATATTTAACAGAAGTAGATTTTATATCAAGTAATAACAAATGAATTTTCTCAGACAAAGTTTTCCCTCTAAGGATATGTGAATATCAGCTTTGAATTTTTTTTTTTTTTTTTTTTTTTTTAAGAAATAACTAAAGGGGACTTAATCAGTGAAGGCAGTTTACAAGTAGAGGGGTTTTTTTTTGTTTTTTTTTTTTAATTAATTTATTTATTTTTGGCTGTGTTGGGTCTTCGTTTCTGTGCGAGGGCTTTCTCTAGTTGTGGCAAGTGGGGACCACTCTTCATCGCGGTGCGCGGGCCTCTCACAGTCGCGGCCTCTCTTGTTGCGGAGCACAGGCTTCAGACGCGCAGGCTGAGTAATCATGGCTCACGGGCCCAGCCGCTCTGCGGCATGTGGGATCTTCCCAGACCAGGGCTCGAACCCGTGTCCCCTGCATTGGCAGGCAGATTCTCAACCACTGCGCCACCAGGGAAGCCCAGCTTTGAATTTTATAGCTTAATTCAGTTTTATGATGTGAAAATTGTTTCTGATGTACATGGGACTTGGAACTCTTGTTTTGTGAAAAGACAACTGTGTGGCTCTTTTGAATTATGAGTTACAAAGAAATGATGTGTGTTTTTATGTTTTCTAAAAATTAAATGTTTATATATATTTTTCTTAACTGTTGTTTTTATTATTTAAAATCATGCAAGTAATTAGTAAAAGTTCCAATATGTTTCTTTGATATAACTAAGCCACTATTTGGTATCATTGTATCATTGTTTTGGTAAACCATCACTCAGGTATGAGGGGGGCAAAATACTGTCAATTTCAGATATTCAAGAACTCAGGAAGTATAGTACCCTTAATATAACACAGCCATTGGGAGAAAAAAAATATCTTGAGGCTGTCTCCTACCAAAATAAAAAATAAATGTGAGGAAAGAAGGAGATGCAGAAAGAAAAGTGAGCAAAGTAAGTAAAACTTACAGTTAAATATAAATAATTCCTGATTGTGTACTACAACAGTAGAATTTGTTCCAGGAATGCAAAGACATTTCTATATCAGAAAATCAACATAAGTTTTTTACTTAGAAAAAAAATTTAAAACCACATTATCATATCATTATATTCTAAAAAAGCATTTTATAAATCTGAGCAGCCATTAAAAGCATTAAAATAGAAAAAGGATACTTTAAATGTAATAAAGAGTATTCACCAAATCCAACAGCCAGCATCATTCTAAACAAAGAAATGGATCAGCCATTTTCATTAAAACAGAAACATGATAGAGATTTCTCCTATTGCCACTCTTTTTCAAAATTGTTTGGAAGGTTCTAGTATACATTAAAGACAAGAAAATAAAGTGACTAATATAAACATTGGAAAAGACAAGACAGTGTCATTTTTATTTTTAAGCAAGGTAAAAACCCCAGAGAATCCAGTAAATACTTACTAGAAATAATAATGTAATTTGGCAAGGTGGTTAGCACTTTTAGCCCTACCAATATTTCCTGATTAGAAATGTAAATGAGAAAAGAATTACATTCACAATGATAACAGCCATCAAATTCTCAGGAATAGATTTGACAAGAAACCTTATTGAAGTGTGTAAGACTTGGACAAATGGAAAGACATATCATGCTTCTGGATTTACACATAAATTTGTTTCAGTTCCATTCAGGAAACAGCAGGTTCATTTTCAGTTGGGTAAAATAACTTTAAAATTCTATGGAAGAATAAGTATGAAAAGGAATAATTGATTTTGGTCAGGGTATGACTTACAAGATATTAAAACTAGCTGTAAATACTTGGTTACATAGGCACATAGGCTAGACATATGTCTAGGAAAGAGAGCAAAGAAAACCATGGCATTACTGAGGCAAGAGCATTATTGCCACTTCATTTTGTGGTGCTGTCCAACACATTGTAGGACACAAATGCCATTATGACCAAAAGATACATTCTAAATTTGGGAACAGCCAGAAGCTGTCTTTGATTTAGACTTAAACTAGGGATAGAATGGAGGTGTTAGAGCTTATGTTTTCTGGCATCATTGTATTACCTTTAATGCTTGGGGAACTGATTCTTCTGTGATGTTTTGTGACTTGTTCATGGTGGATCATTTCCGATGTGTTTTCTAAGTTTGTTTATAAGCTCATCTCAGGTAGGAATTGTTTTCTGTGAGGATCCTGTGCTGTTAGTTATTGTAATGGTCTCTTGCTAGGCACTGCACTGGTATCATAGGCCACGGACTGATTTTTTTTAAGTTTTTTATTGTGGTAAATATATATATAACATAAAGTTCACTATTTTAACCATTTTTAATTGTACAATTTATTGGCATTAATTACATTCACCATGTTATGCAACCACCACCACTATTTCCCCAAATTTTTCATTACCCCAAGCGCAAACTCTGTACCCATTAGGCAGTAACTCCCCATTTCCTCCTCTCCCCAGCCCTAATAACCTCGAATCTTTCTGTCTCTGTGAATTTGCCTTCTCTAGATATTTCATGTAAGTGTAATCATACTATTTTGTCCTTTTGTATGTAGCTTATTTCACCTAGCATAATGTTTTCAAGGTTCATTCCTGTTGTAGCATGTATCAGAAGTTCATTCCTTTTTATGACTGAATACTATTCCTTTGTATGTGTATGCCACATTTTGTTTATCCATTCATCTGTTGATAGACACTGGTTTATTTTCATTTGAATAATGCTGCTCTGAGCATTGTCGTACAAGTATCTGAGTCTCTGTTTTCAGTTTTTTTGGGGGAATATATCTAGGAGTGGAATTGCTGGTCATATGGGGAAATGTACAGGGTTTTGTGTGAACATGTGCTTTCATTTCTTTGGGGTAAATGTCCAGGGGTACAGTTTCCAGGACGTATTTTAGTTGCATGTTTAGTTTTTAAAGAAAGTGCCATCTCTTTCAGAGTGTCTATACCATTTTACATTCACACCAGCAATGTGTAAGTAATCCAGTTTCTCCTCATCCTTGCCAGCATTTGGTGTTGTCACTATTTTAATTTTAATTATTTTGACAAGTGTGTATTGGTATCTCATTGTGGTTTAATTTTCATTCCCCTAGTGGCTAAATGATACTGATCATCTTTTCATGTGCTTATTTGCCTTCTGTATGTCTTCTTTGGTGAAACATCTCTTCATGTCTTTTGGCTGTCTTCTAATTGGGCTGTGTGTGTGTGTGTGTGTGTGTGTTTGTGTGTGTGTGTGTGTGTGTGTATGTGTGTGTGTATTAAGTTTTGAGAGCTCTTTATATATTCTAGCCTTTGTCAGATATGTTGTTTGCCAATATTTTCTCCCAGCCTATTGATTGTCTTTCTATCCCCTTAGCAGGGTCTTTTGTAAAGTTTTTAATATTTATGAAGTCCAGTTCATTGTTTTACTTTTATAGATCATGATTTGGTTTCTGTCAACAGATGTTTATTCATTAATCACTAAGTACTGGGTAGTGTACTGGTTGCCTGATATTTGAGTTTGAGTTAATTTCTCTTTAACCACTTCATGAGCAAAAATCAGTCCATCTGTGAAAATAGGGCACTTTGTTAGAAGCATTTGTTATTGGCATTCCCTCTGCCCTCCTCACCACCACCAACTGGGCATTGAAATTAATTAAAATCTTCATTGCTGTCTGAATAGTGAATGTTCATAATAAAATGTTCAAAGAAATATGTACAATAGCATTCATATAAATATACTTTGCTGTAAAAATATCTTTTTCCTTCCAGGGACAGTAAGTTTTATTTCACTAATAAACCATGAAATTACAGCATAAGCTTTTCAAGGGTTTTTACCTTTTCTGTACCCTGTTCTAACAAATTTGGTTAGAAAACATACTGCTGTTTAATATGAGGAAAGGATTTTACTTATTTAATTGTAGAGCTATAGCATCTTTTGTAATAAAACCCAAACCTGTCATATTTTTATTGACTGCTGTTTCCCTTTCTATTCTCTGCCCATCTATTTGCCCAATTTGTGTTTGTCAGTTGAGATATTTACTCTTTATGAAATTCGTTTGTCCTTGCCAATTAAGATAGGCTGTCATAGAACTTGAGGGGAAAAGTCATTAGAGGAAATGACAGTGTGTGGCTGTGTTAAAAAGAAGAAGGATTCTTATTCGGTGGTGGGCTGTGAAAATGAACATGACTGGAGAGTGAAAAAAGTGGTGAGAGCCTTGAAATTGCATTTTGAAACATATCTGATTTGACTGGTTTTATTTATATTTCAGATATTTGTGGTGGTTTAGCAATTAAACTAATAGCACTTCTCATCAGACAGACACATACACTTGCACTCATGTTTTCACCTCTATTTCCAGTTTTATTTTTATCCTATTTATTCAGAGTTGTTTGAGTTATGCTAACTTCACAAGATGAATTGTCATGGTTTCATCTTTTACGGTGCTTCATGTATCATATAAATTATTTATTCCTTGAAAGTTTAGTGGAACTCAGACATAAAAATGGCTAGCCTGAGCTTTTTGGGGGTTTTGTAGGTAGTTTTTTGACAGTATTTTCTATTTTATTTTCATCAGTGTAATTACGTTTCCTTTAGGCAATTTGGATAATTTATTGTTTTCCTAGAAAATGTCCATTTCATTGAGATTTTAAAATTTATTTGTATAAAGTTATAAATATTGTGTTCATTTGAGTTTAATTCAGTTTCTCCTAATATTGAATGTTTTTATATTTTCTGTCTCTTAGCTTTGAGGCTTATATATTTTATTAGCTTTTTCAGAAGATCCAACTCTTGATTTTACTAATTTTCTGTTTATTTTTCTTCTCATTTACATTATGAATTTTCTATGATATAGCTTATGCTGTATTCCATAAATTTTGATATATAGTATTCTCAATATTAACTTTTTACATAGTATGATTTTACTGGAACATAGCCACGCCCATTCGTGATAGAGACTGTACAGCCCACACTCCTGAAATACTTATGATCTGACCCTGTGAGAAAAGGTTTGCCAACTTTTGCTTTAAAACATTGAGGGTGGGGCTTCCCTGGTGGCGCAGTGGTTGGGAGTCTGCCTGCCAATGCAGGGGACACGGGTTCGAGCCCTGGTCTGGGAAGATCCCGCGTGCCGCGGAGCAACTGGGCCCGTGAGCCACAATTGCTGAGCCTGCGCGTCTGGAGCCTGTGCTCCGCAACAAGAGAGGCCGCGACGGTGGGAGGCCCGCGCACCGTGATGAAGAGTGGCCCCCCGCTTGCCACAACTAGAGAAAGCCCACGCACAGAAACGAAGACCCAACACAGCCAAAAAAAAAAAAAAAAAAAAAAAAAAAAACATTGAGGGTTTTGTTTTTTTATTTTTGGTTTTTTTTGGCTGTATTTTGATCAGATCTTATAACTATCTAATGGATGCTAGAAAACAAAATGTATTTTCTTTTTATAGGGCAAAGTTTGCTATATTTCTTAAGTAAACTTTACTGCTTTTTTTAGCTACTGTATGTTAATGTTTTGCTTAGTTGAGCTTCTGATACTGTGGCCTTAAATCTATCTAGATTTTGTATTTAAGGTGTATCTCTTGTTGTAAATATGTAGTTTTGTCTTGTTGAATCCAATCTGATTTTCTGTTTTTAAATGGTATATTCAGTCCATTTACATTGACTATATAACTATTGATGTGATTTGGTTTCAGTTTCTCATCTTGCTCTTTGTTTCTTTTGCATTCATGTGTTCCTCGTTCTTTTTTTCCCCCTGTTCCCTGTCTTTTTTAGAATTTATGAAATATTTTAAATTCTGTTGTCTTGGCCTTTTAGCTATACCTTCTTGGATTTTTTAAAAAAGAGACTGTGCAAAGGATTACCATGTGCATCTTTAACTTTTTATGGTTTAACTTGAAATTTTATTCTACTACTCTGTGAGCACTGTAAGGACTTTAGGATATTTAATTCTATTTATATCCCACTTTTTGTTGTCCTGTATTTTACTTCCACTGTAGTATTGATATATATCCCACAATACATTTGTTACTTTAAGTAGTCATTAGTCTTTAAGATGCTTTTTAAATGTCTTAAAAAATATTAACCCATATATTTCCTTCTTCTAGTATTCTTCATTCCTCCTTGTAAAATGGTGTTTTATCTGGGATAATTTTTTTTCACCCTGCAGAACTTCCTTTGCATTCTTGAGGTGTAGGTCACTGGCAGTGAATTATCTCAGCTTTCATTTACTCATAATGTTTTAATTTTTCCTTCATTTTTGAAGGATATTTTCCCTGGGTATAAAATCTTAGATTGGCAGTTCTTTTCTTTCAACACTTTAAAGATGTTATTCTGTTATTTTTTGTTTCTGATAAGAAGTTGGCAATCATTCTCATTGTTTTTGCCTTTGAACGAAATGTGATTTATTTATTTATTTTATTTAGTATGGCTGCTTAAAAAATTTCTTTATCTTGGCTGTTAGCATTTGGCTATGATATACCTAGGTGTATGCTTCTCTTTCTGTTATATTGTTTGGATTTTGGTGAGCTTCTTGAGTCTAAGTGTTGATGTCTTTCATCAGTTGTGGAAAACCTTAGCCATTATTTCTTAAGGCATTTTTTCTATTCTTTTTTCATCTGTGTTTTGGAACTTTTAGTTTGTACATTAGATTGTTTGATATTACCTAATACATCTCAAACTGTTCTTTTTCTTTGTTTTTTTTGGGTAATTTTTCCCCTTTGGTTAATTTATGTTGGCCTGTCTTCAGGTTTATTAATATTTTTCTGCTGAGTCCAGTCAGCTTTTAAGCCCAGTCAGTTGATTCTTAATTTAGATAGTGTTTTTCAGTTATAGAATGTTCATTTGGCTCTTTTAAAGATAGTTCATTTCTCTGTTGAAATTTTTAATCTTTTCATCTGTTTTTTCTGTTTTTAACCTTTTTTTACTTAATAGCTAAAAATAATAGTTTAATAGCTGATGTGTCTGCTAAGTCCTGCATTTAGGTCAGATGTGTATCTGCTTCTGTTAATTCTTTTGCTGCTTCACACATCTCATCATTTTTCTGTTGTTTATCAGATATTGTGTTTAAAAGATTTGTAGAGGCTAGAGTAAATAATATTTTTCCCTTGATGAAATAAAATTCATATTTTAAGGCAGGACAAGAAAAAATAAATGTAAAATGCCCTCTCTGTGTTTGTTTGGGCCTTCTCTCTCCCTAATGTGCAGTGTGCATCTGCATTACGCATTAACCAGAGCTCCTCAAAGGTGGGAGTGCCTGCTCAACTGTAAAGGTAAATTTTTTTTTCTTCCTTCTGATGCTAGCAATGTAATTTTTTAAAAGAATAGTGTTCTTTCCCAGCTCTGTAGGGGTCATGGTGCCTTGCTGTTCGCTTTGTACATGTTTACCTGGACTGTGTATCCTTGGTGAACTTTATGTAAAATCAGTATATCATTTTGATGTATGATCCTTTGTCTCAAAAATGTATATGACTATGCCTTCAACTTCTAGCAGGTGGAACAGTTCTCAGAGCTTTCTGAGAATCTGCTTCCTGGGTTATAATCCTCAGTTTGGCTTGAATAAAATTCTCTTTTTTCTTCTTAACTTGATAGTTAATTGAATTTTCGTCAACATGTAGAGAGGGAAAGCTTTTTCCTATGCAAGACAGCTATGGTGAGGGTCTGCTCTCTTGGACCTGATGGAGGGTTGAGGTGGATAAGAGCTAGGTTGCAGTTTAGTTTGTCTCAGTTCACATGTGTTTCAGATGTCTAGGTTGAGGTCTGTTCTGTGTGTATGTCAGTCCTCTCCCTTTAGCAGGACTCTGGGATCTAAGTGTCATCTCATTATGAGATCTTGCTCAACATTATTGTCAAGCTTCCAGTCTCCCAGATTGTTGTCTCCCTGAATTTGGTAGAAGTCTTGTGTGGAGTATCAGTGGGCAGGGAGAACTAGCTTTGAATTTGGGGTTCCTTCACGTTCTATACCAGGAGTTGACAACCCATGGCCTCCAGGCTAAATCTGGCCTACCACCTGCTTTTGTAAGTAGAATTTTGTGTGGACATAACCATAATCATTTGTTTATGTGTTGTCTGTGTCTGCTTTCATGCTATAAGAGCAGAATTCTATACTTGGGAAAGAGACTAAAATATTTACTATTTGGCCCATTCTGGACAAATTTGGTGGTCGTTAAAAAAATTTGCTGATTTCTCTTTTTTCCCATATTTTTGTTCTTTTTATTTTTTAATTTATTTCTTTAATTTATTTTTATTGAAGTATAGTTGATTTATAATATTGTGTTATTTCAGGTGTACTTGCCTATGGTAGACCAGTCTTCCTCTTACTGCCCATGCTTTGACTTAGTAAATGGCTTTAGTGATCTTAAATCAACTTCATCATATTATATCAGTCCTAATCTTAGAACCCTGCAATAGATTTCAGTAGGTTTTAGAATAAAGTTTAACGTCTTTCACTAAGCTTATAGAGCGCTTGGGACTTCCCTGGCCGTCCAGTGGTTAAGACTCCGCACTCCCAATGCAGGGAGCCCCGGTTCGATCCCTGGTCGGGGAACTTGATCCCACATGCTGCAATGAAGAGCCTGCATGCCGCATCTAAAGGATCCTGCGTGTCGCAACTAAGACCCAGTGCAGCCAAATAAATAAATAAATAAATATTAAAAAACAAAAAAGCTTAGAGAGCCCTTGATAATATAAACACTGCCTGCCTCCCTACTCTCCTTCTTTTTTTTTTTTAATAGATTTTTTTTTTTAGAGCACTAAGGTTCATGGCAATATTGAGGGACAGATACAGAGATTTCCCATGTACCGTCTGCCCCTCACATGCATACAGCTTTCTTTTTTTTTAGGATTTTCTTTTTTTTTTTTTTTTTAATTAATTAATTTATTTATTTTTGTCTGTATTGGGTCTTCGGTTCGTGCGAGGGCTTTCTCCAGTTGCGGCAAGCGGGGGCCACTCTTCATCGCGGTGCGGGGACCGCTCTTCATCGCGGTGCACGGGCCTTTCTCCATCGCGGCCCCTCCCGTTGCGGGGCACAGGCTCCAGATGCGCAGGCTCAGCAATTGTGGCTCACGGGCCCAGCTGCTCCGTGGCATGTGGGATCTTCCCAGACCAGGGCTCGAACCCGTGTCCCCTGCATTAGCAGGCAGATTCTCAACCACTGCGCCACCAGGGAAGCCCCAGCTTTCTTTTTTTAATAGTCACTGGTCTTTCTTTTCAGTCTCCTCACCAGTCTTCCTTCTCAGTCCCCACCACATTCAAACTCCATCCAGTTACCCTTTCTGTCCTTATTGCACATATCACTCTTTGAGGTATTTTACTTTGTTTGCATGGTTTTATTTATTGTTTGCATTCCTTAATAAATGTAAGTCTTACAAATTCACTGACTGCATTATTCCCAGAATCAGGAATAGTGCCTGGAAATTAGTAGATCAATAAATATTTGTTGAACAGATGAATAAATATACTGTTTTCTCTGCCTCACCAGCACTTGCCCTACTCTCATCCTGCTGCCATCTTAATTTTCTTAATTAGAAAATTCTTAGCTTGGCACCTGACCTTACCTAACTTCTCTAGCCTTATTCCCTATAACTCTTACTCAGAAACTTTCTACTTTATCCAAGTCGATCTTCTTAATGCTTTATATTTTCTGTGACCCTTTGATCATGACATTCACCCTGTCTGGAATAAACTTGCCATTTATACTTAAGTCACCTCTTTTAATACTACCCAGTCAATCATTAAAGTCCAGCTTATATCTTATTCAGGTTCACAATGATCACTCTTGTGTCTCATGTACTGTAGTGTTTCTTCCTAATGTGAAACTTAATAATGTAATGCCTTTTATTGCATATAAACTTTCTAGAAATGCTTCCCTAATACAGTTTAACTATCCTAAGGGTAAGAAATGCTCACTGCATTTTTACCCTCCATCAGTTCATACTGTCATTATATTTACATTTATATATCTATATTTCATTGAAAGAGAATGTAAGAGGTTATTTGGTTAAATTTCTTGTCTTCGATAAAACATGTATTGAGTAACAGTTACCTTACATTTGCATGTGTTCTATGGTTCACAAAAGGAAAAGACTTTAACGTGTTATTACCTCATTTAATCTGTATAGCAAATACCACTCCATTTTACTGATGAGAGATAAAAAGACTTGCCCAAGATAAAAAGACTTTCCCAAGTATCTATAGTTAGTAGACAGCCATTGGAGTAGAAGCAATTGAATTCTCACTCTTCGTATATTGCTGTCTCTGAGTAAATGAGACAATTAGTAACAGAATTAGTCTAAACTGAGATCTGAACACTACTAAATGTCTTTTATTTGAAGTAGCCAGTCAGTTTTTAACAGATCTTAGGTTGCTAATGATTGTACCAAAACAGAAAGTAGCCAAGAGTTTGGTGACTTCTTTTGGTAGTTGAGAGAGATTTTATTTTAAACTGCATGCATTTTTGCTCTCTGATTTTTTTTTTTGCTCTCTCATTTTTTCTGATTGTTTTTCATGGAAACATTTAAAATATGGGCACCAATTATACATTGTGAGTTGATAATTTATAACTATGATACTAATTTTATTTCTGTAACAAATATGGTTTTACTTTCCTCAGATGAATCTGTGGTATATGTACATAAAGAAATAAAACTTAGAAAAATACTTTGTTCATCTCTGCATAAAGTTGATTCAGATTTAGCATGCATTTATTGAATATTACGTTTCTTGCACTATATTAAACACTTTAATCAAACACTCATTTATTACTTAGTCTACATTAATGTGAAATATGTGTAATATGTGAAAATTGTGGGATGATTTCCTTTTTGCTCACTAAAGATTTTATTTTAGGGAGCCTATAGTTTTGATTAGGAATGGTAAATATCATTTATGGCTATTGTAAAGCATTTAGGTGGTAGTCTGTGGTCAGACCACGAATGTTATTGGGAACAGAGACATCTCTTACCCATTTTTTTATCCTTGGTCATTGTTTCATAATAAATGTTTGTCACATAGCATGAATTTTCTTAAAAAGTTATAACATTATTTTGTCTTATGTTTTGTTATTCTTTTAAAAGTTAGATAAAACTGGTTTTGAATCATTTTAAAACAATTAACGACCCTTTAAAATAGTGCTGTTTAATAGAACTTGACGTGATGATGTATATATTTTATAAATCTGCATCATCCAGTACTGCAATGGAAGGAACTTATGACTGCCCCCAAATGTGGTTCATTAAATCATTCCACCAAGATTTTTTTAGTGTTTACTGTGTATCAGTCATTGTGATACATGTTGGAAACAGTTGCTACTCCCAGGGAACTCAAAGTCTAATAGAGGAGAGAGCTTGCTAAACCAACAGTGACAACAGTTGGGTGATAGGCAGGGAGGAGAGGAGAATGCAAGTTGAACTTTGAAGGATAAGTAAGCATTAGGGGTCCACATAGAGAAAGTTGCATTTGCCAGTAGATGAAGATAGGAGACTATATGGTGCATTCTAGCAACTACAAGAATTCTTGATTCCTGGAACCTAGGGTGAGTTAGAAAGTTGCTTTAAAAAAAATGGACAGTTAATCGCACATCAGTTAATGCAGTGTCTTGTATGCCATGCTAAAGAGTTCAGATTATATCCTTAAAGCCTCAAGTGAGCCATTGCAGGATTTCAAACTGGTAAGTAAAGAAAGATTTTAACACCTAAACTCAGTACCTCTGCTCCATATTTATTAAATTTGAGATTTCTAGAGGAAATAATAATTTTATGTTAAAATTTAAATTTGATTAGATTCTATAGTCATTTCTCTGGTCATTTTTATTTGCTCTTGTAACAGAGTGGTTAGAATTACCAAAGATCCAATTTACAATGACTGAGATATGAAGGGGATTTATTAGTTCACATGATAAAGAATTTCGGAGGTGTGGTGATTATAGATAAGTTAATTCTGAAGCTCGATAGCATCATCAAGGACCCAATTTCTTTCCAACTTTCTGCCCTGCCATTTTTAGAATTTTGGTTATTCTTCTCAGGCTTATCCTTGCATAGCTGCACGAGGACTGCCATACTTTCAACTTGTATATCCACACACAGCATTGTTCAAAGACTGATAGAACAGCTGGCCCTTTCTTGGGTCCATATTTAAGATTAAGAAAAACTTTCCTGAAAACTACCTCTCTCTCTCTCGCTCTCGCATTTGCCTCACGTCCCACTGGCCAAATTTTAGCACATAACCTTTCTTATACCAGTTAATGGAATTGCAGCTGGTGTTCTTAAGATTCATTTACTAATTAAAGTTTGGCTCTGAGGCTAGGGAGAGGACCAGCCTCCCTTGAAGCAAATACCAAAAATAAAATTGGGATTCTGTTAGTATGAAAGAAGGGATTGCACTGAACTTGATAGATTGGGTGTGGGCAACCAGAGGAGTCCACCACTTTGTTTTACTAACCTAGTTATGGGTTTTGTTTATTTTTAAAATTAGTGGTGTTTCCCATGCCAAGAGTTAGAAGGACAAGCCCATATTTGCCCCAAAATAGGAAAGACAGGACCTTCTTACGTTTGTCAGTAATGCTAATATTATTTTGCTATGAAGTTTGCAGGTGATATAGAGCTGTTATGGTGTGACTCAATCTCTTTGAGTTTTATCCACTTTGAAAATCTTTAAAGACTTGGTTTCTGACCTGCAAGGTTGAGGACTGGGCCTTGAACCATAGGATTTTACTGTGTGAGAGGCTTTGCCTGGGAAATAAACCCACCGATCATCTCAGAAGACAGATTTCTGTGATTGTTCTTGGCCAGGGGAATTCTTTTCTAGTCTAGAGTAGGAGTGGATGGGAGATTTGCTCTAATTTTTTTTCCTGAATATATATATATTTTTAAATAAATTTATTTATTTATTTTTGGCTGTGTTGGGTCTTCATTTCTGTGCGAGGGCTTTCTCTAGTTGCGGCGAGCGGGGGCCACTCTTCATCGCAGTGTGCGGGCCTCTCACTATCGCGGCCTCTCTTGTTGCGGAGCACAGGCTCCAGACGCGCAGGCTCAGTAGTTGTGGCTCGCGGGCCCAGTTGCTCCACGGCATGTGGGATCTTCCCAGACCAGGGCTCGAACCCGTGTCCCCTGCATTGGCAGGCGGATTCTCAACCACTGCACCACCAGGGAAGCCCCTGAATATTTTTTTTAAATGAAGGGAAGCCTTTTTTTTTTTAAATTAATTTATTTAATGGCGTGGGGTTTTAGTTGCAGCAGGTGGGCTCCTTAGTTGCGGCTCGCCAACTCCTCAGTTGTGGCACACAGCCTCCTTAGTTGTGGCATGCAAACTCTTAATTTTGGCATGCATGTGGGATCTAGTTCCCTGGCCAGGGATCAAACCAAGGCCCCCTGCATTGGGAGCACGGAGTCTTACCCACTACGCCACCAGAGAAGTCCCGCTTGGAAGCCTTTTTGTGTCTGTAAGGGGCCAGGTCAAATATTTGGAACAGATTTGTCTGCTTTCTTGCTGTCACCTAACCACAAAAAACTTGGCTGCTTGAAAAAGGGGATGTTTACTGGGAGAAAGACAATATTGAATGAAAAACTAATTTTTTCAAAATAATGCCAAGCTTTACTTTTTTGCTCTAAAAATTTACCTCAAGCCTCATTCCATTACCTCTGATATTTTTCATATCAGCCATTTCTTTACTCAGACTATTGTGTTACTTTGCCATTCTTCTTTGTTCCTGTCTTAGAGACTGATGGCCATACTGCTAGTAAATCTCCACTCTGTTAACCTTCCAATCATTTCATACTCTGAGGCTACAGTACTATTAGATACTATTTAGATGCTTCTTTCCTTCCTCGCTCTCTGTGTTCTGTCTTTTCATCCCTGATTATATAGTGAGTGCCTGCTGTGGGCCAGGTAAAGTCCTGAGGGATACAGTTTACTTAGAGCTATAAGACATCGTCCCTATTAGATTTGACTATATGGTATGAGTAATCCAGTACTATTAAAATATAGTGTGAGAAGTATTAGGATAAAGTTCTGCACAGGATACTATTGGAGTACAGAGGAAGGACTCCATCTCAGACTGGGAAATAGAACAATTCTTGGAGGAGGTAGTGGCTATTGTTGGACCTAACTAGTAGTTAGCCACTTTGATAAATGGAGAAAAGTAAATTTCAGGCAGAGGATACAGCAAATATAAAGGCATGAAGTTGTGAGAGAGCTTGACAATTAGCAGATGGAATGAGGATTGGTAAAGGGCAGTTTGCAGAAAGGGTGTGTGTGTGATGGTGGGCAGGCAATATGTCATCCTTAGGAGTGATTGCAACAGCAACCAGGGGAGAGTGATGAGAGCCTAAAATAAGAGGATGGCAGTGGGGATGGAGGGATGTCAAGAAAGAATCAACTGAACTTGATAGATTGGGTGTGGGTCCAATGAAGAAAGAGCCCTGGTCTTATATATTCATTCACTCAACAAAAATATTGACTGAGCACTTGCTGTGTGCTGGATACAGTTAGAGTTACTGGAGATACAGTAGTGCTATAGATCAAGTTACTGTCCTAGTTACATAGTAACTCACAGAACTTATGCAAGGATGACACCATGTTCTGGCTTAGGTGACTGGGTGAATTGTGGTTGCCATTCATTTGAGGTTTGTGGGGAAATGTAATGAAATCAGTTTTAGAGATATTAAGTTTGAGGTGATGATGGGATAACCAGGAGAAGTTAGACACATGAGTTAGGTTCCTGTAGAAGAGGGCAGAGTAAGAGATCTTAGAACCTCTGTAGTAGTGGTTAAAGTTTTAAAAACTTATCATAAGGTAAAATTTACTTTGTGTGTGTGTACCATTTAGTGAATTTTAACACGTATAGGTGTGTGTAGCTGCCACCACAATTAGTATACATGATGGTACAGGTTGTATTTTGATATCCCTTTCTAGTCATACCCTTACCCCACCCCGGATCCTGGAAACCAATGAGCTATTTATTCTCTATCTCTGTTGTTGTTTTTTTGTTTTTGTTTGTTTGTTTGTTTTTTTAAGAATGCCATTTAATGGAAAATGGAATAATATAGCCTTTTAAGACTGGCTTCGTTCATTCAGCATAATGCCTTTGAGATTCATCCAAGTTGGTCCAACAGTAGTTTTTTTGTTTTTGTTTTTTATTGCTGAGTAGTATTCCATTGTATAGATGTATCACAGTTTGTTTATTCATTCACCCACTGAAGACCATTTGGGTTGTTACCCATTTTTTGGCAGTTATGAATAGAGCCACTGTAAACATTCATGGACAGGTTTTGTGTGAACATAAGTTTTCATTTCTCTAGGGTCAGTGCCTAGGAGTGAGATTGTTGGATTTTATGGTAAGGTTATGTTTAACTTTATGAGAAACTGCCACGCTATTTTTTTTTTAACATCTTTATTGGAGTATAATTGCTTTACAATGTTGTGTTAGTTTCTGCTGTATAATAAAGAGAATCAGCTATACGTATACATATATCCCCATATCCTCTTCCTCTTGTGTCTCCTTCCCACCCTCCCTATCCCACTTCTCTAGGCGGTCACAAAGCACCAAACCGATCTCCCTTTGCTATGCGCTGCTTCCCACTAGCTATCTATTTTACATTTGGTAGTGTATATATGTCAATGCCACTTTCTCACTTCATCCCAGCTTACCCTTCCCCCTCCCTGTGTCCTCAAGTCCATTCTCTACGTCTGTATCATTATTCCTGTCCTGCCCCTAGGTTCTTCAGAACCTTTTTTTTTTTTTACATTCCATATATATGTGTTAGCATATGGTATTTGTTTTTCTCTTTCTGACTTACTTCATTCTGTATGACAGATTCTAGGTCCATCCACCTCACTACAAATAACTCGATTTCGTTCCTTTTTATGCCTGAGTAATATTCCATTGTAAGACACTGAGGTTGCTTCCATATCCTGGCTATTGTAAATAGTGCTGCAATGAACAGTGTGGTACATGACTCTTTGAATTATGGTTTTCTCAGGGTATATGCCCAGTAGTGGGATTGCTAGGCTGTATGGTAGTTGTATTTTTAGTTTTTTAAGGAACCTCGGTACTGTTCTCCATAGTGGCTGTATCAATATACATTCCCACCAACAGTGCAAGAGGATTCCCTTTACTCCACACCCTCTCCAGCATTTATTGTTTGTAGATTTTTTGATGATGGCCATTCTGACTGGTGTGACGTGATACCTCATTGTAGTTTTGATTTGCATTTCTCTAATGATTAGTGATGTTGAGCATCCTTTCATGTGTTTGTTGGCAATCTGTATATCTTCTTTGGAGAAATGTCTGTTTAGGTCTTCTGCCTATTTTTGGATTGGGTTGTTTGTTTTTTGATATTGAGCTGCATGAGCTGCTTGTATATTTTGGAGATTAATCCTTTGTCAGTTGCTTCGTTTGCAAATATTTTCTCCCATTCTGAGGGTTGTCTTTTTGTGTTGTTTATATTTTCCTTTGCTGTGCAAAAGCTTTTATGTTTCATTAGGTCCCATTTGTTTTTTGTTTTTATTACCATTTCTCTAGGAGGTGGGTCAAAAAGGATCTTGCTGTGATTTATGTCATAGAGTGTTCTGCCTATGTTTTCCTCTAAGATTTTTATAGTGTCTAGCCTTACATTTAGATCTTTAATCCATTTTGAGTTTATTTTTGTGTATGGTGTCAGGGAGTGTTCTAATTTCATTCTTTTACATGTAGCTGTCCAGTTTTCCCAGAACCACTTATTGAAGAGGCTGTCTTTTCTCCATTGTATATTCTTGCCTCCTTTATCAAAGATAAGGTGACCATATGTGTGTGGGTTTATCTCTGGGCTTTCTATCCTGTTCCACTGATCTATATTTCTGTTTTTGTGCCAGTACCATACTGTCTGGCTGACTGTAGCTTTGTAGTATAGTCTGAAGTCAGGGAGCCTGATTCCTCCAGATCTGTTTGTCTTTCTCAAGATTGCTTTGGCTCTTCGGGGTCTTTTGGGTTTCCATACAAATTGTGAAATTTTTTTGTTCTAGTTCTGTGAAAAATGCCATTGGTAGTTTGATAGGGATTGCATTGAATCTGTAGACTGCTTTGGGTAGTATAGTCATTTTCACAATGCTGGTTCTTCCAATCTAGAACATGGAATATCTCTCCATCTGTTTGTATCGTCTTTAATTTTTCCATCAATGTCTTAATAGTTTTCTGCATACAGGTCTTTTGTCTCCTTAGGTAGATTTATTTCTAAGTATTTTATTCTTTTTGCTGCAATGGTAAATGGGAGTGTTTCCTTAATTTCTCTTTCAGATTTTTCATCATTAGTGTATAGGAATGCAAGAGATTTCTGTGCACTAATTTTGTATCCTGCTACTTTACCACATTCATTGATTAGCTCTAGTAGTTTTCTGGTAGCATCTTTAGGATGCTCTATGTATAGTATCATGTCATCTGCAAACAGTGACAGCTTTACTTCTTCTTTTCCGATTTGGATTCCTTTTATTTCTTTTTATTCTCTGATTGCTGTGGCTAAAACTTCCAAAACTATGTTGAATAATAGCGGTGAGAGTGGGCAACCTTGTCTTGTTCCTGATCTTAGTGGAAATGTTTTCAGTTTTTCACCATTGAGAACAATGTTGGCTGTGGGTTTGCCATATATGGCCTTCATTATGTTGAGGTAAGTTCCCTCTATGCCTACTTTCTGGAGGGTTTTTTATCAAAAATGGGTGTTGAATTTTGTCACAAGTTTTTTCTGCATCTATTGAGATTATCGTATGGTTTTTATCCTTCAGTTTGTTAATATGGTGTATCACATTGATTGATTTGCGTATATTGAAGAATCCTTGTATTCCTGGTATAAACCTCACTTGATCATGGTGTATGATCCTTTTAATGTGGTGTTGGATTCTGTTTGCTAATATTTTGTGGAGGATTTTTGCATCTATGTTCATCAGTGATATTGGCCTGTAGTTTTCTTTCTTTGTGACATCTTTGTCTGGTTTTGGTATCAGGGTGATGGTTGCCTTGTAGAATGAGTTTGGGAGTGTTCCTCCCTCTGCTATATTTTGGAAGAGTTTGAGAAGGATAGGTGTTAGCTCTTCTCTAAATGTTTGATAGAATTCGCCTGTGAAGCCATCTGGTCCTGGGCTTTTGTTTGTTGGAAGATTTTTAATCACAGTTTCAATTTCACTGCTTGTGATTGGTCTGTTTATATTTTCTATTTCTTCCTAGTTCAGTCTCAGAGGTTGTGCTTTTCTAAGAATTTGTGCATTTCTTCCAGGTTGTCCATTTTATTGACAAATAGCTGCTTGTAGTAATCTCTCATGATCCTTTGTATTTCTGCAGTGTCAGTTGTTACTTCTCCTTTTTCATTTCTAATTCTATTGATTTGAGTCTTCTCCCTTTTTTTCTTGATGAGTCTGGCTGATGGTTTATCAATTTTGTTTATTGTCTCAAAGAACCAGCTTTTAGTTTTATTGATCTTTGCTATTGTTTCCTTTATTTCTTTTTCATTTATTTCTGCTCTGATCTTTATGATTTTTCCTTCGCTAACTTTGGGTTTTATTTGTTCTTCTTTCTCTAACTGCTTTAGGTGTAAGGTTAGGTTGTTTATTTGAGTTGTTTCTTGTTTCTTGAGGTAGGAATGTATTGCTATAAACTTCCCTCTTTGAACTGCTTTTGCTGCATCCCATAGGTTTTGGGTCATTGTGTTTTCGTTGTCATTTGTTTCTAGGTATATTTTGATTTCCTCTTTGATTTCTTCAGTGATCTCTTGATTATTTAGTAGCATATTGTTTAGCCTCCATGTGTTTGTAGTTTTTACAGGTTTTTTCCTGTAATCGATATCTAGTCTCATAGCATTGTGGTTGGAAAAGATACTTGATATGATTTCAATTTTCTTAAATTTACCAAGGCTTGATTTGTGACCCAAGATATGATCTACCCTGGAGAGTGTTCCATGAGCACTTGAGAAGAAAGTGTATTCTGTTCTTTTTGGATGGAATGTCCTATAAATATCAATTAATTCCATCTTGTTTAATGTATCATTTAAAGCTTGTGTTTCCTTATTTATTTTCACTTTCAATGATCTGTCCATTGGTTAAAGTGGGGTGTTAAAGTCCCCTACTATTATTGTGTTACTGTCAATTTCCCCTTTTATGGCTGTTAGCATTTGCCTTATGTATTTGGGTGCTTCTATGTTGAGTGCATAAATATTTACAGTTGTTATATCTTCTTCTTGGATTGATCCCTTGATCATTTTGTAGTGTCCTTCTTTGGCTGTTGTAATAGTCTTTATTTTAAAGTCTATTTTGTCTGATGTGAGAATTGCTACTCCAGCTTTCTTTTGATTTCCATTTCCATCCCCTCACTTTCAGTCTGTATGTGTCCCTAGGTCTGAAGTGGGTCTCTTGTAGACAGCATATAGATGGGTCTTGTTTTTATATCCATTCAGCCAGTCTTTGTCTTTTGGTTGGAGCATTTAATCCATTTACATTTAAGGTAATTATCGATATGTATGTTCCTATTACCATTTTCTTAATTGTTTTTGGTTTGTTTTTGTAGATCTTTTCCTTCTCTTGTGTTTCCTGCCTAGAGAAGTTCCTTTAGCATTTGTTGTAGAGCTGGTTTGATGGTGCTGAATTCTCTTAGCTTTTGCTTGTCTGTAAAGGTTTTAATTTCTCCATCGAATCTGAATGAGATCCTTGCTGGGTAGAGTAATCTTGGTTGTAGGTTTTTCCCTATCATCACTTTAAATATGTCCTGCCACTCCCTTCTGGCTTGTGGAGTTTCTCCTGAAAGTTCAGCTGTTAATCTTATGGGGATTCTCTTGTATGTTATTTGTTGCTTTTCCCTTGCTGCTTTTAATATTTTTTCTTTGTATTTAATTTTTGATAGTTTGATTCATATGTGTCTTGGCTTGTTTCTCCTTGGATTGATCCTGTATGGGACTCTCTGTGCTTCCTGGGCTTGATTAACTATTTCCTTTCCCATATTAGGGAAATTTTCAACTATAATCTCTTCAAATATTTTCTCAGTCCCTTTCTTTTTCTCTTTTTCTTCTGGGACCCCTATAATTCGAATGTTGGTGCGTTTAGTGTTGTCCCAGAGGTCTCTGAGACTGTCCTCAATTCTTTTCATTCTTTTTTCTTTATTCTGCTCTGCGGTAGTTATTTCCACTATTTTATCTTCCAGGTCACTTACCCATTCTTCTGCCTCAGTTATTCTGTTATTGATTCCTTCTAGAGAATTTTTAATTTAATTTATTGTGTTGTTCATCATTTGTTTGCTCTTTAGTTCTTCTAGGTCCTTGTTAAACGTTTTCTTGTATTTTCTCCATTCTATTTCCAAGATTTTGGATCATCTTTACTATCATTACTCTGAATTCTTTTTCAGGTAGACTGCCTATTTCCGCTTCATTTGTTTGGTCTGGTGGGTTTTTACGTTGCTCCTTTATCTGCTGTGTATTTCTCTGTCTTCTCATTTTGGTTAACTTACTGTGTTTGGGGTCTACTTTTCACAGACTGCCAGTTCGTAGTGCCCATTGTTTTTGGTGTCTGCCCCCAGTGGGTAAGGTTGGTTCAATGGGTTGTGTAGGCTTCCTGGTGGAGGGGACTGGTGCCTGTGTTCTGGTGGATGAGGCTGGATCTTGTCTTTCTGGTGGGCAGGACTGCATCTCTTGGTGTGTTTTGGGGTGTCTCTTGCCTTATTATGATTTTAGGCAGCCTTTCTGTTAATGGATTGGGTTGTGTTCCTGTCTTGCTAGTTGTTTGGCATGGGGTGTCCAGTACTGGAGCTTGCTGGTCAATGAGTGGAACTACGTCTTAGTGTTGAGATGGGGATCTCTGGGAGAGCTCTCACCAATTGATATTATGTGGGCCCAGGAGGTCTCTTGTAGTCCAACGTCCTGAAGTCAGCTCTCCCACCTCAGAGGCTCTGGCCTGACACCCGGCCAGAGCACCAAGACCCTTTCAGCCACATGGCAGTGTTGCGATTCAACCAAGTCTGTTCTCTGGATCTGATTCCTTGCCAGGCTTGTCTTCAGCAGCCGAAAGAGTAGAGCTCTGACCCTGTTACCAAACTAGGTTGCTCTTGCCTGACATCCCGCAAGCCAAGATGCTCAGATGTAGAGGTTTGCAGTAAAGAGAGGGTTTATTCACAAGACAGGCAGAGGATGAAATGGGAGAATGAATCTCGAATCCGTCTCCCTGAAGGCAGGGAATTTGTGGCATAAAGAAGCAGCGTGGTGTGAGCATCTCAGGAAATGTCTGCCGAGCTATTTTTCAGAGTGGCTGTATCATGTTGATTCCCAGCAGCTATGTATGAGAGTTCCAGTTGTTCCACATCCTTGCTAGCACTTGATATTGTCAGTATGTAAATTTTTTATTTTAGCCACTCTATTAAATGTGTACCGGTATCTCATTGTGGTTTTAATTTGCAATTCTCTAATGGTGAATGACGTGGAACATCTTTTCCTGTGCATATTTTGCCTTTTGTATATCCCCTATGGTGCAGTGTCTGTTTAGATCTTTTGTTCAGTTTTTAATTAGGTTGTTCGTTTTCTTACTCTTGAGTTTTGAGAGTTCATTGTATATTCTAGATACAGGTCCTTTGTTGGATATGTGATTTGCTTGTTTTGTTTATTCTTGTAACAGTGATTTTTGCAGAACAAAGTTTTAAATTTTGATGAAGTTCAATTTATCTTTTTTTTTTAAGTGGATCATGCTTTTGGTATCATATCTAAAACTTCTGCCTAACCTGGTCATAAAGATTTCTCCTATTTTTTTCTTAAGTTTTATAGTTTTATATTTAGATTTATGATCCTTTTTGAGTTTTTAAAAAATTAATTTATTTTATTTATTTTTGGCTGTGTTGGGTCTTCGTTGTTGCGCGTGGGCTTTCTTTAGTTGCAGCGAGCGGGGGCTACTCTTCGTTGCGGTGAGTGAGCTTCTCATTGTGGTGGCTTGTCTTGTTGCAGAGCATGGGCTCTAGGCACACGAGCTTCAGTAGTTGTGGCACACAGGCTCAGTAGTTGTGGCACGCGGGCTCTGGAGCGCAGGCTCAGTAGTTGTGGTGCACGGGCTTAGTTGTTCCGCAGCATGTGGAATCTTCCCAGACCAGGGATTGAACCCGTGTCCCCTGCATTGGCAGGCAGATTCTTAACCACTGCACCACCAGGGAAGTCCTTTGAGTTTTTTTTAATATGTCTGAGGTTAAAGTTGATGTGTATGTTTGTTTTTTTACATCTGCATATGCACTTGTTCCAACAACATTGATGAAGAGGCTATCCCTTCTCCTTTGAATTGCTTTTGCACCATTGTCACAAATCAATTGACCATATTTGTCGAACAGGTCTGTTTTTGCACTGTCCTTTTCCACTGGTCTGTTTCTATCAATTTGCCAATACCACACTGTTTTGATTACTGTAGCTTTATAGTAAGTCTTAAAAACAGGGTAGTGTGATTCCTACAACTTTGTTGTTTTTCAGACGTGTTTTAGATATTTTAGATCCTTTACCTTTCTGTATATATTTTAGAATCTTTATCTATAAAAACATCCTTCTGGGATATTGGTTAGAATTGCATTAAATCTATGGACCAGTTGGAGTAGAATTGAAATCTTTCCATGTGGGATCTTCCAGTTCATGAACATATGTTTTTCATTTATTTAGGTCTTATTTGATGTCTTTTATCAGCACTTTTTAGTACTGCCATACAGATCTTGTATTTGTTTTGTTAGATTTATAACTATTTCTTTTCTTTTCCTTTTTTTAAGCTATTGTGTGTTTAACATGTTTGTTTCTAATTGTACATTGCTAATATGTAAAAGTCTAAATAAATAATTTAATTAATTAAAAATACGATTTTTTTTTTACTTTGTGCTGTGACCTTGCTAAACTCACTTAGTTTTAAGAGGTTTTTGGAGGGGTTTGTTTGCTTTTGGTAGATTTGTTTGAATTTTTTAAGTGTAAAATAATGTCTTTGGAGAACAGGGACAGTTTTATTTTTTCTTTTCCAGTCTGTATACACTGATGAGTGCTTCTAGTATGATGGTGGCTAGGAGTGGTGAGAGTGGGTGTTCTTGCCTTGGTCCTGATCTTTGGGGTTTGTGGGTGAGCATTCAGTCTTTGACTAAGTATGATGTTGGCTGTAGGTTTTTTGTAGATATTCTTTATCAAGCTGAGGAAATTTCCCTCTCTTCCTAGTTTTCCAGTTTTTATCATGAATGGATGTTGGAATTTGTTAAATGCTTTTTCTACGTCAAGTGATCAAGTGATTTTTCTTCTTTGAATCATTAATATAATGGATTACGTTAGTGATTTCCAAATGTTGACTAGCTTAGCATTCCCAGGATAAATCCCTCTTGGTCATAGTGTATGTGGGTCTTTTAAAAATACATTACTGGATTTGATTTGCTAATATTTTGTTGAGGATTTCTGTTTCTATGTTCATGACGGATATTGGTCTATACTTTTCTGTAATGTTTTTGTCTGCTTTGATATCAGAGTGATTTTGTCCTCATAAAATGAGTTGGGAGTGTTTCCCTCTCTTCTGTTATCTGGAGGAGAGTGTGTAGAATTGTTATTTCTTTAAATGTTTGGTAGAATTTACCTGTGAAGCCATCTGGGCCTGGAGATTTCTTTTTATAAAGGTTTTTTAATCCCAAACTTTATTTAATAGTTATAGGAATATTCAGGTTACTATTTAATCTTTGGTGAGTTTCAGTAGTTATTAATTATTTATTAAAAGATGTGGGTAGAAATCCAGGTTTTGCTACTGACTGCCTATGTGACCTTGGGAAAGGTACTTTAGCATTAGCCTCTCTGGTTCTTAATTTGTTCATCTGAAAAATTAAAGAGTTAGATTTATTTGTCTTCTTTAAGGTTTCTCTCAGTTTTTAAATTCTATAATTCTGGTAGAACGAGAGTGTGTATGTTTGAAGTTTATGTGAAAGGATTGTGAGCTTCTGTTTTTTGTTTCATCCGTCAGTGTTTGAACAATGGTTTACTTTGCCTTTTAACAGATAAGTTCTGTATTTTCTTCTTATCAATGGATTATTTGTTGTTGAAAAGGTATGGTTAAAGGTAGGCCTCTTTATACATTTATTCATGATATACTTAAATGGTATGTGAAAAATTACTTGTAAAGCCATTCATGTAAGACGATGTAAGACATGTCACATGTTACTTTTTAATGTTACACTTTCTTGAAAAAATTATCAATTTAGAATTTTTAAAATGTTAGAAATGTATTTCTTTTTTGGTGATTATTCTTCTGAATCTTCATAATTTGGTAATTATCCTCCTGATTTAAAAAGTCAGTCATTTTTGGTTACTTAATAGAGATAATATCTATGTAAGTATTTTGTGTAAAATGCATTTTTAAAAGATGCATACTGTTGTGTATCCTGTCCATTTATTGGGTTAAAACAAAGTGAAGGTAGCATACAGATCTGCTGCTGAAGGAAACATTAAGTTGCAGGCTGCAGCTAGAGGATTTTACGTAGGCACCTGTGGGTTTGAGTGCGTTCAATATACAGACTGCAGTAGGAGGCTGGCACTGCCTCTGCTGACTTCAGTACACTCCTTCACTGCTGTTCTGCCGAGTTCTCCACTGTCCAGAAGACAAACAAAATGGTGCAGCACGTAGAGGGCATGGGAAAAAAATAACCAACAATATGATCCAAAGGTGGGTTCGCTACACTGCATAGCAGAGAAAATTGTCTAACAAGATTAAAAGCTTAGCTATAGTTCAGTATGTCAGATATCCTTAGCTGTTTTAATATTTGATTATGGCCACTTAAGAATGAAAATGTATAGTTCTGAAATCTGCATGCCCTCTATATATAGAAGTTTCAGGTATATTGCATGTGTAGCTTTAATAAATGCATGCATGGTAGCTTATAAACAGATATATACTTGTACTAAATATGTGTAATGTGTATATATAAAAATAGATACACATATACATATACATGAAGGGTTTTTTTCCTATTAATAGTAGATTTTTTTAAAAGTAAGCACTTACAGGTTTTATATTTTCTTTTGCATATCTGTCGCAGCTCCTAGCAATGTCTCTTTCCTAATAGTGTTCATTTTGTAATAGTAGAGAGCGTTAGTAGAGCATTCTCTGGTGAGATGGAGAATAAGTAGAATGAACACTGGAGTTGGCACTTCATATTTTATTGATGACTGTAATGCAGTGTGAGTTTGCATTGCACATAGTCATGATTTAAATGACTACCTCTTTTATGAAAGGAAAATGTTAGTAAGAACAGCCATGTTGTACACAGTGAGTATAAAATAAGGAGAGGAAATAGGACAAGTAAAATTTCTCTGTCCTTGGTTTCTTGAGCAATGCTCACTATTGATTCAAGGCACTGTCATTTTAGAAGTACAGTAAAGAAACAATGGAACATCAAGCTTAGAAAAACATGGGGGTTTAGTTTCCCACCCTCTCCCGGGAGCACTTACATACCCATATATTTTGGGTGTCGGTGGCTGCATGGTACTGGGGAGCTGTCCAGTTGAGACAAGATGTATTTACTTAAGCCACACCCAACGGATTCAGCTTTTTTATGCATTCAGGCACTATTTTAATCCTGTGCTGATTTGTAAGCATCAAATGTGGGATGCCTTTGAGTTGTAAAAAGAAAGAAAAGACTAGATTCACAGGTTCCAGCTGGCTTTATTCTTGAATATCTGAGTTGTTATATTAATAGCACAGAAGAGCAGTATTTAAGTTATGCAGCATTATCTCTAGCAGAGAGAGAGAGAGAGAGAGAGAGAGAGAATATGAATACTCGCGTGGTTCCAGTATAAGTGTACTGCAAGTATTCTGATCATACAGGTAACAGTGCTGCTGGTATACTGTTTTTTTTGGTTGGTATTGTGGGTGTTTATTTGGGCTATGACATATAGAGTTCAGATGTTCTTGTTTGAGGAAATATTTGTTTAAATACTAAATACTTAATTTTTCTGTGCTTTAAAAAAATTAGCAAAAGATTAAGCCTGAGTTTAAATCTATTTATAATGTTTTATTCTGTACTAATGACATGTTGTATGTGATAAGAATGAACAAACTACATGGCTGTTTGCTGCTGTGTTGGATTACCTCACCCACTTTACTGTAGACAGAAATAAGAAGAATCAGCATTAATCTTACTAGTCTGCAGAGTGCTCATATTTTATATTTTCAAAAACTCTTTCTTTTAGACAAAGCAAATTCATTCTATCTTCTCCCCAAAAAGAAAATATTACCTTTTCATCTGTACTGTATTCCTTGATTTTATCAAATGACACAGAAGAATAATAGGGATTTTCATGTGCCAAATTTAGTGACAATAGATAATTAACTATAGATTGAAATACACTATATTATTAGAACATTTCATGTATCTAAAATGTTATATAACCCTGATGGAATGTTGCAGATGAAACAAAGAAATCTGATTGGTTCCTCACAAGACACAGCAGCCTTGAAATCCATTCTAACCAGAGGCTTCTACAGCAGCCTGGATGGTTAGTTAACATCACAGTAAAAACAGAAAAATGCCTTGGAGTGGTTTGGAAGAGAAAATGAAGTTGTTAAAGCACTCTGATAATCCTTATCCTTGAGCATTTTATTTCCTTGTGGGTTTTTATCCCCTTCAGACTCTGTTGTTGTTCATTGTTATTTCAAGGAAGTGTTATATTCTATTAAGTTAACAAACTTTCTAAATAGTATTATTTAATGAGCTAGAGGAGTCTCTCTAAAAGGAGTTTTATGTTAAGTGGAGTGGGTTAATGAATAATATAATTTCAGAACATTTATTAAATATGGATGAGTGGAACTTACTGGGGGAGGGGGAAGGATGGGATGGAAAGAGTTCTGAAGAACAACAGGACACTAATAGAAACTCTTTGGCCCTACCCTTTCCCATCATATTAAAATTGCATTAGATAGTTTGTCATCTAAGACTTTAGTGATGCTTGGTGAGGGCACATTGTTATTGACATTCAAACAGCAGGCTATTGCAAGTCAAAACAGGTGAAGACTTGTTTGCTGTCTGCTGGTTACTAGAAACACCCTTGAGATGTGAGAACAATATATGTTAGCTTTTAAGTATTTATTATTCTTGGCTAGGTGGCCTGCTGGAATACAGGTGTAAATTACAGTACCAAATATCCAACCCTTTTATCCTTTTACAGAGCATATTTAAAATACACTTGTAGTTTATTCTATTAAAATTGGAAAAGTCTTATATTTAAACAGTAATAGGTCAACATCATTTATAGGACTTAGGGGAAGGAAAAATTACTGTGAGCAGGAATGAGCATTTATATTAAAAAAATAATTATTAATTTCAATTATTATATTGAAAAGAAATAGAGAAGCATCATTTTTAAAACATATTTAGAGAGTATATCTAATGTATCGTTATATTCTGATACAAACCAACTATATCTTTTAGTTCCATTTCTGTGCTTATTTCGTAAATTATCCGATATGCTAATAGAGTCAGGCTGAAGGCAGCTAGTGGCTAGTGTTACAAGCTGAAAACAAAATGGCTGGCAAGGATTAGTACTGTAAATTTGCAATAGAGAGCTGGATGCAATTAAGGTATCTTTTGTTGAAGGAGAATGTTGCAAAGTAAGTTGGACTGAATGACTGTTGTACTAGGTGCTTTTGACAATAAAGAAACATTTTATTAAAGAAAACGTACAAATACTCTTACAGAATAAAAACAAAAGATTTTACGCTATAAATAGAGAATAATTTGTTTTCAACTAAGCAATAAAAAAACTATTGCTAATATTCGTTTAACCATCTTTGTATTTATAATTCTAAGATCCAGGTAGTTTCTTAGGGTATTATTTATGATTTCACAGTAACAGTGTAGTTAAGAATAAAAGGAATAAAAAATGAAAACATTCTTAGAATGGGGTGAAATTTAAAGATAAGTTTCTGGGAGTTTTATTTATTCTGGGAGTTTATTTTAGTATTTGTTTTGTGTTACTACAAATAATGCTGCAGTGAATATCCTTACATACGTATCTAGGGGCTCTACCTAAAAGTGGAATTGACGAGATGTAGATTATTTGCATTTTCAGTTTTACTAGATAATTTCTCTCCTGTGTCACTATATCAGTTTACACTCTTCTCAGAAGTGTTTGAGAGTTCCTGTTTTGCCATATCCTTTCCAACATTCACATGGTCAGACTTCTCCATTTTCCCCATTCTGGTAGATGAAAGGTAATACCCTACTGCTTTAATTTCTCTTTCCCTAATTTTTAGCAAGGCTGAATATCCTTTCATGTGGTTATTGGCCTTTCACATTTCCTCTTTTGTTAACAGCCTTCTCGTATCCTTTATGCATTTTCTCATGGATTATTTATCTTTTTCTTATTGAGTTGTGAATATTCTTTATATATTCTAGACAGGGTTCAGCAAACTATAGCTCATGGGTCAGATCCAGCCCACCACCTGTTTTTGTGCAGATAGTTTTTACATTCATTTTAAATGATTCAGAAAAAAATAAATAAGAATAAAATGTCATAACGTGAACATTTATGAACTTTAGATTTCAGTGTCCATAAATAAAGTTTTATTGGAATAGAGCTTTAGCACTACAGTGGCAGAGTTGAGTAGTTGCAACAGAGAACATGTGATCTGCAAAGCCTAGAATATTTGTTCTCTTTACAGAAGTTTGTAGACCCTTAGATTGATCCTTAGTCTGTGATGTTTATGGCAGATATCGTCTCTCAGTCTCCATCTGGTCTTAAAACTTTGCTTTTGGTTATGAGACTAAAACTCTAAACTCCTGTTGAATAGAAGTTAAAATTTTTAATTTATTCACATTTGACATTCTTTTCCCCCATTTTGTTTCAGAAATCTTTCCTTAAAAGATTGCCAATATATACTCCTGTATTTTCTTAAAATGGTTAAAGTTGTGTTTTTCAGTTTCAGATTTTTAGTACATTTTGGTTTTTCTTTTTCTATTTTTTCCGTTTAATTTTTGGTGATGGGATTATGGTGTGAGAAGAGGATATAATTGTTTTTTCTTATATGGAGGAAGACAATTTTCCCACCTTATTTGTTGTTGAGTAGCCTTTCCTTACTCCAGTGTTTTATAATACTATTTTCTCATATACACAGTTTCTTTATTTATATGCAAGTCTGTTTTCTGGTTTTTTATTCAGTTCCTTGCTTGTTCTTTGATTAAATATTTCTATATTCTCCTTGATCCTAATGATCTCTATTATTCAAACACTTCATCATTGTATTCACATTTCCAAAGTTCCTTGGGAGAAAAATACAAAGTGGTAATACTCTAGTCTTACCTTACTAGTGACATGTTTAGGGAAAGGAATATAGTTTTTGAGTTTTGTATATTATGTATATCAAGGTCATATTGTTAGCTTTAATAGCATTTTTTCCTTAAAACATTTTGATCTTTTTTTTCTTAACATCTTTATTGGAGTATAATTGCTTTACAATGGTGTGTTAGTTTCTGCTTTATAACAAAGTGAATCAGTTATACATATACATATGTTCCCATATCTCTTCCCTCTTGCATCCCCCTCCCTCCCACCCTCCCTATCGCACCCCTCTAGGTGGTCACAAAACACTGAGCTGATCTCCCTGTGCTACGTGGCTGCTTCCCACTAGCTATCTATTTTACGTTTGGTAGTGTATATATGTCCATGCCACTCTCTCACTTTGTCACAGCTTACCCTTCCCCCTCCCCATATCCTCAAGACCATTCTCTAGTAGGTCTGAGTCTTTATGCCCGTCTTGCCCCTAAGTTCTTCATGACATTTTTTTTTCCTTAGATTCCGTATATATGTGTTAGCATATGGTATTTGTTTTTCTCTTTCTGACTTACTTCACTCTGTATGACAGACTCTAGGTCCATCCACCTCACTACAAATAACTCAATTTCATTTCTTCTTATGCCTGAGTAATATTCCATTTGTATATATGTGCTACATCTTCTTTATCCATTCATCTGTTGATGGACACATAGGTTGCTTCTGTGTCCTGGCTATTGTAAATAGTGCTGCAATGAACATTTTGGTACATGTCTCTTTTTGAATTATGGTTTTCTCAGGGTATATGCCCAGTAGTGGGATTGCTGGGTCATATGGTAGTTCTGTTTTTAGTTTTCTAAGGAACCTCCATACTGTTCTCCATAGTGGCTGTATCAATTTACATTCCTACCAACAGTGCAAGAGCGTTCCCTTTTCTCCACACCCTCTTCAGCATTTATTGTTTGTAGATTTTTTGATGATGGTCATTCTGACCGGTGTGAGATGATATCTCATTGTAGTTTTGATTTGCATTTCTCTAATGATTAATGATGTTGAGCATTCTTTCATGTGTTTGTTGGCAATCTGTATATCTTCTTTGGAGAAATGTCTATTTAGGTCTTCTGCCCATTTTTGGATTGGGTTGTTTGTTTTTTGGATGTTGAGCTGCATGAGCTGCTTGTAAATTTTGGAGATTAATCCTTTGTCAGTTGCTTCATTTGCAAATATTTTCTCCCATTCTGAGGGTTGTCTTTTGGTCTTGTTTATGATTTCCTTTGCTGTGCAAAAGCTTTTAAGTTTCCTTAGGTCCCATTTGTTTATTTTTGTTTTTATTCCCATTTCTCTAGGAGGTGGGTCAAAAAGGATCTTGCTGTGATGTATGTCATAGAGTGTTCTGCCTATGTTTTCCTCTAAGAGTTTGATAGTGTCTGGCCTTACATTTAGGTCTTTAATCCATTTTGATTTTATTTTTGTGTATGGTGTTAGGGAGTGTTCTAATTTCATTCTTTTACATGTAGCTGTCCAGTTTTCCCAGCACCACTTATTGAAAAGGCTGTCTTTTCTCCACTGTATATTCCTGCCTCCTTTATCAAAGATAAGGTGACCATATGTGAATGGGTTTATCTCTGGGCTTTCTATCCTGTTCCATTGATCTATGATTGCTTTGGCTATTTGGGATCTTTTGTGTCTCCATACAAATTGTGAATTTTTTTGTTGTAGTTCTGTGAAAAATGCCATTGGTAGTTTGATAGGGATTGCATTGAATCTGTAGATTGCTTTGGGTAGTAGAGTCATTTTCACAGTGTTGATTCTTCCAATCCAAGAACATGGTATATCTCTCCATCTATTTGTATCATCTTTAATTTCTTTCATCAGTGTCTTATAATTTTCTGCATATAGGTCTTTTGTCTCCTTAGGTAGGTTTATTCCTAGGTATTTTATTCTTTTTGTTGCAATGGTAAATGGGAGTGTTTCCTTAATTTCACTTTCAGATTTTTCATCATTAGTGTATAGGAATGCAAGAGATTTCTGTGCATTAATTTTGTATCCTGCTACTTTACCACATTCATTGATTAGCTCTAGTAGTTTTCTGGTAGCATCTTTAGGATTCTCTATGTATAGTGTCATGTCATCTGCAAACAGTGACAGCTTTACTTCTTCTTTTTCGATTTGGATTCCTTTTATTTCTTTTTCTTCTCTGATTGCTGTGGCTAAAACTTCCAAAACTATGTTGAATAATAGTGGTGAGAGAGGGCAACCTTGTCTTATTCCTGATCTTAGTGGAAATGGTTTCAGTTTTTACCATTGAGGACGATGTTGGCTGTGGGTTTGTCACATATGGCCTTTATTATGTTGAGGAAAGTTCCCTCTATGCCTACTTTCTGGAGGGTTTTTATCATAAACGGGTGTTGAATTTTGTCGAAAGCTTTCTCTGCATCTATTGAGATGATCATATGGTTTTCCTCCTTCAATTTGTTAATATGGTGTATCACATTGATTGATTTGCGTATATTGAAGAATCCTTGCATTCCTGGGATAAACCCCACTTGATCATGGTGTATGATCCTTTTAATGTGCTGTTGGATTCTGTCTACTAGTATTTTGTTGAGCATTTTTGCATCTATGTTCATCAGTGATATTGGCCTGTAGTTTTCTTTCTGTGTGACATCTTTGTCTGGTTTTGGTATCAGGGTGATGGTGGCCTTGTAGAACGAGTTTGGGAGTGTTCCTCCCTCTGCTATATTTTGAAAGAGTTTGAGAACGATAGGTGTTAGCTCTTCTCTAAATGTTTGATAGAATTCACCTGTGAAGCCATCTGGTCCTGGGCTTTTGTTTGTTGGAAGATTTTTAATCACAGTTTCAATTTCACTGCTGCTGATTGGTCTGTTTATATTTTCTATTTCTCCTGGTTCAGTCTTGGAAGGTTGTGCATTTCTAAGAATTTGTCCATTTCTTCCATGTTGTCCATTTTATTGGCATAGAGTTGCTTGTAGTAATCTCTCCTGATCCTTTGTATTTCTGCAGTGTCAGTTGTTACTTCTCCTTTTTCATTTGTAATTCTATTTATGTGAGTCTTCTCCCTTTTTTTCTTGCTGAGTCTGGCTAATGGTTTATCAATTTTGTTTATCTTCTCAAAGAACCAGCTTTTAGTTTATTGATCTTTGCTATCATTTCCTTCATTTCTTTTTCATTTATTTCTGATCTGATCTTTATGATTTCTTTCCTCCTGCTAACTTTGGGTTTTTTTTAATTCTTCGTTCTCTAATTGCTTTAGGTGTAAGGTTAGATTGTTTATTTGAGATGTTTCTTATTTCTTGTGGTAGGAATGTATTGCTGTAAACTTACCTCTTAGAACTGCTTTTGCTGCATGCCATCGATTTTGGGTCGTCGTGTTTTCATTGTCATTTTTTTCTAGGTATATTTTGATTTCCTCTTTGATTTCTTCAGTGATCTCTTGGTTATTAAGTAGTGTATTGTTTAGCCTCCATGTCTTTGTATTTTTTACAGTTTTTTTCCTGTAATTGATATCTAGTCTCGTAGCGTTGTGGTCGGAAAAGATACTTGATACGATTTCAGTTTTCTTAAATTTACCAAGGCTTGATTTGTGACCCAAGATATGATCTATCCTGGAGAATGTTCCATGAGCACTTGAGAAGAATGTGTATTCTGTCGTTTTTGGATGGAATGTCCTATAAATATCAATTAATTCCATCTTGTTTAATGTATCATTTAAAGCTTGTGTTTCCTTATTTATTTTCATTTTGGATGATCTGTCCATTGGTTAAAGTGGGGTGTTAAAGTCCCCTACTATGATTGTGTTACTGTCGATTTCCCCTTTTATGGCTGTTAGTATTTGCCTTATGTATTGAGGTGTTCCTATGTTGGGTGCATAAATTTTTACAGTAGTTATATCTTCTTCTTGGATTGATCCCTTGATCATTATGTAGTGTCTTTCTTTGTCTCTTGTAATAGTCTTTATTTTAAAGTCTGTTTTGTCTGATATGAGAATTGCTACTCCACCTTCCTTTTGATTTCCATTTGCATGGATTATCTTTTTCCTTCCCCTCACTTTCAGTCTGTATGTGTCCCTAGGTCTGAAGAGGGTTTCTTGTAGACAGCATATATACGGGTCTTGTTTTTGTATCCATTCAGCCAGTCTGTGTCTTTTGGTTGGAGCATTTAATCCATTTACATTTAAGGTAATTACTGATATGTATGGTCCTATTACCATTTTCTTAATTGTTTTTGGTTTGTTTTTGTAGGTCTTTTCCTTCTCTTGTGTCTGCTGCCTAGAGAAGTTCCTTTAGCATTTGTTGTAAAGCTTGTTTGGTGGTGCTGAATTCTCTTAGCTTTTGCTTGTCTGTAAAGGTTTTAATTTTTCCATCAAATCTGAATGAGATCCTTTCTGGGTAGAGTAATCTTTTTTTTTTTTTTCCACACACACACACACTGTATTTTATTTTTACAAGAGATAAATAGACTGACACCAAGCATTGTACATGGATGACCACAACAAAAGCAACAATGATTGCAATTACCAAACATGAAACACACTCATACTATGTCATAATATTGACATTCAGTCCAGTAATCCTCCACTGTAACAGCTCCTTTACTTTGCAGTGAAAATTGATTTGTATATTCTTTGCCTCTGAGTCCTTGTGGGATTTTTTTTTTTTAATTCAGACAGAAAGTCACAAAAATTATACTCATCCTCATCAGTTCACTGGGTAGAGTAATCTTGGTTGTAGGTTTTTCCCTTTCATCACTTTAAATATGTCCTGCCACTCCCTTCTGGCTTGCAGAGTTTCTGCTGAAAGATCAGCTGTTAACCTTATGGGGATTCCCTTGTGTGTTATTTGTTGTTTTTCCCTTGCTGCTTTTAATATTTTTTCTTTGTATTTAATTTTTGATAGCTTGATTAATATGTGTCTTGGCTTGTTTCTCCTTTGATTTATCCTGTATGGGACTCTCTGTGCTTCCTGGACTTGATTAACTATTTCCTTTCCCATATTAGGGAAATTTTCAACTATAATCTCTTCAAATATTTTCTCAGTCCCTTTCTTTTTCTCTTCTTCTTCTGGGACTCCTTTAATTCGACTGTTGGTGCGTTTAATGTTGTCCCAGAGGTCTCTGAGACTGTCCTCAATTCTTTTCATTCTTTATTCTGCTCTGCAGTAGTTACGTCCACTATTTTATCTTCCAGGTCACTTATCTGTTCTTCTGCCTCAGTTATTCTGCTATTGATCTCTTCTAGAGAATTTTTAATTTCATTGATTGTGTTGTTCATCACTGTTTGTTTGCTCTTTAGTTCTTCTAGGTCCTTGTTAAACGTTTCTTGTATTTTCTCCATTCTATTTCCAAGATTTTGGATCATCTTTACTATCATTATTCTGAATTCTTTTTCAGGTAGACTGCCTATTTCCTCTTCATTTGTTAGGTCTGGTGGGTTTTTGCTTTGCTCCTTCATCTGCTGTGTAGTTCTCTGTCTTCTCATTTTGCTTAACTTACTGTGTTTGGGGTCTCCTTTTCGCAGGCTGCAGGTTCGTAGTTCCCGTTGTTTTTGGTGTCTGTCCCCAGTGGCTAAGGTTGGTTCAGTGGGTTGTGTAGGCTTCCTGGTGGAGAGGACTAGTGCCTGTGTTCTGGTGGATGAGGCTGGATCTTGTCTTTCTGGTGGGCAGGTCCATGTTTGGTGGCATGTTTTGGGGTGTCTGTTGCCTTATTATGATTTTAGGCAGCCTCTGTGCTAATGGATGGGGTTGTGTTCCTGTCTTGCTAGTTGTTTGGCATAGGGTGTCCAGCACTGAGCTTGCTGGTCGTTGAGTGAAGCTGGGTCTTGGTGTTGAGATGGAGATCTCTGGGAGCTTTTTGCTGTTTGATATTACATGGAGCTGGGAGGTCTCTGTGGACCAGTGTCCTGAACTTGGTTCTCCCACCTCAGAGGCACAGCCCTGACGCCTGGCTGGAGCACCAAGAGCCTTTCATCCACATGGCTCAGAATAAAAGGGAGAAAAAATAGGAAGAAAGAAGATAAAATAAAATAAAATAAAGTAAAATAAAATAAAATGAAGTTATTAAAATAAAAAATAAAAAATAATTATTGAGAAAAAATTTTTAAAAAGTGAAGAAAACAAAACAGAACAAAACAAAAAACGGACAGACAGAACCCTAGGACAAATGGTAAAAGCAAAGCTATACAGACAAAATCACAGACGCATACACATACACACTCACAAAAAGAGAAAAAGGGAAAAAAATATAGATATCTTTGCTCCCAAAGTCCACCTCCTCAATTTGGGATGATTTGTTGTCTATTCAGGTATTCCACAGATACAGGGTACATCAAGTTGATTGTGGAGCTTTAATCCGCTGCTCCTGAGGCTGCTGGGAGAAATTTCCCTTTCTCTTCTTTGTTCGCACAGCTCCCGGGGTTCAGCTTTGGATCTGGACCCGCCTCTGCGTGTAGGTCGCCTGAGGGCGTCTGTTCTTCGCTCAGACAGGACAGGGTTAAAGGAGCAGCTGATTTGGGGGCTCTGGCTCACTCAGGCCGGGGGGAGGGAGGGGCACAGAGTGTGGGGCGAACCTGTGGCAGCAGAGGCCAGCGTGACGTTGCAACAGCCTGCGGCGTGCCGTGTGTTCTCCCGGGGAAGTTGTCCCTGGATCACGGGATCCTGGCAGTGGCGGGCTGCACAGGCTCCCGGGAGGGGAGGTGTGGAGAGTGAGCTGTGCTTGCACACAGGCTCCTTGGTGGCTGCAGCAACAGCCTTAGCATCTCATTCCCATCTGTGGGGTCCACGCTGATAGCTGTGGCTAGTGCCCATCTCTGGAGCACCTTTAAGCGGCACTGTTAATATCCTCTCCTCGCGCACCAGGAAACAAAGAGGCAAGAAAAACTCTCTTGCCTCTTCGGCAGCTCCATACTTTAACATTTTGATCTTGAATTTTTATTTTCATTGCCATCACTATCAAAATCAAATAATATAGTAAAGAGTAAGTACTCACAAGTGTGTGGTATTGTGCTGAATACTTGAAAAAAACTTATGTATATATAAATATAAACCAGTAGCAACAAAGTATTATTTACAGATATAGGATAAATAAAGAATAATTTATTTGAAAAAAAATTGAAGAATATTTAGATAATATATGATTTGGGGGCTTTTTAATTACTTTGGGTTTTCAGTGTCAATACATTGTTTTTTTTCATTTTGCAATTTTATTTATACTGGGCTTTTACTTAAATCATCTCTAGGTGATAACCATGGCTCCCTGTATCTATAATCCCCTTGTATGCTAACACTACTTTTAAATTTATGATTCTGATTCTGTTTGCAACCCACAGATGATGAAGAGAAGTGGGTGGTACTCAGTGAGTTAGGGAATTTTTTCATAGGAAGTTTCTGCTGAGGAGTAACAGGCTGGGGTGTAGCCAGGCCTTTGTGCACTCCCCCAGTTGATTCCCTACCTGCTCCTGTAGTAGTACTGATGTTCTACACTCATCAACCGAGCTTGCATTGCAGCTGGGCTAACATGGCCATGTCAGTGTCAATACATTTAAACATACTTATCAGTCAAAACAGAAAGATGCTGTGCCTTGGGGATGAAGTGGGGAAGGGGAGATTTGCGTTTTAGTCTGTCAGTAGCTATCTTTCTTTTTAGGAAGTAAGAGGAATAAATATAAAGGTTTATTTTATTGTGAATTATGTGACATAAAGTTCTCTATTACTACTGCATTTGAAACTTATCCTCATATATGAAGGCAGGAATTTTGGATGAAAACCATTTTATCCTGGCTCCACAAGTATACAGTAGTTGTTTCTTAGGTTTCTGCTCTAGATATCCTGAGAGTAGAGATCAGAAAATGAAAGAAAGCCAGTATTAGGAAAACAAAGGGAGAACTAATTAGAAATGAAGCTGGAAAAGTAGAACCTTACAGATCATGTTAAGAATTTTTATCTATTCTGATGGGAGATTGTTTAAACATTTTAAACATTAAATGGGGTAACTACTAGATTTGCGTTTCTAAATGATTACTCAGATGCTTCGTGGATAAACATTTAGAAGAGAATCAATATAGGAATGGATGCAGGTTGGATATGGAGATGGGAGGATGGATTCAAGAGACATTTAAGAAGGAAAATCAGCAGTATTTGGTAATGAATTCATTGAGATGGGGAACTCTGATAGAGAGTATCAGGTCTGAAGGGTGAGGGGAAGGTCATAATTTCATGTTTGGATATTTCGAGTTTGAAGTATATTTAAGACATTCAAATACACATTGCAAAAAACAGTTGTTATGTAGATGGAGCTTTCCAGTTTTCATGCAGATAGATGAATGAGGAGCTCCCTAAATAGAATAATGGATTTTAAAGTAGAGCATAAATATTTGGGTTGAGAATTGAGAATCAGTACAAAACTCTTGAGAGTGACTAATTTGGTTTTCAGGGCATTAAATAATTTCATTTCTGGCTGTTCATGTTTTCCTCCACCTAGTTCTAGATCTAGAAATTGATGAGGCTCTAAATAGAGGTGAAGATCAAATCAGATTTTAAATTGACTCCTTGGTTACAGTGGCTTTTATTTTCTCCTTCCCAATCTCCCATCTTCTATTCTCTGTCTTGGTTAATGACATTATAATCAGCGCAGTGGAATTCCCAAATCAATAATTCTAAGGCATCCTTAGAATTTCTTCCTTTTACTCATTTCACTCATGCAAGTTAATTAATTCAAGAGCTATTTTTTGAGCACCTATTATGTGTCAGATACTGTTCTAGGCATGGGGGATAGAACAGTGAATACAAAATTATTTACCCTCATGGAACTTAAATTCTAGTGGAGAACATGCCAAAATTAAGGTAAATAAGCAAAATGTAGAATACGTTAGTGATAACTACTAAGAAAAATTAAGCAGGGAAGGGAGAAAAAAGTCTATCTGTGTAAATATGGTGTGTGTGTGGGGGTACAGTTTTAGATAGGGGTGGTGAGGGAAGGCATCACTGAGGGGACATTTAGGTATCTCCCTGAAGGAGATGAAGCAACAAGCCATACTGATATCTGAGAGAAAAGTATTCCAGGCAGAGGTCTTGATATGGGTATATTCTTGGAGTGTTAAAAGCACGGTGAGGGGAACCAGTATGCTTCCAGAAGCAAGAGAAGCCAGAGAGGCAAGAGTAGTAGGAGGTGAAGTCAGAGAGGGGATGGGGGGGCAGATCATATAATGCCTTGACCTAAGGACTTTGACTTTTACTCTTATTAAGGTGGGAAATCTTTGAAGGGTTTTCAGGAGAGGAATGTCATGGTCTGATTTGTGTTTTCACAGAACCATTCTGCTTGCTCTGTTGAGACTAGATTGAAGCCAGGCTGGGGCAGAAGCTGAGAAACCAGGTTGTAGATGAAGGTGGCTTGGACCAGTAGCAAAGGGTGAGAGATAGTTTTGATACGTTATGAATGTATGGCTGACAGGATTTACTGTTGGTTTGTCTGTGCAGTGTGAGAGGAAAAGACGGGTTAAGGATGACTCCAAGGTTTTAGACTTGAGCAACTAAAAGAGTGGAGTTGCTGTTTACAGAGATGAAGAAGATTGTGAGAGGAGCAGGTTTACGGAGGAATATTAAGACATTAAATCTTGAGATGTTTATTTGATATTCAAAGTAGAGATGTCGGGTAGGTAACTCCATAAATATGGAGTTAGTCCATGGATGAGGTCCAGATAGAGATATAAATTTGGAAATCATCAGCATATAGATGAAACATAAAACCCTGGATCTGTTTGAGATAACCAAGGGAATGTACACAGCAAAGAGTACAGATTAGAAAAATGAGCCCTGGGGCAGTACAACATTTAGAGATGGGGGAGATGAAAAAGAACAAGTCAGGGAGACTGAGAAGGAGGCGCCACAGAGGTAGGAAAGTGTGGTGTCTTGGAAGTTAAGTGAAGACAAAGCTTCAGGGAAAAAAGAATGATTAACTGCATCAAATGTTGTTGACGAGTCAAAAAATAAGAAAACTGAGAAATGGCCATTGGATTTAGCAATGGACTTTATAAGAGATCCTGGTAAGTGTGAATTTTCTGGAGTGGTGTGGGCAAATGCCTGATGGGAGTGGATTCAAGGAAGAAAAGGGTGAGAAGATTGTTGATAGTGATTAGAAACAACTCTTTTAACCGGCTACAAAGTCTTTGTACTTCTACGTCCCAAATAGTCCATGAACCTACCTTTTCCTCTTTATTCTTAATGTTAATGCATTTGCTCAGGCTTTCCTTTCCTGTGGACTTACTGCAGCGATCTCTTTGCCTTTAGCCTATGACCCCATAGAGCCAACTTATATACACATGCCAAGTTTATCTTCTCAGAACACTAGTCAGATCATGCTCCTCCCCTGCTTAACGTCCTTCATTTTCTTCCCCACACTTAACAGGATAAAGGTCAAACTGATCATCGTGATTATGCCGTTTGTGATTTTGCCTCTGCCAACTTTTCTACTTTTATATTCTGCCTCTTCCCCATACTTTTCTGTTCTCTAGCCATACCAAACTCTTTGAATTTCCCTAAATGCACTATGTTCTTTTACTCCTGTCTGTCTTTGCAAATAAAATATGGTACTGTTTCTGAACATCCCTTCTCATACTTTAGAAGCTGTGGCTTCCCTGAGACCCAGGTTAATAGGAAGAAGCAGAGGCTTATTCTAGTTTTTAGAATCTTAGGAAACTTTACATTTAGGTGAAATCATCATCTCAGTAATGTAACTTATCAAGCCCAGTACAGAGATGTACATTCAGACTAGTTAACTGTAGGTTAAACTCTTCTCCACTTTACTATCCCAGTTTAATCTACAACCCCCTGCGCAAGTCACCAAAATAAATTATAATAAAAAATAAACAGAAGAGATCAGAGAGTGAACCTGTGAATATAATCTTTGTCCTCAATTGAGAGATCGTATCCTTCTCTGCAGTTAGTATCTTTGACCTACAGCATCTGTCTGTCATCACTGGAAAATTTCAGATGGATTCAGTTCATCACCGTACCACAGCACCACTTAATCTCTACTAATGTTTCCCAACTTTGGCTGCAATTTGTAATTATCCAGGAATATTTCTAAAGAAATATTCATGCCTGGGTCTCACTCTCAGTGATTCTTGTTTAATTGATTTGGGGGAGTAGCTTCAGCACTGAGGATTTTTCACAATCCCTGGATTCCTAGATCATTCTAATGTGCAGCCAAGATTGAGACCTATATGTATGCTCTTCAGCATCCAGTTTCAACAGATAAGAACACTAAATATAAATTAAGTAAGTATGTGTGTGTATATATACAGTTATTGTTGACATTCAGTTATATTTTTAACTATTATAAATTGCTGTGCTGGACCTTTTTTTAAAGCTTCAACTTCACAGAATGTTAAAAAAAATAATAAATTGACAAAAACAAAGAAACCCCAGATTCCTTCTGGCTCTGTCATTCTGTGAATCTAAGAAGTACTTATGTGTAGAGCTATCTGTCTTACTAGGAAACTCCACGTGGAGAAAACTGTTAGATCAAGCTCAAGAATTTAAGTGAGCTATACTGAGTACCCAGTTTGAGGGGAAGAAGTTTGAAATCAGAGATTATTTCAAATTCACCTTGGAATTTTTTCATCTTTTTTTTTATATCCTACAACCATATTGTTAGAGCTCCTTAACATGTCATGGTATGTTTGTATATAGATGTGAATAAACTATATTCCCTTTTGCAAGGAGGTGACCTAGAATGGTGGAGAAGAGAACAGGCCTTAGAATCAGGCCATTTCAGATCCTGGGTCCTGCACTTACTAACTCTACAGTTGTGACCATTTTTGCTTAAAGTCTCGACTCCTGTTTCCTGATCTAGTAAAAAGAAAACTAATATTTATCTCATAAGGGGTTTTTTTGTTTTTTGTTTTTCTTTTAATTTTTGGCTGCATTGGGTCTTCGTTGCTGCATGCGGGCTTTCTCTAGTTGCGGCGAATGGGGTCTACTCTTTGTTGCGGTGAGTGGGCTTCACGTTGTGGTGGCTTCTCTTGTTGCGGAGCACGGGCTCTAGGTTCATGGGCTTCAGTAGTTGTGGCTCGCGGGCTCTAGAGCGCAGGCTCAGTAGTTGTAGCACATGGGCTTAGTTGCTCCACAGCATGTGGGATCTTCGCAGACCAGGGATCGAACCCCTGTCCCCTGCATTGGCAGGCGGATTCTTAACCACTGCACCACCGGGGAAGTCCCGTCTCATGAGGTTTTACTGAGAATTGAACCACATAAATTCGTAAAACATTTATCATAGTGCCTGACACATAGTAAAGACCAAGTAGGTAATGACTTTTTTCACTAATGTTGGCACACTCTAATAAGCTTGAGCTTCACTTTTTCCTTTTCAGTTATGTAGGATATTTATTTAACTAGTTTCATGCTATTTAATAGTATGTATTCTTGAAATGATATGGTGAGAATGGCAATTTGCCTGTGTCTTCCTCCCCGAAACCTATAATCTCAGTCTAATCCCAATCTAATCATGAGAAAAACATTAAACAAACCCAGCTGAGGGACATTCTACAAAATTCCTGACCAGTACTCCTCAAAACTGTCAAGGTCACCCAAAACAAGGAAAGTCTGATAAACTGTTATAGTCTGAGGAGACAGGATGACTAAATGTAATATGGTATCACGGAATGGAAAAAACAGTAGATAAAAACTGAGGAAATCTAAATAAGTATGGACTTTAGTTAATAATAATGTCAATATTGATTGATTAGTTTGGACAAATGACTAGACTAATCTAAGATGGGAAGCCAGGTTTAGGGTTTATAAGATCTCCCTGTACTGTCTTAGCAACTTTTCTGTAAATCTAAAACTATTCTAAGATAAAAAGTTTACTTTTAAAAAAAGCAAAAAATATATAATTGTAGACACCTTTATTTTTAACAGAGTTACTCTATTAATTTAACTCAGTGTTAGGCTTGATATTTTGTATATTCATTGTGCACCTTGAAAGCACAGTAATCAACTTTTAAACTACTGACATTATTACTGGTGATTGCTCCATTTACAATTAGCAAGTCTACCTTGTTTCCCTGTTATTAGTCATCATCATTGATGCATTAGCTACATCATGAGAATCAAAACATTCTGTGTTTAGCAGAACTTTTCTTGAGCTACAGATCAGACTTTTTAGGACATTTTGGATGCCTTAGGCAAATATAAATTAATAACTCATCATAGAGAAGTTATTATTTTTTTAATTTAGAGTATACAAGCTAGGTCTATGAAAACCTGTGAACTTGGCAGTTTTATATTCTGGCAAACTTTGAAAATATTTTATAGTATACTTTTGAAAAGTGTTAGCTGTAGTACTTATGGCATGTTAATCAGTATATTTTATTTGGTGTAGAATGCTTCCTTTTCTCTTTAAAGAAACACTGTATATGTTTTCTTAAGAACTAAATAAACTTTTAGGTGGGTCTGGGCTTCCCTATGAAAATTTTTATTGATAAATAAAGATCATGGAGATAGATGTGGAGGATAAGGTCATAGTGCTTTTGAATGATGCCGCTCATCTTTTCTTTTCATAGAAATAGTTTGGATAAGAAAAGAGAAACACTGAACTCCTAAAACTGTATCTCAAACCATATCAATACCACTTTTTGGTTTTTTCCTTGAACTTAATTTGATGAATACATTAATTTTAGAGCTGGCCCTTGACAAAATTAATTCAACTGTTGTTTTTTCTTTTCAAGGAATACCTTTTAACTCCCAAGTTGGCACTGAAAATACCAATATGAAAAAGGCTTTCAAAGGCACATTTTGAACATTTTACAGTCCAGAGATAGTCATATAAATAATTATTATACAGTGTGGCAGTGCTATAAAACAGATATGTATAATGTGCTTTGGAAGCACAGAAGAGGGAACGTTTAATCCTTTCTGATAGGCCTCCAGAAAGTCTTTACAGAGAAGATTGGAAATGACATTTAAGCCATCTTTTGGTGAAAGGATGTTGTTGATCATGATAATGATAGATAAAAGAGTACAGTTATCATTTAATAAGTATTTACTTAGTGCCAGATGGCATGCTGTGTTTTATATTACTACATTTGTTTCTCACCACAACTCAATAGGGTATTACTGTATCAATTTCACAGAAGTATGTAGATGAGTGATCATGACTGTGTTCTAATAAAACTTTATTTATGGGCACTAAAATTTCAATTTTATACCATTTTTATTTGTCACAGAATATTATTTTTTTAAACTGTTTTTCAGTTATTTAAAAATGTAAAAACCATTCTTAGCTCACTGGCTGTCCAAAAAAAGGCGGCAGGGTAGATTTGGCTTATGGACTAGTTTACTGACCTCTGGTTTATATGATGAAGGGGATTTATTGGATTATATAACTGTAGTCCAGAGATAGGGTACTTTTCTTCAGTAATTCAGTGTCAACAAGGATCTTAGTGTCTTCTGTCTCTCTACTGTAACTTTCATAGTGTTAGCTTTATCCCGTAGTTTATTCCCCTTGTGTTTACAAGATGGTAGTCAGTATATCCAGGGTCTCCATGGGTTATCTTCCATGTCTAGGGAGAGACAAGACCTTTTTCAGAAGCTCTTTCTAATCTCTCTTGAACTTAATCCCATCAGGTTTTACCCCTACCACTCCACAGGGACCATACTAAATCATCTACATTGACAAATTCAGTGATCAATTCTCACTCTTCATATTACTTGACCTGTCAACATCTGATCTTTTCCCTTCCATGAAACTCTTTACTTGACTTCTGTACTCTTCTAGTTTTGTTCCTGTTCTCTGGCCACTGCTTCTTATTGTCTGCTGGTCTCTCCTCATACCTGCAGCCTCTACATGTTGAATTCAGCCCCAAGGCTTAGACCTCTGACCTCTTTTCTCTCTCTCTGTCTCTCTCCTATCTATACTCCCTTCCTTGGGAATGTCATACACTTTATTTATTTATTTATTTAATAGTCAGGCTATAGTTTATTACAGCAAAGGGATAAAAAGCAGGATCAATAAAGGAAAAAGGTACATCAGGCAGAAGCTGGAGGATACCAGGTATAAGCTTCCAAGAGTCCTCTCCCAGTGCAGTCACACAGGACATACTAAATCCCCCAGCAATGAACTGGAGAAACACATGCAAAATGTTTTCTGCCAGGGAAGTTTGCTTGAGCCTAAAAGTCCAGGGTTTTTATTGGGGTAACTGCAGTGCTGATTGCAGTTACTGAAACTTCAGACCCCCCAGAAGGAAAGCAGGTGTTCACCATAAATCACATTTTTTACACACACTGTCCACACAAGCTGGTATAATGTGGTTCAAGACCTCAAGCATGCACAGTGCCCTAACCAGTTAGTAGCATAGGGAACATTCTAAGACCTCAGTTCCTAGGAGCCAGCCAAGGCTAGTCATACAGGTAGGCCCTTCTGAGAATGTACAAGATTTGAGTAACTCAAGGCTACTGGGTTAATTCTTTACTTCACAGATAGGTATCAAATTATCGTGAATTTAATGTACTATATAAATACATATCTGATAAAGCAGTACATTATAAAATACGTACATCAAATTATTAAATTATAATTAAATGTAAATAAATATATCATAAATGTTATATGACATATCATATATATGATAAGCAGCACATTAAATGCAAGGTATTATTATTATTACAAATGAGTAATGAGGGCTAGAGCTGTCCTAGGGTGTGACTGAGCTGAGTAATAAGGGACATTTGCAAGGCAACTCCTCAGAGCAGTGAATGGGAGGCTGTGAAAAAATCCCACTGAAGAGTTTTTCTCTCTGATAGAGATAATTTTGTCACTAGAACCATTTTGTCCCTCTCCAGTTTGTGGGAATGTCATACACTTTAAATGTGATTTATGTAATGATGGCATATGTATGTGTCCATCTCTGCTTATTTGTCTAATAGGCATCTCAAACTTAGTATGTCCAAAACTGAGCTCCACATACTCTTCTCATCCCCAAGCCTATTCTCTCACAGTCTTTCCTATCTCAGTAAATTGCAGATCCATTGTTTGGGCCCCAAATAGCAGAATTACCCCTGACTTCTTTCTGTATCTTTCTCTTCTGACAGCAGATTCTCTCCACTGTTCCTTCAGAATATATCCAGAATCTGACCTCTTCTCACCACCTCTACTACTCACTTAGTCCAGGTGTTTATCCTTTTCATGTTTTTTCAGTAGCCTCTTAATTGGTCTCTACTTCTGTCCTCTTCTGTTCACTTCAGTTCCAAACCACTACCACCACCACCATCTTAATGATTTGTTTGTTATAGTAAAAGACAGTGGAGGGTCTGGAAATGAAGACAGATTTTTGAAACCAGACACTTTAAATTTTAGGATTGCTACTTACTAGCAGTGTGATTTTGGGAAAGTCACTTTTCTTCTCTGAGTGTGTCTTACATTTAAAATGGGCATAGGGCTTCCCTGGTGACACAGTGGTTCAGAATCCGCCTGCCAAGGCAGGGGACATGGGTTCGATCCCTGGTCTGGGAAGATACCACATGCCATGGAGCAACTAAGCCCGTGCGCCACAACTACTGAGCCTGTGTTCTAGAGCCCGTGAGCCACAACTACTGAGCCCACGTGCCTAGAGCCCGTGCTCCGCAACGAGAGAAGCCACCACAATGAGAAGCCCACACACTGCAATGAAGAGTAGCCCCCGCTCGCCGCAACTAGAGAAAGCCTGCACGCAGCAACGAAGACCCAACACAGCCAAAAATAAATAAACAAAATAAATAAATTTATTTTAAAAAATGGGCATAGTACTTGTTTCATTGAATTATTAGTAGTATTAAATGAGATAATGTTGTAAAGACCTTACTGACCCCATAGCCAGCAGAGAATAGATACTGAACAAATTGTAGTTCTTTTCTCTTTTCTACACCAAACAGATGAGCTGCTTTTCATCTTTTCTGGTTATCATCGTGCTTATGTAGCCAAGGAACATCTTCTGTATGTACCTCTTCATAAGTGGAACTTGGCTGATAAATAAATCTAGCTTATGTTCCTGGTCCCTACTTTTGCATTTTCATTACATTCCATATATGTCCTCCAATTCATGTCTCCCCTTGTTGGCAGTAAGTGTATACAGTTCTTGCAGATTCATACCTGAATAGTAAAAGAGACCAGAGTTCAAACCTGAATAGTAAAACTTTATATGTATAATAGATTATATGTATATAGTTTTAATAGTTCCCACCCCTTCTATTAAGGTCATATATTTATACTTCTAAAGGAGGATTGAAGACAGTCAACTTCAAAATCTTAATTCATAAAATCTAATATTTATTCTGGCACATTATTTAACTGTGAATGCTAAAGATGGGCTGGGGCTACCAAATTCAAGGTCACTTAAGTTGTTTATTTTTCAACTGTAATATTTTGATCCTGGACTGAGAAGAATAATCATTTGAAGTATCTTCTACTTGCAGGAAAGAAAACATTTGTCTTGGACTTGGGCACTTTCTTATAAGCCTTTCTCTAACTTAAATTTCTTCATAGGAAAACACTAAATACGGAATATCCCTATGTGGTTGGTATTTTTTTTACTTAGACTATTTTAGTGTATTTATAACCTGAGTTGAAAGCTGTTCACACTATGAAGTAAATATTCCTATGACATTTTTCCCTTTTAAATAATGGGACGAGGAAGTCCATTAAAGGTGTATTGTTTTATATTATTTGCTGGATTTAATTTAGCATACTGATAAAAAAATGTTCTCTGATGAGAACAAATCTAGGAAACCTAAGCTCTAATTTTAAAAGCTAGCACTTAAATTGGACAGTCAGGTCTTTTCTTTTTAAATTTTGTACCTGTTACATCAGTGGGATTTCCTTTGTAAAGCTCAATAAGTATATTTGAAGAAAGTCTTTAACTCAAGCTTGATGAGTAAATTCTAACTTCACAGACACAGCCCTGTTCTCCCTTCTGCACTTCAGGGTGAGGTAATGAGTCTTATGTAAGTAACTTGACTTACTTGATGACTGAAGGTCTTCTGTTTTGTCCATAAATGTAGTTGTATGTATTATGTGTGGGAGGTCTTATCTGTACTGAAGGAATTGTGTTTTAAGGAAAGCAAAAATATGTAAAGTACTGTACATCATTGCAGTCTTGCTGTTTTGGATAATGGAGTCATTGATTGCATAGCATACCACAAGACACTTTCAAAGAGCTTGAACTTTTTTTCTGTACCATCTTGGGTCAATGGTGAGTTTATTATTTTAAAAAAATCTTTAGCTGTTTACTTTTACCTGAGAGTTAATCTCAACTCTTATGACTAACCTCCACTGGAGTAAGACATGGTTAAGATTTCAGTCGTAGAGGAGTGATTTGCTCAAATTTACTGCAATGTATTTCTGATTTAATTTTTTAAATTCAGGCAATTAAAACATTTTAGATTATGATGGTATCAAAATTGGTGACTTTTTGTCTTGCCGTTGGCTGGCTGACTCAAAACTGTCTTAAACCATTTCTTGTCTGTAGTTGTCCTGTAGGTTGTTTTATTGATACGCTGACATACTGCAGATCGTGCAAATTTAATGCTGTTTGAAGCCTTGTTTTTTTATTTCTTATTCTCCTTTTATTATTTAGAAAGACATCCTGGTGAGGGGAAATGTCTGTATTTTATTCATATTACTTCTTACGTACTTCAGGGGCATGTTTTGATGTTAAAACAGAGAATGTGATGCATGTATGTAATTTTATCCATGTGGAAAATGAAAATTTAAGACAGGCCTGAATACAAGTGTTGCTCATTGTAATTTATTCCCAAGTAAAAGAGAAGAAAGAAATTTGCTTTAAAAAATTAGATGATCAGTAGGAAGGGAAATTGACTCGGACTGTATTTACATATCCCGATCCCTGATATAAGATGCCACAGATTTCTTGTATAGTTTTATCTTTTCATAAAATGAATTTTTGTTTCACAATAATTTAGGACCTCATAATACTTTATTTTTTTTCTTTACCTGTTGAGAGACCTGGATTGTTTGACATGTAGAATTTCCCACAATCAGTATTTTTGTTGATTATACACTCAAGAACAATTCAGCATTTTCTTCTGTTCTTTGTTTTTCCTGGAAACTGACAGCTAGTTTCAGAGGTTTGACTAGACTCAGGTTTGATTGCTTTGGCAAAACTGTAGTTGTGTTCCTATCATTAGGAGGCATATAATGTCCAGTTTTTTCTCTTTTTTGATGTTACTAGCCATTGATGTTCGATGGCTGCAGAGATATTAATTAATTGCAATTTGTGAAATGGTGATATTTTATCTTTTGTTTCCCATTTATTTGGAATAATTTTATAGAGAGAGCTCTCTTATATACTTTTTGGCTACTAGTACAGTTTATATAGGAAATGTAGGATGAATTGCTAACTCTTTCACTTCCACAGTTTTCAAGATAATGAACTGGGCCCCTCTCAACCTCAGAAGGTGACCAGTTAGTGTGGTAGTGCTGTGGTTTGTTTGTTGTTTGTTTGTTTGTTTGTTTAAATCATTATGATCTGTAGTCAATTGTACATTTAGTTAGTTAGTTCTCTGGTAGAGCTAGGAAGAGATCCATGGGACAGTATTCCCTGAGTTCTTGCATGTTGATGAGCTTCTTCACTGAGTCTTTTTTGACATGACCTCAATTTTACATTGTCTTTAATAGCTTCTTTACTGTTGCATATGTCAGGGTGTTCCAAGTTCATCTAGTACTTTTCCTTTGCTAAACCAGCTGGTTCTTTAAGAAGTTCTGATTTCTTTTAATGGAGAATGGCATTTGAGGATAACAGTCTGGGCCCTAGGAGTGGTTAGTACTACTTGATTAGTCAAGATGTTAGGTGTTTTAAGTGGACAGAGCTAGGACATACATGTGACTTATAAGACTGTACTGATGTTTCCAATATAGATTCAATACTAAAGAGTTTTTACTTAACTTCTTCTATAGTCTTATATCTATAGTTCCTTTCTTCCACACTGAAAATTCTGGTTCTCAAGATGATACCATTAGAGTATCCCATAATTATTCATCTGCTTTATCCCGCTTTTTAAATACAGTGGTCTCACAACATTACAATTACCAGTTTTGATTTCTGAAATCAGTTACTTTTTGTTTATTCTTTCTTCGTTTGTTTTGGCTGTACTGTATCTTCATTGTCAGATCTTATAGCCATTACATATTATAATCTCTCCATTTAAAACTCTTAGTCTTTTTTTTTTTTGAACTTTTATTTTTTTATACAGCAGATTCTTGTTAGTTAACTATTTTATATGTATTAGTGTCTATATGTCAATCCCAATATCCCAGTTCATCCCCCCTGCCCCCGCTTTCCCCCCTTGGTGTCCATACATTTGTTCTCTACATCTCATTTAGTCTTAATTCTACAGTCAGTTGTATATGTAATGCTCACCACCAGTCCTTATTTAATGTCTCTCTAGTCACTTTGGTTGCCTAAAGGTAGTCTCCTGGTAGAGCTAGGAAGAGGCCCATGGGAACAATATTCCTTGAGTTCTTACATGTTAGTAATAGTTTTTCTTTACTCTTTATACTTAAAGGTAAGTTTTACTGGTTGTAAAGCCTTTGGTTCAAATTTTCTTTCCTTGTGTGTTTTAAATATATTATTCCATTTTCTTCTGTTGTTTTCTCTTATTAATCATGTGATGTATTTGCCTAAATGCCCAAAGGATTTTTTTCCCCTTTTCTTTAAAGTCCAGTAGTTTTAGTAGAAAATGTCTTGGTACATTGATCTAAGTTGATTAAGTAGGACACAGGGTGCTCTTGAAATATGTAGTTTCAAATATAGATGTATATATATGTGTGTGCACGTATAAATGTATTTATACACATATATAACTATGTATATTACACACACATAGCTACTTTTTTTCCTCTGGAAAGCTTTCTTGAATTATAGTTTTTCAGTATTTGTTCTATTCTCTCACTTTGGTTTTCTTCTTCAGGGACTCCTATGTTTATCCTTATGCTGGATCTTCTTTGCCTGTCTCCAGTATTTATCCCCTTCTTGCAGATCCTTTTTAATCTATTTCTTCTTTTTAAAAATTTTGTTAAAGATTTTCTTCCATCTTACCTTCTATTTCTTTTAAGATCTTTTGTGTTTGTTTGCTCTTGTATTTCTTATAGTTTAGTCTTCATTACTGAAATGATTTTTGTTTGTTTTCTCATTATTTCTTGGTTTCTCCCTCCTCATTTCTGAGTTTTTCTGATTCTGATTTATGTTGCTCTTTCATGTATTATGTAATTTTCCCATTATCTCTCATAAAACATGTAAATGTGACTTTTATTAGAGTAAAATATATAGCCCTAAGGATTATTTGACATACTTTAGATTAAATAAACAGATGTAATTAATTTAGACATTGCTTTAAATCAAGGCTTTTAAATTGAAATTCTGTGAATGAACTTCAGAGTAGATAACATTGCTTTATTATGTGCAAAGTGGAGTGTATATGTATGGGGGTAGGGAAAGAACACCTTCACTTTCTTTAGACTTTCAGAGAGGAGTGTAAACCATCCCCACAAAAATAAGGGTAAGGACCTTTGGTTTGTGTATGAAAAATCCTCAAATATTTTAATGATTGAGCTTAGAAGAAATGAAAACAAATGATAGATATAGTAGTTTTAAGATATAGATGTCGCCAGGGATGATATTACATCAATTTCATTATCTATTCGCTTATGATCGCTCTAATTTTATGCAGATGGAGGGAACGAGGAAGGACCGGATCGAAGACAGTCAAGTGTAGACGCTCGCCAAAGCCGCTCTGGGCAAGGTAAATTTTCCTCAAATTTATTATTAAATTAAAAAGAATAGATACCAGCTATTCCTTTCCAGTACTTAATCTGAGGACTGGGGTTTTCACTGGGTCAAGTTTAGATATTCTCATTTCTCATTTAGGAGTTCAGATGGTACAATCTAATTAGTTCCATATGATAATCATCTATTCAGGATAAAAGAAAATGAAAAATGGTCTCTTTTTTAACGATATTAAGGTTTTAAGTAATTTTGGAGCATTGTGGCATATGTCTGGATATCACTTTTGGAATATAACCAAAAGTAAATTTTTAGCAGTAACGTTTGTTGCAAGTATCATCACACTGGCTTTTGAAAGTTCATCAATGCAATATTTGTTGTCTTAGCTGTCTCAGAAGAAATGGGTTTTGTTTATAATTGTTATCTAAAATTAAGATCTTCTTACTTATTTTCCTTTTCAGTTTAAAATTTATTACCGTAGGCTTTTGACTGTTTTTTTTGAAGTGACAACTTCAAAACTAGGTTAAAGTATTCTCTACCAGTAGATTTTCAGATAGGCCTTCCCTAAGGAACATTTAAATTTGCAGGACTAGCACCTCCACATTTTTCTTTATAGTACTTATCACCTTTATATTTGTTTTCTCTATCCAAAACTAGAATGAATGTTGCATGATTGCAGAGATTTTTGGTTTTCTTTGTTCACTACTGTATTTCCAGTGCCAAGAATAAGTACCTGGTATATACAATAGTAGTTACTGAATGAATACTGTTGGATGAATGAAGTCATCTCTAAGAGAATGAGAGTTAGGAACCCAGACTGATTAAAATATTGCAAAATTTCAAGCAGTCATTACTGAGTTTAGTTTTTTGAGAGTATTTACAAATAAAATAAAGCCTTAGATATACAAATGTGTGATGTTTTAATCCTGTAAAAGTTCCTGGTTCATTTATTCTATAATCCTCTTCCCCTTTTTCTCCAACTTTGCTCTTCCCAAGTTTTAGAGTTGTACTATTTTTAATACAATTGTTTGCTGCAGAACAAAAAGAAGAATAATATATTCAGGTTGATTTGGAAATTTTAACTTACACAAGTACTTTTAATCATTTTTAAATAATATGCATGTATTGTAAATGTCAGGAATTTATGTAAGTTTTCACTTTTTCACCTTACATGTATTTTGATATAAAAAAAATTAAGAGAAAGACTGAATTGTAATATATAAGTATATCAAATCAACACATTGTACACCTTAAACTTATATAATGTTTTATGTCAGTTATATCACAATAAACCTTGGTGTCGGGGGAAAGAAAGAAAATGAGCTCATGTATTTAAAATCCTTGCTGGGCTACACCCCGCAGGCCTGCATGCCCTGTACTTGCCCAGCCTCAAGACAGAAGAAAGAGCCCAGAGTCAGCAACAGAGACATCAGTGGTTTAATGGATAGGAGAATCTTACATGTCTGAAGCAAGGTCCTGTGTGCAGCAGACAGTGGGCAGGATATGGCAGCAGTCTTCACTCCTGGGAGAGGGAATGGGTGAAAGTGTTTACCAGTTATAGGGGGAATTGATGTCAGGTTGGCTCATCGGTTACCAGGGAAACCACACCCCTCACTGCCCCTTTGATAAGTTATCGTGGTGGAGATGTTCTGATCTGAAGATTAGACCAGGCATTTACTGATTAGGCTCTATGATTAAGAGGGAAGGTCAATCATGTGAGTAGGGTGTAGGTGAAGAAGGGACTGGTGAACAGGGGTTGTAGAGAGAGCAAGAGAACAGCCACCTTGGGTGCCCTCATCATATAACCCTAAAAATGAAATTAGTGCAAATTAATAGAAAAATAATTATACTAACTTTTATTAAAGTTTAATTTTATTTAATGTCACAGATATAGATGTGGGAGATTATTAATTTACCTTGTGCCCTCTGAATTATGTCAGTTGAAATACTTTTCAAATCAATGAGTATAATTGAATTTTAGTAACAAAAGCTGAACTTAACAGCAAAATCAGTGATTTTCATGATCTGAGCACAGCTGCCTGATCTCAGAACTCATCAGGACTGATCTTAATTAGAAGTCATCAGGAACTGTATCATTATGAGAGTTAACTGATAGTAAAAGCATGTTTCTCACCTTCTTAGAGATTTTATTTGTAATACAGTAAGTCCCCTACATACGAATACTTCAAGTTGCAAACTTTCAAAGATGCGAACATGTGTTCGCATGTCCAGTCACATAAGTTAGTTCATGTCTGACGTATATTATCACGTACGTGCATCCTCTACAAGTGGTTGTGCTTTTGTGTACTTTACTGTACAGTACTGTATAGAGTACAGTAGTACAGTATCTTTATGTCAAGCCCAGGATGTCCAGAAGCAAGCATAAAAGCAGCAGTATATAGCCAACTGTGTTAGTTGTGTTGGACTTTCGAACAAATTGGACTTACGAACGCGCTCTCATAACAGAACTCATTCGTATGTAGGGGACTTACTTTATCTTTTTATTCAAAAGACAGAAATAAAAATACAAAGCCATCTATAATGAGTTGGAATGAATGAGAATCCATATTATCAGGAATAAAGAGATAGGATGAACAGATACTTCTACTTTTTCTCCTAAAAATAGTAGATCTTTTAGTAGTCCTAAAAGATCAGTAAAGGGGAATTAGAGAGGAGACAAAATCAACACAATTTTAGAAACTAGGGAGTATATGAATAATTGAAGACTGGACGCTAAACTCAGTAGCAGAGAAAATCAAGAAAATAATCTGATTTACCCTCCAAAAGACTAAAAAAACTCAAGAATGGCAGCATGTGGAAGTGGAAGTGAAAGGAGGATTGGTTGAAAGTCAGTTGAAGAAGCCCTTGGTTCCTGGGACCTCCTTCTCAAAATTAGCTAACCAGTCAGCTGGACAAGTGCCCAGCTCTTCACCCGTCACTTTGGCAAAGCCCAGAAATTTATTCTTTGGAGAGGGCAAAAATAGAGACTCTATCTAGAGCAGAAGACACCAGGCATAGTGGAGGGCAGGAGTTCCATACTGAAAATAATCAACCTTTTAGTCCTTTTCTCCTAACTATGAGCAGCTGACCAAGGATTACTAGATATTTGAGGAAACCCTGTAATATATGAAAGGTAGAGATTAAAATAAACAGGATAGAGCAACTGAGAACAGATCTTTTGCAGAGGAAAATAACCATTATAAACAACTTCAGGGAAATAAGAGAAAATAATACAGTCATGAAATAAGGAGTTACTGTAAAAGAGTAATAATTCTGATTTTTAAAAGAGGCTCTTAGACATTAAAATTCTGATAGCAGAGATCAAAAAAGCTTTGTCGAAGTACTTAGAAAATTAATGTTGAAGAAATCTGTGAAAAAGTCAAGTAAAAGAACAAAGGTTACAGAAAAGAAGTGAGGAGTATTAAGAAACTTACAGGGGCAGTCCAGGAATTTCAGTATTCAAATAATAGTAGTTGGGACTTCCCTGGTGGCGCAGTGGTTAAGAATCTGCCTGCCAGTGCAGGAGACACGGGTTCGAGCCCTGGTCTGGGAGGATCCCACATGCTGCGGGGCAGCTGAGCCCGTGCACCGCAACTACTGAGCCTGCACTCTAGAGCCCGTGTGCCACAACTACTGAAGCCTGCGTGCCTAGAGCCCATTCTCCGCAACAAGAGAAACCATCACAATGGGAAGCCCACGCACTGCAATGTAGAGTAGTCCCCGCTCACCACAACTAGAGAAAGCCCGCACGCAGCAACAAAGCCCCAACGCAGCCAAAAATAAATAAATTAATTTAAAAAACCCAAAAAACAAAAAACACCAGTAGTTCCCAGAAGAAACAGAGAAAATGAGGAAGAAATCATCAACAAAATGATTCAAGAAAACTTTCTTGGACCAAAGAACATGAGGTTCTGGTTCAAAAGGCTTACTGAGTACTCATTACAATGGATGAATATAAACACAAACTAAGACACATCATAGTGAAATTTCAAATCACTGGGTGACACAGAAGATCTTTCCATGCTTTCAGAGAGAGAAAAAAATGTGTCAAACAAAGTAACAGGAATCAGTTGGCTTTGGACTTCTTAATGGTAGCATTAGATACTAAATGAGAAATGGAGCATCATCTTCAAAATTCTGAGGGAAAATAATTTCAACCCCTTTGTATTTCATATGCATTGAAACTATTAATCAGATATAAGAGTTAAATTAAGATGTTTTAAGACATGTAAGGTTTTTGTTTGTTTTTTTGGTTTGTTTGTTTGTTTGTTTGCCTACTTTGTACCCTTTCTTAGAAGTCTGTTGGAGGATGTGATCCATCAAAATGAGAAAGTCAGCCAAATAAAAAAGGGAAAGGTTACAGGAAACAGGAAATTTAACAAAAGAGAAGGGTAAAGAAATCTTCAGCATACAATGAAAAGACAGGGTTGGAGGGCAAACAGACCAGATTGGAGTCGGTTAGAAGCTTCCAGAAGAGCCATTCTCAGGAAAATGAAATTGGTA